>NC_091820.1:107782500-108407500 GCF_041296235.1 Equus asinus | reverse complement strand
GCCTTTCCACTTACTGTGCTGTCTCTCCTTAAATGAGATAACATGGAAGTGGTCTAGATTGATTAGATCCCCTCCTCAAGCCATCTTCCTCTCCAGGAAACTAGGTTAAGAAGGGAAAGTCATGAATGTAATTGTCTCCCTTTCAATAGTGCATATAGAGGTCCTTCCACGGATCCCAAATCAGGAAACAAATGAACTCACAGATTCTTACTAGTAGTAACTTGGACCCCACAAATATACCAATGAGTAAAATCAAAATACAATGAATACTTTTAAAATCTGAAATGTAAATGAATTTCTATTAAATGTAATTATTTTAAATCTAAAAAGTAAGGCATTAATAGAGAATGAGATTTAAAAGGGCTATTGAAGTTCATTTGATCTTTAATGCCCTGTAAAATATTCCTGCCATTTCTTGCATGGTGAGTAGGTATGGCTGCTCTCTTCCACAGTAATTCCTACTTCCCTGCAATATTATTCAAGTGTGGCATCTGGAGCAGACTGAACCTATCAGTTCCTTACCCTAGATTTTCTTCTGTTGATGCAGCTTAAGGAAGTATTACCTTCCCCAGCAGCCACATCAAACTACTGATGCATATTAAATGTAAAAACCAGCTCAAAGCACTGAAGTGATTTTCGCGTGCTGCTGCTAAGTCGTACTTCCTGCAGTGCGTACTTACATAGCTGGATTGCTTTTTTCGGTGGGGGTCTGGGAATCCTAGTGCAGTATATTATGATTATCTCCGCTAAGAATGTGTCTTGTCGGATTCAGCCTGTCAAGAGACTAGTCAAGGATGATGCTCAGTTTTCTGACTTTGGTAACTGGGCAATGCAGTTCACAGAGACAGGAAAGTCAGCAGGGAGAGCAACTGGAATGGGAGAGAACTGGGTTTATTTTGAATGTGTTGAGCTTGGGCTCCCTGTGCAAATCCAAGTGGAGAGGTCTGGAACTCAGATACGGCTCTAGGAATCATTAGCTAATTGATAGGAATTTAAGCAACAGACATAGTGAAATCAACCAGAGGATCAAATGCTTAGGAATACCAGCATTTAGGGTATAGTTTATATAGGTATAGGGAAATGAGACTGTAAACGTTGCAAGGAGCATTCAGAGGTAGGAAAAGTTCTACAGAATTATGGAGCAAGAGTTATTTCAAGCAGGAATCAAAGAGTAATCAATTGTGTCAAACGACACAAAAGGATAGCTGGAAAGAGAAGTGAAATACTGTGGTCTGGGTAGTCTATAACTATACAATTTCCCTAATGTCCCTCATTGAGGAAAGAAATCGTCTGATATGACCTTTCTTGGTGACCTAGTGGTAGATTCGAAGGATCACTGCTTTCTCTAATAAGAGACTACAAACTACCCCTTTCCTAACACCTGCTCAATTCATGCACAACTTTGAACACATATTCATTGGTCTGTAAAGGATCCATTTTCTTTTCCTTATTGATTATTGGAACATTTCTTTGCTCTAATGTTTTGGTATATTTTCCCATTCTCAATAATCAGCAAACTTGTTGAGTAATCTTATCTATAAAATCTCTCAGAATCCTGATGTGTGATGCCTCTGGGTCAGGAGCTGTCCCTTCATTGAGAAGGAAGAAGTGTTCTTTTCAAAAGTTTTTTCACGTATCTTGGACTTCTATTTCCCCTTTCCAATATTCATTCTACCATTTTTATTAAAAGATTGTTCCCTTCCACTAAAGGGCACAAGCAAAATAGTCTGACTTAAAAAAAAATCAAATGTCCTCATGGTAACAATGAATTTTTTGGCAGAATAAAGCGACTAGGTTTCAAAATTCTAGAGGTAAGATATATTCAAGTTCATTCCTAATGGCCTGCAAAGAACTGTTGATACTCATGTTCTATTAGCTATAACAGGAACGCACACCTAATTCCCTTCAAATTACATTAAAACTTTACTGCATCCTATCTTCAGACAGCAGACTTTTATGATCTTGCTTAATGGAATTAAATCTTTCAGCATTCTCATAAATTATAAAGTGAGGAACATTGCCTATGCTGGTTTAGCCAGAACTAGAACTACGAAGCATTTTAATTATAGATATAAATAGTACTGAAGATAGAAACGCCTTAATCTTGGAATAGGAAACATAAGAGCAGACTGCACCTTTACCTATAAGCCTAAAGAAACAACAATCTCATTTTAAGGTGAATTTGCAGATTAATACAGAACTCACAGATGGGAATGAGAAGAGAAGCCAGTAGCTATCTTGCCAGTTCCTTCTAGTTCTTAGCAGGAGACTCTGGTTGCCACTTCTGAGAACTCACTCTCTGTTTCATACCCCTCTGCATGTACCAGAGAAACTGTCTCTCCTCAGGCCAGAATTTTCTTCCATTTCAGGGGTCTAAAGTCATATTTCTGGTTTCTCCTGTTTTTACTTTTGGCTTGGTAAAATCACCAATATCCTTCCCCTCTGCTTGACCAATGTCTACTCATCACTTCCTCCCTCCCCCTTGCCTCCTCCCTTACATAAGGTTGTCTGGGAAAATCACCACAAAGAAATCCAGCTGGATGATTCATCTTTCAGCCACACAACTCTTTTCAGAGGCACAGATCTTTTGAAAGCTGATGGGGACCTCTTTCTCAACAGCAATTCAGGAGTTAATCCTCAACCAAACAACCTTGTTAAGTAGTTCAGAAGTACAGGGTTGTTTCAAAAAATTGTAGGGAAGATGCGGAACACCATATTTATGTATCACTCTGTTGAAAACTCCAGGGATCCCTCTGCTTTCGAAGCAGATGGAGATCCCACTCTATCAAAGGTTTTGTCTGTTGGCTCTTTTAAATGAGGCTGGTGCTGCTGACTCTTGGAGAGTAAAAAGGAGAAAGGTAAGGACTATGCTGATTCACATCCTTATGGTATTTCTGCTGTTGTGGGTCTTTTTTTAGGGGCTCAGACTTTGTTTCGTTTTACCTGGTTAATCCCAACTGTAATCAAATTTGTATTCTCTGAAGTTTAATGTACCATTCTCAGATAACTAATTCTTTGAAAGTCACTTTCAGGATCTTGAACGATAAAATGCCTAACTCTCATGATGGCACCAAATCCCAGAAAAATCTAAATGACTTGAAAAAGAGTTATACATCATTACAGATTCTATGAAGGACCAAGAAAAAAAGGTTTTTAGTTATACTCAGTAGGGTGTTTAAGTAGTATCTTAAAATTAATCACAGAAGATTGTTTAAAGCCTTCAAATTTTTAAAAGTCAAATAAGAACTAAACGTTGCACAAGTAATAAAGGATTCACGATTTCAGTTCTAACTCTCAATATTTTCAGGAAAGAAGTTCTCAGACCAACCATTATATAAAAACATGACTAATATTTCTGGTCACTAAAGATCGAAACTATTTTATATAAAAAATATTTCTAAAGCATTTCTGGTTTTGACCCTGGATCATTCTGTACAATAATAAAACCAACTTGCATTTATTTGTACAGCATTTTTAAAAGGCTTTCTTTTTTTTAAACTTTACATCTACATATATACTTGTGAGTAGGTACAAATGAGAAGATGAAAGCAGAGAGGTTATGTGACTTTGCTTAAGGTCACACAACAAACTCATAAAATGGCAAATTAAAAATTCTGTTTGATTCTTCACAGCTCTTTCTCTCCCATTACCTCTTAACAAGAGGAATATGCCTCTTAGTCTCTTCCCTTTCTGCACCCTCAAAGGATTGCCTAATAGGTTTTTTGGCAACCTATTGCCAAATAGGTTTTAGGTTTTAACAATGGAAAATCAGCAATAAAGGAAGATAAAAGGAGAACTATAACTGGTTTTTAGGGATGAAAGCTGATGGAGATTTTTATAGAGTGGGGGAGTTGAGAGGAAATAAGTGTGAGGATAGCTGATATGTAAGAAAAAGTGTGTAGGAGAGGAAGAAACAAAGGAAAATTTTAAGATACATTTCTGGAGACTGTGCATCCCCTCATATGATTCAGGAGAAACAAGTAAAGAGATGATTATCGTAAAGTTACTCTTGGTTGAATGGACTGAGTTCCGTCTGCCTTTAACGTTGCTCCAAAACTATGCCATGTGGATATTTATCTTCAAAAGCTTTTTAGTAATATATCTTTGATGCTCGCAATATTTTTTCCATTTTATCATAAGTCTAAGAATTTCAATATAAATGCAGAAAATCCCTACTATTCTTTGCTGCCACAATATAATGACATCTTTTATATTAGAGGTGACTGATTAATTAGAAGTCCTAGGGGAGGAGATGAGAGCCAGACTGGGAAGAGGGAAAGATTAAACTCATACTAGATGTTTTAGTACATCTGAAAAGTCCAACAACAGCTGTCTGACACAGATAGTAAATAGATTTATGAAACACTATTATTGGTTACTGCCACAAATCAATTCATTAATTAATGCATTCATTTATTTATGCATTCTACTAATTTTTAAAATAACAACTCAGACAAATAAGATATGATACTTGCCTTTAGGAGTTCTAAGTTAAAAGAGAAGAAGGTGAAGAAAGAGACACATATAATTATCAGTAAAATATAATCTATTTTATAGTGAAAAAATATATACACAATGTGCTATAGAAGTTCAAAGCATAGAGATCGGAGTGAGTAAATTAAAGGAGGCTTCACCAATGAAGTATGAGCTGATTCTTCAAAACTAAGTGGACAATAAAATGATGGAGAGAGCATACTAGATAGAACAAAGATTGTGCACAACTATGGTGCCATGCCGTGCTCTTAAAAAATTGTATATGACTGGAGAGTGTATATGTGTTGTGGAGAAGGGTGGTAAAAGCAAGGACAGCGTTAATTTGCAAGATATAAGATTGGAAGGATGAATTGAGACCAGATTGAGAAGAGTTGCAACATTTTGTAAATATATACATATGTACGTTTGCCTGAGAAAGGATGCACAGCTTTCATAAATTCCCAAAGACCTTGTGACCACCCAAAACGTGTAGGCATCCCTATTAAAGAAAAAGAAGAGCATATATATTCTTTTTTTAACGTATGTATTTGAAAACTCCTTGTATCAATGAATATACCATAAATATCTTTACAGATCATTCCATATTCTTCCACAATATAATTTTAATCCTGCCTGGAATATGCATATATATGCACATACATGTATATGTCATAGTTTATTTAATCGCTTAATGTCAAACAACATTACTATTCCCATTTTTCTATAAATATAAACATCGACTGTGATAAACATCTTTATAGCTAAAATCTTTGCAAAGATTCATAATAATTTATTTAGGATAAACTCCTGGAAAAGTAATTGTCTAGTCAAATGTTATATGTCTTGTTAAGGTCTTTGGTAAACACTGTCAAACTTCTCTCCAAAAGGAGATTTGAACGATTTGAACTATTGCTTGAATTTGAACTCTTGCTTAGCAGTGTGTATGGTGTCTCTGTACACGCTGGTCCCTAGTCAAAAAAAGCAAATTACATTTTTTTCGCATTTTCACGTCCACTTGTATGGTCATCAATTGTGTCCTTTGCCCCCTTGTTTTCGGTTGGAGTGCTTGTCTTTTACTCATGGAATTCTAGGAGCTTACTTACCCTCTCGATACTAATAACATGAATTCTTTGTCACTCATAGATGCGAATATTTTCTCTAGTTTATTTCCCTTTCAATTTGTTTGACTTACAGAAGTTGAGATTTATTCAGAGAGATTATCAGTCTTACCCTTTATGAATTGCAAATGTGATGTAATGCTTAGAAAGTCCAGGCCCATGCCATGGTCATTTAAATATCAATGGATATTTTCTTCTAGAATTTAAAAGTGACGTTTAATTCCTGTGGAATTAGTGTGGCATGATTTTCCAGGTGTCCACACAGTTTATTGAAACATCCAAATTTGTCTCACCAGCTTAAAGTGCCACCTCATCTTTTAGATTTCTCTCTTGTGATTTTTTTTCCTTGCTAGCCACACTAGCATTCTCTCTAATCTTGGAACATGCCAAGCTCATTCCCACCTAGGTATTTTAATGTTTGCTATTACCTGGACAGTGAGCATGGCTCACTCTTTTTCTCAAGTTAGATCTCCACTCAAACATTACCCGCTCATAAAGCCCTTCCCTGCATACTCCTTCTAAAATAAAATGCCACTCCAACCCATCACACTCTGTCTCCTTAGTCAGCTTTATTTTTCTTCATAGCGCTTAATTCTACCTGAAATGGCATATTTATTTATATGCTTGCTTATTGTTTTGTTTCTCATCATATGTTTCATGTGGGCAGACATTGTGTCTTCTTATTCAACCTCTATATCCCCACTACCTAAAGAGGGACAGGTGAACAGAAAGGATCAATAAATCTTTGCTAAATAAAGAAATTAATATCAAATGTTCATATCTGTAGCCTTATGAAATGTTTAATATGTTTCTCTGATTTATCCATCTATTTCAACACCAATTCCAAAATATGTAGCTTTATAATATATTTTAAAATCTAATGCCACAACTAGAAGGACCTGCAACTAAGATATACAACTATGTACCGGGGGGATTTGGGAGATAAAGCAGGAAAAAGACTATAAGGACATCCTTCTTTAGTAAATCTCTTTTTAAACTTGACCACATCTAATCTACTGAATATATTCTTCCAAATGAACTTCATTTTTTTTCATTTCCAAAAAACTTGCTATTTTAATTGGAATTCCATTAAATTATAAATTAATATGGGGAAATTTGACAACTAATCTTTCTAGCCTGGAATAATTTTATATCTCTCTATTTAGTTGATTCTTCCTTTATGTCCTCAGTAAAGTGTCATTGTGTCCGTCGTGTAAGTTCTGTACATTTCTCCTTGTGTTTATTTCTAAGGATTATATAGTCCTGTCATTACTGCAAAGGGAATCTTTTATTCTCATTATTTCCCACCTGGTTATAAAGTTAGTGTGAAAATTTCAATAAAGGGGCCAGGCCCATGGCCAAGTGGTTAAAGTTCCATGTGCTCTGTTTTGGTGGCCTGGAGCTCGCAGGTTCTGATCCCGGGTGTGGACCTGCTCCACTCATCAGCCATGCTGTGGAGGCATCCCACATACAAAATAGAAGAATATGGGCATGGATGTTAGCTCAGGGCTAATCTTCCTCAAGCAAAAGAAGAGGAGGATTAGCAATGGAGATTAGTTTAGGGTGAATCTTCCTCACACACACACAAAATTTCAATATTTATCTATTATATCATATTTATTTAATTCAAATTTTATAATCTTATGAATATTTAAAAAGTTAATCTATCAGTGACTAGAACTTATGAAAAATATACCATACTAATGTAGTTTTGTCAGTTTATCCTTTCATTTCTAATGAATTTTGCTGTTTATCTTTAGATGTATTGTTAATTGGTTGTGAAAGGTTAGTGACTGGTATAAAAAGACTTTACCTTTTATAATTGGAAATTCAATATTATTGTATTTTTGGTTTGTAACACTTCTTTTTTGTTTCCTATATGGTTTAAAATACAAGTGCGTAAAACCATAATTATAAATCCATGTTAATGGGAAAATGATGTCACAGCATGTAATTTACAACAATAGCAACATAACGGGAAAGCAGAGATGTTTTGATGTAGAGTTAGTGTATGACATTGAAGCTACACTCATATCAATTCAATACAGACTGTTAGAAATTTAGAATGTTAACTGTAATCCAATTGGAACCACTAAGAAAATAACTAAAATATATATAAAAAAGGAAATGAAGCGGGAATCAAAATAGCACACTAAAGAAAACCAAACACATTATTGGAGAAACTGAGAACCAAAAACTATACAAGATGTATAGAAAACAGGGAAATGACAGAAGCAGGTTCTTCATTATCAGTAATCACTTTAAACTTAAATGGGATAAACTCATTGAGTAAAGACACAGATTGGCAGATTGGCTACAAAAAAAACCACGATCCTTTCATTTATTTTAGTTTTCAACTCTAAAATTTCTTTTTGGTTCCTGTTTAAAATTTCTCTCTTTATTGCTATTACTTATTTGTTCATACATTGTTCTCCTGGTTTCCCTTAACTCTATGTCCATGGTTTCTTTTAATTTTTGAGCATATTTAAGATGGCTATTGCAAGATCTTTGTCTATTAAGTCCAATGTTTGAACTTCCTTGGGACAGTTTCTATTATTTTCTTTTTTCTCATGTGAATGTGCCATGCTTTATTGTTTCTTTGCATACCACATAATTTTCTTTGTGGAAATTGGGCACTTTGAATATTATTGTGTGGTAGTTCTGGATATCAGATTCTCCTTCTTCCCTGTGGTTTGTTACTGTTGCTCTTTTTGTTTTAGTTGTTTGTTTAGTGAGTTTCCAGAATTAATTCTATAAAGCATGTATTGTTTTTTGAGTGTGGCCTCTAAAGTCTCTACTTCATTAACTTAATAGTCAGTCAGTGATTAGACACAGATTTCCTTAAATAACTGTAACCAGTAAGTCTCCAGGCCCTTGCTTAGGAGCTCTTTGTGTGTATTGATTCCTGCTTACAACAGATGGCAGTTGACAACTCTGCCTTAGCTTTCGCTTCCTGCTTGTGCAGAGCCTCAAGGATAGCAGAGGTGAGAGCTTAATGCCTACAGAGGTCTTTCGTGAACATGCACAACCCTGGACATGCACAGTCCTACACATGTGTGTGACCTTCCAGATTTCCAGGAATAAGTGAGAGATTTTTAAAGCCTGCTATATTCATCTTTTCCTTTTTCTTTTTTGGTCAGCTAGTTTTTTGGCACAACTATTATCACAGTCTGAGGCAACTCTGATTTTAAACAACTGCTACTTCTTGTTTTAGACAAATACCCTCAGGATAAAGGCTGTTGGCAATGCGCTGTCTATGTATCCAATCAAATAAAGATAAGCCTTCCACGTGGGGTTTTCTAGGGAATGATCAGGTCAAACAATGACAATTTGCTAAAAATGGGGCTTTGAAAAAGCTTAAACTCCATTCTGACCACTCCAGGGACTAGTAGGTTTCTGATTTTCACCATGATTGTCAGCCATTTATTTCCAATGCTACCATGGAGCTGGGGAAAAAAGGATGGGAGTAGGGCCGGTTAAAATACTGCAAAGCTCACTGTTCTTACTGGGATTCAGCCATTTTCCTTGCTTAAGCACTCTTGTGATTGTTGAAAGCCTTTGATTAATTTTCAGAGCTCTGAAAAAATTTATTTGGACAATTTTTGCCAGTGTTCTTTTTAATTTTATGGAGGAATGGATACTGAGGAATCCTTATCTACTTTTTCCACTGGTATCACTCCTATTAATTTCCTTTAAAAACAGCTGTGGCTGTATCTTAAAAATTTTGATATGTTGAAATTTCTCATTCAGATCAAAATATTTTTAATTTACAATCGGTTTTTTTTACCCTTTTATTGTTTATAATTGCATTTCTTAATTCTAAATGTATGAGTATTTCCTAGTTATCTATTTGATTTTTAATATATCCAGCTCAACAGTACTATGATCAGAGAAAATACTTTTCATGACTTTAAAATTCTATTGTTTCTGTTAAGAATTCAGCTGTCATCTAATGTTCCTCTGGAGGCAATCTGTCTTCATTTTCCTCTGGATGCATGGAAGATTTGCTGTTTCTCTATCATCTTCATCATTTTACAGCACCTAGGTGTAGTTTCATTAGTATTTATCTTGCTTTGTGTTCACAGGGCTTTTTGAAAATAAAAAATTGCTTGAATCTCAAACTTATACTGAGAAAAAGATTACAGACACAAAAGAGTATATACTACATGATTTTATTTATAAGAAACTTGAAGAAATACATATCCACTCTATGGTGATATACTAACGATCAGTGGCTACCTGGGACCATGGATGGGGATGGACTGCAAAGGGGAACAGGGGTATTTTGGGGGCAATAGAAATGTTCTTTATCTTAAATGTGGTGAAGGTCACATATAATGTTGTTGTTTTAAGCCACTAAGTTCCCACTGGGGGGATTTGGGGAGAAAAAAGCATGGAAAAAAAAAAAGAAAAAAGAAGATTGGCAACACTTGTTAGCTCAGGTGCCAATCTTTAAAAAAGAAGCCACTAAGTTTTGGGGTGGTTTATTGCTTAGTAACAGATAATTTATTTGGAAATTTGTATGTAAAAGCATGGTGATGATTTTTGGGTTTTTTGGGGTTTTTTTAAGATTTTATTTTTCCTTTTTCTCCCCAAAGCCCCCTGGTACATAGTTGTATATTTTAGTTGTGGGTCCTTCTAGTTGTGGCATGTGGCATGCCACCTCAACCTGCCCCAATGAGCCGTGCCATGTCCACACCCAGGATCCAAATCTGTGAGACCCTGGGCCACAGCAGCAGAGCATGCAAACTTAACCACTAGGCGATGGGGCTGGCCCCTGCTTGGTGATGTTTTAATAAAACATTAAAAGATGTGAGATTGTCTATGGGATCAGGTGGAGGCTAGAAAAACAGTGAGGAATCTGTTAGCAAGTGCTTGAGGAATATTAAACAGCTAGTGAAGACTGGTAAGGCAGTGAAAAGCTGTTATTTGAATCTAAGAAAAAGAGAATTTATGTTGTGAGTAACAGAACAATTAGCAAAATTTCACCTGAGTAAACTTGGAAAATAGGAAATGTACATAAATGAACTTATATATCTGGCTAAGGATAAATCTTGGCAGAATGTTGACCACAACAATTGGCTTCTCCTAGCTATGTATGACAAAGTACAGGCAATGAAGGATGAATTCATTGAATAGTTCCAACTGGTTTTTGGTGGAAACTTTAGGGTTTTCTGTATATAGTATCATGTCATCTGCAAATAGAGACAATTTTACTTCTTCTTTTCTGATTTGGATGCCTTTTATTTCTTTTTCTTGCTTAATTTCTCTGGCTAGGACTTCCAATACTATGTTGAATAAAAGTGGCAAGAGTAAACATCCTTGTCTCATTTCTGATCTTGGAGAAAAAGCTTTCAGCTTTCAACCATTGAGTATGATATTAGCTGTGGGCCTGTCATATCTGGCCTTTCTTCTGTTGAGATATGTTCCCTCGATACCCACTTTGTTGAGAGTTTTTATCATGAATGGATGTTGAATTTTGTCAAATTCTTTTTCTGCAACTATTGAGATGATCATGTGATTTTTATTCTTCATTTTGTTAATGTGGTATATCATATTGATGGATTTGCTGATATTGAACCATCCTTGCATCCCTGGAATAAATCCCACTTGATCATGATGTGTGATCCTTTTAATGCATTGTTGAATTTGGCTTGCTAATATTATGTACTTTTTTGTTTTTTGGGGTTTTTTTTTTTGTTTCTGAGCTTTATTTATTTTGATTGAGGTAACATTGGTTTATAACATTATATAAATTTCAGGTGTACATCATATTTCGATTTCTGTGTAGACCACATCATGTTCACCACCCAAAGACTAATTACCATCTATCACCATATACATCTGCCCAGTCACCCCTTTTGCCCTCCTCCCTCTTCCCTTCTCTTCTGGTAACCATGAATCTAACCTCTGTATCTATATGTTTGTTTGTTGTTGTTGTTTTTAATCATCTATTTATGAGTGAGATCATGCTGTATTTGACTTTCTCCATCTGACTTATTTCACTTAGCATAATACCCCCAAAGTCCATCCATGTTGTCACAAGCGGCAAGATTTCATCTTTTTTTATAGCTGAGTAGTATTCCATTATGTATACATATCACATCTTCTTTATCCATTCGTCACTTGATGGGCACTTAGGTTGTTCCCACATCTTGGCTATTGTGAATAATGCTGCAATGAACACATTTTTGTTTTCATGATTTTTGGATAAATACTCAGTGGTGGAATAGCTGGATCATGTGGTGGTTCTATTCTCAATTTTTAAAGGAATTTCCATACTGGTTTCCATAGTGGCTGCATCAGTTTGCATTCCCACCAGCAGTACATGAGAGCTCCTTTTTCTCCACATCCTCTCCAACACTTGTTATTTCTTGTCTTGTTAATTATAGCCTTTCTGACAGGAGTGAGGTGAAATCTCATTATAGTTTTGATTTGCATTTCCCTAATAATTAGTGATGTTGAACATCTTTTTATGTGTCTGTTGGCCATCCATATATCATCTTTGGAAAAGTGTCTGTTCAGATCTTTTGCCCATTTTTTAATTGGGTTGTTAGTTTTTTGTTGTTATTGAGGTGTACAAGTTCTTTATACATTTGGGATACTAACCCCTTATCAGATATATGGTTTGCAAATATCTTCTCTCAATTGATAGGTTTTCTTTTCTTTTTGTTAATGGTTTCCTTGCTGTGCAGAAGCTCTTTAGTCTGATGTAGTCCCATTTGTTTATTTTTTCTTTTGTTTCCCTTGCCTATTCAGACATGGTATTTGAAAATACGCTACTAAGACCAATGTCAAAGAGCATACTGCCTATGTTTTCTTCTAGAAGTTTCATGGTTTCAGGTCTTAAATTCAAGTCTTTAATCCATTTTGAGTTAATTTTTGTGTATAGTGTAATACAATAGTCTACATTAATTCTTTTGTGTATAGCTGTCCAGTTTTCCCAGCACCACTTATTGAAGAAACTTTCCTTTCTCCATTATGTGTTCTTGGCTCCTTTGTCAAAAATTAGCCATCCATAGATGTGTGGGTTTATTTCTGGGCTCTCAATTCTCTTCCATTGATCTGTGTGTCTGTTTTTGTGCCAGTCCCATGCTGTTTTGATTAGTATAGCTTTGTAGTATATTTTGAAATCATGGAGTGTGATGCCTCCAGCTTTGTTCTTTTTCCTCAGGATTTCTTTGGCTATTTGGAGTCTTGTTGTTCCATATAAATATTAGAATTCTTTGATCTATTTCTGTGAAAAATGTCATTGAAACTTTGATAGGGATTGCATTGAATGTGTAGATTGCTTTAGGAAGTATGGACATTTTAACTATGTTAATTCTTCCAACCCAAGAGCGTGGAACATCTTTCCATTTCTTTGTGTCTTCTTCAATTTCTTTCAATAATGTTTCATTTTTTTCAGTGTACAGGTCTTTCACTTCTTTGGTTAAATTTATTCCTAGGTGTTTTATTATTTTTGTTTCAATTGTAAATGGAATTATATTCTTAATTTCTCTTCCTGCCACTTAGTTCTTAGTGTATAGAAAAGCAACTGATTTCGGTATTTTGGTTTCCTATCTTGCAATTTTACTCTATTCATTTATTATTTCTAATAGTTTTTTTGGTGGATTCTTTAGGATTTTATACATATAAAATCATTTCATCTGCAATAGTGACAGTTTTACTTCTTCCTTTCCAATTTGGATCCCTTTTATGTCTTTTTCTTACCTCATTGCTCTGGCTAGGGTTTCCAATAGTATTTTCAATAAGAGTGGTGAAAGTGGGTATCCTTGTCTTGTTCCTGTTCTTAAAGAGATAGCTTTCAGTTTTTCTCCATTGGGTATGATATTAGCTGTGGGTTTGTCATATATGGCCTTTAGTATGTTGAGCCACTTTCCTTCTATACTCATTTTATTGAGAGTTTTTATCATAGGTGGATGTTGGATCTTGTCAAATGCTTTCTCTGCTTCTGCTGAGATGAAGATGTGATTTTTATTCCTCACTTTGTTAATGTGGTGTATCACATTGATTGATTTGCGGATATTGAAACATCCCTGCATCCCTGGAATAAATCCCACCTGTTCATGGTGTATGATCCTTTAAATGTATCATTGAATTTGGCTTGCTAGTATTTTGTTGAGAATTTTTGCATTTGTGTTCATCAGGGAAGTTGGTCTGTAATTTTTCTTTTCTTGTAGTATCTTTATCTGGCTTTGGTATAAGAGTAATGCTAGCTTTGTAAAATGACTTCAAAAGCATTCCCTCCTCTGATAATTTTTAGAAGAATTTGAGAAGGATTGGTATTGATTCTTCTTTAAATATTTGGTAGAATTCACCAGTGAAGAATTCATCTGGTTCTGTTCTTTTGGTTTTGGGGAGGTTTTTGAATTACTGATTCAATCTCTTTCTAGTAATTGGTCTAGTCTGATTTTCAATTTCTTTAGGATTTAGTTTTGGTGGGTTGTAAATTTCTAGGAATTTATCCATTTCTTCTAACTGATCCAATCTGTTGGCGTATAATAGCTCATAGTAGTCTCTGATGATCCTTTGTGTGGTATCACTTGTAATGTCTCTTCTTTTATTTATAATTCTATTTATTTGAGTTCTCTCCCTTTTTTTCTTGGTAAAAGTACATAAAGATTGATCTATTTTGTTCACCTTTGTACCTCCCTTTTTTGAATGGAAGTATCTATTGTAGTTAACCTATCCTTGTGTCACCTTTGGATACCTCTGAGGAAGGCAGATAATGTGTTTTTTATTTGACAAGTCTCAGGATCAAGATCTGCACCTCTGGAGATATACTAGGTGAACTACATCTAATGAGTCTAATCTATATCTAGATCAGATTTAGATGATGAGATTAGGACTTTGAACCTGAGCCAAATGTCATAATAGGATTTGAATTCAGGGAGAAAGGATTAACTATTTTACACAAGGGAGGAATGTAAATAATTGGGCCTAGAGGAAAACTGGAGTAAATTGAAAAACATGGCCACAACACATTATAGCTTCTGCTCTCAAGAGGTGGCATATATTCCCCCACTGCTTGAATTTGATCTTTCCATGTGAGTTATTTTAACCAATAAAATATGACAAAAGTGATGCTGTATGCTTTCCAGAGCCTAAGTCTAAAGAGAATACCTTGAAAATTCTGCCTTCAATCACTTAAAATGGTGCCCTGAAATTGACATGCTGTTGAAAAAGACCAGGGTTAGTCTATGTGAAGAGAAAGATCCAGCCATCCTAGATGTGCCAAATGACTCAAGTCCCCTGATAACTTGCCAGCTGATTGCAGACACATGAGTGAGCCTAGACAAGGTCAGCAGAACAAGTCGGCCACTCCACAGAATCATAAAAATAATAAATAAAGCTTTGTTGTTTTAAGCCACTAAGTTTTGGGGTAGCGTTATACAGTGTACTGGTTTTCTGCTGATATTTAAAAATTACCCTACAATTTAGCAACTTGAAACAGCAAAAATTTCTTGTTTACACAGTTTCTGAGAGGCTGGAGTCTTGGGGCAGCTTAGCTGAGTGTTTCTGGCTCAAGGTCTCTCATGGGGTTGGAATCAAGCTGTTAGCCAGGGCTGCAGTCAATTCAGAAATTGGCTAGGGTTGGAAAATCTTCTTCTAAACTGACTCACATGGTTTTGGCAGGCTCTTGCTCCTTTATGGCTGCTAGCCAGAGGCTTTAGTTCCTCACTATGCAGGCCTCTGCATGGCAGCTTGTTTTTCTCAGAGTGAGTGACCCAAAAGGGAGAGAGCACGTGTATGAGAAAGCACACAAGATGGAAACCACAGTCTTTTTTTAAACCTAATCTCAGAAGTGACATATCATCAGTTCTGCTGCATGCTATTGGCCACACAAACTAATTTTGGTGCAATGTTAGAGGGTAATATGTAGGCATCTTGATACCAGAAGGTGGGGATCATTTGGGGGTCATCTTGGAAGCTGACTACCAAACACAGCAATAGAAAACTGAAACAGATACCACAGAATTATTATTAGTTTTGTGAGCTATGAGAATTACATTATGTTCTCTTATAAAAAGTTCATACTTTTAGAAACGCATACTGAAGCTAGGGATATGTAATGACACAGGTCATCAGATTTATTTAAAATACTTCAGCAACTACAATAATAAGGAAAATGATAGATCATGCAAGTGTGGCAATATCTTAAAAATTGCTAAACATGGGTGATGGGCATAGGGAGTACATTATCTTCTTCGCGTAGGCTTGAAATTTTTCCTATAGGAGTTTAAAATCAACATTTACACTGAGCCAGAAATGTAATCCTTTGCAACTTCTTAAACTTGGGGAAAATTTTAGACATCAACTTTAAACTGTGTGAGGGAGTACCTACTTTTTACAGATTTCCTTTAAAGGTTATGCAAAGAAAACATAAATAAAGACCACTGATAAAAGAGGATATTGAGGGTGACTTTTCTTTTTGCCTTTGAATTAGTATCTGTAGCCCAAAGCTGAGAACAAAGAATGGTTAAATTCTCCACATTTTAAAGAGGGCCTCCAAGGCCTAATCAATAATTGGGGCTGGATATCTCCCATGGTTATTATAAAGAAGCCGTTGAACTGACTCTGTTAGCCTCAAAGATCTCTTCAGGGCACTCCCAAAGTCTATAAAAGCAAACGACAAAAGAGAAGGAAGGTAAGTCAGCATTTAGTAAGCACCCTCATGGCAAGTTACAGCAGCTTTTCTCTCTCCCTCCCCTACAGGAGTAGAAGATAAGTACTTCACTTTTTGGCGTGATGCTTGTCAAGGCCTGCCTGTGGTGCTGTGCTAGGTGTGGAGTGGAAAGTAGTGAGAGAGCTTTTAGGAGAGCTAGACATGTACCTCCTGGAGTTTGTGTGGTTTATGTAGACATAGCTACTGTTGCCTGCCTCTCTTCTAGAAATGTCTGAAGGCATGGAGTTTGCTGGTGGAAACAGTGGAAGTAGAGCAACGAGGCAATGTAGTGTGCTGTTCTTGGTAAGAAGGGGAGGACCCTCACACAAAAGACTACCCAGTACTCCATAGCACAGGAGTGTGCAGAAAGGGACCTCAGCAGTTCCCTGGAATCCACATGGAGGAGTCTGTGGTACAGGAAGGACAGATGCAGCGGGGTTACCCAGGCAGCCAAAAATTGAGGAAACATTTCACCCAGAGAAGGAGTGGAGTGTGACTCTAACATACTATCAGCCAAATAGGAGGCTCACTGAGATTACACTGTACAATGCCCGCCCCCCCAAAAAAAAACAAACGAGACATCTGTGGTGGGTATTACCTTTATTCATCAATATCCAAATCCTTTCTACCTTTGGACACATGGAACTATGACCCGTTGAAACTACGTGACGTGGCCATGTAGTGTGACCTGCATAGACCAATGAAATGTGGGCAGACATAACATGTATTGTGGGCCAGCCCCATGGCCAAGTGGTTAAAATTCCTCATGCTCTGCTTCAGCAGCCCAGGGGTCAGGGGTTCGGATCCCAGGTGTGGACCTACTCCGCTCATCAGTCATGCTGTGGAGGCATCCCACATTCCCACATGCAAACTAGAGGAAGATTGGCACAGATGTTATCTCAGGTCAAATCTTCCTCAAAAAAATAAAAAAAGAAGTAGCATGTATCACTTCTATGTTACTTCTATACGGAGGTATTTAATTGCCAGTTCTTGGTGCTCAATCTACTTTGTCCCACTGCCGTGGTTGTAGAAGTATTTATTGATGGAGATGCCATACTGATTGAAGCATCCTTGAATGTTAAGACAACATATGGAAACATACAAACTGAAGAGTCACCTAGACCCCAGAAAACTTTGTAAGGTTCATTAAAAAGTTCTCCTTGTAAGCCTCTGAGATTTTGGAGTTGTTTATTATTGTAACAGAGCCTAGCAAATCCTGACTGTGACTCCGTCAATGAGGAAATATTAGCAAAAGTCACCAGCAACTGACAGGAGACTAGATATGTAAGATGATCCCTTCTATCTCTCTTATTCTCCCTTCTGTCTCCCAATCCCACAGGAGTTTGGCTGAAAGATGGTAGAGAAAGAGGTCATATTTCCTGTCAGTGGTGGAGAGAATCTCCAGATACAACGCTGAGGAAAGATTTGAACCTAATATGAGACTGAATATTGGAGTTTTTAAATTAGATGATTTTTTTGTGTGTGTGAGGAGGATTGTCCCTGAGCTAACATCTGCACCAATCCTCCTCTATTTTGTACATGGGACACTGCCACAGCATGGCTTGATGAGCAGTATGTAGGTCCACACCCAGGATCCGAACTCACGAACCCCAGGCCACCAAAGCAGAGCACGTGAACTTAACCACTATGCCACCAGCTGGCCTCCAGATGACTTTTTTAATAACTGAAAGTGACCAGTGACCAGCAAGCTATGGCATCTGGTCAAGATAGATTTAAGATATTTGTTACCTAATATAAAAGGGCTATCAGAAGTAGCAGAGTTGAGAGCAATGATGAGAGAGAACAAAAGTTCTGTAATTATAACCCACCAAGATCAGGCTGATCAGTTACATCTCCCACAAAATTCAAGAATACACTATACAAAGAGAATATGGTTGATAATGGTTAGCTTTCTGCTGCTACCATCTGGAGAGTAGGTGCTATTTTTTTTTCCACCATTTCTCTTCCAAAGATGATATCCTTAGGGTTCATAGGTTCCCTTTGCTACTTTCTCAAGCATTGCAACAATACAGCCCCAGTGAAGAGCTTTTCTGTTGAAACTCCATAGTGCCCAGCGCAGCGTTTTTTACATCGTGCCTACTTAAATAAATGTTTGTTTATGGCATATTTTATTAGAGGACAAGGAAATCTCAGAATGCAAGCTATCTATGGAATAGACAAATTACAGGCACAACATCTCACTTGTTACTGACGCTCTATTGACCATGTAAATCCTTACTCGGTGTTTTCTGCTTTTAATACTTGGTTCTTCTTCCAGATTTCCCTTTTAGCCTCATCTGTGGGTTTACACTATTCTCTCTTGATCATGTAGTTTTATTTCTATTTGCCAACCTAAGCTATTTATCTCATCTCCTAGGGTATTTGAAGAAATATTGTCCTTCCTGAGTATTTGCCTCTAGCTACCACCACCATCACCATTTCAGAAAAACTCCTCAACTCAGTGGCATCCACGGCCTCAGTATGGAGTATCCCTGAACTTACCTCTTTCCCTTGAGACATATCTCAGCAACCTGAACTGTTCCTTTTCTATACGTATACATAGCTCTTGTCCCTCTCTGTCAGTCTTTCCAATTAGCGATTCTGCTGCCTCGTCAAATGCACACACACATACATGCTGTGGTCCTATCCAAGCTGAGATTACTCTCAAAATAACATATTTGAATCTAATATGAGACTGTGGTTTTAGGGCAAGTTTTCATGGATCACAGCAAATAATAAAAATCTCTCATTATAGCTAATAAAAAAAACATAGAAATTTTCAATGTGCTTAGTCATTTCACAGTCCAGTAGTTCTATTTATTCACAGAGATTACAATATATTCTTGAATCTAGTGTACTCCTTGAAAAGACTCCAACTATAATGTAAAATAAATCTAAACTAAGCATTCATTTCCAAAACACTGCCACTTTCTTTTAACTTGAAATCTCCCTATAATTATACTTTATAAAACAATTCTAAATAATTCATAAATATTAAATGTGGTCCCAATAAGTTTTAGTCAACTTACTTTCAGAGTTACTCATATAGCTTTAATAAGAAGCCATTGAGTTTGAAAAATGGCAAATATAAGCAATATTATACCTTATTTTTTCATTTGTTTTCCTTCCTTTTTGAAATTCTCTCTTTTCTCTGTTTTGGTGACCCAGGCATCTCTTCTCTACCTTTGTGGTCACTTCAGTTTCAGTGGGTTTTTTTTCTCCATTTCTCTCTTAAATGTTGATTTCCTTCAGTGCTTCATATTAGGACCTCTTCTCATGTTATAAGATCTCATGGGTGAGCCATCCACTCTTGTGACTGCAGTTACTATCCATATACAATGAATCCAATGCTGGAGATAGAGGTGTAAACAAAATCAAGTCTTTCATTAAGTTTACATTCTAGTTAGTGACGGTACAAACAAATATATCAATTGGTGATAAGTACTATAAGAAGATAAAGCAAGTTAAGGAATCAAAGTGCTATTTTATATGGGGTTGTCTCCGAAGGCTTCGGTAGGAATGTAGCATTGGTCTGGGACTTGAATAAAAAGAGAAAGTGAGTCATGTAGCTACCTAAGGGATATGTCTTCCTGGCAGAGAGAACAGACAGCACAAGGCTTTGAGGCAGGCACATGCCTTGCAGGTTTGAGTAACATGAAGACTAGAATGGTGGGAGTAGAGTGAGTGAAGGGAGAGTATTAAGTCAGGCAATGGAGTGGGGCATTCATCTAAATAGAACCTTGTAGGCTGTCACGAGGACTTGGCCTTTACTTTGAGTGAAAGGGGGAGCCATCGTATAATTTTCATCAGGGGCATGATTTCATATGGCTTATGTTTTTTTAAACTTTTTTAAAATAAAAATTGTATACAACATGATGATTTGATATACATATACATAGTGAAATGGTTACTACAATCAAGCTAATAAACATATCATCTCCTCACATAGTTATCATTTTTTGTGTATGGTGAGAACATGTGAAATCTACTCTCTCAGCAAACTTCCAGTATTCAATAGAGTATTGTTAACTACGGGGGTCATGCCGTACATTAGATCTCTAGACTCACTCATCCTACATAACTGCAACTTTGTACCCTTTGACCAACATCTCCCTATTTCCCTTACCTCCCCATCCCTGGACCGCCATTTTGTTCTCTGCTTCTACGTATACAACTTTTTAAATTTTCACATATAAGTGAGATCATGCAGGTTTTCCCTTTCTTTCTGTATCGGGCTTATTTTATGACGCATAATATCCTCCATGTTTATCAATATGGCTTATGTTTTAAGAGTTATAGTGATTAGTTCATAATATACCATGATGGGTGTTCAAGGATAGAAACAGAAGGGCCAGTTAGGAAGCTGTTGCTATCTCCAGGTAAGAAATGATGATGATTTGGACTAGGTTGGTAGCAATGAGATAGGAAAAAAGTATGAGATTCAGAATAGATTTCAAACTTTGAGCTGACAGGATTTTTGTTTGTTTGAATGAGAATAGTTGGTCAAAGATGACTCTTCATTTTTTCGACCTGACAAACTAGTTAAGTCTACGTCCTTATCCAGACCTCTAGATCCACATAAAGATATATCCACCTACCCACTGGATAACTTCAACTAGTTGTCCCAGGCAATCTCAGATTAAAATAAAAACTCATCATCTCATAACTTACTCCTTTCCCTAATGAATTGCATCTCCATCCACCAAATGTCCATACGCTTTCCTCACCCTCTCCCAAATCTAATTATTCACCAAATCTTGCTGACACTATCTTCTAAATATCTTCTATCTATCCATTTTGCTCCATTCTCATTCTCCTTGCTGCGTTATTTCAAGTCCTCAACTGTTGCCTGCAATATTCCCATAACTGATATTACCACCTCTAATCTCAACATTTTCTAATAGAGTCACAGTACCTAGTATAGTGCCTAATAAATAGTAAGCAATAAATTTTGTTGAAGTAAATTAACATATGAATTCCTGGATGATGGTTAATTTTACATATCAACTTGGCTAGGCCACGTTACCCAGATATTTGGTCAAACACTAGTCTAGATGTTTCTGTGAAGGTATTTTTTCAATGAGATTAACATTGAAATAAGTAGACTTTGAGTAAAGCAGATACTCTCCATAGCCATAGTGAGAGTGAATGAGAGGACCCCATCCAATCAGTTGAAGGCCTTGAGAGCAAAAAGACTGACATCCCCTGAGAAAGAGGGGATTCTGCCACAGATTGCCTTCAGACTTGAGCTACAACATCAACCCTTCCTTGAGTCTACAGTTTGCCAGCCTACCCTGCAGATATGGACTTGCCAACCTCCACAACTGTATGAGCCAATTCTTTAAAAATATGTATTTATAATATCTCCTATTGGTTCTGTCCCTGGAAAACCCAGACTAATACAACCTGTGCATGAGGGCATACAATTTCAATGACAGATCTAACAATATTTCATCATACAGACTGATGTTATTTAAAAGTTGTTATGATAATCGCTTACATTGGAAATAGTCAGCTGACATTCAATTTGGAAAACAGAAACTAAAGGAATCACAAAATTTGCTATTACTTCATAGCACTGATTAGCGAGACACTTCCTCTGATTAGCAAGTCCCTACCATAGTTTCCTGAGCCTACTTCCCACAGGTGAGTCAATTAAGCCCAACCCACTTTCTGACTCTGAAGCATAAGGAATATATGATCTTAGATGCATACCTTGGCAACTAAGCACCAAACCAGCTCGAGTGCTACCAATATTATAAAGGTGTACTTTACTTCCAGTAAACTCAGTTTTTGCCTTACTACATGACATGAAGCTCTCCCTTTGTGGTCCAATTCTTGAATTTGAGTCGTGGTCTTGATTTTCAAGAGTGCTTGCATCATAAATTTCTATTCCTTTTGTTTTTGCCCCCCGATACTAGAGTTCCAACCGAGAATCATTATTGCCTTCTGCCACTCTCTTCTGAGACTATGGGTTCTTACCTGGCAATATATCTACCTGATATCTATCTCTGGACCTCCTTGATGCCAGTTCTCCCCAAGTTTGCACTTTGTCGCCTCTGATGTCCTACTCTAGTGGATTTATGTACTCTCAGTGTTCCGGATATCCTTCTGTGCCTTTTGCCCATCTTACTGCTTGTTAATTGCGCCTCAGTTCTGGCATGAAGCATTATTGCTGCAATTCCAGGAGCTACCACCAGGTGGATGACAGCACCAACACTATTAGGTAAAATTGGCTCAAGAGCTTAAGCTATTTTGTCATATGTGAGAAGGGGGAAATTAGTACATATGACCAAGATTATAGAGTTTTAAAATATATTTTATATATTAACACAAAAGTGCTTATATATTAAGTTTTATATATTAACATAAAAGTGTTAATATATAAATTTTATTGGATTATCTCACAATCACTGAGGAAAATCAGCTGAATATAAGTGTTTCATAGGATTGGAAGCCCAGAAAATCAACCTCCAAAAAATAAATAGGTGAAGACAATAAGGTAAAACATATGATTTTACAAACATGCTATAGTAGACGAGTTCACCTGTATGTTAAATAACACCCCAGAAAGCACTGCTTCAAGAAAACAGGATAATGAAACTACAACTCTAATATTGTTTTGGGTAGTTCTGGCACACAAGCCTGTATTAAAAACATTGAAGGGGCCGTCCCCGTGGCTGAGTGGTTAAGTTCCCGCGCTCCGCTTCGGCGGCTCAGGGTTTCACTGGTTCAGATCCTGGGCGTGGACATGGCACTGCTCATCAGGCCACGTGGAGGTGGCATCCCACAGGCCACAACTAGAAGGACCCACAACTAAAATATACAACTATGTACTGGGGGGATTTTGGGAGAAAAAGCAGAGAAAAACAAAAAGAAGATTGGCAACAGTTGTTAGCTCAGGTGCCAATCTTTAAAAAAGAAATTAAAGATTATGTAGAATAAGAAAAATGAAAGTCACTGAAGGAGAAATTAAAAGTTGAAAAGTTTTAAATGGTGCATTGAAAATTCATGTTCCTGCACCATGTTTTCATTCTCTTAATGTTGAAATGCCCTTTCACAGAGTAACTTCAAGCCTCATTTTTCCTAAAGAAACAACATAGTACTAGTGATTTAGAAGATTAATGTCTAAACCTTTTTGGTCATGCACCCAGATCTGTTAAAAAAAATAGTATACTGGGGACAGCTTGGTGGTGTAGCGGTTAAGTTCATGCACTCCACTTCAGTGGCCCAGGGTTCACGGGTTCACATCCTGGCCGTGGACCTACACACTGCTCAGCAAGCCATGCTGTGGTGGCATCCCACATACAAACCGGAGGAGGATTGGCATAGATGTTAGCTCAGCAACAATCACCCTCAAGCAAAAGGAGGAAAATTGGCAACTGATGTTAGCTCAGGGCCAATCTTCCTCACCAAAAAAAAAAAAAAAAAAAAACTATGCAGTATATGTATTCATATTTATAAGTGATAAACATAAGCAAATAAATAAGAACCTCCAAGAGAGGCTTTTAAATAGTAATGATTAAGTTTTGAGAAATGTTTCATTTCAAATATTACATAGGGATAATGATTTTAAACATTGCTGAAGTATTTGTAGGGACTTATGTCAATGTTCAAAGTGCTTAGTTTTTAATGTTTTGTTAATCAATATGGCTTCATACTATCAATAGCTAATAGCTGCAGACAGGATATACTTCAGAGTAGGATTCATTGTTAATGATAGTGGCTGTACATCTACATTTCACATAGATTCCAGATAAATTTTAAAAAATATCTTGGCCATCTTCCAATCAGATCTGTTTGTAGCATCATTTTACTCTGTTTATGACTGATTAAAAAACTGATAATAGGACTGTCAACCCCATCTTTTCTTGTTCGTTTGTGCTTACATTTTAGTATCATCTATAACCAAAGTTTACCTAAATAGACAACTTGTCCATTTAAAACTGCATCATGGAATCCATAAATGCAAGAAAATGAGCACACAGAAATTGTAACATGTGGAAAAGCAACGGGGCACTACTGTTTTCTCCTCCACATAGCGAAATGCCCAGGCTTCCCTGAGATAAGCCATGTACCACATGTAATACTTGACCATCTGACATACAGATCTAGTGAGGGCGTCCGTGTCAACCCATAATACTAAGTACTGGCAAACTTTAGTTTTTAGTTTTCACTTAAGTATACAATTTGTTATTAACGTCCAGCACCCAAGTGAATCTTCTTTCATGCTTCCTGGTGTGCATGTATCCACTTTGAAAACAATGAATTTAAAATCTGGCAGATCTGGGTTTCAATCTCTGTTCCACCCCTTACCAGCTGTGCGACCTCAGGAACACACAACCTCACTAAATCTCATTTTTCTCATCTATAACATGAAGATATTAAAATGTATATCTCATGGGGTGATGAGAATTAAATGAGATATCACGTGTAAAACAATTGCCACCAAACCCATCACGTAATTAATACGTAATATATTTTGTCCATTATTATCACAATTATTTTTCTAGACTCAGAGTCTCTGGAAATGTGTCATTGAGAAGGGAAGGGTAATACCTACTATACAACAGATAGAACTGTCCTCAGAGGACAGCCATTTGGGATGAAGTGATGAGACTTTTCCCCAAACTGACCATGCTTAAGGAATCAGTGAGCTCACAGTGAATAAATCCATTGGTCCTTAGAGAGAATATTTTCATTGCTGTTTACTTTCTGGGATTCATACACTTCTCTGGCCTGTCTATTGCCTGGTTGGTGTTTCAGAGAGGTAAACTTATATTTACCAGCTTAATCTTATTCTTCATGGATACTTTCTACTTGATATCAAAGTTTTAAAGATTTGGCAAGGGTTAGGACACTAAGTAAATGATTTTCAATCATATTTTTCTGGAAATTATAATTGATTGCTCATCTTTTCTTGATGAACTTTTGAGTTGTATTGCTCAGTAACACATAACATCAATGAAATCTGTGTTGTCCTTGCAGTTTAGTTTTTAAGTGCTAATGTTGATGTTGCCAGCCCTGGTGGTCTAGTGGTTAAGATTCATTGCTCTCACTGCCGGGGCCAGATCCGTTTCTTGGTCAGGGAACCACACCACCTGTCTGTTGGTTGTCATACTGTGGCAGCTGCGTGTTGCTGTGATGCTAAAAGCTATGCCACTGGTATCTCCAATACCAGCATGTTCATCCATGATGGAGAGGTTTCAGTGCAGCTGGAAGACAGACCAGGAAGAAGAACCTAGGTACTGACTTTGGAAAAAATTGAAAATCTTGTGAATAGCAGCAGAGCATTGTCTGATAACAGCACCAGAAGGACAAAGGACGGCATAAAAAGACCAGGCTGGGTTCAGCTGTGCTGTCCACAGGGTCACTAAAAGTCGAGGCACTAACAATGATGTTTGTGTTGCCTATTCATGACTTTCCCAAAACTAGCCCCATGGAAGCAACACAACTCTTTTTCACACAAAATCTACATTAAATTATCCTGCCATCCTACCGTTTATTATTGTCGAATGCTATGTATGCTTTTTTTGGACTGCTGATGATTCTTTGGGATTTAGTCAGACAAAAGAGTGAACGTCTTCCTCTCATGCACTGTTAAATTCACTTGGAAAACTAATGAATTTGACCATGAGAGAGTATACAGCCGGTTTCTCCACTTTAAAACACCTACCTTATAAATCAGGAGTGCTAGCCCTGTTCTTGCCTCATCTCTGCTAGAGTCCCTGATACTGATGTTATCACTGATCCTGCCTTAAATGTCACTGCACACAGTGGGGTTTTTTTGATACAAAACTAATAAAAAAGGAAGAAACTAAAAATCATAAACATCTTAGAGAAAACGCCTTCTGAGAGAGAAAATGCCTACTGAAAAATCATAAACATCTTAGAGAAAATTCCATTCAGGAATAACTAACCTGTTTTGTGGCCATCAGCTCAGAAAAAAGTTGGCCTACACTGGTTGATTATTTTTACCTCATGTTATCAATGCAAATGAAGTCTGTTGATTAGTGATATCTTTGGATTATAAAGAATTCTCTTTAAATAACGTAAACATCTATGCCAACAATAAGGGGTTACTTGTCATCCAGGCATTGAGTGACATAAAGCAGATTGTTTTCTTCTGGACATTGGGGTATAAGATGAATCACCTGAAAGGAAAGCATGGCAATTTTATTAGAAGCAAATAAAATAGGTAATTTTGGATCCTGCAGCGTTTTAAGAAGCAGACCAGGCCTGCTCTCAATCCCACAGTAGTGGGCAGTGTGAGTATTTAGGTCAGCCCGAGGGCACTGAGTTTTATGTGGCTCTGAGGACACTCCTATGTGCTTCGAATCAAAGACCAACCTTGCTCGTTTTAAAATTTTGCCTTGAACTGGTCATGCGCACTGGAAAGAGAGTAAAGAAGCTCTTACTTTCCCTCCCTTTTCACATTCCTTTATTTTCTGAACTGAAACCAGGAACTCAGACTGAGTTTAGCATTACATTCTGGACTCGGAGGTCCACCTGGGTACTTATTCTGTAAATTGTATTTAAAGGAAAATGTGTTACAAATTCTAAGCAACCAGCCTACAAGGGAACGTTGGAGCCTGCCCATTTTTCTTAGGTTGAGCTCTACCTCAATTCCTACCTCATGATGCTTTCTGCCAAGATATAGACTCTTTGCTGTTATTCTAAAGGTGAATATTTAAAACTATTTTGTCTATTAAAAAACTGTATTGAAGGCATGTGAAAGTCAAAATTTTTCTCTATTCTGCCTACTGAAATTTTCCAAGGAGTGTATGCAGAATAGTTGAATATTCTTTCTAAATGTTTGGTCCACTTGTCTCAAATTGTTAGTCATCTTGTTCTCCCTTCTAATGAGTTGTAATCTGAGAGGCTGGGAGATTGAAGCTGACCCCATTCTGAGGACAAGCTAAGAAAGCCTGTTGAGAGCCTTCAGTTCTGTGTATCATTTTGATGTTTGAGACAAAATATCAAAATAAATTGGTTCCCAAAAGAAAGATATCAAATGCATACTAAGAAACTCTTGCCGTCTGCTATTCTCATCAAACTCCAAGCAACACTGCAATAAAAGTGACTGATTTGTATTCCTTTGTATCATCTTGCTTATTCTCCCTCTCCACTCGGACCATCTGGTGGGTTTCTGCAGACAATACCCTGCACAGTTACTGTGAATGGAGGGTTGCCTGTTGGGGGAGAAAATGAATTATCAGTTTCTTTTTCCTCTTTCTATTGGAGGCGGGATTGCTCTGCTGCATTGAAGAAAACTTCCAGTGGACTATGTTGTAGCTTCCATTACATTAAGCTTTTTATAAGACTTAAGCTATAATGCCTCTGCTTTCCCCATTCAACACTCTCCTCGTTCCAGTGCTCTCTTTTGTTCCTCTTACACACTGCTGTGCAATATTTTTTCAATACTTTAGGTGCTTTTCTTATTTCTTTTTGTCTAGAAACACTAAACCATGTGTTAACATTTTATCACAAACTTCTCTTCTCTCCTTGTAAGCAAAAACTACAAGAGATTCTTCCCCATCCCACTTGCACACCCCAAGTTTTGTCAGGGTTTTTATGTGTGTGGATGGTAAGGTCTTAAAGACCAAAATACATTATCTGACTGAGTCTTATACCATGTTTTGAATGGTGTTCTCTTCGTTCACAAGAATGAATGTATAACCAACTTGGTTTCTTAAATTCCAGCTCTCTGTCAGTCTGTGCCTATGGACTGACCAGAGAGGATGGCTTCTCTGATAGCTGCCTTTGATCTAGGGGCTGGATCTAAAGAGATAGTTCCACCCTGACCATTTCAGCAGAGGGGAGAAATTGAATGAGAGCCTTGGAGATGGTTTTGATTTTTTTTTCAGCAGGAAGCTTTCTATCTTCTAGCTAACTGTTTTTATCCCAGTCTGAACTTCTGCTCTTTAACCTGACTTTAAAAAGAAAGGTTTCAGGGGGCCAACCCCGTGGCCGAGTGGTTAAGTTTGCATGCTCTGCTTCAGCGGTGGAGGATTTCGCCGGTTCGGATCCTGTGCGCGGACATGGCACCGCTCATCAAGCCATGCTGAGGTGGCATCCCACATGCCACAACTAGAAGGACCCACGACTAAAAATACACAACTATGTACCGGGGGCCTTTTGGGAGAAAAAGGAAAAATAAAATATTTTAAAAAAAGAAAGATTTCAGGGCCAGCCCGATGGCCGAGTGGTTAAGTTCACGTGCTCCTCTTTGGCAGTCCAGGGTTTCGCTGGTTCAGATCCTGGGCACGGACATGGCACCACTCGTCAGGCCATGCTGAGGCGGCATCCCACGTGCCACAACTAGAAGGACTCACAACTAAAACATACAACTATATACTGGGGGGATTTGGGGAGCAAAAGCAGAAAAAAAAGGAAAGGTTTCTATGCTTAATGGGTATGAATTTTCCGTTTAAGATGATGAAATTCTGAAACTAGATAGTAGTGATGGTTGCACAACATTGTGAATGTACTAAATGCCACTGAATTGTACACCTTGAAATGGTGAATTTCATGTTATGTATATTTTTCAACAATAAAAAAAAAAGCAAGCAATCCAGAGAAAAAGAACAGGACAAAAGTTACAAAGAAAACCAAGTCCTCCTTGGTGACCCTCAATTGCCCTTTTCCTACTCATCTGCCAACTCCTAGCCCTTCTTTGTTTCCCCTAACTATGGTGATTCTTGCTATGCTTCGTCTATCCAGAGCTGCCTTTTTCTGCCCCTTTTAGATCTGCTTTACTGAGTCAGTGCTGCATGTTCCTCAAATTGTGCCTCCTCTCCTCAATCTCACCAATAACCACATAAATTCCCATTCTGCTTACAGCATAGAACATGCCCACCCTTTGGATGAAAATGTTTCCACCAAAATTGTTCCGTCTTTCCCAGAAAGATATCAGTATGCAATACTGTAGTGGAAATCGGGAGAATTAGGATACAGCATGCTATAGTTAAAGAAGCATGGGATTTGGAATCAAGTAGATCAACACTCCACAGCTTACTGCATGACACAGGAAAGGTGATTTATTGTGAGCCTCAATTTTTTGTCTAAAAAAATGAGATAACACCATATAGGGAGTTGCGATGTTTAAATATGAATATGAATAAAGTGCTGTCACATACAAGACACATTCGATAAATATCAGCTCCATCTCCCTCATTGTCTAGCCCTGTCACTAACAAGATGTAGGATTTTCACCAAGTCCATTAACTCCTTTGGCTTCCATTTCCTCTGAGTGAAATGAGAGTAGAACAATGGTGCATTGTTTAACAGTAAGACAGAGGATCAGTAGGTCTTAGAGCTTTACCTCTGTAAAATTGCTCTGGGTTATTTTCATTTTATTGTGCACATACTTTCCTTACAATGAGCAAATACTCAGATAGATGGAGCTTCTAAAATGTTTGGAGTTTTTCTTGTTCCAGTAAACATACTTAACCTCATCGAAAGAGTCTTTCATTAAAACAAACTTACTCAATTTTTTGTCTCACTAAATTGAGAGAAAATGCATAATTTTACCATTATATATTTTGAAGTATTGGAATAAAAATTTGTAGCTTATACGTAGAATTACCATTGAATGTTTCTTATGTAAATATTTTTGTACCAGTAATATACACTGGTAATCCTAGTGACTTACTTAAAAATTCATTCTTTTGTCTTCTCAACCATTCATATGGAAAAATTGAATCAACTAAAAATGTACTAAGTGCCTTTGATTTGCCAGCATTGTGGTTCCCTGCCCTCATGGACTTTGTGGCCCATAGGGCACATAGATAGTAATCGAAGTGCCATACAAATTAATATAAAATTACACTCTAAGACATGCTACGAGTAAAGGGACACGATGCTGGAAAACTGTATACTAGGGAGATTAACCTGAAGTCATGGGTGTCAGGAAAGGCTTATAATAGGTTATCTCTTCATAATGACACGCAGAGGAGCTTCACTTAATTTTTATATTCTAAGTTGGATAACGGCACTCCTGTTCATTCAGTCACCTAAACTTGAATTTTACAGTCTTCATTGATCTAGCCTTCTTCCTAGACTTCTCCTCCCTCCCATCATGCGCTGCATCCTACCCTTCTGAGCAATGTCTCACACATCTTGGCTTTTCTTTACATTTCCATTGTTCCTACACACAAGTATGCACTAGTGCCTCACGGTTGGACTATTACCACAGTGTGTGATTTTAGTGGTCCTGCCTATACGCTTTGCACTCTCCAATCCTTTCTAATCATTGAGTCCAGAGTAATCATTCTTAAGATACCTCAGTGTCTACCTTTGCAATCTGTCCCTAAGTCAGTAGTTTCACAACACTGGGCTTCAGATCACCTGAGAGAGCTTTTCCAATAGAAAACTTTCGGGGGTCCCCATCCCAGATCTCCTGAATCAAAAATGGGGAGTGAGGCCTTGGAATTTGATATTCACAAAAGCTCCCCAGAAGATTTTGATGTGTAGAGTGGTTCGAAAACCACTTCTCAACACACCTTTCCAGCCTCTCTCTCTCTACCACCCTACTCAGGACTCTAGCAATTTCTTAAATGCCATCTGCCTTTCCCTTTTTTTTGTATATACTGTACTGTTCTCTCTGCTTAGAATGCCCTCTCCTCAAACATCTGCCAATTATCATCCTTGTTTTTGAAAGTTTCATTCCAAAGCCACTTCCTCGACTGTGCTTTGGGACTTCTCCCAAGCTGGAATTGATTTCCCACTCTCTTGAGAACTCCAGAAACATTTCATTTGTAGCACTTATGTGCTGTATTAGAAAATCTTATCTCCCCTACTAGATTATAATCACATAAAGGCTTTTTCTTAGATAATTTGTAGCCACCATGATGCTTAGCTTAGTTCTTTGGACAAAGTAAGTTATATAGGATATATTTGCTCAAAAAGCAAAACAAGTTTCACTATTCTGCAAAGAGTAAAATTGCATGTGAATGTACTGCTGGCAGGATATTTCCCCCTTAACTACAAAAGTTATTAAAGTGTACATCAACAATCTATGCTTTCCATAAATATAAATAGAGCTATAGATATTAGATATATAGATATATGAACTCAAATGGCTTCCATATACATTATTTTCATTAATAGAATATCTATACTATTTTTGATCATTCACTTAACTTTACTTTACAGTATGACTTCTAATCCATCTATTTTCAAATGACAAAGGAGATGGTGTGCTTTCTCCAGAGGCAATGCTGATGATGCCATGCTGTGAGTCACTGAGAAAACACTATAGGAACAGAAGCTTCTTGGCATTTTTTCAAGTAGACCTTTCAAAGATCACTTCCAAACTTTGATTTTTTTTGATAACTCATCCAGTGAATTAATTCACATTGTGGAGTAAAATCCAAAAGAGAAGAATAAATGGCCCTGCTATACAATTAGTGGAATGATTATTAAGACTTCAAAAAGATTATGACTTATACATAGACATATTCATTGACTGGATGAAATCAAGTACCTTTTGATAAGCAGGGCTCAAAGCTAATTTGTTTTCAGGAATAAGGCCTTTAGAGTAGAATATGTCCTAGATTTATGTACTGGGAGTCATCAGGCATTTTATGTTTTATAGGATGAATGTGACCTAACATGTAAGTTTGCGCATGGTCCTAAGGCCTCAGGAAGTTTTACTAGCCAGAAGAAATTGTTCTTTGAATTGATAAAGATTTAAATAAAAATGAAAAATAGTTCCTACAGCATTGAAGCTCCCTCTCTGTTGTTCTCTTCCTTTTCTTCCTTCAGATTACCAATTCTCTTTGTCATGAAGGCTGTATTTCCTGAGGGATTGTGAAATAAGTTGCATGTCCCTTCTAGAATCCTCCTTCTGTCTCCTCTCCTTGGTATCTTTGTCTTCCTGCTGTCATCTGAATGTACTATGCCAATCCTCCTCTCTCCTGCCCAGACTCAAACCACTTTCCCATGTCCAAAGGTGTCCCACTTCTTCAGGAGTCATTCAGGCAAGTGCTTCCCAAACTTTAATGCACATATGACTCATTGGTATCTTGTTAAAATGCGTATTTTAATTCAGTAGGGCTGAGTTGTGGCCTGCAATTCTATGTTTTAACAAACTCTTTTTTTATGTTCACACCTTCTCGTTTGGAGGCAGCACTTTGAATATCAAGGTTTTAGAGAACCCAAAAAAATTTCAATCAACTTAACTTTTATTATCTAATAATGGCTTCAAAAGTTTTATCGGTTCAGAAAGATGTACACTTTTATTGTTTATTTTTTATTGAAGTATAGTTATAAAATATTGTATTAGTTTCAAGTGTACAGCATAGTGATTCAACACATATACCTTATAAAATGATCACCCGGATAAGACTAGTAGCCACTTGTCACTATACAAAGCTATTAAAATATTATGTACTATATTCCCTATGCTGTACCTTACATCCAGATGACTTATTTTATGACTGGAAGTTTTTGCCTCTTAATCCCCTTCATCTATATCACCCTTCCCCCTCCCTCCTTCCATCTGGCAACAACCAATTTGTTCTCTGTATCTGAATCTATTTCTGTTTTGTTTTTTTTTTTTTTAGTTTCCACATATAAGTGAAATCATATAATATTCTTCTTTTTCTATCTGACTTATTTAACTTAGCATAATATGCTCTAAATCCATCCATGTTGTCACAAATGGCAAAATCTTATTCTTTTTCATGGTTGAATAATATTCTATGCTGTATATACATATATACCACATCTTTTTTATCCATTCATCTACTGATGGACACTTAGGTTGCTTCCATAGCTTGGCTATTGTAAATAATGCTGCAATGAACATATTGGTGCATATATCTTTTCCAATTAGTGTTTTTGGAAAAACATACATTTTTTAAAAAACCTTCAATAACTCATATTTAAATATAATATGGAAATCTTAGATACTACAGTGATATCCATGGAAGAAATATAATCATTGAATCCCTCAAATTATGCAACAAAGTAGATAGATGCTTTGTTTATAAAAACAGTCAGGACTACCAATTAGAGGACTCAGGAGGCAGATATTAATTCCTTCACTTTATGGATGAAACTGAGTTCTACTGATGTTAAATAACTGGCCCAAGGGCATGAGGGGATTGTAATTGTAATTGAAACTGTTGAGGAGGAAGAATTTCTCCTCTACCCTTCTAGCTTCTTCTGGCTGGTATAAGAATTAAATTGACATGAGACAGAATAATAAGAGAAAGTCAAGTTTAATTTCATACATATGGGGGCTCCAAAGGAATATGAAACCCCCAGGAAGTCAGGCAATTGAGGCTTATGTGCCATCCAGAACTAAGAAGAAGGGGCTGGGGGTCTGAGACTTCAAACGTGAAGAAAACAATATGCAGGAAGATGGGAAAACAAGTGTTTGCCATGCAATGCAGAGACAAGGGCACACAGAGAAGACTTTGATCAAACAGAGTTTGCTCAGTTCCTCCCTGTCCACCACACCTAGTTCATATTATACTGTAGTTATTTATGGTGATAGCTCCCTTCTTGGAACAGGTCCTTTATCTAAATTCTTTCAGGTAGATAGAGGGAGGTAAAAAGAAAAACTTCTTGAGACTTCTGATTCTGGAAAATAATCAGCCTAAAATAATCTTCATTCCAAAGAGACACACTTTGGGGTAGCAAATTTTGCTCCCATACAGTCTCACCTTTGAAACTTCTCCAAGGAGTTTCAGAGTCCAGTTGAGTTAGTAGATTGTTCCATCTCATTGAACCAGTCTCTTAGTCCTGACAATAGGTCAGTTCACTTAAACTCATTTCAGGAGATGATGATATGGGGGAGGGAGCTCCCAAATTTAGGCCTATATTATGTAAGCAATCAGGTATTTAATAAGAAGAATTTCTATGGAAAAAAAGAAAAAGAATGGTTAATGATTGAAGCACATTATAAACCAGTTTCTGAGTTCTGAGGGTAGCCAATTGAGAAAATTCTTAGATGTCCAGCTCAAAGCATTTCCAGATGGAGTGAGGGCAGGTGGTAGTAATCTGACGTATTTCCCTAATTTGTAGTTTGAATGCCTCTGGTGATCTTGCTGAGTTACCCAAACAACAATAAGCATGAAATTTGTTCATACATGAGCTGTTGTGGTGATTTCTCTGAAGTTTATATCAAATTGTCCAACTTTAGTTTGCATAGCTTTGGAAAAAGGGTAGATTTAATTGTTAATGATTCCAAGTCAAAAGTGTGGGAGAAAAAATTGGAAACATTAGTTTGGAGAGTTGTAGCCAAATATTGGAGGAAACTAGAATAATTCAGGATCCAGTCCAGTTTACAGGTAGAAAGCAAAACCTTAAAAGATAATGAACAGCGCTAGAATCTAATATCCACAAAGGTATATTACTGGACCATAATTTTTTTTCTCTAAAATTATCCCCATTTTTACCAAAGATAGCCAAACTATGACTGATTTGTTTGCAAAATAAGTCTATTCTCATTAAATTTGGCCTAATTATTTATGTAATAGCAGCAAGAATAGCAATTGATCATATAGACTCTTTTAAATCTGCCTTGCTGGAACTTTTCATAAGGAATCTCAAATTGAACTTTTAAAGGCCTCTCAAGGCTAGGAAAGTGAAGTCAAAGAGTTGTCATCAGACTCTGCCAGATTTGGGTGAATTTCTCTCTTCTGAAGGTCTTCAAAATACCTTGACATTCTTGTATCTGCTAGGAAGTGACCTTATTTACACACCTGATAAGGTTGCTGAGAATCCTGTAAGCAAGGTACCAGGCAAATTTTTTCCTGGGAGCCTTATTGTACCATAAAATCAATCTTAGTTCCTTAAAGCTATCTAGTCATATCTGAGTCTATGCATATCATTTTCAAATATGACATTCCAGTCAAAGTCTTGGTAATATAACCAGTTTCCAATTGTGTCCTGTCACAAGGAGAATAGATTCTTATTGAACTTATGCAAATAATTGTATTGCCATGAAAATGTAAGAATACTCACTGAAAGTATTTCAATTCTGGAGGGATAAGAGAGGGAGAAAAGAGGTTTTATCTTTGCTTTAAGTCATAGGTATCTTAAAAGAAAAGAGAAAAAGGCTTCTTTAAATCTGGAAAAATAAAACATTAAAGACCCAGCAATAAAAATTCATAAAAAAAGATTATATTCATCGTCTATAGTTCATTCAGTCCCATATAATTAATTCTTGTTGATCTTGCTCTTTGCCTAGCAGTTTTATGATGCCATCAGTATTTCCATTAGAGTTCTGTAAATTCCTATCCAGTTCAATGGTATGATCTGAAAGTTTATCAGAAACCAGTCTCCTAGAGTAAGTGTCAGAGTCCTTTCTGTAAATCTCTCTGAAGATGAAACATATTTGCAAAAGCATCAGCGTAAAACAATAACTCTGTAAATGATACAGACTTAAAAGTGCCCATGGTTAAAAGTCAGATGAGAGTTCATCATAACGCAATAAGGAAATTTGGTTATTTCTGTGATACACAATATTTAAGTTAATAACTATAATTATGACCAATAACATTACCCCAAGACAAAGCAGAATTTTAGAGATTTTATACAATTTCTAGGACATTTATATTAATATATATGTACACAAATATCAAGGAAAGTTTAGCATCACTTATTTGAAAATGTTTCCCATGCAATTTAAGACACCAAATAAGCCTAATTAGTTTAATATCTCTCTTTGAGATGTTTCAGAGGCCCTCTGAAAAACCCCAAACTTAGCTGGAGGTCAAAAGGACTTCATTTAGAATTAAATTTTGGAAAGTTTGCCAAAAATATAAAAAATATTTGGACATTTGACTAAATAGGATCACAATTCATTATGAAAAATACTTAATTATCCATTTAACCAAAGTGACAATAAAAGATTCTAAAGGCAAATACAGAAGGTTACATGGTTGTGAGAAAAATTTAGCTCTTAATATTGAGAAGACTAGATTTACTTAAGTAATCAAAGACTTGATGATAAAGATAACATGAAACACAGCAAGTTATTTTGGCAAAATACAAAATCTTTGCTTTCCAAGTAGTTTACTTAAAAGGTAAAGAAACTTTCACAATCTGTTATCGGAAGCAGACCAAAAGTCCAAGAAAACTTTGTCCTTTTAACAAAGAGAGAAAAACAATTTTAATTTCTCATAAGTGTACTTTTAATACTAAAACTCATTTTTAATAAATGTATTTCATCTTAGTCAGTTTGACTATGCATAAAATTTCTTTCCAAAGATTCCTTCTCCACAAACCTTCTACAAATTTCTTTTTTACATTCAGATTTTATGCTTTCCTCTTTGTCATAACCAATTTTACTTTAAAACAAATTAATTGTCTTTTCCCTCAAAAAAACGTGTTTTCATTCCTCATATCTTCGTTTACCAAAACATACATTTTACTTTCCTTGCATACGGAGATGTTTCCCTTATTATTTCCAGTGGCTTTAGTTACACATATCAATCAGAAATCTTAACCCTTAGAAACTTTCATTTTTAGTGAAAACTAAGAAGTAAGCAATTGTGAATTGTCTTTTATATCAGCATTCTGTGGCTTGGCAAATTTATAAATAATTTTTAGAAACATGCTTCTTTGTGTGGCACAAAACACGTTTACTAACAGATCAAATATCTTTAGCTTCTTGGTAATAAGGAAGCCAAAAGTAGATAGATCTATGTTCAATAATTAAGCTTTCATTATATTATCTTATTTGAAAATAATCCAGACATTCAATGAATTTCCATCATTTAATTTAACTTAGTAAAACTCTAAGGGTGTAAGTGACCAAAGAGATTTAGGAAACTAATTAGACATATCATAAAACAATTACTGCTTAAAACTTCACCAAAAACTCTTATCTCATTTATATCTATTTCATTCATTTGTTTTTAACCATAATATTTAGACTACTCATGAAACCTTTATGAGATATTAGACAAAGTCAACTACTATTCCAAGCTAGTTTTCTTGCTGACAAATTTCGTAACAGAGATAACATTTATTTGATTAATAAGACAGGTAGAATAAAAGTTGCATGTCTGCATTATATCCAATGCTCATAATTCTGAAGACATGCTTATTTTAATTAAACCAACCAACTTAAATAAGCTTTTATTTACCAAAGATTATTTTATATCATGTTAACTTTATAAAGCATTTGGGTTAGTTCCTATTCCATTTAGAAATTATTTTTATAAGTGCTTACTTTAAGCCAATTAAATAGAACTCATTTTAAATTAATTTTGGCAATAGCATCTGGAGGTAGAAAAATATCACACATCTACAACAGACGTATAGACAATACAGATGCAAATAATGATCTTATAGTTACTAACGTTTGTAAAGAAGGCACATAAGATTCTTTTATTGCCTGATTTCCAAATCCCTCCTTTTCCTTCTGATGACTAACTTCTTCCTAAAGTTTGCATTTCAAAGAATGGTTCTTAGGTCTTACAGTAATTATTATTTAAATTTCTCTTCTTTTCTTAAGTGCAGGATAATTTTGTTCCTATGTGCTGATCTTTTACAATATCTACAAGCATTTTGAGATGAAAAAAGGAGGCTTTAGGACTAGCAAAAAGGACAGGTGGACTTTGAGAGATTTGCAGGACAAAGACAACTGTTTCCAATTCCTCAAAGAATTGAGTGGTAGCTTGCTACAAGCAGATTTACATGACTTCTGTTTTACAATACTAGGTAGAGAAAATGTTCCCCAGTGAGATACAGTGTTCTTCTAGAAACTTTTACCTTAATTCCATCAACTCTTACATTCCAAACTATAGCCTCCATTAGGACTTTATCAACAGGTCTTGCCTTTACAGTACTGGGTAAGGGAAATGTTATTTGTCAGACATAATATCCATTCCTGTAAAACAGTCAGGTAAAGTCAACACAACTTCTATACATAAACCCTGTTTAAACATTCCAATCTTTATAATTCTATCAACCGTGAAATTTCTATATTTTCTCAATCCAAGTCAGGGCTTCACTCACGGGTTTTGGTACCACAGTGCATAAGGTTCTTTTATCAAGGAGTCCTGGAAACTTCTCTGTTCCACCATCTGACTGTTTTACCCACTCTTGTGCAAAAGGCTTTGGGTACCCAATGAAAAGTTGAACCTGTCCCTTTTTTCGTTCTTCAACTTGATTAATCTGCCTAGCCCTTGCCCCAAGTAGTTGCTGATCAGGTTTCTCATAGCAATCTCAACCTTGTAGCTTTTAAACTTTTCCAAACTGGGGTAAATAGGGCAGACTTGTTTGGGGCCCTTAGATGTTGGGGGATCAGCAAGGGGTCTCTTTGGCTTGCCCAATCTTTGGTAGTGCTGTATTAAAACTTTTATTTTAACCCCATCAATGTCCATTTTATTCATCCTATTTTTTGTGTGTGCGAGGAAGATTCACCCTGAACTAACATCTGTCACCAATCTTCCTGTTTTTGCTTGAGGAAGATTTTTCCCTGAGCTAACATCTGTGCCAATCTTCCTCTACTTTGAATGTGGGTTTCTGCCACAGCATGTCTGACAAGTGGTGCAGGTCTGTGCCTGGGATCTCAATTTGGGCTGCCAAAGTGGAGGCTGCAAACTTAATGACTACACCACAGGGTGGCCTATTCAGCACATTTTTTAATATCTATTTTTTTTAAATTCTACCTTGTTGGGAAGAGTCCCTTGATATCCCCCAAGGCTTCTTCCCATTCTCTTGTTAATTAATTTAATATTTTTATTAGCATTTATACAACCCATGAGGGGAAGCTGAGACAACAAATTTAATAAGGCCTCCCAAACTGTTTTTTGGTTTTGCACAATAAAGTTATATTAGGTGCTCATGTTAAAGGGGCCCCCCGTAACCATAGCATTCAACATGACCTGGGTAGTGAGCTGTGGATCCTGTATCAACCCAAATATACTCTCATCTGTGTCACCAAATTTTGTTACCAAACCAATCTGAGTTCGCTTCTTGGTGAGTTGAAATCAAAGCCTTCACCAGAAGTAGTTGCCACACAAAGTAAACTTTATTTGCAGCAAATAAGCAGACTATGAGGAACCACTTCCAAAGCTGTGGCTTCTTGAGCAAGGGAAAACGTTGCCTTTTATTTTTGGTAGGCAATGAGTATTCAAAAGGGAAGTTTTGTCATTACATGTAGAGGTGGGTTTAAGCTTGCACAGGCACAGTTTGAAAACATGCTTTCACATATATCGCATGTTATGGTAATAAGGCCTAAGCCCTCCTGGAGTGGAGATCTTAGCATTAAAATGAGGCTAAGAGGAAGTTCTGGTCCATTTTAGGCTCATCTGCACAGGCATCGTTCTTCTGGTGGGATTTGGACTAGTTCAGGGTGGTTGGTGATTGCATCTCTTCCTGGAACACAACTGAAAAACAACTTCAAGGAGCATCAATTACTTGTTGATACTTCCTTTTGAGCTACTGAGGGCATAAGCTGGTGACCCTTCCATTCTGTAGCACTCAGAACCAAAGATATAGCTCCTAAATAAGTTACTCTCATAATCTATGGCAGTGAAGGTTTCTCAGGAAGCTGATGATACCAATCTACAAAGTGAAATCGCTTTTATATTATATTTCTGATTTCAATAGTTTTTTTGAAGATGTGTTGCTATCCAGGGGACATGAATTATTTGCAGTGGGAATTCAGGATATATCTGCACAGAACATTGCATGGGAAAGCCTGAGGCTGTCAGAGTCTGATTACAAAGCCCTGGAACATAGGAGGAATTATAAGGGACAGTAAAGCAAGCTTTACTGCCCATCTTGGGTGCTTTTGCTAAATTCATTTCCTGGCTTTTACTATTTAAATGAGTAACTTGTATATCCTGGCCTGAAGATTAGGCCAGAGTGCTCTCTGTAAATCATGTAGAGAAAGGGAAGGTGAAACAGGCAGGTGGGGCCAGATTTTGAGAAGGAGAATTTACATTGGATGTGGACATTAATTTTTAAGTCTAATTCCTGTCCTTTCACTAAAAATGTTCTTAAGTCTAGCCATAACATGTTTGCGTGTTTTCTTTTCAATCTGATCTTCCCATAAGTATCAATAAGGCAGTTACTTAGGATGAAAGCTCTCTAAAAGATTTTTCAAATATAGAAATTTTTCCAACTCAAAAGTTGCATCATCTGGCCATTGATGAGTAAGATCTCCTTTAGTATATTTATTCCAATAGCAACTCAATACAATAAGCCTTTTTGTGGAAAGATCTGGCAGCAACTTTCCAGGCTTCGAATAAATCTTTATCATGGACACAAGAGGCGTTCCCTGAAGTGGCTGCAGATGATGCAACCCCACGATCCAAAAAGTTCACTCCCAAAATTAGTCTAAGAAAGCGAAGGACTTTGTTGCACAAGCAGTAAGGATGGTGTAGTAAAAATGATTCCCTGATCTCCCACGGGAACATGGGACACCTTCAGTCACAGACCTGCTAATCTGTGACACGAGGCATGTGCTACTGAAATGGAAATTTTCCAGCACTAATAAATCAATGAAGGTTGAGACCACAAAGGCCACTTACAGACTGGAACCTCTTATGAAAAATTCTCCTGAGAGCTGGCTTGACAGGACAAAGAGTGCTGCTTGTGGCTTCATGTTTCAGAACCCAGGCTATTTGGGCACCAGATGCCCCTTGGTAAGCGCACCTTCCGGATAACAGGTGCCAGAAAGAATATTCTCACTGGTCTCAAAGCCAAGTTCTCAGGACATAGAACAAGACAAAAGCAAAAACCTCTCTAGTTTTTCTTATGTACGCATTAAAAGTTTTAGCTAGCTCTTGGATCTCTTGAAGCCAAACTAATGCCTAGGAGGGATGTGCTGCAGGGTTGAGGATTCTGTGTTGTTTCACAGAGTACTTTGTCGCACAGAAATTTTCTTGAGGTTGACGAGTGACTAGTGTTGATCCAACCCATTCTGTTCTTATCCTATCACAGGTGACTTCTTGAGGTGGTGAGCACCCTAATGGCTCTTAAATGCTCAACCTGTGCCCACCAATTTTGTGGCTTTGTCTTCCAAGATATCCCTTAGCAACAGCTTTTTGCCTAATGTGCACTTTAACTCACAGCAGAGTTTGTCTAAACAGATACCAGTCTGGTGAGAACTTTCAACTCATCGGTCTGTGACGCAAGTTCGAACAACAGGCTTATTAGGGCCTGTGTTTTTACCCTATGGTTTTTGCTCCTTATGACAAATGACACAAAAGACAAGGACAAAGAAGAACAGTGACCATCTCTGAGAGGAAATGGATCAATAAAGCCAAGAGTACTCTACCAAATTTACCAGAGTTGCTAAGCTCAAGAACTAACTCCACAAATATTTGCTCTTGCTAATCCAAATTTAGAAAGAGAGAAAAGGGACTTTTACCACTTTCACTTCCACCAGACCCTGCAGGCACAGATCTGGAAGGCTGACATGATAAGAAATGTTACCATCTGCTGCCTTTTGTTAGATGTCCCAGGATCTCTCAGCTGTAGCAGCCTTGGGGGAAAGTGCAGGGTTCCAGCCACTAAACTTGATCCTGCCCACTATGCCAACTGTCCGGGAGAATAAATTTCTCTTCTACCCTTCTAAATTCTTCTGACTGGTCTAAGAATTAAACTGACATGAGATAGAATAACAGGAGAATGTCAAATTTAATTTCGTACATATGGGGGCTCCGTAAGAATATGAAGCCCCCGGGAAGTCAGGCAATTGAGGCTTATATGCCATCCAGAGCTAAGCAGAAAGGGGTAGGGGTCTGAAAATTCAAAGGAAGGAAAACAATCTACCACAAGATTGGAAAAACAAATATTTGGTAAATAAATGTTTCCCATGTTACACAGAGACAAGGGGACGTAGAGAAGACTCTGATGAAACAGACCTTGCTAGGTTCCTCCCTGTCCACCACACCTAGTTCATATCATACTGTAGTTATGTATGGTCATAGCTCCCATCCTGGAAGAGATCCCTTATTGAAATTCCTTTAGGCAGTAGGGAGAGGTAAAAAGAAAAACTTCTTGAGACTTCTGTTTCTGGAAAATAATCAGCCTAAAATAATCCTCATGCCAAATAGACACATTTTGAGGTGGCAAATTTTGCTCTCCTACAAAACAAAGAGGACTTGAATATTGATTTTTCTGTCTAGAAAAATCTGTGCTCTTTCTACAATGCAACTGTATCTACCTGAAAACTAAAGAAATGTATCAGAGTCATAGATAGGCTGAAAAATTCCTCAAGGGATGTAAGATTTTTTAATTTAACTATCAGGTAGAAGCAACTGGATTCTGGGGGAAGACAAAGCAGCATTTGTTAATTCATTTTGTAATAAAGCACACAAGCATGCAGATAATACTACTAAAAGCAAAAAATTAACACTTTACATTCAAATAAATCTCAAAACTTTACATGTGGTGAAGTTGATTCAGAAAAGGTAGCAATGAACATTTAAAACTCACAGGTGAATTTAAGTAAATATCCTGTTAAAAAGATAGTTTTATTACTATTTTTGAAATTCTATACATTTTTGTCCAACATTCAGTTTCACTAGATTTTTATCAATTTGTAAAATTTCATTAATTATTCATTTCTTTAAAGCTTGACTACTATTTTTTAGTATAATTTTAATATACTGTCTACTGAATTATTATAACATAATTTAGAGTAAAATTCAAAGAACAGGAATAACAGTAGGATTCCAAGTCTAATGCACTATAGACTGATCTTAAAATAGAGTCCAGAGTAATAGTCCCCATTATAAGCTTTAGGACTGAAAGAGACCAGAAATAAATGAGATGTAATGGGAAAGAAAAAGTCTAGCTCATTTTATGGTGCAGTTCCTATTTCTCTGTGTACGGTCAGCCACAGTCATTTCTTAAAGCTGAATAAATAAAGCAAAACATAAGAACCAGCATCTTAAAACATATATAAAATTCAATAATAATCATAAGCTGGAATATTTTTTTCAATTGAAATGACTGCAATTTAGTTGAAATGGTTTTTTTCCTAAGGCAAAAATACCCATATTTTAAACGACTTTTCACATTCAGTCTATCCTCCAATACTTACAGGGCTCGATTAACATGGAGACTAGGGGACAGCAGTTGCTTTCCAATTTATTATGTGACTTGGGTCAGGGCTTTCACCATATCTTCCCCGGGTCCAGCTTAACCTCTCCTGTCCAGAGCAGGCGCTCATGCAAAAATATTTAACAACACCAAACCTATAAAACTCAGGTGTCTGAGGCATGATCTAACTTTTAGAAGAGAGTGTGCTTTCCAGACAACAGAACCAGTGGGCTCTGATTCTCATCCTAGCACCTAAATGAAGATTGTTTGGGGCAATTTCAGTTCACTCTCAGCCATAATTCCTAATCTTTTGATAAGCTAATTATCCATAATGGGTCTCTTTTCTCTTCTGCCTGCCACTTGCTCTGATCATTCTGTCCAGTTTCTCGTAGCAGTCGCTCACTTGATTTCTCTAACTTGCAAGTGTACTTGGTTTGCCACTCCAATAATTATAGATCTCCGGGCCATGAAGTGGAGGTAAACAACCTCAGAAATGAGCAGGCATAATTTTAACTAAATTAGGTCCACATAGGGAAACTAAATTATCTAAATTTGGCAAATGATACTAAGCAAGTCCCAAGTTATTTCAGCTGAACAAAGATACACATGCTATGTGACAATTGTTCATTATAGAAAAATAATATGAGTGTAGTCAAACATGCCTTATACTAGCAGGAATATTGGATCTGTAAATGCCATAAAGTTTATCTATAGCATTTTGTAGTTGAGCATGTATCTTTATGTTCATATAGTTGAGACTGAGTCAGAAAGGGCTCTTTTTTTCTGTGAGAATGGTAAAACGAGCACATCTCCGAGTATAATGATCATTAAAGCAAGTAGAAAAGCCTATCAAACACACTTGCAGAATATTGCATAGAATCCGTGTTACGTAAAATACATGAGCACAGTAGTCTCTTAAACTACAAAAAGTTATCTATCTATCGATCTATCTATAGATCGATAGATAGATAGATAAAGTAGTTCTATCAACATGGCAAACTGACAACACCAAACTCTGCTGTAAGGACGTATAAATGCTGAATAAAATATAACCATTTTAATAATCATGATGAATCTTGAAAGTGAAATTGCCAGCTAACAGAAGTGTAAAGGGAACTGAAAACCAGAATGATATGTAAATTAGCTAGTATTATGGGGACCTGAAGGCTATATTATATGAATGAGTTGTAGGCCTTGATGGCTTTGGGTTAGGCTTTTAAGGCCCTTGCAGGGAGAGAAATCATGACCTTGTACTTGTGTGGAGCAGCTAGCTGGAACTGAGAGCCCTGCCTAAAGAGAACTATGGAAGCTGCACTCTGAATAGAGGACTAGGGAAAAAAAATACCTCTGCCTAATGGACCAGGGAAGCTTCAAAGAAACCGGACTCTTCCCCGATCTCTGGGTGGAAAACAAACAAAAATGGTGCACCATGAGAAGTAAAAACCTTAAGCTTGTGACAAATGCCCCTAAAGTATCTGAATTTATAATACATATGTGGTACAGGAATGCAAGGTAAAAGTTACAATTAAAAACTATTTCCCAATATGTGATATCCCAGGTACCTGTAGCAGAAGCAAATGCAAAAATTATTTTTTAGAGATATCTTCACAGACCAGGGTGCCAGGAACTTCCACAGGAAAAAAAAACCTTCCCTGATAATGGACATGCATGTGTGTGTGCACACACTCATACAGTAAACACACAATACAAATCACACAAGTGCATAACCTACCCTCAAGAAGTTCTGCAGATACAACAAATAGTAATCCAGAGATAAAAAGAACAATACCAAAAAAACCCCTAAAAATAAATATGCTTAAAGAAATTAAAGGTAACAAAGGAAATATAAGCCATAGGAGAAAAAATCAAGCAAATAATTGCAATAATCAAATAAAACTTGTAGAAATAAAAATAGGGTCACTGAATTTAAAAACTAAATTGATTCAGAATTGAAATAGAAAATAATAAGGAGAGATTAGAGATTAGGAGACATAGAAGTGTGAATGACATATCTAACAGGCATTCCACAAGAGGACAGAAAATATAAAGAAGCAACAGTGAAAATAGGAGAGGATTTTCCAGAATTGAAGGAAGACATGAATACTCAGGTTGTAAGAGTAAAGCTCCAATCAAGATAAATCAAATTAAAGTATGTGGAAATAAGGTAGGAAAACTGTAGAATATCAAATACAAAGAAAAAGATTAAAAATAATCTGAGAAAAGATGTTACCTCCAAAGAAATGGTAATCATAGTGACAGTAGATTTCATATCAACAATAATATAGACCAGAAGACAGTGGACATCTGTCATCCAACAGCTGAGTGAACATACCTGCCCACCTGGGATTCTCCAGTCAGCTAAATATTCAAGGGTGAATGTAACAAAAGGCATTTTCAGACAAACACTGAAGGAGTTTATCACTCACAAATGCTCACTGAAATTGTGACTAAAGATTGTATTAAAATCAGAAAGAGGCTGAACCTTGAAGGAAGTAATGGAAATGCCAAAGGCAATGGTGAACAAACAAATGGGTAGAGATGTGAGTAAAGCTTATTAGACATTGCTTGTAAAACTTATACTACAATGAATACTTTGGGCAAGTTTATAAACAAGGTGGGGCTTCCACATCTAGGAAGATAGAGATGTATTTTCCCTTTTCCTCCTCTAAGGACAACTGAAAATGCTATATAGTGATATATGATGACATTATATATCAAACAAACATAAAAAGACTCTGGAAGAGGGAGAAGAAAGAAAATCAACTACAGACTTTTGGAGCCAGAGAATGATTCATTGGTGAGTTCCCTGATAATGTGTATATATCTCCATCTCATGAACACCAATGGGAGCAGACAAAAAAAAGCTTCAATAAAACTTGTTCTTGGGGCCAGCCCGGTGGCATAGCAATTAAGTTCACTCACTCCGCTTCGGTGGCCTGGGGTTCGCCGGTTCGGATCCCGGGTGGAGAAATGGCACTGCTTGGCACGCCATGCTGTGACAGGCGTCCCACATATAAAGTAGAGGAAGATGGACACGGATGTTAGCTCAGGGCCAGTCTTCCTCAGCAAAAAGAGGAGGATTGGTGGCAAATGTTAGCTCAGGGCTAATCTTCCTCAAAAAAAATTACATAACATAAAACTTCTTCTCTCAAGCCAAAGGACCAGGAAAAGGGGAGCTTAACAAGACAAAAAGCTTTTAGACAATAACCAGTCTACTTCACTTAAACACCAGAAAAAAAAAAAACTGTGGCCTGACCCCTACCCCTAACAGCAAAGGCCAAATGGAGAATGTAGACATCTGCTCTTGCAAAGCTGTAATAAGGTTCTCCAACATCCCTGATTAGGGGGTTCAGAGAAAGCCAAATTGAAATCAGGGACTTTCATCCCCACTCCCTAGTAATGAATTTCACCCCCATGGTGTCAGCGGATACCACATGGAGAGCCTGAGCTTACGTCCCTCCCACCATTAATGAGGCATTGGACTCCCTCCCTGCTGGAGTTGTGTCAGAAGAGGGCTAGTGGAAAGTCAGGGCTTTTACCATGACATAGAGGTAATGAAGTAACGCCCATCATGGTGTCAGAGACCACATGGGCAGCTGGAAGCCCATTCCTAACCAGCATAAATGAGTGCACTCTCTTACAAGACTCAGATGTCAATGAAAGCCAAGTTGGAAACCTTCACATCTACTCCATCTGATAGTAATGAGGCAGCACCTCCTTCTCCTCTGCCAGAGCAGTGTCAGACAAAAGAGAGAGTCAGCAAAAAACTGAAGGTTACAATAAGATCCAAAATCTCATAACAATATGAAAATGTCCAGCTTGCAATAGAAAATCACTCCTCCTACTAAAAGCCAGCATGATTTCAAACGGAATGAGAAAAGACAATCGGTAGACGCCAAGGCCAAGATGATACAGATATTAGAATTATATAAAAGGAAAAAGTTGGCAACCCCATAAATGTATACCTTACAAAAATACCCTTTAGGAATAAAGGGAAAATCAAGACATTCTCAGATGAAAGAAAAACTAAGAGAATTTGTTACCAACTAACATACTGTAAAAGACTGACTATGGGACCAACCCATGGGTAGCGCTTAAGTTCGCACACTCCACTTTGGTGGCCCGGGATTCGCAGCTTTGGATCCCAGGCACGGACATAGCACCACTCGTCAAGCCACATTGTAGTGGCATCCCACATAAAATAGAGGAAGACTGGCACAGATGTTAGATCAGCGACAATCTTCCTCAAGCAAAAAGAGGAAGATTAGCAACAGATGATAGCTCAGGGCCAATCTTCCTCACACACACAAAAGTAATAATAAAAGAAAAGAATGGCTAAAAGAAGCTCTCTAAACAGAAAGCAAAAGATAAAACAAAGAACCCTGGAACATCGGGAAGAAAGAAAGAACATGGCAAGCAAAAATATGGGTGAATATGATAGGCTTTTCTTCTCCTGAGTTTTCTAAATTACGTTTGATGGTTTAAAAAATTATAACACTGTCTGATGTGGTTTTAAATCTATGTAGAAGAAATATTTAAGATAATTACATTATAAAAGAGAGAGGGAAAAGGGACATAAAGGGATGTAAGACTTCTACACTTCACTCAGAATGGTAAAATAAGGACACTGGTAGAAACCCCAATTGAGGGACATTCTACAAAATACCTGACAGCCTAGAGGACCCTAAGGAGACATGATGGCTAAATGTATTGTGATTTCCTGGATGGGATCCTGGAATAGAAAAGGACATTAGGTTGAAAACAACTGAGGAAATCTGAATGAAGAATGGACTTTAGTTCAAAATAATATAACAATATTAATTCATTAATTGTGGCAGATGAACCAAACAGATTGCGTAACCGTAATGTAAGATGTTAATAATACGGGTATGGATATATGGGAGCGCTCTGTATTACCTATGCAATTTTTTTGTAAATGGATAGTTATTCTAAAATTAAAGATTTCCTTTAAAAAGTTACTGGGCCATAAACAAAATTTATGCTAAATGACTGCTTTCATTCAAACCACATTCTCTGAAAACTGCAGTAATGGAACAATTGGAAGAAGACTATAAATATCTAAAATGATTATAGAGATTATAAAAATAAATGAGAACCATGATGAAAGCACAGAATACTATTTAAAAAGATTTGTAAAAATAAAAAACAGACGGAATTTAATTTTTTCTCTTAATCCATGGTTCAAAGAAGAAATCATAAAGGAAATGGTTATATATTTGTAATTGAATAATCACAAAAATACTACATATAGGAATTTACTATGCATCTATAATAATTAAAACAGTATGATATTAGCAAAATGGAGCAATTAGACTAGTGAAATGGAATGGAGCCAAATGCAAATATACACTTTTGCACAGACATATGAAAATTAGCATATAACAGAAATAACATTAAAGTCAGCGAGGAGAGTACTGTACAAGCTTTCCAATGAATGGTGTTGAATCAATTGTATATATATATATGAAGAAAAACAAAATTGGATCCCTACATTACATAATAATAAAAATCAATTCTAGGTGGATTTAAAAACCTAAATGTGAAAGAAAAAACTTTTAGACAAAACATAGGAAAATATCTATGATTTGGGGGTGTCAATGGCTTTCTAATACAAGATCTCAAAGCTAAAACTATAAAGCAAAAGATCAAAATCTGAGTATGTAATAATTTAAATTTTTCTGTATGACAAAAGACAAGGTTAATTTAGAAGATATGACCGGGAAAAGACATTTCCAACATGTATAACCAAAACCAAGTTGGAGATCAAGAATCCATAAAAACTCCTATATGTTTATTTTTTTAAAAACTTGTTAAAAGTCAAAGAATATGGACAATAAATTCACAGACAAGGAATATGAACAGTCAATAACATAAGAAGGGATGTTCAATCTCAATAATATTCAGAGAAATACAAATTTAACAAATATCCTTCACACTCAACAGATTGCCAAAACTTCAAATCTGATAACATAACTTTAGGCAAGGACGTAGAGAAACAGATTCTCTCAAATGCTGTCCTTGGGGTGTAGTTGTTAAAACAATTTTGGAAAGAACTTTGCACAATGGAATTCTCTTCAACAGTAAAATAAATGAAAAAGGTCAATTTGGATGCATCTCAAAACAAATGAATGATAAAACAAGTTACAAAAGAATTTATACATACTGGTAAAATGTTTATAAATTTTAAAAAGCACACAACACAGTAATATACTGTAAATGGTTTATGGAAATATGTTGCTGTATTAATATAAAATGGGACACGGAGGAAACTAACTTGAGTAGTTATTCTGGGAAGAGAAGGGCATATTGGGATAGGTTCGGGGTAAAAAGTGGACTTCAGCTGTATCTCTAAGTTTTATTCTTTAAAAAAGGCTCAAGCAAATATGGCAAAATCTTAATATCTGTTAAAGCGGATGGTGGATTCTTAGAAAGAACATAAAATTTCTCCTAATCCCATCATCCAGAGTTTACCATTGTTAACCTTGTGATGCGTTTCTTTCGGTGTCTGTGTTTCTTCCTCTGTTTTTACTCTGTCGTGTGTGTGTGTGTGTGTGTGTGTGTGTGTGTGTGTGTGTGTAGTAACTTGGGATCATGAAGTTTTTATATACTAATTTCCTCACGTAAAATCATACAGTAAGCATCTGATATATAGCCATTTCAATACCTTCCGGTTTTTCACTACTTAAACAAGAAATGGCCATTGTCTGATGTGCATCTTTGGCCCCATTTCTAAAGAGTTTCTTAGGATAGATTCCTGGTATGGAATTAGGATATGAATATTTTAAGGCTTTTGATATATATTTTGCTGTATTGCTTTCGAGAACATTTGGGCTAATTTGCATTCTTCTTAGTAGAATGAGTATCCACACTCATCATCACTGAGGATTAGTATCTTAAAAATATTAGTCGAATACATATACCTCATTTCAATTTTCATTTCTTTGATTGCTAATTGGGTTGGGTATTATTATTATAATGTTTGCTGTCAGTTGTTTTCCTTCTTTTTGTGTCTTTGCTAATTTCCTCTTAGGATGTTCATCTTTGTTTTGAGTTTCCCAGTCTCTTTCCACGTCTACATATTCCTGCTCTAGCAGCACATTGTTTTAAAAAGTGTTTCCTTAAAACATTTTTTTATAAGCCAGTAACCTCTCTTTAATTTTGTTGTTCAAAAATTTCTTGGCCGTCGCGTTTTTTAAAACTTCCAGATGAACGTTAAAATCATTTTCTCAAGTTTCAAAAATCCTCTTGGGATTTTGATCTGAATTACAGTAAACCTCCATCTGAATTTTAGAAAACTTGGCATGTTTATACTGTGTTGTCTTCCTATCCAGGAACATGTTATTCTTCTACATTTACGGAAATCTTGTATCTCTCCAAGTAAACTTTTGTAATTTTCTTCAGCCAGTTTTTTTGTTGTTTGTTTCTGAGTATTTTGTATATCACGTCGCTGTTGTAAGTGGTCTTGTTTTTCCACTATATTTTCTGACTACTTTTTATCAGTATATAAGAAATGTCTTTAGACTGTTCCTTTGCTTTGCATCCAGGCACTTTACTAAACTCTCTCATTAGTTCTAAAATTATTTACGTAGAATCTTTTAGACTTCCTATGCAGATATTTTTTATTGCATTCACTGGAATTTTTATACCAATATTAAATAATTGTAGTGCTGGAGCTTGCCTGTCTTGTGCCTGATTTTGATTATAATGTCTCTAGTGTGTCACTGCTGCAGATGATGTTGGTTATTGTTTTCGTCTGAATATCATAACATTAAGGGCCTATTCTTTAATGCAGCCAGCCCTGGTGCTCTAGTGCCACTGTTAAGATTCAGTGATCTCACCACCACGGGCCAGATTTGTTTCCTGGTCAGGGAACCACACCACCCGTCTGTCGGTTGCCAGACTGCAGCAGCTGCACGTTGCTGTGATGCTGAAAGCTATGCCACCAGTATTTCAAATACCAGCAGGGTCACCCATGGTCACCTTGTTGGACAAATTTCAGTGGAGCTTCCAGACTAAGACAGACTAGGAAGAAGGACCTGGCCACCCACTTCTGGAAAAATTGGCCATGAAAACCCTGTGAATAGCAGCAGAACATTGATGAAGTGCTGGAAGGTGAGAGGATGGCACAAAAAGACCAGGCAGTGTTCTGCTCTGCTGTACACAGGATCACTAGGAGTCAGAATCAACTCCATGGCACTAACAACAACAAATTCTTTAATGCTTAGGCTTTTAAAAAATTAATGCTTAGTTTTGTTAATTCAGAAATGGGTGTTGAAACTTAGCAAATGTTCTTTTGGACATCTATTGAGATAGTCTCATGACTTAGTTTTTTTTTGACCTGTGGATATGATATACTAAGAGATTTCCTAATGTTGCCATCCTGGAATTCTGAAATAAATTATACTTGATGACATTATTTTCTTTCAATATTGTCCATGTTTTATTTGCTTAGTGCTCTATGTTAGATTTTTGTTTCCATTTTAAGTGATCAGTCTTTAAATATTTTGTGCGCTAGCTGACAAGATTTTATATTAAGGTTATGTTAGTTTCAAAAAATGCATTAGAGAGCCTCCCCTCTTTTACTATGATCTGACTTTTTAAATTACTGGCTAATTGCATAGTCCATGAAAATCTGAAAAAAACATAAACAATCAGTCTGGGAATTTGAATGTAGCTTCTCAATAGAAAATAAGCTGCAAGGAGGATTTTTGTCTGTTTTGTTCACTACTGTATCCCTGCTGTCTAGAACAGTGCCTGGCACAGAGCAGGTAGTATTCAGTAAATATTTGTTGATAAAATGTAAAGTAATGAACAGTCTCCCCAGACTTTTTTTTAAAGATTTTATTTTTCCTTTTTCTCCCCAAAGCTCCCTAGTACATAGTTGTATATTTTTAGTTGTTGGTCCTTCTAGTTGTGGCATGTGGGACGCTGCCTCAGCATGGCTTGCACCCATGTCCACGCCCAGGATGGGAACCAGCGAAACCCTGGGCCACCGAAGCAGAGCATGCAAACTTAACCACTCGGCCCCTCCCCAGACTTTTAAGAGTTGTTTGGAAAGTTTCTTTTTTTCTGATTTATCCCATGTTTTGCTCTATGAAGCTCTTTTAGGGTATCACTTACACATACCCCTCAAAAAAACTAGTTTATTTTATACAACTCAACTATAGCTGTTACTAGAGAAAACATGTATTATATTGTAGTTAAATTTTCTGCCAATATTAAGAATTATTATTAAAGTTTTCCAGTATTTTCCATTATTACAAGTTACAAAAAGGCTCCAAATTATATTTTAAGAAAACTTTCAAGTTGGCATTTTAAAGTTTCAGTGACAGACATAATTGTTAAAGTCTCAATGCGAGATAGACATGTACTTCATTCTATTAGTGGCAAAGCTAAAGCAATTTCTCTTCCAAGTCCCTTAATACTTTCTAGAACATATTATATATCTAAAGGTCATTTAAAATAAGCTCTAAATGTTCCTTAAAGTAAAGCAATGTCACTGAAAATAAAATACCAGATTTAAGCATCATCACTCAGATCATATAATTTTTAAAAAATTTTGCCTATTACAACATTACAGATGAAATGGGGGTACAGGAGCAAAACATATCTCAGGTTAAGGTTGATCATAACATATATAGTCTTTATCTCTTTTAAAAACAAAAAATATATATGGTCTAGCGATTTTAACTCGAATATCATTAATTTTAAAGAGCATGTCCTCAGTAAAATACTATGATAATTGATATGTGGATAATCTGCATTATGGTGTCGTAGATCAACGATCTGTGGTATATTTCACAAATACAACATACCATGCGTTTATTTGACCCTAGATAATATGGTGCAATTCCAAATGAAAGGAAGCTATAATTTAAAAGTACCGCACAATCAAAAAATGAAATAAACCTACAATGCCCTCTGTTGATGAAATGTGTGACTAGAGTATGTGTGATCAGAAAGAAAAAAATTCAACATGTTTCTTAGTTAATTTTTATTTCAGTCTAAATTAGTTTCTCTAAAATATGTACTAATTTAATTTAATTTCATAAAATAAATATTTTATATTCTTCTGTTTTCATAACAGTCAGCACAAAATTATGTGTTTTAATAGGAAAAACTATCAAAATATAAATGGTTAATGTGGCAGTTCCAGTCACATGGCCTTGAATAGGTATAATCTAGTCTGGCCTTGTCTAGGAAAATAGTATTAGTGAGGGAAGAACCATTTTTAGACAATTTCAATTAAGGCAAGGTGGAAGAGGTAAATGGGTGGAATTTTGAACAAGCCACAGTGATTTCCTCCCCCTCATTTTCCCTAATCTTCAAATGTCAACCAAGTCCTCAGAAATGATGCAGTTCATTTGTGGCTTATGGGCACAAGGGTGGGCTGGTATCCGGAGACACAATCTAAATCCCCTCCTCTAGAAGGTGTCACAGAGATTGATAGACATTCATCGATAACTCTTTTTCCTCTCCTTCTTAGTAGTACAACCATAAATTTTGATTGAGCATATTGGCACCCAGAATAAATACTATATGTCTTAGCACCCTTTGTAGCTAGATTTGGCCATATATCTACATTCTGGCCAGTAAAATGAAAGTGGTGGTATCATACGTGTCTTTTGGGAAAATGTCCTTAAAAGAGAGGAGGTGTGTCCTTCTTTCCCTTTTCTGCCAGCCTAGTAACTGAGACCAGCCTTGAAATGGGGCCAAATCTTGGACCACCTTGGACCATGAGGTGGAAGATGTATGCTGAAGATGACAAAGCACCAGAGTATAACAAACTTGGGTTCCCAATGCTTTTATGAATCTCCCCTACCCATGCTGGACTGCCTGACTCCTAATCAACTATTTTTTGTTTGTTTGTTTAAGTTATTTTTATTTTGGATCTCAGGTACAGCTGAATCCAATCCTAAATGAAACAGAAGGAATATTAGGATAAAAATTTTCAAAGAGACTATGACTAGTGTGCTCTCAAACAGCATATGAGTAAGCAATAAAACAACCAACCAAGCTTCCTACCTATTTCACATACCTGTAAAACTGAAAGGTACAAAAGAGGAAAACAATGACACCATCAAGCATTAAGATGTTATAAGTTACTTGCATTTGCACAACCTTTACTGCATTATTCAAATATACTTGCACTGAATCTTTATTGTGTTAAACATATATCTTATAAACATTAGGGTAATTTTATTATTATAGAATGAAAAATTGGGGAGGCCTTTCCCATTGTAATACTTTCTGGATACCAATCACCTTACTTCTGCGGTTATGTTGACTCATTTGTTAAGGAGAGTTTCCTTGATGATTCAGGTTGAAGATAGGATGTCCTTTTATGTGAAAATGATTATTTTGAGGACCCTAAGGTTTTCACTCTACACTTACATTTTTTTTCCTTCAAAATCAAATGGAAATGGGTCCACATCTTCCAGACACCAGGAGCTACTGCACTTTGAGCTTAAGATGTATGACATTGTTACAGATGTGGTTAAATATGATAGCATATCCAACAGAAATTCCTGAGCAATGGCAGAATGTCCAACTAAAAAGGGGCAAATACTTAAGCCACATAAAAAAATATCTTAATGTCATTTGATGTTGCTTCTGTCAGTTTTACAACTAGAGGGATGATGAGTTATCTGTCTTTGGATCTGATGGCAAACACACTGGAAGATTTAATATGTATGTAAAATGCTGCCAAGATATCTCCATTTATTCACCTTTTCAACACAGGAACATGAAATTAATACCATAGATTATCTAACTTGTGATTTTTCTCTATTCTAGGATAGAATAGCAGTATGATGAGAGGACCCAGAATCAGGAAACCAAGTTCCTGGTTAACTAATTCTGAGACCTTAGGCAAAGCAATTTAAATTACACCCGTTTCCTCCACTGTAAAATGGGAATTATACCTGTCCCACGTACCACACAGGGTTGTTGGGAAGATTAAATGAAATCATGTAAATAAAGATGCTTTGAAAACCATGGAAACGATAAATGAATGTAAGGGCATTAACTTGCTATCCAGATCACTAAAGACAACAAACTGTTATCATAAATAAATTTGCCACGTAACAAAATAAATTTGTCTAATTCCTATCACCATAAAAAGCACTCTCACTGATCTAACTACAAAGTAAACATCGCTCATATTCAAACACCAACCTTGGAAACATTCATCAAGTTGCCCACAAATATTTGACAATGCTATCCAAATGACTGAGGAATCTGTATTGTAAATTCAGTATTGCATGACGTATATTTCAAGTCTTGGGAAAAATTATGGAGTGGTGATAAAATTTGTACCTGATCCTCAGCATCCTTTTTTTTCTTGACTCTATCCTACTTCCTACCCTCACATCCTCCATTAAATCTGTTTTCTCATTTTATCCCCTCTTACCAGCAAAACCTTATCAGATAACTAATGTAATCTAGGTATTAAAAAAAACTATTAGAAAATTGATGTCATATACACCTTAGTATAAATTAAAGTCTCGAGAGTAAGAAGTATTTTGTCTTATCTCTAAAATGTGGAGTAAACAAAAGCTTTTATAACCTCCTAGGAATTTCAGTTCGGCTGTAGGGGAGTAATCTTCTCAGTAAGAATGAAGTGGCAAGGGACGCGCACAAGGCCTCAAAAACCTCATTCTGTAAGCATATGAGATAAGGCTGATTGAGATGGGAAATCGAGGTGAAAATATACTTTTTCCACAATCCCCCAAAATAAGATAGTGCTCTGTAATTCCTGTCTGGACCATGTAACTTTACAGAATAAAAAGAGCCTCTAAGACTGTACCAGTTTAGCTTAATGGTAATTCAGTAAGAAGCAACTATTGTTGCCTGTTTCCTGTCTTTCCTTTCTTCTGGATGGTTTGAGTGCTCTCTATCAATCTCTCTCTCTCCCCTCCCTGCGGACACACACAGAACTGTAACCTCTAGCCTCTCAACCACCCTTCTAAGCCAGACTTACTTGACTTGTTCCCTCCTACTGTTTTTAATCTTTCCTCTTGCTCCAAGAGGCAGTTATCCCATTAGTGAAATTGTATATGTGTTCTGGATCTCTATCACTGCCAACAACCTTCCTGTGTCTAATGCCTACCATTACACTCCATAATGTCAAACATATCCTCTTTGAGATATCTTTAGAATTAATATTTCAAAAATTTCAATAATCTTTCAAATTTCTTAAGATTCAACAAATCAATAATAGGTCACATTCACAAAGTTTCTGATAGTCACAATACTTAAACAATAACAAAAAGGAATGAGATCTTCATTGACTACATTAAGTTATAAAGGAATAAGTACCTGTGAAAACGTATGTTCTACAAAGTGCCTTTAAATTGAACTCATATTGTTAGAGACCCAGAGAAGAAATAGTCTTTAGAGGAGGGAAAGACTGGAAAAGAATTTTTCCTTTCTGTTTGTTATACAAAGTAATACCTTCTCTGCATCTGTAAACAAGAAAAGGTACTACCAGGCAAATGCAAATTTTTCTTTGCATCCACAGTTGTTCACAAAGATAACAGATTTGTGAGAAACATTCTCTCATAGCACAAACCAAGATTTTTGAGGGAAAAAGAGTGGATTTTTATTTTATGTGAACACAATAAATAAAATCCTCAAGAGGGGAGGGAAGTAGTAAAGAAACAGAGAAATAAGATCATTAAGTTAAATAAATTTGCAGCAGAGACAACTGAAACAGCATTTTATAGTTGAATAAGAACATTCCTGCCAATGACCAAAACGTACAAATTTTGAAATACTTACAGCCAGTGTTTTGAAAACACAGAAATAAGCAACAATGATAATTAGGAACTTAACTTTTTTCCAAAAGTAAGAAACTTTTTAAAAGATTATTTAAATATATGCCAGAAGTACAGAGAGTTTACAACATATTTCAATAATTAAAAAGTAACCTGTTTTCTAAGTACAGAATAAGTTGGCCTTTGAACAGAAAGAAAACTCAAATTCTGATATAATTTTCTATATACTATTCATGTAATAATTTCCAGTAAAGGATTCATAAGCCACCTTTATTTTTAACCTTAACATAGCTTTATATGTGTGTGTTTAGACGTACATAAATGTACAGTTATGTGATAATGTGAAGCTTTCCATCTTATTTTTAAAATATGATTAATTTTATAAGCATGTTAAATAAAACAATGTATGCTATGTTGAATTTATCATCTTAATAAAAGTGTAATAATTCCTCTAACAAACAAAAACCTAAATTATATTCCTTATCTTATATATGCTTATTTCTGTCTATAACTTTTTTACCTAGTCTAAACTCAACCACTTATTTTTACCAGAACCAACCAAACAATTAAAATGTGTTTCCTCCCAGAGAAAACTAGAAGCCAAGAAATCAAGAACCCTCTAAGTTTTTCTCCACCACCACACATTTCATAGTACTTATAAAATTTTAAAGTAAAACTGAGCATATATATTAATACTCTCCAAAGGCTTTATTCATCCTATTAATGCATAACTTATATAAATAAGGAACAAAGGTAAATGAAAACTGTGTGTCGTGACCAATGCTTTGAACACTTTTCTTGCTTAGAAATTGTCCAGAGAGCCAAAGAATATTTACTAATTAACTCAATTTAATGACATAAAGTTAATTAAAGATGTGGAACTTACAATTTAATCCAAGACACTAAATCTTTATGACATGTAGCATTATAGAAATTCACAAGACTAAACATTTTAAAATACACCCATTATTGCAAATTTATTTAGTTTAACAAAATTTTATATTTTGTAATTTAAAACTATTTGTGGAAACGATAATGACAATTTACTTGACTTATAAAACAAAGTAGGAAATTTAAATATTTTAAACCTTTATAAATTAAACTCAAGTCTTGTGCTAACTAGAATAGTGCATCTTCATTATTTTTACATGGAGAACACAAAAAATTGTTATTATAATAAAATTAAATCATTCTGATTTGTCCCAAGTGTCATCTATTTATTCAGAATATTACATGAACTATTTTCTAACACAATTTATAAAACTCTGTACTCTTGAAATCATCCCCAAAACTCTGAGAGTCTCACTTTTCTGCTTAGCTTGTTACCTACTAACATAGGCCATTACTGAAGTCACAGAGTTTTTCATCTGAGTTACAGTTTTAGTGAGAAAAAAACTTTGAGAGCCAACATATTTAATGCCACAAAACACATACAGTTAAATTTCTTCTTTTTTGCTTGGAAGTTCTTGACTGTTTATCTATAATAAACATATTCCTAGAATTTTCACATAATCACAAAATAATTTTTGATCAATTAAATATTAACATTTCCCAAAAAGGAGAAAGAGGAAGAAAAAAAAGGAGAAGAGAGAAAAAGCCAACCCTAGGTTTGTATAAAATTATCACAGTAAAAAGCTAACTATATTTCCTCTACAAGTTTGGGAGATGGTACAGAGGCAGGAAACCTCATTTTGACACATACACACAAAAAATGACTACAACTGGTTTAAACAATAAGTTAGATGAGTGATAGTTCTAAGGACATACCTTAGAAAGATACTTATTATTCACTGAAGTATGGAAATAAAGGAGAAAGTTTTCAAGTTATTAGTGACAAATAGAAAAGAAAAGAAAAGAAAAAATGGCATCTAACTAACAGCAGGTAACAAAACTGAAGGTTACTCATACATGTGACATCCATTCCATTATTTATTTATTTATTTATTTATTTATTTTAATTTCTCACAGGTTGGAAGATGCTATACTTTCAATTATTTTTACCAGTTGCTATATTTCAAAAATCAATGGCTAGTTGTTGATATGAACAAGACGGTAGACTAGGAAATGCCAGACCCTCTTTTCCCCATGGAAATATCAAATAAACAACTACAGATTGACTAAAGTAACATTATAGGAGCTCTGTAAACCAGTCATAGATCTACAGTAACCCAGTCATCATCCAATAAAGAAAAAGCCACATTAAAAACAGTAGGAAATTTTGTGGCCTTTTTGTTCACCCTTGCCTTACCTCTTACCTGGTGGAGGCACAGTTGGAAAGTAGCAGCCAATTCCTGGTTCCACCCATTGGGTGGAAGAAGCAGAGTGAAATTCTCTACAAGGTTTTGGCCTCCCCATAGACTGATTGAGTCACTGGTTTCTGTCTTGCCTGACTCAGAGTTCAGCTGAGGAAAAGCAGAAAACTTTGGATCTCAATCCAGGAGTCATGAAAAGCAGTGGAGAGTGTCATGACATGTAAAAACTGCAAGGGGACTGAAGACCTGTGGATGCCTGGGAGCAAGTGATTACAGGTAGAGGAATACAACAGAACTTCTAAGGTCCCAAAAAGAAGCTATGGTGAGACTTTTTGGAAAATTAATAAATTTAAAAGCAACTGGGGAGATAAAAATTAAAAAATAAAAAAAGCACAGCCACAGACCCTGACAGGACACACGCTCAGAAAAGACCTGCAAAGACCTCAAGCTTTCACCATGGGCTTATCCCAAGGCTCAGGGGCCCTCTAATTAGTGAAGATCTTCCATGTCAGTCTGCAAAGACTGGGAGAGGTGGCTGTTTTTTCAAATGACCAATTTTCAACAAAGCATTAAAAAGCGTACAAAGAAACAAGGATACATGGCCCATTCAAAGGAACAAAATAAATCTCCAGTAATCACTCTTGAAGGAACACATGCATCGGACTTACTAGACAAAGACTTTAAAAGAACTGCCTTAAATATGCTCAAAGAGCTAAATGGAAACATGGACAAAGAACCAAAGGAATCAAGGAAAATGATACATGAACCAAATGAGAATATCAACGAAGAGAAAGAAATAAGAACCATAGAAATTCTAGATCCAGAAAATACAATAACTGAATTGAAAAATTCACTAGAGAGGTTCAAAAGAGGACTCAAACAAGGATAAGAAAGAATTAGTGAGGTTGAATACATTGGAAATTATAGAATGTAAAAAGTCATAAGGAAAAAGACTGAATAAAAGTGAACAGAGCCTAAAGGACTTGTGGGACATCATCAAGTGGACCAATATATGCATTATGGAAGTCCCAGAAGAAGAGAGAGAGAAAGAGGGAGAAAGATCATGTGAAAAAATGACAGAAAACTTCTCAAATTTAAGGTAATACATGAATATACAAATCCAAGAAGCTCAATGACTCCTTATAGGCTAAACTCTAAAAGACCTACACCAAGACACATTACACTCAAACTGTTGAAAGCCAAAGAAAAAGAGAGAATAATAAAAACAGCAAGAGAAAAGTGACTCATCATGTATAAAGAATCCCCAATAGGGGCCAGTCCGGTGGTGTAGCAGTTAAGTTCGCACTTTCCACTCCGGCAGCCTGGGGTTCACTGGTTTGGATCCCGGATGCAGACACAGCACCACCTGGCAAGCCACACTGTGGCAGGAGTCCCACATATAAAGTAGAGGAGGATGAGCACGGATGTTAGCTCAGGGCCAGTATTCCTTGGCAGAAAGAGGAGGATTAGCAGCAGATGTTAGCTCAGGGCTAATCTTCCTAAAAAAGAAAAAAAAAAGAATCCGTGATAAGTTTATGGGTGGACTTTCCAGCAGAAATCTTGCATGCCAGAAGTTAACAGGATGACATATTTAAAGAGCTAAAAGAAATAGTCATTTGAGAATTCTATATCCAGCAAACATGTAAGTCAATAATAACTGAGAAATTAAGACATTTCCAGACAAACATATCCAAAGGAGTTCATTGCTAGTAGAGCTTCACAAAGAGAAGTGCTAAAAGGAGTCCTTCAAGTTGAAATGAAAGGAGAGTAGACAGTAACCCAAAGCCATATAATAATATAAAGGTCTCTGGTAAAAGTAAATACATGGACAAATGTTAAAAAGTATGGTACTATAGCAAATTTTATTTGTAACTTCATTTGCTAGTTTCTACAGAATTTAAAAGTCAAAATCATAAAAATTATAAATCTATGTAATTGGGTACACAATATGTAAAGACATAATTTATGACATCAATAACAAAGTGAGGGGGAGCAGAGTTGTAAAGGAGTAAAGTTTATGTATGCAATTGAACTTAATTTAGTATCAACTTAACATAGATAGTCATAACTTTAGGATGTATATGTAATCCCCATGGTAACCACAAATAAAATATTTATAGAATATACACAAAAGGAAATTTAAAAAGTAATCAAAATGTATCACTATGAAAAATCCACTGAAGACAAAGGAAGTCAGTAATGGAGAAAATGAATGACAACAAAAGCTATAAGAGGTACAGAAAACAAAAAATAAAATGGCAAAAGTGCTTCCCCACCAATAATTACTTCAAATGTAAATGGATTAAACAGTCCAATCAAAAGACATAGATTGGCAGAATGGATTAAAAAATAGAATCCAAATAAGTGTTGTCTAAAAGAGAGGAATTTTAGATATAAAGACATGCAGAGGTTGGCAGTAAAAGGATGTAAAAAGATATTCCATGCAAATAGTAATAAAAAGGGAGAGGTGTTGGCTATATTAATATCAGATAAAAGAGATCTTGAGTCAAAAACTGTTATAAGAGACAAAGAAGGACATTGTATAATGATAAAAGGGTCAATACATCAAGAAGATATATACAGCAAACACCAAAGTTCCTAAATATATGAAGCAATCATTGACAGAATTAAAAGTAGAAATAAAGAGCTCTGCAATAATAGTAGGAGACTTCAATAACTCTCTTTCAAAATTAGAACAACCAGACAGAAAATCAATAAGGAAATAGATGAGTTGAACAACAGTATAGACTAATTGAACCTAATAGACATATACAGAACAATCTGCTCAACAATAGGTGAATGCACACTTTTCTCAAGTGCACATGAAACATTCTCTAGGATACGCCATATGTCAGGGCACAAAACATCTTAATAAATATAAAAAGATTGAATCATACAAGTATCTTTTCCAATCACAATGGGTAAAACTAGAAATCAACAGCAGAGGGGCCAGCACCATGGTTTTGCTGGTTCAGATCCTGGACGTAGACATGGCACCACTCATCAGGCCATGCTGAGGCAGTGTCCCACATGCTACAACTAGAAGGACCCACAACTAAAATATACAACTATGTACTGGGGGGATTTGGGGAGAAAAAGCAGAAAGAAAAAACAGAAATCAACACCAGAAGGAAAAATTGGTGAATTCACACATAGGTGGCAATTAAACAACATACTCTTAAACAATCAACCAATGGGTCAAAGATTCCAAAATCTTCAGATTTTTCACAAAAGAAATTAGAAAACATCTCAAGGTAAATAAAAATGAAAAAACAACCTACCAAAATTTATTGGATGCAGCAAAATCAGGGCTGAGCGAGAAATTCATAGGTTTATACGCTTTCTTTAAAAAACAAAAGAAGAAAGATCTCAAGTCAATAACCTAACTTTACACCTTAAGGAGTTAGAAAAAGAACAAATAAAACACAATGATAGTTAAAGACAGAAATAATAAATATTAGGACAGAAATAAAAGAAATAGAGAATACCAAAACAAAGAAAAAAACCAAACACCAAGAGCTGGTAATTCAAAGAGATCAACAAAATTGACAAATCTCTAGCTAGACTGACTAAGAAAAAAGAGATAAGATGCAAGGAACAAAAATCAGAAAGGAAATGGTGGACGTTACTCCTGATTTTACAGAAATAAAAAGCATTATAAGAAGGTACTATGAACAACTGTACACCAATGGGTTGGATAACCTAGATGAAATGGAAAATCTTCTACAAACACTCAAACTACGACTGAATCATTAATAAATAGAAAATACGAATATAACTGTAACTAGCAACAAGGTTGAATCAGTATTCAAAAACCTCCCAACAAAGAAAATTCCAGGACCAAATGGCTATGGTGGTGAATTCTACCAAATATTTCAAGCAGAATTAACATCGCTTCTTCTCAAACTCTTCCAAAATTTGAGAGAACGGAAGACTCCCTAATGTCGTCTATGAAGCCAGCATTATCCTGATACTAAAGCCAGGCAAAGGCACTACAAAAGAAGAAAACTATAGACCAATATCTTTTATGAATATTGATGCAAAGATCTTTGACAAAATGCTAGCAAACTGAAACTATTTGAGACCTTTGGTTTCCAGTCCATCATGTAAGAAGTTTGGAAGTTGCCACTCCATCCTTACAACAAGTAAAAGCTGAACAAACTTAAAAATCAACAACTCTTCTTAAATCCATAAAAGAAGCAAGGTTACAGGGCAAATATTGCCCCCCAAAGTAGAGAGATCGAAAGGAGAGTACGAACAATCACAACTTACCAGAGCAGAAAACAACAAATGGCAACATCAGACGGAAACACTGCTGGGGTAAGGAAACCTGAACTGTAATTGAGAAATTGTTGGAGGCTTGATGTGGACAAGTTTGAGAGAGAAAAACTTCAGGGAGACCCAGGCATCAGCAGCCCCCCAATTTTTGAGAGTCCTACTGCCTAGAGCTCTACCAGGTTATCACAGTGAATATTGCAGAAAAATCCTCTTATGCTTCTGGCAAGGGAATGGGAAAAGGAACCATCATGAAATATGCCAGAGAGTTCTGTTATTCTTAACAAGGTCTGCCCACAGTAGAAACGATTTAGCCAGAGCCTAACCTGCTGGAGTTTTTTCAGAGGCTAAATGGCATGGAGGAATGGAAATACCCAACTCCTGCTGGCTCTAAGCTTCCATGTGGAAAAAGGGAAATACTCAATTCCCGCCTCATTTAGCCTTCCACATGAGAGAAGGGAAATATTGAACTCCAGCCCACTCTAGCCATTCTGTCCCACCTAAGGGAGGGGCAGTATTAAGAAGCATATGTAAAGTTCACAGTCTATAGGTACAGGCTCACTAAAACACTGAGACCTAAACACAGGGCTGTAAAATACCTCCTCTTCCACCACCCCTTACCACCACATTACTAAAGGCCTATTTTCAGCACTTCCTTTTACCAAGTACATCATGTCTGCCTATCAAGAAAAGCTTACTTGGCATGCTAAAAGGGAAAAACACGGTTTGAAGAGACAAAGCAAGCATCAAAACCAGACTCAGATATGACAAGGGTGTTAGAATTATCAGACCGGGAATGTAAACAACTATGATTAACATTCTAAGGGCTCTAACGTAAGAAGTAGGCAGCATGCAAAAACAGATGGGCAATTTAAGCAGAGAGATGGAAATTCTAAGAAAAAAACTAATTAAAGTACTAGAGGTCAAAAGCACTATAACAGAAATGCAGAATGCCTTTCATGGATTTATGAGGAGACTGGTCATGGCTGAGGAAAAAATCTGTGAACTTGAGGATTCGTCAATAGAAATCTCCAAAACTAAAATGCAAAGAGGAAAAGACTGAAAAAAAAAAACCAGAATAGAATATCCAATGACTGTGGGACAACTATAAAAGGTGTAACATATGCATAATGGGAATACTAGAAGACAGAGAGAAAGGAACAGAAGAAATATTTAAGCAATAAAGACTGAGAATTTCCCTCAAATTAGTGTCAGACACAAAACCATAGATCAAGGAAGCTCAAAGAACAAGCAGCATAAAAAATACCAGGAAAACTACATGTAGATATATCAGTTTCAAACTACAGAAAATCAAAGATAAAGAAAAGTCCTGAAAAAAAGCCCCAGGAAAAAAAACACCTTATCTACAGAGGAGCAAAGATAAGAATTACATCTGACTCCCCTGCAGAACCCATGCAAGCAAAAAGAGAGTGCAGTGAAATATTTAAAGTGTTGAGAGAGAGGGAAAAAAACCATCAACAAGAATTCTGTATGCTGTGAAATTATCCTTCAAAAGTGAGGGAGAGATAAAGACTTTCTCAGACAAACAGAAATTGAGGGAATTTGCTGCTAATAGACCTACCATGCAAGAAACATTAAAAGAAGTTCTTCAGAGAGAGGTAAATATATAGGTCAGAAACTCAGATTTATTTACAGAAAAGAAAAGCATTAGAGAAGGGATAAATGAAAGTAAAATAAAAACTTTTATTTTTCTTATTCTTAATTTATGTAACAGCTAATATGTTCAAAATATTAATACGAGCAATATATTCCATTATGTATGCTCATGTGTGTATATACATGTATATATATATATACACTTCTGTATAAGTGAAATCAATGACAGCAATGATACACTGGATGTAAGGGAGGAATTATGACTATTTTGTTATTATAAGGTACTGGCACTACATGTGAAGCAGTATAGTGTTATTTGAAAGTGCACTTGAATTAGTCGTAAATGAATATTGCAAACTCTAGGGCAACCACTAAAAGAAGTATAACTGATACACTAAGAAAGGAGAGGAAAAGAAATCATATAGAATGTTCAATAAAAACCACAAAAGGCAGAAAAAGAGTGGAAGACAAAAACAGGAACAAAAACAAGGGCAACAAATATAAAACAGAGACAAATATGGTAGATGCTAATCCAACTACAGATGTCAATGGCCTAAATGCCTCACTTAAAGACAAATTCTCAGGGTGGATCAATAATCAAGATGTGTAGACAAGACATGTGCTGTCTACAAGAAACCACTTTAAATATGAAGACACCTATTTTAAGATTATATGAAAAGACAGATTAAAAGTAAATTGGTGGAGAAAGATACACCATCCTAACACTAATCAAAGAAAGTGGGATAGCTATATTAATTTTGGACAGAACACACTTCAGAGGCAAGAAAATTATCAGGGCTAAAGAAGGACATTACTTAAAGCAATGAATTCTCCCAAAAGACCTAACAATCCTTAATATGTATGCATGTAACTACAAAGCATCAAAATACATGAGGTAAAACCTGATAGAACTGCAAGGAGAAATAGATAAGTCCACTACTATAGTCGGATACTTCAACACTTCTCTCAGAATGGACAGATCTGACAGGCAGAAAATCAGTAAGGACATAATTGAATTCAACAACACTATCCATCAACCAAATATAATGGACATCTATAGACACTTCCTCCAACAACAGCAGAATACAATTCTTCTCAAGCTAACATGGAACATTCACCAAGGTAGATTACATTCTGGGCCATAAAACACACTTTAACACATTTAAAAGAATAGAAACCATACAACGTCTGCTCTCAGACTGCAATGAAATTAAACTAGAAATCAATAACAGAAAGATAACTAGAAAATCTCAAAACATGGAGATTAAACAGCACACTTCTAAATACCATATGGGTCAGAGAAAAAATCTCAAGGCAAATGTAAAAATATTTTGAACTAAATGACAATGAAAACACAACTTATCAAAATGTGTGAGACGCAGCAAAAATTATGTTTAGAGGAAATTTATAGCATTGAATGCATATATTAGAAAAGAAGAAAGATCTGAAATCAATAATGTAAGCTTCCACCTTAGGAAACTAAAAAATAAGTACAAATTAAGTATAAAGCAAGCAAAAGAAAAGAAATAAAAATTAGAGCAAAAATCAATGAAATTGAAAACAGGAAACAAAGAAAATCAACAAAACCAAAGCTGGTTCTTTGAAAAGATCAATAACATTGATAAGTCTCTATCCAGGTTAACTAAGAAAAAGAGAGTGAGGACACAAATTACTAATATCAAACATGAAGATAAAGTGGGGACATCATTACAGATAACATGGACATTAAAAGGATAATCAAGAAACACTATGGACAACTCTATGGCCACAGATTTGATAGCCTGGACACAATGGACCAATTCTTTGAAAGACGTAATCTACAAAAACTCACGCAAGAAGAGACAATCTGAATAGGTCTATAAACTACTAAAGAAATAGATCAGTAATTGATAACCTTCCAAACCAGAAAGCACCAGGCCAAGATGAGTTCACTGGTGAATTCTAGGAAACATTAAAGTAAGAAATTATGCCAAGTTTCTACAATCTCTTTCACAATATAGAAGCAGAGGAAATATTTCCTAACTTATTTTATGAGGCCAGTATTACCCTAATACCAAAATCAGACAAAGAAGATAAAACTACACATCAATATTTCTCATGAACATAGATGCACAAATCCCCAGAAAATATTAGCAAATCAAATACAACAATATATAAAAAGGATTATGCACCACAACCAAATGTGATTTATCCCAGGTATGAAAGGCGAGTTCAGCATTCAAAAATCAATTAATATAATCTATCAAATCAGCATGCTAAAGAAGAAAAATCACATGATCATATCAATAGATCCATAAAAAGCGTTTGACTAAATCCAACAACCATTCATTATAGAAACACTCAGTAAATGAGAAATAGAGGGAAACTTTCTCAAATTGATAAAGAATATTTGCAAAAAACCTGCAGCTGACATCATACTTAATGGTGAGAAGCCAGAAGCTTTCCCATTAAGATCAGAAACAAGGTAAGGATGTCCCCTCTCACCACTGCTTTTTGACAGCATACTGGAAGTTCTAGTTAATGCAAGAAGAGAAAAAAGGAAATGAAAGGTATACTGACTGAGAAGGAAGAAATTAAAATGTCTCGTAGATAATTTGAAAGAATTGACAAAAAAAAAACCTCCTGGAACTAATAAGTGATTACAGCAAGGTTGCAGGATACAAGGTTAATATACAAAAGTCAATCACTTTTCTATATACCCACAAAAAACAAGTGGAATTTAAAATAAAAACACAATACCATTTACATTAAAATCTCCCCAAATGAAATATTTAGGCACAAAACTAGCAAAATATGTACAGGATCTATATGAGGTAAATTATAAAGCTCTGATAAAAGAAATTGAAGGAAAAACTAAACAAATGTAGAGCTATTCCATGTTCATGGATAGAAAGACTCATACAGTCAAGATGCCTGTTCTTATTAGCTTGATCTATAGCATCAACGCAATCTCAATCAAAATCCCAGCAAATTATTTTGTGGATATCAACAAACTGATTCTTAAGTTTATGTGGAGAGGCAACATACCTAAAATGGCTGACACAATATTGAAGGAGAAGAGCAAAGTTGGAGGACTGACAGTAGCCAACTTTAAGACTTAATCTAAAGCTACAGTAATCAAGACAGTGTGGCATTGGCAAAATAATAGACAAATAGATCAATGAAACAGAATAAAGAGCTCATAATTACACTCACATAAATATAGCCAACAAATCTTTGACAAAGGAACAAAGGCAATTCAGTGGAGAGAATTGTGCTGGAAACAACTGGACATCCACAAGCAAAAAAAAAAACGAATCTAGACACAGACCTTACACACTTCATAAAAATTAACTCAAAGTAGATCACATGTATTATCAATGTAAAATTAAAATCTATAAAACTCCTAGATGATAACATAGGAGAAAATCTAGATGACCTTAGGTTTGGCAGTGACGTTCTAGATATAACACCAAAGGTCCTATTCATCAAAGGAAGAATTGATAAGCCGGACTTCCTTAAAATTAAAAATTTCTGCTTTGTGGAAGACACTGTCAAGAAAATAAACAGACAAGCCACAGACTGGGGGAAATTTTTTTTTTTTTTTTTGCTGTATCCAAGGCTTTATTTAACGGCAGATTTTTTTTTCCCAAAAAACTGGATATGAAGCTGTGGTAGTGACTGCAGAGTACCAGAGCTGTCCCTTAAAATTGTGGGAGACATCAGAAGAGGCCCTGGAGACTCTGGGGGGGAAAATATTTGCAAAAGATATATCTCATAAAGGATTATTATCTAAAATATACAAAAAACCCATGTTCATAGCAGCATTATTTACAATAACCAAAAGGTGGCAACAACTCAAGTGTCCATCAATGGATGAATGCATAAACAAAATGTGGTCTATACATACAATGGAATATTATTCAGCCTTAAAAAGGAAAGAAATTCTGATACATGCTAAAACATGGATGAACCTTGAAGACATTCTGCTAAGTGAAATAAGCCAGTCACAACATGACAAGTATTGTATAACTCCACCTAAATGAGGTACTTAGTGTAGTCAAATTTGTAGAGACAGAAAGTAGAATGGTGGCTTCCAGGGGCTGGGTGGAGGAGAGAATGGAAGTTAGTGTTTAATGACATTTTTGGTTGGGGAAGATGAAAAAGTTTTGGAGATGGATGGTGGTGATGGTTGCACAGCAACGTGAATGTACTTACTGCCACAGAAGTGTACACTTAAAATTGGTTAAAATGTTAAACTCTATGTTTTGTATATTTTACCACAATAAAAAAATGAAAAAAAAATCAATGGTTAGCAAGAGTACTCTGATGTGATTGATGAGAATGTTCTTGATGAGAATATTTTCCAAGATCTTTGAAGTGTTCCTTTGGATACTAGTAGGATCAAAATTCAAAATTCCATTGTTAAAGACGGTGTTACAGGGCTTCACTCAATTTTACTTGATGAAACAAGAAATTTAGATGTCAAGATAACCACAATAAAATACCAAAGTAAGAGTTATTACCCAGCCATTAAATATTGAAATCCTTCAATGCTCTATTCTAACTTGTATTTCTGTTTGTACACTCTACACTGACATGAGGGAATTTCTTCCATGTCTAGTGCTTCAATTATTTATACGCAGATGCCTCACAATTTTATGTCTTCAATTATCTCCCTGGGATCAATTTATGTCCCAAGTCACCACAAACTCGACATATCCAACACCAAATTCATGATCAGGAATCCCATAATTGGTTATTTCCCATCCATCCCACTGAGTAAGCCACAAAGCCAGGAGTTTCACTTTTCTTGACATCCCATGTCCTATTATAGCATTTTTACATTCCTTTCTGTGGGTATTTGGTTAATGTCCATCCCCCACACTAAAGTGCACATTTCAGATGAGCAGAGACTTTACTTTTGCTCATAATCATATTCCCAGAATACATCACAGTGCCCACCCTTTCCATGGGTGTTTCATAAATACTTGTTGAATAAATAAACCTTTAAGCTTTGAACTCATAATTGGGAAATAAGTTTGATGTGAAAGATTCATAAATGTAATTCTTCTCCTTCCCATCTCTATGAAAATAAGAGTTATTACCTGAGCAGAGTGAGTGAGTAGCAGTTTGGACACTCATCTTGAGATTCCCTGGGCTATTATTACTAGTTCGGTGTCATCCTGTACATTTACCTGAATTCCTTGAACATTTCTAGATTATCCAGTACAATGATTCTTATATCTGTTAGCTTTCATTAATACAATTATAGTGTTCAATTCCTTAGGTGGAAAATATTAAATACTTGATGCTCACAAGTCAGCGAGTGGAGGTAGAAATCCCAGGGATGGGGGTGAAGGTGAGAGAATGGGGGAGTTTTTCTCAGGACTCAAACTCTGTGGATTCAAGTCCTGCTTTCGCTACTAGTTTGAAATGAGTTTACTTAACACCTGAATCTGTTTCTGCATTTCCAAAAGTAGACACAGTATTAAAAATACCTATAGCACAAAATTATTGTGAGAATTATATGGGAAAATGTCCCTGGAATTACTTTTTAAACTGTGCAATGAAGCAAACATGCATAATTATCCCAATGCGAATAGGGTTGGAGTGAATCCTAAAATAGGAATGTGAGAAAGGAGGAGGTTTCTGGCAAAGTCGTGCAATTTTTGGTAACTACTTTTCACAGTGCATTTCTATCTTGTTTTTGAACTTATTTTTGAAATGGATAACGGAGTGGTTGCAACAAATATAAAACACAGCTTTAAAAAGAGGAGGCAGAAGCACTTTGAAAAACTTGTATTTAACTAGTCAATTTGTCGTCTGTACTTCTACCACATTTTGGCTTCCTGGAAATCCAAATTCGCCCATTGCCTCTTCCTTCTCTCTCTACCCGACACAGCAGCCAGGTGGGCGGTGATGTAAGTGCCGCCGGGTTTCCCGCAGGCCGGTTTTTCGTCAGCAGATTGTGACGTAGCGCCGCCACTTGTGTGCTCAATTGTGAGGTCACGTGCCCTCTCCAGAATAGTTTGCTGGAGGCTGAAGCACTTGCCAGTTGCACCGGGCAGTGCAGCATGTTTAGCGTCCTGGCCCACGGCTTCTCAAGTCCGGGCAGCTAGAGGTCCCCGGGCTCCCCAACTGCCAGCCTAGTGCCTCAGTGCCCGAGAAGAGGCCGAAAAGGAACCATGAGCGTCCTATTTCTGCTAGTGAGCGGCGTTTTGTTCGCGTTTATGTTTGTCTGCTGGAAAAATCAGCTTCAGGTAAAGTGTATAAGAGAGATTAGAATTAGACAAAGCTAGATGAATATATGGACTGGAGTGTTTGTGTCTAAGAGAGTAGAAAGACAGTAAAATAATAAAGGTAAACGGAGGTCCTCTTTTTCTCTTCAAAGAGCTTCAGATGTTTACTCTTTTACCCCCACACTTCATATTGACCAGTGATTCGATGGCTGTGGTCTGTTGTAAAAAACCCCCAGTCACTAAGTGGCACGGTGAGTTTTTCACCCATTTGTAAAGTATGGCTGAAAGTGCCCACTCCCCACCACCACCTCCCATTTTAAGAGTCTGTACCTTCTCTCGCCCTACTGTCTGCTCTATTTCTGTTTGCCTCTCTCTCCCCTGTATTTTACTTTTCAGCCATCTTTATGAGAGTTTTTTGGGCATTCACAAAGAATTCAGGTCAAAATGTGGGTTTCCTGGTGATATTTAAAATCGCAAGTAATGTGCTTTTAGATAAGGGTCAGGCTGGCTTCAGCGGTGGACTTAGTAGACTGCCTAAGAAATGTAAGCCAAGAATAGGACATTTTGCCATTAAAAGGCTACTTTCATATATTTTTTTCTGTCTGTGTTTGGGAAGAGCGTGTTTCCAAATCAGTGTAGTCATTCAACAGATTTTTCATCTCTAATTGCTAGGGCAGGACACTCAGTTCATTTTGGTAAACAAGACTAAGCATGTTATCTGGTAGTATTTGGAAATTGCTAAACTCAATAAACTACATATGTATACTTTCCTTCCCTTACAGCGAAACGCTGGTGAAATGTCATCAAGTTCCACTTCTCTTGCACTAGTAAGACTGTACTCTTCTACTGGGTCAACCAACAGAAATACTGAGATTCTCAGAGTCAACAGCCTCTCTCGGGATATCTTAATTAATTTCCCACATTCGATAGCCATGCAGAAGCAAATATTGGTAAACCTCAGGACGGTGGAATACAAGCTGGAACGTTGGAACGTTTACTAGTTACCAGGGGTTCAAATAGTTAACTGGAAATCTACTGACACGCTTACAGAATGTAATGCCCCTAGAAGCAATCATTAAAGATATTTGGAGTGGATTCATTTGATTATACATGTTTATACCAAATGAATTAGTGTTTAAAAGAGGAGGGAATGCCAAGTCAGGTACAAAATCCAGACATTTATCAACTTACTCATTTAAGGAACTGATTACATGTTGCTAAAATATAGTTTATTGGGGAAGGAATAAAAGTACAATGGGGGGGAAGTTTCTTTTAAAAAATAAGCTACAGTAAAAATAATACAGTTGAGATACAGTGTTTTGATTTCACTTAAGTGTGAAAAAACAGTTTTCTCTAGTGGTTTACAGAGCAATACTGCAAATGTCTCCAAGTTTGCATTAAAGTCAATGGGATTTGATGAGACTTTTTCCATTATGCAGAATACTCTTTCTTACCATTGTTGAATCTCTGTACTAATAATAACAGTTATCATGGAGCACCCTAAAATATACCAGGCACACTGTTAAGATCTGTGCTTTACAAATACTTGTGAAGATAGTCACACAAACTCTTAACTACTCTTTGTGGTCAGCTCTTGAAGGATATTTCTTCCCATCACCCCCCACCACCAACAACAACTAGATATTATTTTATTAGAAATGTGCCTAAATCTTCCCTGAATTGCCAGAGTCACCTATAGAAAATTGCATGCATTTTTCTATTTGTTGAAAAATCTGTACCTCAAACAGCACCAAAATATAATGGTAGAATACATGTAATATGGATTAAAATTAAAATGTATTTCTAAGTTCTCATCAGCCATCTATTTCAAATAATATTTTACAAAATACAGTATAACAGGAATTACCAATCTGTTGAAATTCACTAACAGCATTTGACCTACCCTCAAAGAAAACCCTCAAGATATCTAACACGAGTTCATCTTATATATATGCATATAACTCACTGAGATTGTTCACTTACAGGCCTACCTGTTTATCTACCTTCATGTCCCCAAAGTAAATTACCAGGATAAATTAAAGGAATACCTTAACCTCTTACTTCTTTACTCTTTGATCAAAAGGAAGAGGAAAATGAATTTAAAATGTCTAAGACATTAAGGCTTAAGATGACTCCTTGTATTCCTCACTCACCAAGAACTAAAAGCCAGCAGTAGTGTATGTGGTTCTTAAACTTTTTTGAGTCACAGATCCCTTTGATATTCTGATGAAAACTATGGACTCTCTCCTTAGAAAAATGCCTGTACAGATACACATAGAAAAATATTACATGGAAATTCAGTTTCATACATTCTCTGAAGCCCAGGTTAAGAACCTTGAGAATAGCTGAAAAGCTTCTTACATCTTTAGGCAATGTTCATCATCCTGGGCCATTTCAACCAATTGTCAATAATATATAATCAATGTATAAACGTATTGGTGATATAATATGTTTTCATTATATTTTTTAAGGAAACTGGGACATAGGATGTTCTAATTTGGCTACCTTATTCTTGACAAGTTTATCTCCTATAAGTATGTAAATAAGTTATCACCTGTAGGTAGTAACTTATTTAAATAAGACAGTTATTTTACTTGATCTGTTAACTGTATATCACAATCATAAAATCTTAGATTTGATTGAAGCCATTTCCTCAGTATTTTGTTCCATGTTCTATTTGAAATTAAACCTAGATTTCAGAGGGTATAATGAACTCCTCCTAATTTTGTGATACATAATAGAAATTAGATGGGTCATATCTTTCTTCCAAATACAACCTCAGGAAGACATTATATGGGGAAAGAAGTAGTACTCAAAGCTTCTGAATTCTGTTTCCTAGGTTTATCACTTACTGGCCAAAGGATCCTTACTAATTACTAGTCATAGAATCCTTATTTTTCTGTCTTATTTCATGATTTGTAAATTAACAACATGACCACTAAGTGCACATAGAAAAAGTCATAAATGCATGAAGTTTTTAGACATATTTGGATCTAAAGTATTAAATTATAGTTGTATTATATGCACAGTCCATTTTCTCCATATATATGGCATTTCTAACTAAATGAAACCTTCAGTTTTAATGCTTTCTTTTAAATACACTGATTTATTTTCCCTAGCTTTATGAAAAAGATTGTGCACTAAGAAAATATAAGCAAATAGTATTTTAAAACTTGTATAATAGAAAACATAATTATTTTCTAAATAACCAGCTCAAAATAAAGTCTTAAATATATTAGAAAAATATGGTAATATTTACAAAAATGGAGTGTGAAATAGAGACAGCTATTTATGTGTTAGACAGATAATCTAAAAAGAGATATAATAATCACATTGCCAACATTAGTAAATTCACATTTTTATATTACATTCCTGCTTAAATGGGAAAAAAACTTACACTATTATGAACATAGTATATACATTTTTCTACTCAATTAACATACAAATAAATAAAGTTTTCCTCTATTCTAAAATGATCACATTATACAACCATATCTTTTTAAAAATTAGATCTCATTCGGGTTTACTACTGCCACTAACAGTAGGTATTTCATGGTCAGTCTCTGTTTTAGGATCTACCATGTCTTTATATCTCTCCCCACGATGTCGTTCTAGATACGGACCCCAGTTAGAAGCTGGTCTGCAGCAGCTTACAATGCGCTGAAAAGTGAAAAAGAAAAAAAGCTTGTCTTAGAACTTAAAGTGCTACAATCTGTAAACAATTAAGCATCAAACTATATTTTCATTTTAGAATGTTGTTTCCTTGCTAAAATGAAAATTTTGCTAAAAAATGAAATAAAAAACCATAAAAAAGTAAAAAGCGATTATCTAAATTCTTAATACACAGTCTACCAAAAAATGATACTCAAATTTAACTAATTATTAATAGAAATGTATTAACTACAAAACCAAAATAACTGAGTATGTAAATGATTTCAAAAGAAAGTACATGAGTCCAGGTGAACAACAGCATCATTCCATGTGCTTTCACTGAATTTTCAAACGTTTCTGTCCTGGCTTTGAAGGTTAGGGAAGGGTCTAAACCAGTGTATACCTGGGAGCTTTCAAGAAGCAAAGAAAGGGAGCTCCAGGGTTGAACCGTTGATCTAGAGCCATTCTTGAATGGGCTTGGGAATTTGTTTAAAATCTGTCTCCAGAGCCCACCTTGTCATTGTCCTAGTGAAGGGTCTTAATGAACTCTCTATCCGTAGGCCTCCACGGAAGATGGATTACTCAGGGTCTACACTGGGTTCAAGATAATTTACCAGGCTTTTGCAAGTCTAAATACACTATTAAGACATGTATTATAACTAGACAAAGTTGTAGAAGTGAAGATTACAGATAGAAGCAAAAGACATTTGCTTTGTGTCATCTTCAGGGACAACTCAGCACAAGTGTAGCTATCATAACTTTTATGTGCTAAGCACTCTAACAGGGCCTGAGAATACAGCAACAAGCAAGACAAGACTTCTCCTTAAAGGAGCTTATAGTCTAGCACAGGGAGACGCACAAATCTATATAGAATATAATACAATGTTATGCACATACTAACAGATGATTCTATCAGGTATAGCAGTTGCCTACAAGAAAGAGTGATTAATTTGGTCTTATGTTCATAATCTCATATTACCACCATATGAGTAAATTAATCTTCATCTTGATAAATACTTTATAAAGTATAAATAATATTAATTTAATGTGCTTACTTGAAAGATGTTTCCTTTAGCTTGAATTATTTTTACAGTAGCCATAATTGGAATCCAGATAATGCAGAAAATAATCATACACCAGCCTAGAGCAACTCCCCAGTCAGGGTATGGGATTTTGGCATAATCAGGTCTATGAAATTTCACCAGGGACCAGACCAAAATTGCCTGTGAAGGTAAGATAGGAAAAGAGAACGCTAAAGTTTAGGCTTTATTGCGCTAATGATTTCAATTGCACTAATTATTACCAAGTCGATTCCATTCCTTACAAATAACTTATCAAAAGCAATTAAAATGAAAATACATTCAGACAATTAACATAGTCAGGTAACTAGCCAGAAGGTAACAGCACTAAATGAACCAATCTAAATAACTTGTATTTGGCTTTGAATAGATTCTTCCAAAATTAGCACCTCCATATATTTATAAAAGATACAAATACTTTTCCAATATGTATTTCAATGAAATACTTTACCATAAAATATATCAGATTGAAAGTAAAATAATATCTGAAATGTTTTGTTATTGAACTTTTAACTTTCATTTATAATAGCGTGGTTTTATTCTATGCCGGAAGTCAGCCAGCGAATCAATTCATTCAATGAGAGTGTAAAGTACACTTTAGTGAACATGCTCGGCTCCTTGCCTAGCAATTGTTTTTATTATTTCCCACTGTATGGAGCACCCCTTGCCCCACACCCAAAACACTCGTGCATTCACACGCACTACTGATACATATTTACCAAAGCACACTTCACTTCCAGCCTCTTATTGAGGAAAAAAACAAGCGCAATGCATGTTTGGGTAAAACAGTGAAATCTGAATCTTAAAGATGAAAACACTTTAAGGCCAAGTTTTAAAAAAAAATGTTTTTAAGAAGCTGACTAGACACATTACAGCATTAAAACTAATTATTTCGAAATCTGTAAAGCAAACAAAACAAACAAGAACCAAAAATCATCTAGTAGTTTCTCTAGATTTAGCTTTGTTGTACTAAAATCAATGAGAATATAGAATGTAAGAATCTTTATGAAAGATATTTAAGCTTAATTTTAGAATTACATAGATTAATTCCATTAATTAAATTTAATTATAGTAGTTTAAATGTATTTCACAATTACTATAATTTTACATATCTACAGAGAATGGATAAGGGATAGTGGAGTCTAATATACATGACTTTATACAAAATAGATGATAATGTGTATCATGTAATGTTTAATACCTTTGCATTTTAAAGTAAGTCCAGTTGTGCGACCTATGCATTTAATGAAAACTAGCTAGCTAAAAACTCTAGTTACATGTTATAAGTTGATAAGGGGCTTATTTTATTACAGAGACCTGTCAAATGAGGAAAACAATATTTAGTAACACTGTCAAAGTCATTTAGCAAGAGTATGGAGCATCCAAATATTTTAATTCAGCGCATCCACTCTCAAACTGCTCACTACTTGAAACTGAACTTTTACTGCTGAAAAATAAACCTAACAGCCTCTAAAAACCAACAAACATGATACCTCAAATGTGAAGCAAATTCTAGATCAAATTACTTAATGGCCTTCTCTAGGAAAACCTTGAAATCATGGAGGCAATGAAAACCAAAAGGCATCCTCTGTGAAGCTTTGCCACCGCCCCACTCCCACCATCATCTCTAGTCAATAGGAATTCTCCATCCCATTAAGTGTTTATTTGGGGATTCAGCCATTTACTGTCCTGAACTGTATTTTAAAGATATCATGTCTGTATGTCACGCGTCTCCAGTAAGACATCTTTTGCTTTCCCTCAGCTCCAAATAGCACCAATTGCTGAATTTAACATTCACTAGTGCCTCTATTGACACAGGTGAGTTTCTTTTAGTAATTTCTATTACTAAGTACTTCCCATAAAGAGAAACAGTACGCTTAAAATCTGAGTGTTGTTTCTTAGCAATTAGTATATTTAGAATGAATTCTTTGAAGGAAGAGTCTGAGTCTTATGTACCTTTGTATTTTCTGTACCTAGCAGAGAGTTAACAACGTTGTAGATGGCCCAGCATATTTTCTAGGGAATAAGCAAATGAATGATTTATTTTTATTCTTTGATAATTTTTAACTCTAGATATCTTTTAAGTCTATAGGAGTCTTTATTTTCTCAAATGATACATGTTTAAACCTATGGCCTCAAAAATAACACTGCGAAAGCATTTTAATTTAGGCAACTAGGAGGCGCCAGTCATAAAGCAAAAGTTGAAAATCATTCATTTGTGATATTAGTCTGTTTATTGTCTCCAGTGTGACTTATTCTTCAAGTTCATCTTAGAAATGTTTAAATATATATATTATTGATACCAAGTTCATGGCAATATTAATACTTACAATCAAAAGGATAGGTGTAATGACAAACCAGCAAGTTCTCCACCATAGCCAGAATATCCACCTTTTTGCTCCAATCATCATTTCTATATCTTCAATGAATCTGTTCCCACCTAAAAAAAACAGCAACAAAGAGTGCACTCAGCCCTTGCTCATATTTTCCTCCGTTAATCATTCTGGCCCCAAATTATCTTTCTATGTCTAATCATTTTCTTAGGCTACAGCAATGAGGCATATATCTTTAGCTACATTTTATTCATAATATAATTTTACCCAGTTACATTATACTTTACTATTTTAGTAACCATAATGAAAAGGAATCAAACTAAGTTATTTTAATAAAATGTGTAGATAATTCTATAGTCACTATTTACCATAAATCCAGACGATTCCTACTATTTCCAGTATAGCTGCAATCAAAATGCCCCATCCAGCACAGAAGTGGTCAATCAGATGAACCCAGTAAATTCCAGCCTGCCAAAAAAAATCAATTACTTCTAAGTAAATTTTTAATTGTTTTTATGATTGATAAAGGGTTCAAATCGAATCTGTTAATTTGATTTTAACATATGCTCCCTGGTTTCACCTCTGCGAAAATGTGAAAAGGAATGTTTTCAAATGTAAACACAAATGTGGCTTTAAATATCTCAGAAAGGATGCAGTTACCTTTCATTCTATTCTATGTCACTGGAAAAAGAATAAGCATTTAGAATGGCTGATTATCAAAATTTTATGCAGTGTTTGTGTGTTCTGTCATAACTGCCAAGAAACATATAGTGTATGTTTAAAATCTAGAACTTTGAGCCAGCCCCGCGGCCGAGTGGTTAAGTTCGAGCGCTCAGCTTCAGTGGCCCAGGGTTTCTCGGGTTCAAATCCTAAGCACGGACATGGCACCACTCATCAGGCCATGCTGAGGCGGCGTCCCACATGCCACAACTGGAAGGACACACAGCTAAAAATGCACAGCTACGTACCGGTGGGCTTTGGGAGAAAAAGGAAAAAATAAATAATTTTTTAAAACATCTCTAACTTTATTGTAACTGCTGAAATTGTCCATTATTTGTCCTCCTTCCCCTCTGCAAAATATACTTACTATCAAAATTGTGCTATAATGAGAAAGCAATTTGGGCTGAAACTCAGAAAACCTTGATCCAATTCAGACTTGGACTTGTCACTAAACAGCTTCTTAAACTTTGGTTTCCTTATTTAAATTCTAAAGTACGTTTCAACTAATATTTTGTATATGAAAAAATACTATATTATACCTGAGTCACACAGACGAGACCAAGAAGAAACAAAACCAAGCAGCAACCCAGAGTTATGGGAACCCTCATCTTCTTCATCACTTTGGGAAATAAATCTTGAATCGTTGTTGTAATCGTCTCTTCAGAAGGGGAAAAAGATGACATATGTCAATTTACTTGCCAATCAGTTTAATTACAGAATTCATTCAACTTCTATTAATCAAATTTACAAATATAAGTTGAGGATATACTCTGGGCCCTATTCCTTGCTTTTAAAAATCCATAGGGTCCTTTCTCTTGGCAGTCACATCTTGTCAGTTCTGATAAAAGTCAAATGTTTCTTTATTTGTTGTTTTTAGTCTGTTTTGTAAAGTTTTTCATTGTTAGCAACTATAAGGTAACAGATTCCCTGAGGGCTGAAGTAGTTTGAAAGAGGGTCATAAGAAGGGAAGAATTCTAGTGGAACTTTTAAATAAGGTGAATATTTGAATAAATGGCATAGAGATAGAAAGACCTCCTAGGTTTAAGAAATAAATGTGTTCATGAAACAGGGTAATGGCTAAAAGCAGAAGGATGTGTAAGTCAAAGGATTAAGAAACATGTTTGGAACTTTTGAGAGCTTTGAAAGTCAGCTAGAGGAGGCTGGACTTTACCCTGTAAACACTAAACAATTAAAATGTTTTATGTAAGAGAGAGAGAGATGATGCAAACTGTTCCAGAGTTTCTAGGTGTGTACCCTAGGGGAAATCCCTATGTGTACTTAGAGCCATGCACAAGAATAGTCATTGCAGTAGTATGTGTAATAAAAAAAATTGGAAATAATCCAAATGCCCATCATTATAGCAACAGATTGTGAATTAACTAGATCTATATGCCCATGTGTCAACATAGATTCATAATACATGTAAAAAAACAGCTGTCAGAATGATATGTATGCCATGAAACTTCACATTTATGTGAAATTTTAAAAAGTTATATTTATGGATACGTATAAAATGTATACAAACATGGACTGAATAACATACATAATCCATGGTGACGGTTGCTTCTAGGAAGGAAGAAATGTGAATTGTATCAGGGAGAGAACCATAGGGGACTTCAAGTGTTCATCCGTAACAGTTTATTTTTCTAAAAAGTATCTAAGGCAAATATGATGAAATTTTAATATTTGTTCCTTTTGGGTGTCTGGTACATGAGAACTTTGTATTTTTCCATATTTAACACTTAAAAATTTTCAGAAAGACCATGCTGAGAGTAAAAGCTAGAGGGGGCAACAAGAGTAAGAAAAGGATGCTTTTAAATAGAGGAAATATGAGTGAAATGTAAGAGGGGCGTACTAACACTGGAAGTGTTACTTACCGATGGAAGCAAACTGAGAGTCGAGACCCAAAGTCAAAAGCATGAAGAAAAATAAGATGGACCAAAATGGCCCACCTGGGAGTTGGGCTAGAGCTTCTGGATAAGCAATGAATGCCAAATCAAAACCTACGAAAAATGTATGGTATTTTAATTTAAATTAATTGCCAAGAAAATTCACATATTTGGACATTTTCAAAATAAGATACTAGAAAAATCGCATTTTAATTTGGGAACTTAATCCATGATATAGAATCTTTAGCAACTATTTCACTTTCACTTTAAAAAATATTTAACTTAGTTCTTCTACGATGTGAATATGTGACATGAATTAAGCTAGTGAGATAAATTTTGTGAATGGTACATTTTTCACATAAGAAATCTTAACTATTTCAATGATTTTGTTTAACTGGTTTCATTTTTTTTTTTAATTAATGAGGAATAACAACTGTCTTAAACTCCAGAAACCTAAATTAGGTCACCTTATCTTAGCCTAGAAATTCTAAAAGAATTACGCTATCAAGAAAGATACGTTCATAGAACTAACTTTTTAGTATTCAACTCTCTCTCCAAATGTTTACCCAGAATCACTATATGTAATGCCATTTTAATTAGTATATAGATACCTACAAAATTGTATGTAATGAAACTGCAAATGGAATCTTATTTTCTATTTGATATATGTTACCTTTAGAGATACATTTTTAAAAAAATTTCAACTGTATTATGTGATACTTAGTTTTATATATTTTAAGTTTCTCCAACCTCCCAGATGACTAACCTAAGATTCAGGAGAATTAGCTTCTAGCCTAGGCTCCGAAACTTCCTAATTATTTGATCTTCTGCGAGACATAACACTTCAGTGCATCCATCTACTCCTCTGTAAATGAGAAGCCGGACACTAGATGATCTCCGAGGTCCCTTCTAGTCCTAACATTCTATTCTCATTCATCAGTCTGTCCATCAAATGATACTAAGCATAAATAAAAATTTAATGAGGAATTCCTACTTGAAAGGGGCCTAGAATTCTTTTCCTAAGACTCTTTAGTCAGATAATTAAGCATCCCGAGCTAATGTCTTTAAAGTTAGGAAGTTCTTTAATCAGATTCCTTTAAAACTAGACACAGCTGTACATTCAAATGTGTCACAAAAGTCATTTGAGTCACACAAAGTCACACAAATGTGACTAAGTGATTTGAGTTTCTATTTATATGATATTGATTTTTTTGATTGATTCAGTATTGATATGATACTGAATTTTAAAAATTCAGACCTAATACTGTGATTGTATATAGAAGAATTTATATATATGTATACAGTCTCTCATATGTTGATATATATATGAATATTCACATGTATATATGTGTTTGTGTGTTTTGTTGTTGTTGTTAGTGTCGTCTAGTCAATTCTGACTCCTGGTGACCCTGTGGACAGCAAAACAGACCCTGCCTGATCTTTTTGCACTATCCTCTCCCCTTGTGGCCCTATATCAGACAGTGCTCCACTGCTGTTCTTAGGGTTTTCATGGCCAATTTTTGGGGAAGCGGGTGGCCAGGTCCTTCTTCCTAGTCTGTCGTATTCTGGCAGCTCTGCTGAAACCTGTCCACCATGGGTGACCCTGCTGGTATTTGAAATACCAATGGCATAGCTTTCAGCATGCCAGCAACACGCAGCCACCACAGTATGACAACCAACAGATGACTAGTGTGGTTCCCTGACCAGAAAAAGAACTCGGGCCAAGATGGTGAGAGCGCCGAATCTTAACTACTAGACCACAGGGCTGGCTATATACGTGTGTGTGCATATGTGTGTGTGTGTGTGTCATACACAAATTAAATTAAGATAATGCACGTAAAGTACTTAGCATGATGCCTGATACTTGTAATTGTGCAGTAAGTAGTTCATATTAAGGACTAAACAAAATTCAGAAAAAAAATATTTTTAAACAATTGTTCCCTAATATAGTCTTGTTTTCTCAGATCATCTACGAATTATTACATCATTAAAACAACCAAATTATATAAGATGAAATGAAAAAGAAAATGCAATACCCTAAATCTTGAGTGCTTTAAGTAAATTGCTATAAAATATATTAGTGTTTCTTAAATGAGCTACATTGAATTAATCAAAGTTAATAATATATAGCATTACATACCTGATTTTACAACTTGAGAGACTTCTTTTCCAGATATATGAGCCATGTGTCCCAATATAGAAAAAATAGCGAATCCAGCAAACACACTGGTGAGGCAGTTTGTCAAACAAACTACAATGGCATCTGAGAAGCAGTTGTTGTTGAACTTATTATAAGATGATAGAGCAACTAAGCCACCCCAAGCCACGGAAAGGGAGTAAAATATCTGAGTGGCAGCATCTTTCCAAACCTATGAGAGAAAATAATTTAATGTTTAAAAACATTCACTCTTAATTTTTCATTTGTATAAAATATTTCACATACACACATGAGTAAATAATATAAATAACAATGAAATAAACACCCAGGTACTCACTACTCAGCTTAAGAAATAAAATGTTGCCAGTCTTTTAAAGCCTTCATGTGCCCCTTCCTGATCATATCACCTTCCAACCTCCAGTGCTAACTATCATACTGACTTTTGTATTTATCATTTCCTGTTTTTCTTTATATTTTTACTCCATAAATATGTAAACCTAAACAATATGGCATTTAGCTTTGCATGTTTTTTAGTTTATAGAAAGGTTTTCTTTTCTTTCTTTCTTCTTTTTTTTTTTTTTTGATGAGGAAGATTGGCCCTGGGCTAACATCTATCACCAGTCTTCCTCTTTTTGCTTGAGAAAGATTGTCACTGAGCTAACATCTGTGCCAATCTTCATCTATTTTTAGTATGTGGGACACCACCACAGCATGGCTTGATGAACGATGTGTAGGTCCATGCCCAGGATCTGAACCTGCAAACACTGGGCTGCCAAGACGAAGGGCATGAACTTCACCACCACACCACTGGGCTGGCCCCTAGAAAACTTTTCTTAGTACATTTAAACTTATACAACTCACCTTTTTCATTCAGTATTGTATGAGATTTATCTGTTATCAATTTGAACTGTATGAAATTTCAATTTTGCAAGTCAAAAATGAAAGGATTTAGGCAAATTCATATGGTTCAATAATATATGTGCAGTTTTGAGCATTTTTTTCACTGCTGTATTGCTCACTGTGTATACCACAGTTTATCCTGTATCTTATTGATGGGCATTTAGATTGTCTAGTATTTTGCTATTAGAAACATTGTAGCTGTGGGGATTCTTGTGCATGTCCTCTCGTACCGAGTTGTGGAACTGTGATGTGAAAGAGTAATGCATCTGCTCTTTTACTAAATACTGCCTTGTTATTCTCCAAAGTGGTTATACCACTTTGCACTCCCACCAGCTGCGTAGGAGAGTCCCCGTTCCTCCACGTCCTTGCCAACATTGGTCAGAAGGTTTAATGTGGTCCAATCTAGTGGCTGTGAAATGAGAGTTTTGATTAGTCTAATTATAAGGTTTAGCATGTTTGTGTGTTTTTATATTCCATATTTTCTTTTCTGTGTAATTCCTGTTCGTGTCTTTTGCCAATTTTTTGTTTGGGTTATTTGTCTTATTTGATCTCTAGGCATTCGTTATGTAATTTGGATTCTAACCCTTTGTCTATTATATATGTTACAGTTTTCTCCTGATTTGTGACTTATTTTTTTCACCTCTTAATATTGTGTCTTTTGATGAACCAAAGATTTTGTTGTTGTTTTAATGTAGCTGAAGGTGTCCATCTTTGCTTTTATGTATTGTCCTTGATTTCTCTGACTTAAAAAAAAATCCTTAGCCCAAGGTCGTAAAAGATAATATCCTGTTATTTTTTTCTAAAAGATTTAAAGTTTTTCTTATATTGTTAAGATTTCAATTCACCTAAAATTGATATTGAGCATATTAAATTGGAAATCCCAATTCATTTTTTTCTAAATGGAATATCAGTTGGATATCAATTATATCGATTGGGTGGTCCGTCGTTTCCCCATTGATCTGCATTGCCACCTCTGCCACATATCAAGTTCCATATGTTCACGAATCTATTTCTGAGATTACTATGCTGTTCCACTGGTCTATATGTCTATACCTATGCTAACACCTCATTATTTTAATGACTATAGCATTATAATATTCTTTCATATCTGATAGGATAAATCTTTCTCACTTTCTCAGAATCACCTTGTTTTTTCACCTTTTTCTCTTTCACATAAATTTGTTTTTTTAAAGATTGGCACCTGAGCTAACAACTGTTGCCAATCTTCTTTTTTTTTCTGCTTTTTCTCCCCAAATCCCCTCAGTACATAGTTGTGTATTTTAGTTGTGGGTCCTTCTAGTTGAGGCATGTGGGACGCCGGCTCAACGTGGCCTGATGAGCGGTGCCACGTCCGCACCCAGGATCCGAACCAGCAAAACCCTGGGCCAAGATGCACAAACTGGTTGTGTGAACTTAACTAAATATGAATCTGTCTGGCTCTCAGTTCCAACACTATAAAATGAGAGAGTTAGTAAAATAATCACTGAAGACCCCTCTGTCTATAAATTTGTATGGTTCTCTACTCTTCTAGAGATATCAATAGAGTTCAGATATTCAAAGAAAAGGAAAGGAAAAAATATATACTTACGATCCTATGCTTAGAATATGGATTGAGAGAAATAAAAATATCTAAGAAAAAAATCTCATTGCCAGCAAACCCAAAGAAGGAGTGGAGGTGATGTTTGTGCTGGGGTGGGGAGGTGGGAAGATTAAGATTAAATTATATGTTTCATAAGGAGCGTTAGATGTAGCTCTGATGTTTTAAAGATAATAGAGACACCAAAACACAGACCAATATAAAATAGTCATATAAAGTTTTCAGGATCGTTTCAAGGAACTATAAAGCCCAGGTGATCTGAGGCTTGTAAAAGCCACTTAAAGAATATCAAAGCAGCTTTTCAACTGTGCTCAAAGTTATGAGGTTTGAGGAAAATGGAGAGTCCACTTCTTAGAAAAATTATTGCATCTACAATAATATAACAGCAATAATTGAAATAATTGTGTGCTCACATTTATAAAACAATTTACCATTTCAAAAGTGCATTAACATATTTTATCTTGTTTAATAACCTAACAGAGAGAAGATGATGAATCCCAACTTCCATTCTATTTGTTTCTTATTCATCATCGAAAATGGTCTTCTAGTTGGGAAGAGATTAACAAACAAGGTTAAAAGATCTGAGGCCCTAAATAAATGAAGAAATAAACTGATAGCTTATGGACACATCAAAGTTTGTTAATCTGCCAGACTAAAATAATAAAAGTTCATAGTTCTAAAATAATTTAGGGCTGTTGCCGTTAATTATTGGATGAAAATTATTTGGGCACAAGAATGGCAACCAAAGGCCAGAGATTGGCATCTCAATTTTCAAAAAGGTAAAGGGTGTATTTCCACTACTAATAACTATTAAATTTGACTTGCTTACCAGAAAAGTTCTATAACAAATAGTTAATATAATTACAAATATACCAATTACATATTATAATTATATTATTAGTTATAATATAATTATATTAATTATTATAATCTTATAATTAACATGATTATAAATATTTAGAAAATAGCAATGCTGGAAATTAGCATGAGTTCCACAAAGAATAACATAGCAAACTAAAACTAACATCCATTTTGGATAGCACTGCTAGTATCATAGATAATATTAACATAGTGTTTCTTGATTTCAACATAAGATTGTGGGGTTTTAGCTGACCAGGAGCTTCATGTGTGCCAAGAATATGATGTCACTACTAAAAAAGTGAAAGCATCCTTAGGCTGTATCAATAGAAGCATCGTATATAGAGTACATTTACTGTTACTGCTCTCTGCGGTCAAAATTGTAAAAGATTTTATGTACCCCTGAGACAGACAGCCATTATCTGGAGATGGACTAAAGTTAAAAGAGGGTTACCCAATTCATATTCATGGCATTTGTTTATGTTTCTGGTACAAGTAACAGTTTTATTTATGGAGTACTTTATCCATTTCAAATTTGGGTTTTAAATTCGTACTCCATTAGGCAAAAGTTGATCTTACTTTTGGGATATTAACTTTTGAAGACAATTAGAATATATATTAGACCATTAAACTTTCAACTGTAATCTTTAAATCTGCTATGAGTTTATCCAATAAGTCACATAGTCCTAGTCATCAATTTGCAGGTATTCATGCATGAAATATGCTTTTTCACATTAATAAGCCCCAAATCATTTTGGTCAAATAGAATCAGTTATGTGAATAAAATGACTTTGAAAATACAATTGCTAAAAATGATTATCTCACTTCCAACAAGAGTGCATTAGTGTCACGCTAAATAGCTAAATCAGACATCCTAGTGGACAGAACTACACTAATACATTTAGCTGCATATTCTTTTTCAAGGTACTACATTATGACACTCTTAAATGCAACCAAAAATCGTCTGTACTTGCTTTTGAGGTTTCTCTCCTCAGATAACTTGAAATCTAAATTAAGTCTTACCTCAGCTTCCCTAAGTTTTGTAAAATTTGACTGTGCTCCCATGTAGTATGAAATGCCTTTTGATGCACCCTCCAGAGTTGCGCCTCGTATTAACAGGATGAGTAGAACAACATAGGGGAAAATAGCTGTAAAATATACCACCTACCAAGAAAAACAACCGAAAGTTAATGTATTTTTTTTAAATCATACTATATGATTGTATACAAAGTTATTAGCCAGTTGAGATTAGTAAAATAAAGTACTATAGATTTCATAAGGTTATTAATAAGTCTGACGATACCAATACCAAAGTTGCCATCATTTCCTCTTTCTGTTCTCACCCCTCTCAAATGATCCATTTTCACAACACACCGCTGTATGAAGCGACATTGCCCAGGTCTTCGTGTTGTAAATACACCATACGTCCGCAGTGCTAACTTGGAATCTAGATGAAGTGCTTTCCTAAATGTATCCTTATAAATATCTGAGGGGACTGAAGAGCACCTGTTGGTAAATTACTGCATTGAAGTGGAAAGTGAAATGATTTTAAACCCTGCAATGGTAAGTATATACTCAGTCCCCAAAGAGAAGGAAAATAATCTCCTGGTAGATGTCAAATCCCAGGAAAGTTGGTTAAAGTGGATACCGGACACTTGCTATTATTACCCTTCAAGCAACCGTTAAGGGAGTTTGATAGCACACATACACGTGAACTGCTTGTGTCCTAGATAACCCGTGGTTCCAGATGAGTAGGCTGCCTTTGAGGCTGGCTTTTCATTAATGTGGATGATTTCTTTGATCCGTAGATGTCCTAAGTTTGATAATATGCCCAAGGAGACGATTTAAACAAGTCATCCAGAGACCAATAAAAATTAATTGCCTGGGCAAATGGCCTTTAATGGATCCTTTCAATATTAACGTCAAAAAGGAACCAAGGGTTTCCAAAATGTGCAAGTGAAACAGTATTTTGGAAAGTTTCTACTCCCTTTGTGACGTTCACAGTATTTTTGTGATCTAACAGCGTGTCTCATTACAATTTAACATTAACTGAGTGTGCTAGATATTGTACCAGGAATACGAAGACAGTATCCACAGCTATTCCTGTCCTCCATCTTTGAGAAATGTCAGTCTAGTAGTTACAAACACATAAACATTCACTTTTCTGAGTACTGTTCAGCTGCTCCCAGAAAAAATTTCATGTTTTTCTCTGAAATTTCCATGATGCTCTCTGAATGTTTAAAAAATAAAACAATGAAGTGGGAAAATATGTTTTTCAGAAGAGGACTCTTAGCTGAGAGAGAGGGCTCTGAGTCAATTTTGGCAAGCTTTAAGGGAACGATTGCATAGTTTATTTTTTTCTCTCTCTCCAACTGAGGGAATCCTGACACTATTACCCTATATAACAAAGATCCAGACTTTCCAAACCAAACATTGCAATATGTAGTTCCATTTGAGACGCTTATTTATAGAGTAAGATAAAAAAAATTAAAAATATATCCTCCAGTTTTAAAATGCTGTATCACCTAGAAGGGTCCAAGTTTTGAGTAATTGTACAACTCTGGAACTAGTTTTTGCTTGTTTTGTTCTATTTTTAACAATAGAGTGATCTTATGTGATCTTAGAGTGGTTCTTAGAGCTAGGCTGCCAACTTAGAAAGGTTTTCACACATTTGAATCTTCCCATTGTAGAAAAAGTATGCATTTGATAAACGCTTGACATTGAACTACAATGAAGTTAGAAAACAGCTACATCACTATCTAACGTGTTTTTCAAATTACCTTGCCAGAAGACTTGATTCCTTTGAATAGCGCTGCTCCAACTATGAGCCAAGCCAGAAGAAGACAAAGTGCTAAATACCACACAATTACCCCAGTTTCATCCATTCCACTTGACCGTTGGAGTGCCACTTTACTGAAAACACATAAGACCTTTGATGAACACAGAGTCACTTAATACATTGAATTTTGTAATATCTTTCATCCCGGGGGAAGCTACATGAGTATTTTATCTTATTAAAACATCAACGTCATGTGAGCCTTTTATTGATACTACTGATAGTTCAGTGAAAAGCCAGGCTCTGAAGTTTAGGGTTAACTGCAGCCAATTCAAAATTCCAAACCCTACAATAAAAGATGTACTGATTCCTTTAGCTATGACCTTTCCCTAATATTTCAAAGCTTTTTTATGTAAAGAAATTAACCTTACATCAGATTATTTCATTTTACTCATTACAGTATTTTTTCTCAAGTTACAACGATGGAGAAAACATTTAAAATTGTATTAAATATTTTCTTATTTATCATACTCGTAGTTACCATCAAACTTAAGTGGTCCCATTATTTATACCTTTTTCAAAGGCTTTCTGTAAAATTTCATGATATTCACTAAAGACATGCATAGATCTAGGATTTTAGTTCTTAGCTTGATGTTTGGGAACATTTCAAGATCCGAATTTTAAAAGGGTCACCCAGAACATGAATATGTAAATGAGGAAGAACTCATTACAGCAAAAGACAAGGAAGTTAGGTAAGGGTAAAGGATAGGTATACAGTAAGGAGAGTAAAGAGAGATCACTTAAAATTACTAAAAGTAAATATAATCCAAATTATCTACTTTTAACATATAATGACAATTATAAGTAAAATGAATAAGGAATTGCAGTGTTAAATAGCAATTTTGTCCCAAATATTGCTCATCACCCAACTGTTTATCATTAGAACTTGCTCATTATAGTCTAAATCTTGAATATTTTTTCTTCAAAGCAGTACCTCAATGTATAGTTAATAAGCACTAAATAAATCATTACTGAGAGTGTTGTGCCCATTTAATAACTAATTTATAAACAACAATTGGTTGACTATGAGTAATTTTACAGGTTACCTGCTACTATTCACACAGGATCGGTAAACATTTGAGTCAAATGAAATATAATTTGCTCTGATTCCCCTTTTTTTCTACTTATGCGAGTTAAGAAAAGAGTTGATCAATATTATATTGTTGTTTATAAAAACTTCTTAATAACATCTGCTCAAGAAGTAGACCCTCTAGAGTACTTACTTCCAATATTGTTCACTGGGAAGCTGCCCTGGCTGATAAACTTCACTTCCATTGACGCAGGTAAAATTGTTGGTGTCTACCCAGGTTTTGTTCATTTGGATGATCTCTCCTAGTTTTATACTTACGTTACAGTGAGTTACTAAAAATTATAAAAAAGAACACACACAAACATGTAGTTATTTTTAGAGGAGTATTTTCCTGGAAAAAAGCTTTAGTGGTAAAATACTTAAAGTACTGTCTAAATTGTCACTTGGTGAAGGTGAAGCAGAAATCGTACAAATAGAATAAGCCATGGACATTCAGCATCTTAAATCTTCTCTACTACTAAGCTGGAGGAGAATATGAAAATCTCTGCCCTTTGAAACTGTGATTAGATTTATAGGAACAACAGCTATAGAGTAGCAATCATTTCAGTTGGGGTTTAGCGCTCTGAAGAACTTTTAGTATGTGGACTGATTTAACCTATATAGATAAATGGCACCTTTGTATTCCTAAGAAGCATTAAATCTTTATCACTTTATCCTGTGATCTACATAGGCAATCCCAGTGGTAATAGTCTCCATTACTGATGCTACATTATCCCAAAGATTAGCAACATGTGGCACAAACACCCGCTGTCTCCTGAAACACACTACTGCTATCATGCATAGTGCTTTTCTCTCTATATCACTTTCCTATTTTCTTCATTCCCTCCTGCCATGACTTAGACCTGCAAGAAGTACTCCTAGTTCTGGTTTAGCCTTACAGGCTGCCCTCAGAAATTAATTGCATTCATCAATTTTCAGGTTATACATGCTTTATTTTGCTTTCTTCAATAACCTATGGCTCACTTAAAGTGCACCTAAATTTGTTAGAAAATGATTTAACGCTTTAAGCTTATTAGAAAATATAAAAGGATGATGTAGAGTTAATAATATTTTTTAAATAAATAAATGAATTTTACCTATAGGCGATCTGCTACAGTTTGCATCCGCCCAATAGGAGCAATTTTTCCACGGTAGTTCACTTTGGAAAGAAGCAAACATGTAGTAAAGACTATAGGCAATTATGACATTGTAATAGATTGTCACAAAAATGGATATCAGGACCATTGTAATTCCCACACCTGGAAAAGAGAACAATTGACATAAAAAACAAGTGAAATTTCTTTTGCTAATTCATAAAAAAGCTGCATCTCAATTTCCACAAAATCTATTTTAAAATGAGAAGGCCATTTCCAACAACTTTTTCCTTTTTCTGGGGGGGAGGAGGCGGGACTGCTGTCTGAGTAGCTTTCTTCTCAAATTTAAAATTATTTTGAAGATTGGCTTTCTGAGACAGTTGTTTAGTTAGAAAAAGGTACTAAGATCAAGAACAGAAGACCTATATTCATCCATGAAATTCACGTAAGGGAAAACCCATGTCCGTTACTCTTTCTTATTGTCTGTAAATTCTTGTCAGAGTGGGTACTATTCTTAAAAAAAAAAAAACTATTCAAAGCTCATATCCTATTGACTCACTGACCAATACTCACATCTTCATCTGTAAACCAACATTTTGACAAGTAGAAGATAAAGCCTCTGAATTAATGTCCTGAAAGTATAGTGCACAACATTTCTACAAGTACATGTAAAGAAAATTCAATAATTCAGTAACAATCTGAATTTAAACTTCCTGAGTTTAAGTTAGTAGTTTCAAAGTGAAGTTTAGCGTACTAAATATGACTCCTATGCTTAAGACTAGCTTTTGACGTAGCTTCCTTAATATTCCAGCACAATAGTCTATTCACTTCACTATAAATTTATTTTTGATGTTGCATTGAGGCTTTTGCAAATAGTTTTCAGTAGCTAACACATACCAAAATGATATTTAATCTTCAGACAGAAAGCCTGTTTGATGTTTAATAACAATCAAGGCATTTTTTAAAACTTTACCAGTGTCCTATTCTATTAGGAGCATCCAAGAAAAAATAATGACCTGCCCTTCAACCTTTCTGAATGAGGCATGGTAAAAGATATGCAAAAGCAAGAGGACAAAGACTGCATATGAAGTAGAAAAAAGCCAGGGCCGTGAAGTTAATGCACAACAGGACTATGTGCCAAGAGAATTTAAAAGATGAAAACAGGAGAACAATGACAGCCTTACAACTCTCTTTAATATCTTTCCTAAACCCTTCCATATCTGCAGCCCAAGATAAACAGAAATAAAAATTAACATTTGATGTTTAAATTCTACAGTGGCAAATATTCAGAAAAACAATATATGCTTCTTTGCCTTTAACATATCCAAATTTTAAACATTTTTCTTCCACGTAGTGAGGACAGCTATATGCATGAATAGAAGAATTCACACAATAAGGAAAACATTTTAATACCAACCTTGAAACAATGGAAGAATCCTCCAAATTGAAACTGGACCTAAGCTAGCAAATTGTCCCAGTGAACACTCTAGGAAGAACAAGGGTAAACCAGCCAATGCTAGCATAATCGCATAAGGTATCAAGAAGGCACCTAGAAAATGAAAAAAAGGATCAAAGCACTATTATATCCCAAAATCTTGACGGCACTTTGACAACCAGCATAACGTTTTGAAAGCGTTCTAATATAGTATAGTGGTGTCAGAGAGTACTGGGTTCAGGCCCCAAATTTACTACTTTCTGTGGGAAAGTGGTTGATTCTCTAAACCTTGGATTCCTCATCTATGAAAAGGGGATGCTAGTATTACCTAACGAGGTTATTGTGATTATTAAGAACAATAGCCTATAAAAAGCAATGCAGAGTTGAATGATCACAGGCTTTGGAGCCAGGTAGGCCTAGGTTTATATTCTGACTCCACCATTTACTAGTTATGTGGCCTGCAACAATTTACCCAATTTCTGAACCTTGGGCTCCTCATAAGTGGGGAGAACAATACCAGCTCCTCAGTTTGTGGTACATTTTCAATTATAGAGCCTATGTAAAGACACTTGGCAAAATGGCAGGCACATAGTATGCTCAAAGTTAATTTCCCTCCTTTCTCCTTTAAAATTGAATGGTCTACTTTTAAGACTTAGGTTGAAAGTACTAAATGTGGTTTGGAATGAAAGTTATTGCAGTTAAGTTTATTATTCTCCAAATAGTCATAAGGATCTTCACTCAATAAGAAATCTATTGTTTTTGTTAAAAGTATCTGAACTTTTGAGATACATCCAGAGTTAACTTTCAATGTCATAGGAACTAATTCTCCTACATTTGGATTATCCAGGCCCCTTTTTGTTGTTTTTTTCTTAACTTTTATTATTTTACGTTTTTTCTGCCCAGTTTTGGGGCATAATATTGCTCATTAGAACCTTCACCAGATTGTAGGTAGAAGAAGGGACAGAATACTGAATTTATTGATCAAGTATTCTAGAAGTCTTAGCAAAGTTTAATAAGAAAATGTGGGGATCGGTGGATAAAAATGGGCATATTACATTTTTTCCTCATGTATTTTTCATATTATGGTACTGGAACATCATATCTTGGAATTACATTTTTTACAACCCTCAAAATATTTTCTACTAAAAATAGTGAGACAACAAAGTACTTGTTGTGTACAAGTCACTAGTCACTGGAACATAAGGACAAATATGTTTTTATAGATGTTGCAATGTACATACCATAATTACTATGACTAATAGAAGTTTAAGGTCTACCAGTGATAAATATGAAGAAAAAGTAATACAAAATATCCCTACTTAAGTACAACAATAAGCAAAGTTTTACTAGCCCAGTGTGAATAGATTTTCTGAAAAAAATTATTTTCCTCATTGTTATATAGGGCTTTTCACCCCTTATATAATTTCATTATTAATAACAGCCATAATTGGTAAGTTGTTAATACAATACGGTGGTCCCAAATTGTTGCTATGTCTACACAGGACCTCAATGTGACACTTCTCTTTCATAAACTGTTAAAAAGAGTCTGTAGATAAAAACGGTTCCAGATTTTAGCAATAATTTTTCAAATCTGACCGTATTTTAAAATCTGATCTAACATCTGACAAATTTGAATTTCATGTTCCTCTTCTACCCTTGAGCAAAAGAAAAAGAAGCAATTGAGAGAGCCTAGATCATCCATTACAAATGATGTGATCTTTAAAAACTGAGAGCTGATATAACATATAAATTTTTTGAGGAAATGGTGAAAAAGACAGTATACAATAAATAATACTATTTTGTTTCAGTTATATTTAAAAATTCTCTGTTAAACCGAGTTTAATGTAGTTCCTGGAAACCTATGGCAACTACTGGGCCTGTGAATAACATCAAGTCACATGGAATTTCTTGTTCTAGACCTGAACACAAGAGGCTGGAGGGGAGCCTGAATGCTCCTCTTCACTACACTGGACCTGAGGACATAGACACCAAACAGATTGTGATTCTTGACTCATTTTCCAGCTCAAACTTTTACCAAACCTGTGACTAAACGATGTAGGCTTTAGATAGGGAAATTCACACCACCGACACTTAAAGTATTTGATAAACAGAGCTCCTTTCTTAAGTCTCTGAAGGCCGGGATGAATGTTGTAATGCAACCAATTAACAAGGAATATAAGATTGAAATATTACCACATAAAATCCTATTGTATCAAGAAAAATAATTACAGTGGCACAGTTTCACTGGCACCCAATTATGAAATGTAAGGGCATGTCATCTCCACACTTCTAATGGAATCTGTAATTTCAAGTAAATAAAATATGGTGTAAGTGAAAAGTTGTTTCGACATTACTAGAGAATTGTGCAATGCATTTTGTTTCCCTTTGTGTGTCATCTCAGAGTTATTTTTTTTCTCCTTGCTCTATTCGAGTCTCCCTTAACGATCTATGAGGTATAAACAGTATTATTTTGCAGAAATTAAACACTCGGTTGCATTTTAGAAGGATCTAGATGTTGACATGGTCAATCCAATTTGGAATACGTGTAACTGAATATTGCAGCTCAAAATCCTAAACGTTTAATTACTCTTTAATCAAGTCCTTCCGCACTTAAATTTCAAAAATGTACTGCCTTATTCTATTTAGGCAAACAATTTATTTGAGCTTCTTATTAGGACTAGAATTTCCTGCCTTTTGCTTAGCTTCAGCTATCAAGTAAGCAAAATACAACTTGAGTCTGAACAGATTTTCATAGGAACACGTATAAATTAAGAGTACATCGTAGTGGAAGATTACATGGGCTCTCAAATCAGAAGCTCAGAAGTGTTAAATATACAACTTTTATGAAGTTTATATCTGAGCATTTTGTGAAGCCAGCTTCCTAACTTGAGCTAGCAACTTATAATCTACTAATAAATGCAGTAAGCTTATTTCCCATCGTCCCACTAACCCAAACTATCATATACCTTTCCTCAGTTCTTAAAATATTCTCAGAGTCCATACAGCACCCCACTTAAAACTGGAGGGGAAAAAAGCATGTATGTGGGGAAATACCTCCTCCATTGGTGTAGGTCAAATATGGGAATCTCCACACGTTTCCCAGGCCCACTGCGTATCCAACCATAGACAGAAGATAATCTGATTTTTTGGACCAGTTACCACGGTCCTGATTCTCATCATTTTCACCAACATGGAAATTCTCAGATGAAGCCGTCACTTTCTGGAGAAGGAAAAAATATTGACAGCTTGTCTCTCTACTATTAAAAGTTCCACAGAAGCATAATTTCACAAATCCATAGAGTGACAGTGAGAGAGACAGAGAGAGAGAGAATGAACCCTGAAAACTGTAGCCAAGGGGAGCATTTTCCAAGGCTGGGAAGATTTCTGCTAATGGCTGCTTTTACTTTGCAACATTTACTCCTTGAATTGAAGAAAGCTCTGTGAGTGGATGTTTTACTACTTCAGTAGATTATCCAAATTTTGGTGGAAAGGTTACATGCCGCACCCAGCGTGAAGGCCAAATGAAAGTGGACAAATAAGTCTTAAATATGAATTAGGTAAAATCAACACTCTCGAGATTGTAGGAGATCCTTGAGAAGAGAATCAAATATAGCTTCTTCTAAAAAAAAGGTAGAATTCATAGGCTCCTTTTCCTATAGGCTTGGCTGTTTGCATTTAAGGGATGGTTATCTTCTCTCCCTATTTTGGAGAGTAAAATCAGTGCTTTTCTAAAAGCCACAGGGTAATATTCAGAGACAAATTCTCCTGTCCCACCAGGTGGAGCAGCTCTCCCTCCGATTCAGAGGGGAGGGTTCTCTCCCAACCTGTTAGCTGCTCTGCAGCTGGGCTACAGAGGGGTTCCTCAGGTCAGATAAGGACAGTGCATTTTTGCATTTCCCTCCAGCATACGGACGGTCTGGAAGGGGACGGAAAACAAAATTTTGTGGCCACACTCAAGACAGAGGATGAGGTGACCCTAAGTCTTCTAGCTCCCGAGTAAGAGCTGTTCTACTTTTTCTCTACTCTAAAGGGACATCTCAGGCACACTTGAAGGCAGCTCAACAGAAATGTGAAGAACAAAGAACAGCCGCAGAAAAGAAAAATTGACACTTGTCTCCCCTTAAGTTTTCCCTCCCCAGTCCCTCCACACCACCCACAGCTCCCAGACTCCTACCTCCTTCCTTCTCCAATTGAAGAAGCTCGGGCACTTCAACTTGTCCATGGTTCACTCACTCACTCTGCTTGCTCCGCCTTGTCTCGCAGTCTGGCTGAGCTTGACTGGTGGCAGGTGCACTCTCCCCGTTGCTACCTGCCAGAGTGAGCCACCTTGCCCGGGGTGGGACCATTTATGGAGGGAAGCTCTCCCCTCCCCCTGACAGGCGCCCTGTCGTGTCAATTACCGGAAGAGACCAAAGTGAGGCTCTGGTTTTTCCCCAGGTAAGCTGGCATGTAGCAATCACCTGCCCCGGGAAAGGGCTGGGCTGTGAGAGACCGGAGCAGCCTGAGCCGAGAATGACTGACAGCCTTTGACTCAGAGCCATGCAGGTGCCTTCGCAATCTCGCCTCCTTTCCTGGGTTCCCTGCTTCCTCCTAACCTCCTCTCTGAGTCTGGTCTCTGTCCTGGGGCCAAGTGCTGATCTCCACTGGTGCTGGAGAGGGGAAGGGCACGGTCTGTGGGGCCCATTCTGTTCCCCAAGATTCTCCTGAACAGATCGTGCCGTCCTGGGCCCTGGGATTTCCAGAAGTTTTGACCCTCACTAGAAAGCACTTGATCCCCTGGGGCAAACGCTGCTGCCAGAGGGAAAGCTCCAGAATTGGGCACCTTGAAAAGCAGCCAGCTGAGATAAGATTACTCAGCTGGCTCTGCCTGAAAAGAGTAACTTTGAGCCTAAGTCTCAGGCACCTTTCTCAGCCTGCAGGACAGCACTGCCTTTTACAGGGATTGCTTTGTGTAGTATTTCAAAGAAGCCAGACAAAAACAAATTATTGAGCAGGTTTATGGGAAATTCTAACCCTAACAAAGGACTCCACTTTGCAAGAAAGGTGAGGCCTAGAAAGTGAACTATGGGGAAGCATCCCAGCTTGGCCAGTGAGGAAAGCATGATTATAATGCTGCTTACCAATGGAGCACATCTTCATCAGAAAACTCAAAGGATTTAAACTCAATGTGACCAGGTGAAAGATGGTGGTTGTTCTAGGAAACACAGTACAAATCAGCGCATACAGAGGAGCTGGCAGAGAGCCAAATTCTGTACCCTATGTGCTGCTCTTTTGTTCTCCATTGACCGACATAAACTTTCCATTTGCAACAGCAGTATGCCCTGGGGAATCTGGGCAGGTAAGGCAGAGGAAAGTCCATGAGGTTACTGAGAAGGTAGAAAGGAGAAAGCATCAATAAGCTTCATCTAACTTCGTTTTGAACATAGCACAGGCTGGTGGTGCGTACGCGTGTGTGTGTATGTGTGTGCGCCTATTAGTATTACAGGTCTTTCTCAACTTAGGATGGAGTTAGGTCCCGCTAAACCCATTGTGAGCTGAAAATATCCCCCAAACATTCCAAAAAATGCATTTAATACACCTAACCTACCAAACGCCATAGCTTAGCCTAGCCTACCTTAAATGTGCTCAGAACACTTGCAGTTAGTCTACAGTTGGACAAAATCACCCAGCAGAAAGCCTATTTTATAATAAAGTGTTGACTATCTCATGGATTATTGAGTACTGTACTAAAAGCGAAAAACAGAAGGGCTGTCTGGGTCCAGAATGGCTGTCAGGGTATCTATCGGTAGTTTACCCTCTTGACCGCGTGGCTGACAGGAGCTGTGCTCACTGCCGCTGCCCAGCATCACAAGAGAGGATCGTATGCATATCACTAGCCCAGGAAAAGAGCAAAATTCAGAATGCGAAGTACAGTTTCTACCGAATGCGTATCACTTTCACACCATGATAAAGTGGAAAAATCTTAAGTCAAACAATCGTAAGTTGAGGACCACCTATATATACTACTGGTGTGCCCTAAGGGCTAAAATGAAGGAGTGATTAGCCTGTCTCAGACATAAAAGAGAGGAGAGGAAGAGGGACTTATAAACCTCTTTATCAAAGGATGAGCTGAAAGCAAATGAATAGTATTCACCAAACTATCAAAGTCCAGTTTGCAAGGGGCACTGCAAACAGAGGTAACTGTTGGAATAGAAAGAGAATTGGAATCTTAGGGATAGATGCTGGGGACAGCAAGCCAGCCGTAAGTGGTACGCAGAGGAAACAACCAGCAATTTTCCCTGCCCCTTAGAGAATCTTCTAACAACTTTGAGAGTTTAGAGCATCAAAGGCATAAAATTTAAGATAGAAGATATTTTAGAGAATGTATTGTTTGTTTTGGGATATTATTCTTATTGCCATGTATGGCTTTTTATGACACGGCTCCTGCCTACTCCTTTAGTATCAACCCTTGCTATTCTCTGCGTCAAACTCTTAAGCTGTGTGTCCTTTCCCGTGCATGCTCATACACGTTGTTTCTCACCTCTCTGCCTTTGCTCATGCTATTTCTTCTTCTGGAAATTCCAACCCTTCTCATTTGGCTAACTACTACTCATCCTTTAAGACTCTGCTTAGGTGTCATCTCCTCCAGGTCTTTCCACAATGATTGTGCCTCTAGTACCGCAGACTGGGTTTAAATGAGTCTTCTCTGTAGTCCAATGGTACCCTGTACTCACTTTACATTGTGTGAAATTATTTGCTCACAGTCTTCTAGACTGCGAGTTCTCTGAGGGCAGGGAAACTGTCTTAATTCTTCCTGTATTCCAAACACCTAGCACAAAACCTGACACAGAGCAGGCAATCAGTAAATGCTTATTAAAAAATTTGACCTAGAAAGACCATTTAATCACTTTATGGTCAAAAAAGGGAAAGGACAACTGGTCTAGAATACCTCCCCAAGAGATCATAAGATACCAGGAGCATGTTTTCTCATCTTTGGGGTCTGACTTCATAACTGATGAACAAATTGTGGTTTTGATTTTTTATTGATTTGAGACTTGAAAGAAGTATTGAAATTGAGCACAAGAGAGAGGGAACTACACAAACTCAGTCACGGGGATGTGAATGAGCATGGTGTGGGAGAACATGAGAAGACTCTGCTAACTGTTGGGGTAATAAGAAATGATGTTGGAGAGAGAAAGTGTGGCCATTCATGTGCCTTGAAATCCAGGCCTAAGCCATGGTCTGATAGGCAATAGTAAAGTAATTGTTAACTTGGGAATTAAACATAGTACATTCTACTTTAGTTGTGCAAAAATGCCTCAAAATTATGATTTATGACCTCCATGCACCCAATTGTGCAATGCTAGACTTTTAACTATGGGCCATCTCTTAAGGATACAAACATACCACAGCCATGAATCTGCTTAGCTTAAAAAAAAAGGCATTGAGAGCAATTTAAAGATTTATTTAGTAATAAGTCACCAGCAACTAAAACACAGCTCATAACTGTGATTTTGTCCAGGAAAAATGTTAAAATAAAAACTGATCCAATAGTTATATCCCACATTCTCTTCCCTTCTTACTAAGATTAAATTTATGTCTTTATCCATGGAAGTCCCTTCAATCTTGTTTTTAGTTCACTAAAAATAAAGGAGACTCATTACCTAAAGCTTTCTTCCAGCTATTTGGATGTGAAGAATTTGCACAAATGAGACGGTATTTGACCAATCTCACAAAACCAATGCCTTATTGAGCAACCATGCTGTTTCCTAGTCCTCTCCTGGAAGAACTCTATTAAACTCCACCTGCTAAAAGTCTAAGAGAAGAAATCCCGCTAGTATATCTACAGGAAAAAGAAATACATATTTAAAAAAATCTTGTCATAGTAAATGTGTGTATATGAATTTTCCCTTTAAAGTTTATAGTTTCAGACATTAACCACCTTATTAAAAAATCAGACTCCATCCATAGTCAAAACATTAATAAATTGTTTCTTTAAGTTTCCTTCAATCCTAGGAAGTAAGACTTATTTAGGAAAGACAATCACATAGATTCCCTTGCTGCTAGCCAAGGAAGTAATGATTCTCTTGCTACGTCAACTGTGAGTAGATAGAGAAAAAACACACACTGCTTTCCTGCAGAATCCTAAAGGATAACACGCCAGAGAACTTTGAGAGAAAATGATAGCTCCTGATGCATGATTTCCTACTGGTGCTTTCTAAACAAGAAAAGGGAATCTTTTAAATTTCGTGATTTCTTTTACATTGGCTGTAGCATAACATAGAGCTTGTCTTAAGTATTAAGTGTACAAATCATAGGCATTCAGCTTGATGAATTTTCACAAATATAACACTCTCATGCACATAGCGCCAAGTTCAAGAAACAACACCACCAGAATCCCAGAAGACCACTCCTTATGCTCCTCAGGGTTAACCACTATCTTGAATTTTAACATCATAAATTAGTTTTGCTAGTTTTTGAACTTTTTATAAATGGAATATTATGGGATGTACACTTTTATGTATGACTTCTTTTGGCTCAACATTTTGTTTTGGAGATCCAACGATATTATAACATAGATCCATAGTTTATCTAACATGATTCTATATAGTATTCCAATTTATGAATATACCACAATTTATTTATCGTTTTACTGGTGGACATTTGGGCGTTTTCCAGATTGGGGGATTTTGAACAGTGCAGCTAGGAATTTTCCTGTAACATGTCTTCTGTATGTACTTCTGTTAGGTATAGACCTAGAGTGGACTTTCTGGATCTCAGGGTATACCGTGTTTAGCTTAGTAGATGTTGTCAGTTTCCCAAAGTGTTATTCCAATTTACATTCCTACCAACCCTACCAGATAGATTTTTAAAGGCCACAAGGAATGGAATGAGCTTGGAAAGAAAAGAAAGAAGATGGAAAGAAGAGGGTGCTTGATGGGAAAAGAGAAGAAAAAGTTATTTAGTGAGCCAGGTACTGTGTTAAGTGATCTATATTTATGATCTTATTTAATTCTCAGAGAACTCCTTTGAGGTAGGAACTATTATAATCCCCATTTTACAAATGAAGAAACAGAGGCTCAGAAAAGTTAAGAGACTTGCTCACAAAGTTATACAGCTAGTAAGTGACAAGTCTGATATTTGAACCCAGACTATCTGACTCTAAAGTCTATGCTCTCAAACAACATTATGATAGGAACATGAGGACAAGATGTTAGAAAATGCTTTGCGACATTCCTGCTGCATGGGGCTTGGTACTCCATCAACATTAATGATGATATGATAATAATATCTAGGCATCACTTGACCCTCCATATCCAGCAGAACAGTGTACATAGATGAAACGGTTTTATCTCATCTTCAGTAAGATTGAATAAGCTTCTCTGTATTCTCTCCTTGAAGGAGAAGACACAACTTAGACAACACTTGTGCCTCCTTCCCTGCTGAGTCTCACATTACCGATTTGCAAGGGTCACCATCAAGAGATACGGAGTCAACTGATTCACAGTGAGAACAATCAGTACTGGATGGTCAGGGCGATGGCTGGATTTCAGTAGCTAGAGCTCAGAAACAAAGAGAGACTCCTGTTGTTCTCTGAGGTATACCAAACACTTATGGTTTGGAACCTATGGAATACTTGGATGCTTCACTAACCATCCCATGCAATGCAGCTTTTTCCCCGAAATATCTTTAACCAAACCAGTTAATCCTTAATATAAGAGATATCTGAATCACACTAGTCAGTGGAGCTAATGTGGATCTTTTTTGAACCAACAAATCAAGAATGTTCTCTCCCAGGACAGAGAGGGTCTTTCTTCAGTACATCAATATTCATTCTTCCTATCGCTCTGAAACTTTGATTACGTAGCCACTAGAGGTACTCTTTAAGTTGTTAGTAACGATGAGTAAACATTTTAATTTGACCTAGTTATCTGATACTATTGTAACGATGCATTAAGGGAGAGAAATATTTAGTCTTTAGCCTTGATACACTGATATTTCACCTTTTAAAAGCATTGCTACATGGCGTGCTCACTGCTAGTTTGCGTTTACAATAGTAAGCTGTACCAGAACTATGTGCTATGGCTCTTAAACATCAGGCCCTTCGGAGATCCTGGTGCCAAATCTTTGCTTTCCCACCTAAGGAAATCATTCACTTCATATGATCCATGGAATAATTGCTCTTGGTAGCTTCTTAAATAAAAACAAGCATTAAAAAATTATTTTTTATGGGACCTAACTGAAATCCACCAACTAGAGTCCTTTGAGAAGATAAAGTCAATTAAAGAATAGTTATGTTAATACTATCTATGTTCAAGTGCAGGAATTTTCAATATCTTATTCTAATTAATAAAGACCAAATTGGGAGTTGCCATTACTACATATTCTAAAGAACTGGAAAAGGAAGTGCTCTGAACAAAATCAATCATGTGCATAAAGTGTAGCATTTATTTTTCCTTCCTTGGCTGAAGTCCTTTAGTTTAAAAGTGATGTGTAGTAGAATGTCTAATATGTGAATAATATAATGCAATTCTTTCCTCCTTCACCATGTACAACAACGCTCTATCTTCTTTTGCTAAAACTGACGTCTGGAGGGCCATCTGAGGCCTCCTTCATCACTTTCTTTCATTGCTGAATGTCATGGCAACTGATTTCTTTGTGTTTTATTACCATTAAACAATACTGTCACTAACAATAACAATGGTACTGCCTCTAACAATAACAATAACCTCTACAACAGTAATAACATCAGCTACCCTTTGAGTAGCTGCCATATGCCTTGCGCTTCATGTGTGTTATTTTCAATCCTCACAACTTTACCAAATAGGTACTATTATTATCCTCATTTTTACAAATTCATAAACTGGCACAGAGAGATGAAATAACTTGTCCAAGGTCATACGGCTGGAAAATGCAGGGCTGATATTCCAACCCAGCTCTGTTAACAAAACCTGAGCTTTTCTTGGTAATCGTACTATGGGGCTTCTCTTTCCCACCTCAGCCTTTTTTGGTTATTCTATAACTTCCTTCCCTCTTCTCAGCATTCTTCCCTTTTGTTATTTGCTTCTATTTCTCCTTCCTTTGTCCCATATCATGACTAACCCAGTCTTTCTTAAAAATTGTTTTCCCGTTCTTGGCAGTCTCTTCTCCCTCCAGCCCTCCCCTCTCAGTCAGTCTCTCCTTGAAACACAAACAAAGAGTAATTAGTATTCATCACCAGCCTGAACAGATAACACCTCAACACCTGCCAGATATCTCACTTCTCCAGGCTGGGGATCCCTTTTGGGAGACTGCTGAAAAGAGGAGGGGTGATTCAGTGTATAAGCCAATTGGATCAATTCCATGGGCTTCCTACTATCAGAGATCAGTTTATGAAACCAATACCAAGACCTCTGCCAACACCCATGGGAGGGAGGGCTTATAAATAAAATGGAGTCCAACTCTATAACCGGTATTCTGATGGTTATTAACATCAGTGGGGTGCAACAACCAGTCACTGGTGGTCAGGATGGCAGACTGCCCAAGACCCTATGTTATTGGGATACTGTTGTTTTCAGACCAAGGAGTGGTGATACACCTGTCTTGTAATTACACAACACCAGCTAATGCCTCAGTGTGGGTCACAGACTGACTCATTTGTTTAGATCCTTGTGTCTAGAAATGAAGGGAGCTATGTGATTAAGATTTACTAGGAAATGTTGAAAAATGCAGAAAAAATTAAAACACAACCTCTTACATAATACTTGTCCATTAAATCATTTTACCAGTTTGAGTTGCTCATTCCAATGAGGTGTGCCAAGTGAAATAGATGGAATGTGTGTTAGCCTATTTTTTTAGACATTTAAGAGAAAAACACTCACATGGCTATCATAACTTTTCGATGAAAAAAAAATCTGTGGAGCTGAAAAAATAACAGCATTTCCTGATATAAGTACTAAGTCCTATTACCTAGTCTGACTAGGATGTTCTTCAGGAAATAGAAAAAATACTTATATTGATATCCAATTTATTGAGCAGTGGTGTATACACATGCACTATTTTTCTGATTACTGCTTCTAACCATGATATGTTCAATCTCCATTTCCTGACCCTTAAAAACACCTCAGGAGTAAAAGTGTCACTATTTGCAGACGACATGATATTATATATAAAAGACTCTAAATACTTCACAAAAAAATTGTTAGAACTAATAACAAATTCAGTAAAGTTGCAAGATACAAAATCAATATACAAAAATTTGTTGCGTTTCTATAGGATGAACTATCAGAAAGAGAAATTAAGAAAACAATCCTATTTACAATTGCATCAAAAAGGATAAAATACCTAGGAATAAATTTAATCAAGGAGGTGAAAGATATGTACACTAAAAACGATAAGAAATTAATGAAAAAAATTGAAGAAGACACAAATAAATGGAAAAATACTCCGTGCTCATGGATTGGAAGGAGTAATGTTATTAAAATGTCCATATTGCTCAAAGCAATCTACAGATTCAAAGCAATCCCTGTCAAAATTCCAATGGCATTTTTCAAAGAAATAGAGCAAACAATCCTAAAATTTGTGTGGAACCACAAAAGACCCTGAACAGCCAAACGAATCCTGAGAAAAAAGAACCAAGCTGGAGGCATCATGCACCTTGATTTCAAACTATACTAGAAAGCTATAGGGGCTGGCCTGGTAGCATAGTGGTTAAGTTCGTATGCTCCACTTTGGCGGCCTGTAGTTCACAGGTTCAGACCCCAGGAGCGGACCTAGCACCACTCATCAAGCCATGCTGTGGCAACGTCCCACATACAAAATACAGGAAGATATGCACAGATGTTAGCTCAGCAACAATCTTCCTCAAGCAGAAAAAAAGAGGAAGATTGGCAACAGATGTTAGCTCAGGGCCAATCTTCCTCACACACAAAAAAACAAAGCTATAGTAATCAAAACGGTATAGTACTGGTACAAAAATCGACACACAGATCAATGAAACAGAACTGAGAGCCTAGAAATAAACCCACACATATATGATCAATTAAATTATGACAAAAGAGTCAATAATGTACAATGGAGAAAAGACAGTCTCTTCAATAAACGGTGTTGGGAAAACTGGACAGCCATGAAATCAGACCACTATTTTAAACCATACACAAAAATTAACTCAGAATGGATTAAAGAATATAAGACCTGAAACCATGAAACTCCCAGAAGCAAACCTACATGGTAAGGTCCTTGACAATGGTCCTGGCAATGGTTTTTTAGATCTGTCGCCAAAAGCAAAGGCAACAAAAGCAAAAATAAACAAGTGCGTCTACATCAAACTAAAAAGCTCCTGTAAAAGAAACCATCAACAAAATGAAAGGCAGCCTACTGAATGGGAGAAAATATTTATAAATCATAAATCTAATCCGATAAGGGGTTAATATCCAAAATTCTCATACAGATCAATAGCAAAAGAACCACAAACAATCTGATTACAAAATGAACAGAAGATCTGAACAGACATTTTTCCAAAGAAGACATGCAGATGGCCAGCAGGTACATGAAAAGATGCTCAACATCACTAATCACCAGGGAAATGCAAATCAAAACTACACTGAGATATCACCTCACACCTGATAGAATGGCTACTATCAAAAAGACAACAAATAACAAGTATTGGTGAGGATGTGGAGAAAAGGGAACCCTTGTGCACTGTGGGTGGAATGTAAATTTGTGCAGCCACTTGGGAAAGAAGTATGGGGGTTCCTCAAAAAGTTAAAAATAGAACTACCATACGATTCAGTGATTCCACTTATGGGTATTTACCCAAAGAAAACAAAAACACTAACTTGAAAAGATATCTGCACCCCTATGTTTACTATAGCACTGTTTACAAAAGCCAAGATATGGAAGCAACCTAAGTGCCCATTGATGGATGAATGGATAGAGAAAATGTGGTGTATATATATGTATATATATATATATACATATATATACACACACACACAATGGAATATTATTCAGCCATAAAAAGAATGAAATCTTGCCATTTGCAACAACATGGATGACCTTGAGGGCATTATGCCAAGTAAAATAAGTCAGACACAGAAACACAAATGCCATATGATCTCAGTTATGTGTGGAATTTAAAACAAAACAAGACAAAACAAAAAAAATCAAGCTTATCGATACAGAGAACAGATTGGTGGTTGCCAGAAGCAGGGGGTAGGGAGGGTGGACAAAATGAGTGAAGGTGGCCAAAAGATACAAGTGTCCAGTCATAAGATGAATGTCCTGGGGATGTGATATGCAGCATGGCAACTATAGTTAATACTACTGTACTGCATATTTGAAATTTGCTAAGAGAGTAAATCTTAAAAGTTCTCATCACAAGAAAAAGAAATTCTAAATATGTAAGGTGACGTATGTTAACTAGACTTATTGTGGTGATCATTTCACAATATATACGAATACTGGATGATTATGTTGTACACTTGAAACTAATATAATGTTAAATGTCAATTATACCTCAATATAAAAAAAAAGGGAAGGACACATGAGAAAAAAAAAAAAACTCAGGCATATCCCATAGCTTTTTGGTCACTTTTAGGTATTAAAAGGTCCAACCTACTCCAAAAAAACAAGCTTCAACTCATTGCCAATTTACTGTTCATCTTCTCTTTCTCCCCAGTGACAATGAGACTTTAGCTCAAGGGACTTGGAATGGTGAGAAAATACAACTGTCTCTTTCATTCCTCCCCTCTCTTTTCAGAGTCCCTTTCTCCTCTGCAGGGTTGGAGATAGGATGATCTACTGGTATAATCTGCAGTCAGCTTTCACTGCTTCTCTGACTATGAATGACTGGTCATCACTGCCCTCTGCAAGGCAGGTATGCAAATCATGGGTGCATGTGAAGTCGTCTGGAACTGTATGCACATGTGGCCCCTCCTTGCACTATTCTCTGACATCCAGTTACAACCTCTTCCAAGCTGGCCTCTGGTAGGATACCTCAGAGCCTCTGGCTCCTGGGAACACTTTTATCAATTGGCAGCCCTCTTGGGTAGCATGCGGGCAAGATGACTGAAGCCTGGCTACCTTTGGTGGCATCCATTTAACCAACGGATAACACATACATACTTTCTATGCCAAATTGGGGTTCAGGCTGTTCCACTGACATCTCTTCTCTTTGCCCTGCTATCTCTCTTCTATTATTTTCTCCTGCTGCTCAGAGTCATAAGGGACAGATCAGATGGTCCGCTAGATGAGCAGAAGTTAAAACAAAAAATGATAGGCTAGTGTCTTCTTTTTGCCAAGCCCTGCAATTTCTGGCAAGTAGTTACCTTGGAGTCCTCTCCATCCTTACTTGGCGTTGGAACAGTCCTCCTCTTCCCCTTTAAGAAGAAAGAGGAAAACCATAACACTTCACATATGTAACTTTTTATGTATAACTTCTCATATGATGCTCCTAACAATACTATGAAATAGGTATCAAATGTATCATTGTTCCCATTTATAAAGAAATCTAAAGCACAAGGAGTATAACGTTCTTTGAAGATATTTTGTTTTCAAAGGCCCCCTCTGTGAGTGGCAGAGCCAGGAACCCACTGTGGTTCCCTGATCCCCAGGCTCACGCTCTTTGCTGGAGCCTCACTCTAACAGTGACTTCAGGGGCTCTCTCTTATACTTGCAACTAGACTGACATGAAGACTTTTGAGACCTCTGTCTTGAGCTCTGCTTGGGCTGGGTTGGTCCAAGACAGAGAAGCCTTATTCAAAATCTCATGCTACTGTATTAAAGCAAGGTTCTGGTAAAGAAAAGGCTACCTGGTGCATACAATACACGAGGTGCTGTGGGGAAGCTGTGCGTAAGGAGCTTGCAGTCTTTCACAGGAGGGTATTGGAGAGTTGAACAAGACAAGGAATAATCAAGTGCTAAATTGTGAGTACAGATGTAAGTGCTCAGATGCTTGGAATAGCTGGGGAAGAGTTTCACAGGGGACTTAGCATAAGCCTTGACTGAAAGGATTAGGGCTCATGGGACAAGATAACTGTAATTAGGCGAGAAGGAGCATAAAGTAGCATAATACAGGTATACTAGAGCAAAAGATTTTGTGTTGGGGAGAGGGAGTAGAAGGAATGGTTGGCTCACTGCAGTGGGATTACCAGACTCAAGGTTCGTGAAGGAGGGACCTTGCCTTGTTCACCGCTTTCCCCAGTGCCTTGAAGGCGGCCTGGAGCATAGCAGCCTCAATAAATATCTCTTGCTTGCTGAGCCTGAGAAGAGAGACGCTTGAATCTGGATTCCACCCTGTAGGTCAGAGGGAGGCTTCAGATTTACTTACTAGCAAGAACAGAGTCACTTGAGCATTTTCCAAAGTGCCTTTAGAATTATTTCCAATTTTATTTTGTATCCAGTCTTCATCTTCCGCCTTTATTCTACCTAAGGATATCTCAAAGTGGCTAAGGGCAAAGCAGCAGACCCGGCACACAAAAGGAGCCTGAGGAACGGCCAGAGCAGCATTCATGTTTGTTTTTTTGGCTGTCATCAGAATTGAATTTGTTATAATATTTGTGTTCTTTCTTATGGTTTCAAAAGCCAGATTCACATTCATTTGCATAGTTGATAGGACTTTAAATTGGTATAAATTTCTGGAGGGCAATTTGGCAACATGTATCAAAAATTTGAAGACTGTTCATACCCTTTGACCTGGTACTTCTTAATTCTAGGAAGGCAGCCTGAGGAAACAAAGATGTGAACAAATATTTAACATAATTGAGAAAAACTAATAACGTACTTAATAACTACACATCTTGTGAATGTTTAAGTAAATTTTATATTATTCGACCCCAAAACTTTCTGTCGTAGAATAACGAAACACAGAAATGTAAACATATACACAAGTAGATTGGAAAAAGCCTGGAAGAAACTATGCTGAAATATTAGGGATGGTTTTATCCAGGTGGCAAGATTATTAATAATTTATATTTCCAGTTATCACAAGTATTTTTTATAATCAGAAAATACCTACACTTTCTGAGTTTATTTTTTTAATCTATCTTTGATCTTATCTTCTCATCCCTTCTGCAGAGGCGAAAAATGAAAGGGGACAGAGAAGTGGAAGTGACAATGAACTCAACGCAATTGAGGAACATACCAGTAGGTATGTATGGACTACGCCTAGGTACCCTAAGCCCATGCCTGGGGCAATCCCACAGATTCCTCCCTCATCTTAATGTTCTTGCCCAATATGGCTGCCCATGCAAATAACAGTAGGAAAAAAAGCAGAAAAAAAGAAGTTCAATTCAGATGGTTCACTGGTTTCTGATATCACAGGGAGGAAAGAGATTGGTATATGTAGCTTAAGCCTGGGAATCTTTTTGAATTCTAGTCTAAACTTCTCCTGCTTCTTGCCCTTAGGATTGGTCTGAAATTTAAAACAAAAAATGAAGGAAAAGGAATCTAGAAACTTTGACGATGTTTACTAGACTTCCTCGCAACTTCGCAGTAATTGAGAGTATTAGGAAATAGGATTACTAATCCCGAAGAGGCAGTTCCCTGCTGGCTGACTTTCTGCTGACATCATCCAAGGTAATGCCTGAGCATAGCAGGGAGGGTGGTTCTTTGCTGAACTCCATGCCCTATGGCTCACAGTCTTTCCTCTTTCCTTCTCCCTTGCCTCCCTCCTCTGCACCATGTCTACTGCTCACTCATGCTCAGGCAGCCAGGAGTCAGGAGTGAGGACCTACTTACAGAGCGTGGCAATTTCAAGGTATAAACTATACAGAGATTAGGTAAATTGCAGGTACACAGGCTTATTATTTAAATTAGCTAGACACAGCTTACTTGTTAATTAGGCCCTTAAAGAGGCTGTTGCTCTAGATTTTTCTCCAAGGCTGAACAACTCACTCATTTAACCCTCTTCTTTCCTGAAAGACTAGCAGGCCTACCCCTCAGGGCCAAGGTAAAACTGCAACTGTTTTAAGCACTCTAAAACCATACAGCATAACTACTTATTTTACCTACTGACTATAAAAGTAATTTTTTTTTTTTTTTGGTGAGGACAATTGGCCCTGAGGTAACATCTGTTGCCAATCTTCCTCTTTTTGCTTGAGGCAGATTGTTGCTGTGCTAACATCTGTGCCAATCTTCCTCTATTTTACATGGGATGCCGCCACAGCATGGTTTGACAAGCAGTGCTAGGTCCACGCCCGGGATCCGAACCTGCAAAGCCCGGGCTGCCGAAGCAGAGCATGCAAACTTAACCACTACACCACCGGGCTGGCCCCAAAAGTAATTTTTTTGTGTTAAAAATTTCACAAAATAAGAAAAGTGTAAAGTAAAAACAAAAATCATTCATAATACCTCGACCCAGATACAACCACTGTTGCTTGGATATATGTAAATGTATATGTACATATATAAACAAAATGAAATCAGTTTTATGTTGTAAAAAAGTTTTAGATCCCATTTTTTTTACACCTAGCATTATGTTGTGAGCATGTTTTATGTCAATATGTTTTAAAATGGCTTCATAGTATCCTATCACATGGGTATAACAATTTATTTGATCTATTCTTGGTGATAATTTTTCAACTTTTCATTGCTATAAATGATGTTTAGATAAGCATCTTTGTCTATAAATTGTTCAAGATTATTTCCTCAGGATAAATGCCTAGAAATGTGACTAGAGATCAAAAGGAATGATTGTTTTAAGGTTTAAAGCATATTTCTAAATTACTATCGAAAATTGCACCAATTCACGTTACCCCCAGAAGTATATCAGAGAACTCTGGCAATTCTTGGTACATGACAACTATAGGCCAATATTTTCAGGATGGCCCTGACCCAGTACCAGATACGCAAGGGTCTTACCTATTTATTTGCGTCCCACATTTCCTTCAATTTACTACCTATAAACAGAATGATTCTTTATGGCTTTTTACAGAAAAGGACTTTTTGATATGGCCATGAAGTTGAATTAGTGGGATTTTAAATTTTATATCTCTTAGTTACCTTTCTCTGTAAATTCCAGTTACATCCTAAATCTCAACAGAATGTAATAACAATTATAGAACAAACATCCATGTGAAAATCTTTGCCAGCTGCTAGTGTGATTTCAGATGGCCAAACAGGCCAACAAATAAATATAAAGTATAATTCCCTAATGTTTTGTGTGTTAAGTTTCACCAGCTTCAGTCAATTCCTGTGAAAGTTGGATGGGAGAAGATTAGCATTTCTTGAGTGGTAACGTGTCAGGGAGTGTGTGATTCTCATCGTACACACATAATCTCATTTAATCTGCACAAGGTGAAGTTCTCAGTATGCTGTTTTCCTGATGAGAAAACTGAGGCCCCGAGAGGCAAAGAACTCTACTCCAACCACTAGAAAGCGGCAGAGCCACGGGTGACACGTAGGTCTACCTGACACCACAGCTAGAGCTCTTTTCCACTTCACCACATGAAATTCGGAAACGTTAAGTTGAAATAGAGATAGCACCTCTTATGATCAATAATTTTCATTTCCTCCCTAATATCTAATACTATGTTTGATTCTATTTCCAGCCAAAGACCTTCTACCATGAATCGTTAGTACCCCAGGAATAGTCTGAAGATGAACCTATAATTGATTGCAGAGCACATTAGAAGTCTAAATACAGCCACCTCATAACACAACACAACTATAAAGTATTCGGTATTAGAGCTGCTATAAGACAGAATGAACTACACCCAGTGGCTCCAACTTTCATGTTATCTATTAGTCTATCTGTAGATGTGCACTTTCTTATTTTATGATATGAGGCAAGAATATTCACGTTCAGATACCCTCGTTGTGGCTCTTGCTAACATCTAAGAGTTCTACACAAATATCTGGAGGTGGAGTTTGACTGTCTGTATGTCAAGGTACAAGTTATTAAATATGGGGTCAGAACTAATCTCATGTATGAATCACCTTCTTTGAGAGCACCTCCTTCCCTCCTCTGCCCTTAAAAGGAGTGGCTTGCTTTCAACTATTTGTTTCTTGTTTCTTTGAATAAATTATTAACCACTTGCATGAGAATCCTATAAACGTTTGGGAAACAATCTTTGAGACAGTTCTTTTTGTCCACAGGAGCCATCTTGAGTACAATAAAGCTGCTGGAATTTATAAGATAGCAGCCTAGTTACAGAACTGGTATTGTTCTAGATACGCTCGTGCGACAAGCCTTGTAAGGCAATTTATGATCATCCTTCTAAGTCAAAGTTTCTCAACCTCAACGCTATTGACATTTTGGGCCAAATGAATCCCTTTTGTTGGGAGGGATCCCTGTGCATTGTAGGATGTCCAGCACCAGCCCTGGCTTCTACCTAGTAGATGCCAGAAGCAACCTCCACCCCAAATCTATTACAGAATGGAATAATGGAATAACAGAATAATAGACAAGTGCCCATCAGGGCAAAAAAAAAAAAAAAAAAAAAAGCACCCCCAAAGGGTAGCTCCTTTTATGTAAACAACAAAGAAAAACTCTTGGAAAGTTGTTTGACGAGTTTTTTTTTTTCCACCTATGATATTTTGATTTTGGAAATACAAAAAAAAGTGGTACTAAATCTATTTCAATGGACTAAATCACAGAAACTTTCCTGAACAATCATTTGAATAGTCTTTTTGCCTGAGTGAAATCTAGTTTTCTTATTAGTACCAGAAAAATGATTTCCCGAATTTTTAACCCATGCATGGTTATCAAAGAATAGGCTTCAGCTGCCCGAAGGACCTGTACTTCGTATGCACGGCGCCCCTGGAACTAGAGAGCCCCAGCCACTCTGGAAGCACTACAAAGATTATTCAAAACTTGTGAGGTAAGAGACAGTGCAACAGAGGCTGGCTGGCTTTCGGCCAGTAAAACCATGTTAGACCTGTTGGTTCGTGTGTGATTGGCTTGGCTTGCCACAAAACACAATTATGAGGCCAAAACTTTGACCTTTTCTAGATCCCTAAAAGAAATCCACCAAAATCGAATCCAATTGGACTGAAACATTGAAGTCCCAGCTCATGTACCTCCCCATTAAATCACAGCAAGTTTAAGATCTAAGGGCCAACTATAAAGTAGGCAGTTATGCATTTGAAGGGAAAATCAAGACGAAAATTGGTTTAATGCACATAGAGATTTAGCTGTCAAAAGGTTCAGTTACAAATATCTCCCATATTTTTCAGCCCCTCCCTTTTCATTCTCTTTCGTTGAGGCACTAAGTCTAAGATCTCTTAAGGACCATGAGAATAATGTGAAAAATGTTCTGTTCCTGTCTCATTTTCCTTAAATCACCTTCAAGTTACAGTGTTAATATTAACTCAACCAAGTACCTAAGTACTTCACAGAAAAGAAGTGTTGTACCAACAGGGAAGAAATCTTTACAACCGGCCCTCCGTTTCCGCAGGTTCCTCATCCGTGCTTGCTTGAACCCGCGGATACAGAGGGCAGACTACAGGACCTGAGCATCCGCAGATTTTGGTATCCACAGAGGGACAACTGTACTGGGCCTTCAACAATGGGCTCCTGCACAGACCTTGAAACCTAGAAGCTTCTGCTAATTGACGTAATGATTGCTACTAAGGAGAAACTGAGATATTTTCCTAGCATTTGCCTCTCTTGCCAGCCTGATTCAAATCTGTTGGACTTCAAGGCATAGTATAGGTCCCTCTGGTTTAATCAAGATTTGGACTAAACCTTCTCCATGTTCCTGTGCTGCTTTCTACATTACTCCCACCCCCAAGAAATAAAAGTGCAAAGCAGAAAATCAAAACCATCAAAAATCCCACCCACCAAAATGTAGCATTTTGTAAACAAATAATTTTAAGATTTTGCTATGGAGGTGTGTATTTTAAACAGACAAAGGATCATTTGGTGTATTCTTTTAACAAGTGTTTTCCCCTATTATATATATAATTTTTTGAAGTACAACACACTTAAAGACAAATGCACAAATTATAAGTATATAGTTGGATGATTTTTCACAAAGCAAGCATGCCCCAGTAATCATCGCCCAGGTCAAGAAATAAAATATTCCTGGCTTCCTAGTGTTTTGTGCTCCCTCCCAGCCACACTACCCATGCCAAAAGTAAAACACTGTCCTGCCTTCTTTTACCGCCCACTACTTTTATGTTTCTGAACTTTTCATAAGTGGAATTATAGAGTATGCACTTGTTTTTGTATCTAGCTCCTTTCATGTCTCATTATATTTATGAGATTCATCCAAGTGGTTGCATGTGGCAGTAATCACTCTCCCTTATTATTGTACAGAAGTCTATTGTGTGACTATACAAGTTATTTATTCATTCTATACTTGATGCACATTGGGATATTTCCAGTTCCTGGCTATTATGAATAGTGCTGCTAAGAGTATTCTTGTACATATCTTTGGTGCATTTATGTTCACGTTTCTCTCGTATAGAATAAAAGTGGAACTGCTGGATTATAGGCTATGTTAGCTTTAGTGTAAAGTGTCAAATCATTTTCCAAAGTGGTTGTGTAAGATTACACTCCCACCAGCAGTTCATGGGCATCCTAGTTGCTTTATATCCTTGTCAAAAATTATCTGTCTTTTTCATTTTGTCCATTCAAGTGGATACATGTTTACATTTCAAGCTGTTTTCAATTTGCAATTCCCTGATGACTGATGATGCTGAGTAGCTTTTCATAAGTTCATTAGATATCCTCTTTTGTGAATTATCTAGTCAAGTGTCTTACCTTTTGTCTGTTGGGTTGTCTGTCTTTATTGATGTGTAGGAATTCTTTAGATGTTCTGGCGACACCAACTTTGTTGGTTATATGTATTGTAAACGTCTCCCAATCTGTAGCTTGTTTTTTTATTCACTTGATGCTTTTGAGTAACACAAGTTCTTAATTTAATGTCCAATCTTATATCACCAGATAGCCTATTTGCATATTTGTACCTCCAGTGTATTGCTTTTGGCAGAAAACAAACATCAAATATTTGCTTTATATAAATAGACGGAAATCTGTGAACAGCTGAGAGCACCAATTTTGCATATTGTAACATCAGGCTCCTACTTTAACAAGGTTTAAATTTGTGATTGTTAGTGCCATCGATTCGATTCTGACTCTTAGAGACCCTGTATACAGCAGAGTAGAACTCTGCCCAGTCTTTTTGCGCCATCCTTTCCCTTTCCGGTGCTCTATCAGATAATGCTCCGCTGCTATCCACAAGGTTTTCATGGCCAGTTTTTTCAGAAGTGGGTGGCCAGGTCCTTCTTCCTAGTCTGTCTTAGTCTGGAAGCTCGGCTGAAAACTGTCCACCATGAGTGACCCTGCCGGTATTTGAAATGCCAGTGGCATGGCTTTCAGCATCACAGCAATGTGCAGCCACCACAGCATGACAGCCAACAGATGAGTGGTGTGGTTCCCTGACCGGGAAACAAACCTGGGCCGTGCTTCTGAGAGCGCTGAATCTTAACCGCTAGACCACCAGGGCTGGCAAAGGCTTGAATATAATGCAACAATTTCAATGTCTTGTCAAAACTCCTTAAAGTAGAATGCATCTGTGTAGCTACTTCTATCAGGAAGCATTTTTAGACAGCAGCTGGAAAAATAGTTTTTTATGAAAAATATCCATAGTATTCTCTAAAGGTCATCCTACTTCTCTAGGATCTTTGGAGTATCTCTACATGCTTTAGTATCATGGAGCGATAGGGAGAGACCTAAGCATGAACCCAAAGTTAATCAAGGCCAAGGAGAGGATAATTTGCTTCTTCTGGACATTAAGGACTTAATGTAGCTATTTAGCCACAAGAGCTGAGACAACAACTGCACATGCGTACAAACACACACATCCACTCAGTTCCATTAGGGATCCTCTATGCTCTCCTCTACTTTGAAGTTTTTTTAAGCAACATGTCTCTGCAATAAGTTCTTGTCACACAATCAAGGAATTTCTGATTTGAGTATTAGATATTGTGGAGACAAGCCCCGTAGTCAATGCACAGATACCCCCAAAAATTCTTCCTGAGACTCTCAACACCTTGTAATCGCTCCGGATCACCCTCGTGGGCTTTCTTCCAAACCATCACAACAGGCTCCTAACTCATAAAATCACTTTCCTGCATTTAAAAAATAAAGACAGAGAAACTTCAATGACTTTCCATTACCCTCAAAATAAAGCTCAAATTCCTTACTTGGCATGCAAGGTCCTTCTGAATCTAGCCCCTTCTGTCATCTTCAGGCTCTTCTCTCACACTCCTCCCATCTCAATTCTGGGTTCCAGCCACACACAGTGCTCTCAGACCTCTGGCTTCTGGCTCGTACTATGCTTTTCCCTCTCCCTCTTCCTCTCTTTGAACTAAGTACTATCTTCAGCTATAACCTTAGATATCACCTCTTCCAGGAAGTCTTCCCTAATACCCCAAGTTTAAGTTAGGTGACTGTTTAACATGCTTCCATACTATCCTACAATTTCTCATTTCTCATACAATTTCTCATGCTTATCATAGCCTAATGTAAGTATCTATTCGTCTATCTCCCCCACTAAATGAGAAGTTCCTCAGGAATGAGAACTATATCTAACCAGGTTATTATTGAATCCCAAGTTCCTAGCACAGTACACGATACATGGATAGTGTGCAATAAATGCTTATTAAATAAATGAGATAACATCTGCTTTCCGGTGGCATTTTACCAATTTGTCTGCCTCTAGAGACACATAGTCCCATTCTTAGATCGATATGTGGTAAGTTACAGGGAAGCATTCTTGAGAAGAGGTCTTACCCCAGCTCTAAGTCATCTCTGTTCCCTCCAAATACCAGGGTAGTTTTGAGCCACTGCATAGTGGGTCCTTGATGGTTTCGGATTGAACTAATGATACAGATATGTTTCTGAGTGTATTCAAACCCAGGGAATTCATTCTTTCATTTATTCAAAAAATATTTATTCAGTGTTTTATATGTAAGGCATCTTTCTTTTTAGGCATTGAAGATACAGCACAATTAATAAAATAGACAACAATCCTTGCCCTCATGAAGCTTATATTCTAGCTGGGCGGAGATTGACAAAAAACAAAATGAGTAAAGTGAATTAGGCACTAGAATGTGATAAGTGCTAGGGAGATAAATAGAGCAGGGGAGAAGATGAGGGAAAGCCAAGAAAGGATGAAATTTTAAAAGACAGAACGAGCCAGGCAGATATCACAGTGTTCCAAGCAGAGAGAACAGCAAGTACAAAAGTCCTAAAGCAAAACTCTTCCTGGGGTATTCAGAGAACAGCATGGAGGACTTGCACAGTGAGCAAGGAAGGAAGTAGAGTGGATGCAGTCAAAGAAGTACTGAAGGTAGAAGTGGGGAGAAGCATGTAAGGCAGTCTAGACTGTTTTAAAGACTCTGACTTTTACTCTAAGTGAGATAGGGAGCTACTAGAGGGTTGTGAAAAGTGACATAGACTGATTTAATGTTTTTAAAAGACCACTTTAGAAGCTGAGTAGAGAACAGACTATAGTGAAATAGACCAGTTAAAAGGCTATTAAAATAATTCAGCCAAGAGATGGTAGAGTCGGGAGATAGCAATAAAGGCACTGAGAAGTAGTCAGATCCTGGATATATTTTAAGAGAAGAGTCAACATGATTTCTAATGGATCACATGTGGAATGTGAGTGAAAGAAATGGGTTAAAACTTAATATCTAGAAAGGTGGAGCTGCCACTAATTGAGATGGGAAAAACTGCGGGAGGAGCTGGGCCAGGGGACTTGGGGGGAAGATCAGGAATTCAGTTTTTGATGTATTGACTTCGAGATGCCTATTGTCCATCCCCGTGGAGACCTTGAGTAGACCATTGGATACTTGACTTTGGAGTTCTGTGGAGAGGTCCAAGATAGAGAGTAATTTAGGGGCTGTCAACAGATAAATGAGATTTAAAGGTATGATACAGGATTAGATCACCAAGAGAGTGAGAACAGAGGAAATAAAAGATATGAGGACTGAGCCATTGAGAGGTAATGGTATCCCTAAACGTTGAGAGGTAGGGTAGATGAGAAGGAACCATTAAAGCAAATAAAGTAAGAGCAACTTATTATGTAGAAATAACACCAGAAAAGGGTGGTGTCCTGGCAGCCGAGGCAATGCAATGTTCCAAGGAAGAGAGAGTGATCAACTGCTGCTGGTCAAGTGCGATGAAGACGGAGAAAGAACCATTGGATTTAGACTGTGCAGGTCATTGGGAATATTGACAAGAATAATTTCAGTTCATAGTGGCAACAAAAGCCTGATTAAAGTTGGTTTATAAGAGCGTGGGACTAGAAGAAATGGAAACAGTGAATACTGGCAACTCTTTCCAAGACTGGTAGTAAGAGAGGAATTAAGGAGCCATCTCGGTACTTTTAAGTTACAGATAGGGTTGTTAGATTTAGCAAATAAAAATGCAGACTGTGAAGTTAAGCTAGAATTTTTGATAAACAGGCAATTTCAGATAAAATTTTAGATAGACTGCTTTTAGTATAAATATGTTCAATAAACTATTTGGGATATACTTATACTAAAAATTATTCGTTGTTTATATGAAATTCAAATTTAACTGGGCATCCTGTATTTTACCTGACAACCCTAGCTCAGATAAAACCTAACACAGTTGACATGAATTTAAAATTTCCTGTACTTCTAAATCTGTCTAGGCTTCTGAAATGCTCCTGGCTTCCTGCACTACCTCCAAGAACAAGATAACTAGCGAGATAATGCAAAGGTCTAGAGCACATAACTCTGAGGACAGACAAAACTAATGTTCTTTTCTCACCGGGGCCCCTTTGAGTAAAAAAGTAAAGCAACTAACATTGCCCAAGGCTACTCTTGGGCAAGAAGTTTAAGTGTCCTCAGTCAATCAGCCACAGACAATCTCCAGTCATTTAGAAATAGACGGACAAGGGTAGTTTTCCCTATGCAAAGGCATTCACCAAAATGGAGGGCAGGGGTTGTAGAGTATGGTGGGAAAACATTTTTATTCTATTGTGGGTGACTAAAGATAATTTATGTTAATAAATGGATATGGGCACCAATGATTTACTTAAATATTACATCGATAGTATAACAAACATCAGTTGATATAACAAAGTTGCCTTAAGCAGTTACCATGTGTTGGGCATTGTGCTAAACTGAGAGGCATGCAACACTGAATAAGACACAGCCCATGCCCTCAAGCCCCTTACAAAGAGTTGTAAAGGAGCAGACAATAGAATAATCTTAATAGTTTCCGCTATCTCTTTGACCTCATCTCCTGTCTTTCTCTCCCTTTCTCACTTCAGTCCAGCCCACTGAGAGCCTGCCCCCTTTCTGGGTCTTTGTACTTGCTGTTTCTTCTTCCTGTACTGTTCATCCCTTGGATATCTCTGTGGCTCACTCCCTCACCTCCTTCAGGACTTTGCTCAAATATCACCTTACCAGACAGGTTGTCTATAACCACCTGATAGAAAATAATATCCATCACTATCTCTTTACTCTGCTTTATTTTTCTCCACCAGACTTATCATCTTATGAAATTCTATTTGCTTATTTAATTATTTATTACCTATCTCCTCCAACTAGAATGTAAGCAACATGAAGTAGATAGTTATTTATTTCTGCATCACCAGCACCAACAATAGTGCCTAGCACCAAGTAGGAGCTCAATATTTGTTAAATGAATGATACTGTCCAATTTTTCTAGGAACTGTGCTGGGCAATTTAGCTATATGAACTCATTTAATTTAATCCTCACTACAATCCTATGAAGTAGGTAGCTTTGTTCTCATTTTCTAGATGAAGAAACTGAAATGCAGAAGTTAACTAAGCGTGGTAGGCAGAACAATGCCTCCGTCTCAAGTATGTCCACATCATAATCTCCGGTACCTGTGAATATGTTATGTTACATGACAAAGGGAGGTATTAAGACTTGCATACGGAATTAAGGTTGCTAATCAGTTTACCTTAAAATAGGGAGATTATGGGGCTGGCCCCATGGTGCAGTGGTTAAGTTCCCACGTTCCGCTTCAGCAGCCCGGGGTTCACCAGTTCAGATCCCAGGTGTGGACATGGCACCGCTTGGCAAGCCATGCTGTGGCAGGCGTCCCACATATAAAGTAGAGGAAGATGGGCACGGATGTTAGCTCAGGGCCAGTCTTCCTCAGCAAAAAGAGGAGCTTTGGCGGCAGATGTTAGCTCACAGCTAATGTTCCTCAAAAAAAAAAAAAAATAGGGAGATTATCCTGGTGTGTCTGATTAGGCCCAATGTAATCAAGAGGATCCTTAAAAGTGGAAGAGAGGGGTTGGCCCCGTGGCCGAGTGGTTAAGCTCGCACGCTCCACTGCAGGCGGCCCAGTGTTTCGTTGGTTCAAATCCTGGGCGCGGACATGGCACTGCTCATCAAACCACGCTGAGGCAGCATCCCACATGCCACAACTAGAAGGACCCACAACTAAGAATATACAACTATGTACCGGGGGGCTTTGGGGAGAAAAAGGAAAAAAATAAAATCTTTAAAAAAAAAAAGTGGAAGAGAGAGGTAGAATAAGAGGTCAAAGTGATATGATGTGAGGACCAACTTGCCATGGCTGGTTTTGCAGAGAGAGAAAGGGGACCACAAGCCAAAGAATATGGGCAGCCTCTGGAAGTTGGAAAGGCAAGGGAACAGATTCTTCCCCAGAGGCTCCAGAAAGGAATGAAGCCAACACCCTGATCTTAGCCCAGTGATGCTCGTGCCATACTTCTGTCTTCCAGAACTGTAAAACAATAAGTTTGTGTTGTTTTACGCCCCTAAATTAGCGGCAATTTGTTACTGCAGGAATAGAAAACAAATATACTGAGTTACCTAAGATCAACTAGTTTGTGATAAAGACATATTTTAAACCCAGTTCTATCTGACTCATATGTTCAGCACTATTTCAGACAGCACAAAATGCTATGGGAGTCAAGCAAAAATAGAGATCGCTTATAACCAGGGAATGAGGAAAGGCTTGTGACAAAGTTAGAATTTGAACTGGGCCTTGTAGGATTGGTAGGGCTTCAAATGACGAATATATCAACATAGCCCAATATCTGTCAAGCAAGGAATGAGTAAACAAATTGTGGTATATTCATACAATGAAACACTACTCAGCAATAAAAAAACCAATTACTGTGCATACAATAACACAGCCAGCTCCCATCATCCCAGGTGGCTCCTGGCAGGCTCCAGTAAACCCAGGCTCCCAGTACATCCCAGCACCAGCCAGCCCCCAAGGCCCTAGGTGAATCCTGTGGCCTTAGGCTCCAGTGGGGAACCTCAAAAGCCAGGGTCCCAGTGGGGCCCAGCGCCAAGCTGAGTACCACTGTCCCAGGCTTTTGACCCAGCCTAATACCAGGCCACCCAAGAATTATAACGGCAAGCTCGCTCATGGACACCACCAGACTGCCCACCTAGAATCGCTGGATGGGCAGACTGGTGAAGGGCCTTACCTGCCAAAGTCAATCTGTAAATACTGGAAGAGTTCCTCCATCCTCAAATGCACAGATGCCAATGCAAGGCCATAAGGATTATGAATAGTCAAGGAAACATAACACCACAAAAGGAAACTAATAAATTTCAGTAGGTGGGAAGGAGTGGGTAGGGGGAAAGATCACAGTGAGTTCTGAGTTCTGGTTCCTAAAGAGAAAACTTTTCTTCCTGTGATTTCTATAAAATATGAATTCTAAAATTGCCCATTACCCAATTTTACTTTGTGAGAAAGGATAACTTCACGTAAAGAAAAAATGAATGTGGCTCTAGCCCCCCCTCACCACAGGACCTTTGCACATGCTATCCCCTCTGCCTCAGTCAGTGCCACCCTTCCTCACCTAGTTAATTCATACTCATCTTTTAATACTTAGTTTAAATATGACTTCCCCAGGAAACCTTCCTTGACTTCTCAGGCAAAGATATGTTTTCATAATGCTATGCAGCTCTTTTTTGAGGACTTATGACACTTGCAGTTTTGAATCTAAATGTCTAATTATTTGGTTATTATCTGGCACAAAGTAAACATTCAATATTGATATTTGGTGAGTAAATTAATGAATAAATGTGATCTTTGAAAAACTATGAGCTATAACAAATCAATTTGCCTGAGGTTTTTTAGCAATAAATAAGACTTTCTTATATAATAGAGAATTGTACTGTCCAAATTACCTGCTTAGAACTCCTTTTTGAGAAATGCCTTCAGAGTTTATGATGTATGTTTTTTAATTTATTCATTCTTTGAGGGTAGAATTGAGTTTTGGCAACAGCAAAAGTTATCATCTCCCTCTTGTGCCTTATGGAAGCCCAAAGTGTTAGAAAGATGGCTAAACAAGCAGGGTAACACCATTCGTGTCCCCAACTGAGCCATGTTTCTAAAATGAGACTGATATACAGCTTATAACCTGCTTCTGAAGACAATTAGCGAAGGAGTTATACACATGATTAAACAGTCCCATGAGACCGTTAAAGTTCCTGGTTCACTGTCTTTAAAAACATCATTTCTATAATGTTGCATCTAATATACTTATCTGCTTCATTTGGGACCTGGGAGTTAAACAAATGGTGCTCATCGGCACGTATGGCTGTTCTCAGTATTTTGTTGATGTGTTTAGAAAACTACAGTCCCTCCTATATTACCATCACGAATATCATTGTTTCCGACCCTCTGTATTCCTCAAGCTACTGTAGCCTAGGGGCAATGATAGGATCACAAATAGTCATAAAGCATGGCTCTGTCTCTAACCATTCTGTAGACGAGACAACCCCCACCTCTATTCAGACATCTTCCAAATATTTCCGGGAATACACAGGGAATATTTCCCATGTGCTCTGTAGCTACCCTATGGCGTTCGCCATCCCCATTCCCCCTATCTTCCTAGGCTGCTCTAACTCTCCTTCATCAGATATCCTGTTACCACCAACACCAAAAGCTCACAGTTATGCTACTCATGCTGGGCTGAGCAAAGGGGCCACTGATGCTGATGCCTGCCAGAGGCACTGCTTCCGGTTCCAGCGTCTACCCATATCTGCCACTGTCCACTTTGGAGGGCACTGATGCCTGCAACAAGGGCTCCAGCTCCTGTTGCTGCTGAAACCACTGGCATGGTCTTCTGTCTTTGCAGGAGCTACTGGCACCAGCACTGCTGACGTGGAACGTTCTCATCCACCTAAGAGCTTGGAATAAAAACAGCCCTTTCAGCTTCTACTCAATGTCACTGCAGCCTCTCAGGCTGAGTCTCAGGCAGGAATCCAGATGGGCTGGGCCAGAGAACAATCTGTGTTACTGAGTCCAGAAAACCCTCTTCTCTCAAACCACGGCCCATTGTTCTTTTAACCAAGCAAGTGTGCCTCTCACTTCTTTTCAGTTAAAGTGCATTCTAACTTTTGGAGATGATGGATTTTTGGAGATGATGGATATTTTTATGGCATAAACTATGGTGATAATTTTACTAGTGTATACTTATCTCCAAACTCATCAAGTTGAACATATTAAATATATACAACTTTTTGTTTGTCCATCATACCTCAGTAAAATGGTTTACAAATAATATAAATAAAAATAAATAAAGTCCATTCTACCCTAAAGCTCCTATCAAATTAGCCCCTAGGTGGACACATTCTACCAGGCCTGCTGACCTGCCCAGATATGCATGAATTCTCAGAGGAAAAAAGAAAAACAAGCTAGACTTAAATAAATATTTCTGCTACATATCTAGAGGCAAATAGTGACAACAAAAAGTTATTTTGGACATGTGGAAGGAGTAGGGGAGGCATCTGATTAGTGAAATATAATGAGCTATATACTCTTTCAACAAAAAGCTTGAGTTTGAGGATGAGGTGATATATACAGCTCACTGAGTACTATTAGGCTCTGAGGCCAAGGGAATAATTGGTAGATTATCTATAAGTGATAAAATGGAGGAAACAAAACAAATGAAAGTGCATTTATATGAATCAACTAAAATTCTCCTTCAACTGTTCTCAGCTCTTGTCCATTTAATAATTCTCATTCACTGTAAGAGAATATAAGTAATGTACATTAAACTTGTTGTATTGACTAACCCTTGTTATGGTTGTGCCTACATAAAATCTGCAAATACTACTACTACTACTAATGGTTGATATTTATGTAGCCAGCACATACTACTTGCTAAGCACTGTGATATATGTGTGGATTATTAATTTCATTCTTACGAACTTTCGACATAATCTCTATGATCACTCCCATGTTACAGATAAGGAAACTGAGGCTTGAGAAAAATAAGTAACCGGCACAGAGACACAAAGCTGGTAAACAAAGAAGCCAGGAATCAAACCCAGAGGGTCAGACCACGGAGCCTATGCTTGTAACAACTTCCTCTCAAAGTTGATACTCCTTCGATACTACCAAGGCGTGAGGTGCAAGAACAGAAGGTGAGGAGCTCTTACCCTAATGAGGTAGAAGGGGTGATGTCCACACTTCCACTGGCCTGCTACTGTAGATTATCTTGTTACAGGTTGATGTTCACACTGGAGACTACTAAAAAAGACATTTTAAAAGATTATTTGAGGGCATCTGAGAGGTGCCAAGACAACTGGAGCTTGAGGGACCAAGACCTCAGAAAAGGGAAGCACAGAGAGGTGAACCAACCCTTTCCAAGAGGCTCTTCATTTCAGGGAATTTGCCCTGTTCTAGGTATAGGGCGAGAACCTGCTAAGTAAGGCGGAGAGCTGCGCCTAAGAGGCAGAGTAGTTGACAGAGCTTTCGGCAAACTTGCAGTCCTGGATGGAAAAAAATGGAGTTTGGGGCTGTCAAGGGAACCAGGACTCGAAGGACCAACAGCCTAAAAAGAAGAAAGGCAAGGAAAACTGAGCCTGACATTCTGCTCTTTTCCACTTTGAGAATTTGCTGAATTCATCCTCCGTGCAGGGTGGCAGGTTAAGTAAGAAGCTAAATGGAAAGCTGCTGAAAAGTGGAGCCAAGTTTTCAAGCAAGTTCCAGTTCTATATTCCCACAAAGCAGGAGAGGACCTAGTAAACACAGCCGCTCTCAGTTGAGATCCATAGGGAGCTATACTCTAGGCCCAGGGGAAATAGAGATAGACTGAGACTCAAAAAATATCCTGCAGCTAAGCTCGGTCCCTGATTGGATGAAGGGGATCTGCCCTTAAGTAGCCTGTGCACTAGAGGTTAGGGTGAACCCACTCTAGAGGAAGACAGCATCATCAAGAGTCTCTACAATTTTTTTTTCTTGAGGAAGATTGTCCCTGAGCTAACATCTGTGCCAATCTCCCTCTCTTTTGTATGTGGGACACTGACACAGCATGGCTTGATGAGTGGTGTGTGGGTCTGCACCCAGGATCCAAACCTGCAAACCCCAGACCACTGAAGTGGAACACGTGGACCCAACCACTATGCCACTGGGCTGGCCCCTCTACAACTTTTCATATACAATGTCTATGCTATTTTTCATGCATAGTGTCCAGAAATCTCTCAAAGTTACTTTCCAGCATTCAGTAAGGTAACGGAGAATTCATCCCTCGCCAAAAGACATAAGTGGAGGGAAGGATGGAGGGCAACAGAAAGATTGATGTCTTGGTAAATATCAATTAATAGTTTGCACAAAAAGTTAATAATAAAGTCTTGTGTATACATAGAGTTAATATACGTACAGTTAAGATGCATTATAACAAGAAAGACTAAAGGGGATCAATGAACTTAAACTACTATCAGGCTATAACACTATCAAGGAAGGGGTGAAAATACTAATTTATATTAAACTGTGTGAAGTCAACAATGCATGTTGTAATCTCTAAGGCAATGATTCTCAAATTTTGGGTCTCAGGACTCCTTTATACTCCTAAATTTATTAAGGACCAAGTGAACTTTTGTCTTGTGAGTTATATTTGTTGATACTTACCAGATTAGAAATTAAAACTGATGTTCAGATCTTTTAGACTTGGAGTTTGTCTACTTGTTTTACTGTTTGAATAAATTATCTCCCATTATGAGGGTAGTTCTCTATATTTCTTTTAGTTCCTCCAAATTTTTGTTCTATATCTTCTGAAGTGATGAATACATACTGGGACAACTCTTAGAAAATTTGCTGGCAGTATTTACTAAATGAGCATAACGCACACCTTATGATCCATCAATTCCACTCTTAGGCATTTACCCAATAAAAATGCATATATATGTGCAATCAAACACGTGTATAAATATATTTATAGTTGCTTATTCAAATAGCCCCAAATTAGAAACAATCCAGGGGCCGGCCCCGTGGCTGAGTGGTTAAGTTCGTACGCTCCGCCTTCAGCAGCCCAGGGTTTTGCTGGTTCGGATCCTGGGCACAGACATGGCACCGCCCATCAGGCCATGCTGAGGCAGTTTCCCACATAGCACAACTAGAAGGACCCACAACTAAAAATACACAACTATGTACCAGGGGGCTTTGAGGAGAAAAAGGAAAAAATAAATTTTTTTTTTTTAAAAAAGAATCCAAATATCTAGCAACAATAGAATGGATAATTTGTGGTGTATGTATACAATGGAAAACTATTAGTCAATGAAAAGTCATAAACTCCTGCTACACAAGACAATAACGCGTATGAATTTCAGAAACATAATATTGTAACAAAGGAACTGGACACAAGAGAATACATATTCTATGATTCCATTTATGTAAAATTCAAAAGCCTGCAAATGTAATATAAGATGATGGAAGTTCAAATAATGGTGAAATTTGAAAGTGGATAATGACCGGGAGAGGGTGAGGGAGGGTTTGGGGCTCTGGTAATGTTTTATGTCTTAATTTGGGTGGTGATTACCTGGGTGTATTTACATTGTGAAAATTTTCCAAGCTGTACATGTATAGTTTGTGCACTTTTTTGTATGCTATACTTTGATACAAACGTTTAGGGAACAGGAAAAAAGCTTTATCTCCAGCCCAGATTGCTCTCCTGAGCTCTAGACATCTCTACTAGGGTGTTTTGCAGATAATTCTTAACACATTCAAAACTGTACCCATCGTTTTCCCTTCCTTCTTTCAAATCTGTTCCTCCTACTAGATTATTGCTAACCCAAGTGAATGACATCCCTATCAATCTATTTACCTCAGACAGAAACCTGGGAATCAGCTGACTCTCCCTCTCTCTCTCATAACTGTTCACACTGTGACATTTAATTTCTCAGCAAATTCTTTTCACATCTTACCTCCTGAATCTATTTAGAGTCTGCTCCTCTTTTCCATAGCCATTTAGTTTCTTGCCCTACATTAAATTCTCAACATTTTTTGTTTGGACTCTTTCAAAAGCCTCCTAAATTGATCTCTGGGCCTCCAAGTATGTGGTCTTACTAATCCACTCTCCACACTTAGCCCAAGTGACCTTACTAGAACACAAATCTGATCATGCCATTTTCCTAGTTAAAATCCTCAACAACGCTCCATTGCTTTCAGCACAGTGATAAACACCTTGCCATTGCCTGAAAAACACAACCTGTCCCCTGCCTAACTCCAGGCTCATGTTGCATGACTCTTCATGACCCCTTCCCACCAACCCCAGAACTCTCAAGCCACTTTCCCATAGGGTCCTTTCCCTGTAGCTTTGGTAAACGATGATATGTTCCCCAAATTCACTTTTTTTCTTCTTTTGTCTTCTGTACCTTTCAACTTGCTCTTCAGTTGGACTGAAATACCATCCCTCTCCAGAAACGCAGTCCCATTCTCCTTTCTTCCGACTTTCAACTAACCCTTTCAACTGTCTCTTTCACCAGACTGAGCTCATGGAGGTCATACGCAAATTTTTGTCTTACAGCTCACTTTACTCCCAGATCACTTTACTCCCAGCACCTAGGCCAGTTGTTGTTGGTGCTGTCAAGTAGATTCTGACTTCTAGCTACTCCTGTGTACAGCAGAGTGGAACCCTGCCCAGTCTTATTGCACAATTCTCTCACCTTCAGGCTCTAGATCAGACAATGCTCCACTGCTGTTCATAGGGTTTTCATGGCCAATTTTTTCAGAAGTGGGTGCTCAGGTTCTTCTTCCTACTCTGTCTTAGTCTGGAAGCTCCATTGAAACCTGTCCACCATGGTGACCATGGGTGACCCCTTTGTGAAATACTGGTGGCATAGCTTTCAGCAACACACAGCCACCACAGTATGAAAACTGACAGGTGGGTGATTTGGCTCCCTGACTGGGAAACAAACGCAGGCTGTGCTGATGAGAGCTCCAAATCTTAACCACTAGACCACCAGGGCTGGCCATCTAGCACATAATCAGTGCTCGATAAATGTTAGCTGTGTCTCTGCTACTCCCAGACATCTATCATGTGTCTCTCTTTGCTAAGTGCCAAGCTTTTTACTTTTAACTTTTTTGAGTGCGTAGGTGGGAGACATTGTGCTGTGCATTTTATAGACGTTGCATTTAATCCTCTCAATGACTCCTTGAGCTAAGTTCTATTATTAGACCCATTTTACAGATTAGTGAGCCGATGCTCAGAAAAGTTATGAACCATTATTTAAAAAACACACACACACATTTTACCAAGCTTCTAGCTCTAGCTGCCAGCTTACAGAAAATACAGAGAACAGAGGGACATGCTAAACTATACCATGAGGATGGAATCAGCAAACCCCACACTCTGGGAAACTCCAAAGAATAAACAAATCGGCTCCTTCAATAGATAAATTTCAAGAAAAGAAAAAGGAATTAGAAGAGGAACCCATGGATTAAAGAGACTTAGAAAACATATCAAACAATCATAATATCTGGATCTTAATTTGATCACGATTCAAAGAAACAAACAAATACGATATTTATTATGCAATTTGACTTTAAATGTTTGATGATATTAAGAAATCACTGAATTTTTCAGGCGTGCTAATGTTTTAAGTGTGATAATTGTGGCTATAGTTCTAAAAAAATTCTTATCTTTTAGAAAATCATACTAAAATATTTGCAGATGAAATGACATGATGTCTGGGTTTTGATTCAAAATAACAGGGAAGGGAGGCAGCGGATGGGGGTATGGATGATGCAACATTAGCCATGAGGTGATAATTGTTGAAGCTGAGAAATGGGTACATGTGAGATCATAATGTTATTATCTCTGCTTTGGTATGCGTTTAAAATCTTCCATGATAAAATTTTTAACACAATAATATCTAAATAAAATTTGATAGAGGGCCTGGCCCTTCATAACTCTTCACCAGATACATTTGGTTAGCTGTGTTTATAGCCATTTAATGCCTTTGGGATACTTGTCTTCCATCTAGATTGAAGTTTACAGACTTCAAGTGCTAATGAATTACTTTCAGCTCTGTGAGTCCAAGAGCTTGTCAATGAATCCAGAATTTTACCCCAATCTCAAGTCTCGGGTCTTTAGCAGAAAGGTTTTGATCTTGCAACTATTCCTGTAAATTATTTTAGCGAGTGAGTTGTGCAGCTCTTCAGTAGCAGGTGGACAAAATGTTTAAATAGGGATTTCTCCTGATATACATTTACGGAATCAATCAAGAGTTCCTTTTACCGTGGGAGAATGATGATTAAGACATTATCCCTGCTCCTCTGGCAGCTTATAATGTAGTAATGAGAATATATAATATAACAAGAAGAAATATACTCAAATAATCAGAATACAAAGCAGCTAATATAAAGAGTGGACCCTATCAGAGGGAGGAAAGAGTATAGGAGGGAAAGCACCTCAAGGAATGCTACTATGGTCCAGGTAAGATGTAATGAGAAGGGCCTGGCCCCATGGCCGAGTGGTTAAGTTCGCGCGCTCCGCTGCAGGCGGCCCAGTGTTTCGTTGGTTCGAATCCTGGGCGCGGACATGACACTGCTCATCAAACCACGCTGAGGCAGCGTCCCACATGCCACAACTAGAAGGACCCACAACGAAGAATATACAACTATGTACTGGGGGGCTTTGGGGAGAATAAAGGAAAAAATAAAATCTTTAAAAAAAAAAAAAAAGATGTAATGAGAAGCTGATCCCTGGGACAGCGGCGGTGAGTGATGGAGAGGAGGGAATATGTTCAGGGTGGAGATGTGCCCTCCCTACACGTCATCTTCCTTGAGCCCCAGCAGTGGTAGTGGCTTTCCTTAACCCTCTGACGTACACGCTTTAGTCTCCCTAGTTCCTGTTTCAATACAGGGTCCTCTAGTGTGTGTCGTCAACACCACAGGCAAGCCCAACAGTGTTTGTTTTGCTTTGCTAAAACACGTCAAGGCACAGACACATACATCCCTGACCCTAAGTCATGACACCTGTTAGGGTGAACCGAAGACAGTTTGCCCTATTTTGGGTGTTAAGGGCGTGCCCTCAGGGGGCTGTGAGTGGGGCCGGGGGCAGGGGCCTGTAACAGTTGGCAGTCCTCCTGATCCCTAAGAGAATGTCAACATTAGATAACCACTGAAATCACACCCGCCGCTGACCCAATCCCATGCAGTTCACTGGCTACTAAAGTAAGGTGAAGTGATGTTGAGCAATGTAGTGTCACATCGACCTTTTGCCCGTTTCTAGAGCATGCCGAGTTCCTCACCACTTCAAGCCCTTTCAACATAATTCCTCTGACAGGAAGGCTTTTCCACAAGCTCTTCGTCGGTCTCACGTTCTCATTTTTCAGGTCTCAGGTTAGAAGTCACTACCTTAAGAGAGGCCTTTCCTCGTGACTCTAAACCAGGTGCCCTTAATCACTCTCTATCAAAACACCCTTTTTAAATTTACTTTTTAGCAGCAATTACCTTCTGTAATTAATTTATTCATCTATTTTTTTCTTGTTCTTTTTGTCTGTCTCCTCCATTAAAACATCAGCTTCCTGAAGGCAAAGAGACCAGGCCAACCTTATTTTCTGTTTTATCTGCATCACATTGTAGTGCTCAATAAACACTCGTTGAATAATTGGGTCAATATTTATGTCTTCTGATTAACCTTTGCAACTAAGGGGACCAATCACCAGTTCTTCCTTTGACTAGCTTCCTAACAAGGGCTCAGTCAATAAGGTACTAATAAACGTTTGCTGCTAATCATAATGAGATCTATGATATCTTTGCATTAAAAGCCTTACTCTCCAAGGTGTCTACTGACTTCACAGTCCTATAGTCTTCTGAATACTTAGGAAATAAACCTTTGGTTAGGCTATTCGTCATCGATCAGTTGTTGTTCTGAGCCAATGGTATCAAAAGGTGCTTTAGCTACCATTATCAACTAGGAATGGTAGAGAATATATACAATATAAAGATATAGAAAGTTTATACTCTAAACTCTCCATGGACCCAGCACATAGCCCAGCAACAAAGTAAATACATTTCAGAGGTATTTGAAGTCAATAACTCAGCTCATGTTTTCCCTTTCCTCCGCCTAGTCTGCGACTTTGCCATCTGGCTTCCACTTAATCATCAACAAAACACCTCAGAGAAGATTTTACACTTAATTACTATTTGCATTTCTATTAGAGAACCGTAGTTAAGAAGTGAAAAGGCAGAGAGGAGTTGTAATAACTGAGCACACCATCTCAAACCAGCTGGGAGAGCTCTTCTAGTGTGTTTCAGGCTTCGATAGTTACCAAATCAGAGTCGCTCTCCCTCCTCTTTCTCCACTGAGATGGAGCAAAAGGGCAGAAATGTTAAACCCCACTATACTAAGACCAAACCCCCACAACACATGGGTTTTTCTGATAGCCCCATTTACTTCTTAAGAGGCCAGTCTTGTTTTGAGCACTTTCCTCCAAAAGCACCCTGGGAAAACGCTGGTGCCAGGGAAATAGAGCCAGCCTATTGGTCACCAAATCAACGTTCCAGCTTTGGTGTTTTGGGTTTGGGTCTAAGACCAAGTACAGCTGCCCTCCCATTGCCGCAACTTCAGGGCCCAGCCCAGCCCCAGAAGGCCTGTGCAGAGAGAGTAAGGGTAGGCATTCTGGGATACTGTATTGAAATTTGTTTCAAAAAGTATAAAGTACCTTACCAAGTAATTTATTTCCGTAATGGACACACAGATTCTTTCTAGGTAACACTCAAGATATGCCGGCTAGCACATATTCACGTAAGATACGTTGTAAGTCAAACCAGGGAAGAACTTAGGTAAACATGTGTGTATTTAGGTTTTGGTAATCTATGTTTGTTACAGAATCACAGAAAGTCAAAGACCACCTCATTACTACTCAAACGTGGTCTATGGATCAGCAAATTTGACATCCCCTTCGATCTTATAATGCTATAAATAATATAATGTTATAAATGCAGAATTACAGGCCACACCCGAGAGCTTCTTCATTAAAGTTCCAGAAGTACTGCCTAGCCCAGTAGATATCTTTAGAGACTATCTGCTGTGGTGTTTCTCAAACTTTAATGTGTGAATGAACTACCTGGCTACTTGTAAAAATTCAGTTACTGTTTCCACAGTAGGTCTGGGGTTGGGACTGGCATCTCCCATGAAAGCATTATTGAGAGAAGACACCCAGGAAACCTCTCAGTGACCATTCTTTATGACTGAATTTGGACTGAGAAATAGGCAGATAGGTGTAATTTGGGGCACTTCTAAAATACCCCAAGTAGTCTACAATTCTCTGTCCGCTCAGTTTATTTAGTCGTAGTTTTACCAATAGGAATAACAGAGCTTGGAGGGAAAAAATCCGATTTGGGTGCTTAGGGAGACCAAAGTGTAATTAGCTGACGGACCACTGGCTGGAGCTCAAACCCTTAATATTGTCATGATTTTTACTATATTCTAACTGTGGTCTTTTCATTTCCTTTATCATAAGTATTCTTGGAAGAGTCCCAAAAATATTTGAGAACACTGGATATCAGGAAAAAACATGTGATATGTTATATGGATAAAATGCTGACAGCAAGAGCAATTTGAGACCTAACCTTCCAAAATTTAAAATTAAATTTTCTCCTCACCCAAGCTGGTCGCACCGGATAGATCAGAGGTCAATAGCAAAACGAGCCCTGGTTATAATACAAAGATCCCTGGAAGGAGCAAGAGAAGCCTAATTATTTGGTCCATGTTGTTTTTAAGTTAGATAACTAACGCTATCAATTTCCCCACATCTCCGCACCAACTAAATAGCCTTCCGCAAGTGACATCAATTCATGCGATAGATAGATTTTTTGCCATCTATCAGAGAAGCACAAATACGTATCTAAGCAGCCAGCATATGTAGATAGCTAAAGATTATACCATCTCCAAAACAAATTTATTCTTGATTGTGCTGCTATTGCTGTTATATTCTAAACTTATACTCCATAGCCCACAGTGGAATGAGACGAACCAACTCCTCTAAAATTAGCTGTCACAGAGATCCAAGAGAAAAGATCAGTCTTGAATGTTAGTTCATGACACTTCCTAAAAATTAAAAATGTGTGTGGGCTTTTAAAAATTGTGATTTATGCAAATGGGTATGAGGGTTTTGAGGGGGGGTTAAAATGATTTAAATTTTATTGTGGTGCTGGTTGCATAACTCTTGAATATACTAAAATCCATTAAATGGTATACTTTAAACAGGCAAATTGTACGATATGTGAATTATATATCAATAAAGCTGTTATTTATACAAACGTATTCAAACATCTTCAATAACTCATCTATACACACAGTGCCAAAATTACAAAATTTGGCTAAAGACAGCATTTTTTTCTAGGCCATATTTTGAAGGCAATTGAGGATAAAAATATTATGTCTTATCCATTATTTCAAAGGTAATTAAAATATGTTGAAATCAACTTTGAGAAAACTCATTAGAATGTAAAATCTATTTAGAAATAGATCCTTTATGATTTATAGCCACAGAAGTAAGTGACAAGGTTTGAAGCAGCTAAGCTGAAACTAACCCACAGATCAGAGTTTTTGGTCAGAATTTTGAAAGTTACTTTCACAGATCATAGAATATTGAGCTTGAAGGGACCTTAAAGAAAGTCTAATCCAATCCTCCTATTTTCCAGATGAGAAAACTTGGGGGAAAAAAAGAGAAGTGACAGTTTCTTGTTAAAAGAGACGCATAAATTCCTGGTAAGTAACACTAGAACACTGGCTTCCTGAATTTGCTCTGAGACTCCTGCTAGGGAGTTGGATCCCAGCAACACCGAGCAGGGAAGATTCCAATATACAATGGTCATGAAATCAAACCCAAGATCTGGTCCCTGCCCCTGTCTCCTATCTTATTTCATGTCATTCTTCTCTTGCTCACCATTCTCCAGCCCCTTTGACCTTCATTCTTTTCCTCTCACATACCATAAGACTTTTTTCTTTCAGTTCCTATTCCCTCTGCCTTGAAATCTCTTCCCCCTAGATGAATCCTGGCATGACTGGCTCCTACCTCTCCCAGATCTGTTTAAGTGACAATTCTTTAGAGAAGACTTTCCTAAACACTCTACCTAAAGTAACCATCTCTCACCACCGCTAGCTGTTCTTTCTCCATCACAACTTCGGCTTCTTTCCTTTAATGATTCTTGTCATCGTTGTCATGTTACATTTGTTTTTCTTTTTTAATAAATTAACATAGCTCTCCCACACTAGACTATAGCTTTATCAGAGTAGAGTTCCTGGTACATAGTAGCTGCTTAATATTTTTGTGTCAGTGGAACAAATAAATTTCTGAAGTACTTCCTTAGGAGGCTCCCTATTGCCCAATGTCTAAATTCTGAAAAGCCTTATTTTCGTTTCCCAGAAACCAGGAAAGTCCCAGCCAGATTGTGAGTTGTGAGCACCAGAGCTACACCAGGTTGCCCTACCTGAGGTATCTGGGAATAAGAAAGATTCAGAGAGGTGAGCTAAACTAAAGTCCTTAGAGAATCAAGCTTGGTACATAATGATCAGCTAAAGTTGACAAATCCAAAGGGCAGGAACAGTATCAAAAATGGGAAACAAAGTTAAGACTCAGTAATAATGACATGGGATTGGAATGACAGGTAAGTCCAGAGAGATGCAAGGCAGTTCCTACGTGAATGCTAAAAATGGGGCTTAGCTTTATTGGTTTGGAGGCATGTGATGTGTGAGTGGGTAGGACTGAATTAATGCTGCAGAGTCGGGACTAAAATGAACCATAATTTTAAAAGATTCATTTCCTTCTCAATTGCCACAGTAGATCGGCAGTGTGGGATTCTGTTAAAGTCGAGGACACCAGTTAGCGTCACTCCTTACTTTTGGCAGCAGTTTGACTATAGAAGTTCCATAAGGAGAGATACCATATTTTATTCACCGCTGCCCTTGGCACTGTGCTATGCACATAGTAGATGCTGAATAAATATTTGCTAATTGAATAAACAATTGAATGAATGGACTGCTGTTCAGCAGGGGCAACCAAGGCAGTACTTTAAAATGTGCATGGGGAAGACGCAAAATATAAGTTGACTCGATCCTCGGAAAGCTTTTTCCTTCTTTAAAGGTCAAATTATACTCTGTAGCATATTTGGACACCGTATGCTAGCTGTGACTCACTCCTTGGCCTGCACCATTTTTGGGTGTCTGCCCTCCTTTTTCATCTGAGCCTCTTTCAATCTTTCTATCCAGTTTTCAAAGAGGGTGTGGGACTTCCTCACTTGAAAGTGTGTTGCTTCCTGGAGAAGGCATAGAGAACTGTATATAAATGATCCATAGACTTAACTAAGCTATGAAAGTAAACATTACTTGTCCTTAAGCACAGTGAATACCAAATTTGCAATAACACGCAGCCCTTTCAAGTCCGGTCTGTGTTATAATGATGAATATTCTCTCTCTCTCTCTCTCTCTCTCTCTCTCTCTCAATTCCAAAGCTCTGAAAGAGAAATATTTAACAAAAATTTACAGTCCCTTGGAAGTGGTGATGGAGTCAGATTGTTTTTACTTACTCTCAGCACTCAGGGAAATATGAAACTACCCAATTCAATCTGTTTTCTCAAGATAGATCGAGCGTGATTCTCTTCCTGCATCCAAACAAGTTTTTGGAATGAATTCAAATGGACTGACAGTTTACACTAGTTACAGACACTGCTCAAACAGCCCCTGTAGACCTTGAGGGCCATTAAAAGGAGCAGTCTCCTGGTAGAAATGGTATGGAGAGGTATGCTAGCCTATGAGAAAGGAGAAGGGAAAATAAGATTTATTTATTGAGCAGCTATTATGAGAAAGTTTCATATGTATTACCTCACTTAATCTTCAGAAATACTCATTGTCTTAAGTACCACTATTATTTCCATTTTTCAGATGAGAAACAGATGTTCAGAGAAGTTTATTTGGGACTTCAATTTCCAGCCAAGATGGAATAACAAGAATGGGATTTAGCTTCCCAAAACAACTACAAAAACAAAAACAGACTAAATACATGAAGAAACAGTTTTTAAGACAGTAAATATCAGTCAATGAGGGTAACAGAGAGAGAGGAAACAAATAAGGTGAGTCCCATGATTGTCCCAACTTTCTATCTTAAGATATTTTCTGAGCTATGACATAGAGAGGGGGAACTGAGGCAAAGGCAGTGGACTCCCCGGGTTGGACAGATGCAATTGTAAGTCCAGGGAGACTAATGCAGCTAGAGTTCATAGGACAGACTACCAGAGAGGAGAGAGCTGCACAGAGAATTCTGGAAATCTGCAGAGGGCCTCCCTTAAGTATGCAGCAGAGTAGTTATTGGTACGTGTGTGGGGAAACTAACCAAGGCTGGGAAAGAACCATCTGAAAAAATTAGAAGAAACTGCCTAGCGCTCACACAGGGCTGGAAATAGTACCTGTTCCCACCATCCAGACTGGAAAAACTCATAATTCATGAGCACTGGGCAGAGTACACAGAAGGGTCACTCCTCAGTAGTGGGAAATAAGTAGCCCTAGACTGAACACTGCTCCACAATCATCCAACAAATCATAAAAACGAGACTTAAAAGGACAAAAATACTTCCAAATAAATTAACTGCATCAAAGAACAAGGCTCAGGAATATTTATAGAAATACAAAAATATCCAGCAGCTATCAAGGTGAAATCACAATGTCTGGCATCAAATCAAAGATTAACAGTCATGCAAAAAGGGAGGAAACATGATCCATAATGAAGAGAATAATCAATTCAAACTGACCCAGAAATGACACATATGCTAGAATTAGCAGAGAAGGGCATTAAAACATTTTTATAGCTGAATTTGACATGTTCAAAAAGTTAAGTAGAGACATAGATGATATTAAAAAAGGACCCACATCAAACTTCTAGAGATGAAAATTCCAATGTGTGAAATGAAAAGTACACTGAATGGGATTAGTAAAATTGTACATTGCAGAAGAAAGGTTAGTAAAATTAAAGGCATAGCAATAGAAACTATCCAAAAGGAGACACAGAGAATAAAAACAAGAAAAAACAAAGAAATAGAGCTATGGGATAGCTTAATTGGCCTAATATACATGTTTGGAGTCACAAAAAGGGAGGAGAGAGATGAGAGGCAGGAAAAAAAACACTTGAAGAAATATTGGCTGAAAAAATTCCAAATTTGATGAAACCCGCAAATTCACAGATATAGGAAATTCAATGAACCCCAAGCACAAGAAACATGAAGAAAAGTACACCAAGGCACATTATGATCAAATTACTTAAGACTGGTAATAAAGAGAAAATTTTAAAAGCAGCCGGAGAAAAAAGGACTTATTATAGCCAGAGTAACAAAGATAGGGATGACAGTGGCTTTCTCACAGGCAACAAAGCCAAAAAGAAATTGTGTAGAAATATCTTTAAAGTATTGAAACAGGGGCTGGCCCCGTGGCTGAGTGGTTAAGTTCGCGCGCTCTGCTGCAGGCGGCCCAGTGTTTCATTGGTTCGAATCCTGGGTGCTGACATGGCGCTGCTCATCAAACCACGCTGAGGCGGCGTCCCACATGCCACAACTAGAAGGACTCACAAAGAAGAATATACAACTATGTACCCGGGGTGTTGGGGAGAAAAAGGAAAAAAATAAAATCTTTAAAAAAAATAAGGTATTGAAAGAAAAAACATCAGTCTATCTAAAAATCTACACCTGGCAAAAATATCTTTGAAAAAAGGAAGGAAGACAATAAAGACACTTTCGACATACAAACGCTGAAATGATTCATCACCAGGAACTCCTCACTATAAGAACTCTTACAGTATCTTCTTTAGGGCAGAAGGAAAACCATACCAGATGGAAATCTAAATCTACACAGAAGAATGAAGAGCACAGGAAATGGTAACTACATGGGAAGAAAGAAAGAGAGAGAGATTTGCCAAAGGTAACTGTTTAAACAAAAGTAATAACAATGTACTGTGGAGTTTAAAACACACATAAAAGTAATACACACAGCAACAATAACATAAAGGTCAGGAGAGGAGAAACGGAGGTATACTGTTCTAAGACTTTTATTAAAATATGTAAAATATTGTAATATATCTTGAAGGCAGACTGTGATAAATCAAGGAGGTAAACCATAAATCCTAAAGCAACCACTAAAATAAGAAAAACAAAGAGTTAATAATCCAAAAAAGGAAATAAAAATGAATCATAGAAAGTACTCAATTGATCAAAAGACAAACGCAGAAAAGGAGGAAAAAGGGACCAAGAATAGTTGGGGAAAATAAAAAGCAAATAAGATGATAGACTCAAATCTGACCATAACAAAATCACATTAAATGTAAATAACCTAACACTCCAATTTAAAGGCAGAGACTGTCAGATCATCAAAACGCAGGATCCAACTATACGCAGCTTTCAAGAAATGCACTTTAGATATGAAAACACAAATAGATTAAAAGAAAAGGATGGGAAAAGATAATCTACGTTAACACTGTTGAAAAGAAAACTGGAGTGGCTCTATTAATGTTAGACAAAATAGATTCCAGAACAGAGAGCTTCATTTATTTGCTCAAGATCACATACCTTATAGTATTCTACCCAGGATTCAGGCCCTCATCTGTCTTATTTCAGAGACTCTGCTCTTAGTGTCACATTGTACCAGGGTGCTTTTTGTTAACTGTTTCTTGGAGACTTGTAGTTGAATGCTCTCAAGAAAAGAATCACACATGCACACACACATGCGTGCATGCATGTGTGCAGATCCAAAGAACACCTAGTTTGGGGTCAGAGGAGAAACTTCCTTTCTAACCCTGACTCCGCTCCTGATTGCCTGTATAAGCATGAGCACATTATTTAACCTCTCTGGGTCACAGTGATCTTGCCCATCAAATTAGGATCTTGGATCATATCTTTCCCAAGAACATATGTGTATGTCCTGTATGTGACCCTGGTCTAAGACCTACGTTCCCAATAGCACAGGGCTTGGCACCAAATCCCAACAAGACACCATGCAAGACAGAGACTGTGCCGGGCGATAGAGTGGAAGTTGGTGAAGCACTGGAGGGACGCAGGAGTCTGGAGATGGAATTGGAAAAGGTAGAGTTTCTGGTGTTGGAAAAGGTCCTGCTAAGTTTGTACCGGGGTGATGCTAAATCCTGCCGTGCAGCAGGCCTTCCCCAGCTGGGACAATGACGCATTTCAAGTTCATTTCCTGACTCAGAGCCAGTTTCAGACTTGGATCAATGATCTCCCCACCCCCTCCAGTCCCAGCAGGCATTTGAGAATCAGGCTGAGGATGTTGCAATATCCGTGAAGAAAATTCAGCTACACATTGAAGAACAGTCTTGAAATATGTCACTGCATCTGACCTGGGCCATTTGAGTATTTTCTGGATATGTGTACAACAGACATCAGGCATATTCATTCAACTGAATACATGTCTGCCTTAAGCACAGACTCAGAGATAGTATTTTCAAGATTTTTCCACAGAAAGGGCTATTCAAACATAAAATTTTGAAAAGTCATTAGTTCTGCCTAGTGGATTCAAGTTTCTGTTCTGGGGACCATTTTTATTATCTGTTGAACAGTACACACTTTTCTTTCTTAGTTCTGAGAACAATCCACAATAGCATTCTCTAAAGCAAGCCTTACCTCTGTCTATGGCTTCCTCTAACTTTCTGGCACTGCTTCTCAAAGATATCTATTGTTATCTGTTCCTGCTCCTAGACCTCTCATCTTCCAACTTTCATGGAAAAAATAAAAGGCAGCCTGATTTATTGTTTTTACCAGTTTTCCCGGTATAACTGAGTGATAGATAGGGAGGAGAAGAGAGAGAGTATCCATTGAGCCACATAGTGAGTTTGTAGTTGAGCTAGGGCTGGAATTCACGTTTTCTAATACATCAAATGTATATATTGATTTTGTCCACTTATCCTCACAAATGATACTCTATTTTCACTACCTTCTAGTAATTGTTTCCGTGCTGTCCTTTTATGCAGGCTGAGACAGGCTTGGGCAATCAGACAGCTCTGCATACATGGACATCACAACACGAAACCCACAATTACAAGCAACCTATACTTTTTCCTAAAGTTTATTAAGACTAGAGAACTAGAAAGGAGACCCTGAAGTGTGAACATCAGTTGGTTAACACAGATCCTATTTTGGAAGAAATAAAGAGGATCTACTTTACGAAGATGTATGTACCCCCATTAAAGGTAGCATCACATTTTTCAAAATAAAATCAGTGTTTTGTTCTGGTCATGATTCTCTTTCCACGATTCACAGTTGATGTGCCCATTCTCCAAAAGAGTGGGTAAAATTTATCAGGAAAGATAATGCAGAAGAAAAGCCTTATTTTGTGATTTTTGTGTGCATATGTGTACTTATATTTCATGTTGAGTGGGAAGTAAGAAACTGAATGAGGTCTACAGAACACTGCCATTCATATAAATTAAAAATACATGCACATAAAATAAGAATAGGTAGTTTACAGAAACAAATAAAATGATACATATCAAATACATTAGAATGGCTGTCTATGGTAAGGGGAAGGTAACAGAAGTAGAGAATGGAAGTGAAAATGGAATAAATAAATAAATAAAGCAAGAGAAAGAGCAGGGCCTTGCAGGGACTAGCGGTGATGGTGAGCTGTGACTGAGGCATGTGATGAAGTCAACTGTTAGCCTTTGAAGTCTAAGGAAACAGATCAAAATAAAACGAAAACCTCTTTCTGACTCTCACACTGGGAAAGAGACCCAGTGAGGAACATTCTATTGTTCCTTTTGTATAAAACAGATGATAAGATTTGGAGATAAAATTGAAGTGACTTATACAGTAGGTGTATTTGCATAATTCTGGACTTATTAATTGCTTAGATCATATATGAGCAAATTACATTCCTCTTGAGCATGACTCCCGTGGCTATCACCAATATACAGTGACAAGGAGGTTTTTGATAAAATCTAGAACGTTAAATCTTTAACGAGCTACATATGTGTATTTAATTTGATTGGGGAAGGAGGTTAGAAGTTTTCCTTGGTTTTGCCAATTGATGCTTTAACTAATTTTAGCATAATTTGGTCATTTGGGTCATTGTTTTCATTTTGTTTTTTCTTCCAGTTGTCTGCTTGGCCACACTTCTGGTCCACATTGTGTCAATAATCTGTTTTATTTTAAAGTTGTTAAACAGAGAACACATTTCCATTAAAGCATGTAATGGTATAAATTTCCATTCTGGGACCTGAAACGCGTCAGAAAGTGTCTCATCATACTTTGTTAATTAAAAAAGTAAACAGGTCCTTAGTGGAGACAGTCCTTTTCCTTCCCCAGATCCCCAGCAATGCAGTGTTCTCGGCTAGGATTTGAGCTCTTTTCCGTTAGGAGAGGAGAGAGAAGAAACAGGGCAGGAAGGTGGGGTCCACCCTGGCTACATTTGTGTTTTTAATTAGATTTATTATAGACTCTAGAAGAAAGTGTACAAAAAAAGGAAGTAAACAACATGGTATAGTAGTTGCTAAGCACTGGGGCTTTGACGTCAAAAACTCTGGACCTGAATCCAACTCTATCACTGGTGACTCTGGGAAAGTTATCTAACCTCTCTGAGCCTCTGTATCAGTAAGACTGAAATAATAATAATACCTACCTCTTGCGTTGCTATAAGGACTGAGATGTTTATGTAAAGCACAGTTCCTGACACACACGAAAGCACTCAGTATACGGCAGCTCTCGCTAAAGTAATAGTAGTAATATTAGCAGTAGCAGGAGAGTAAGACAGCTATATTAGTATAGTAAAAATCTCTGCCATAAACCAACAAGTAGGGCCCAAAATTCAATCTTACAAATTATAGGGTTGCGTTATTACAAAGTTAAATATAATGACCAGGTAATCTGAGACAGCTAGCAGGCCTCCATTTTCAAGAGTCCAATTGAGCTAATAAAATCCATCTGGCTCCCAGATGTAGCTCGGCACCTCTTAGCGGAGGTTGTCCACTCTATTTCGATACCTGTACTCGTCCCTCAGTGCCCCTATTCCCACCTCAGAAAGAGAAGCCCTCCCTACTTGAGAACAAAGCAGGGAGCCAATCACTGATTGAGTTATATTGTGAAATTTTGCTGTTGTAATTGAAAGTCAAATATTTTATGTATTTTAACTGCTTTATTTTCATATCAAGTACTTAGTTTACCAAATGTGGATAAATATTAAAATTTTTCTGTCTGTCTATACATGGTTACTATATTTATCCAGTGTTGTGTTTGACTCATTGGTTCCAAGAGGGCAAGGACCTTTCCATTACCTTTGATTTATATAGCTGATCACAGACAAGCCTTAAGTAATGGTGGCGATGTGTTTCAGTGCAGTCAGGATGGCTACTAATAAATAAGACTATTCCTTTCTCACACTGGGGATCAGAGGCTACAGGTTAAAAGATATCTGTAGCTCTCTAATGCTCATAGGGAATTTGGAGTGAGACTTTCTTATCCCCCAGCCACCAGCACAAGATTTGACAAGTTCATTAAGATGTTTTTCATCACCTTGGCTGGTTACATGGGTCAGAGCAGAACAGAAGCAAATTGACCCCATGCTGTAATAGAGAGACCCCTGTAGACATCCAGAGACAAGAAGAAGCCTAATATACTTGGTCCAAATTTTAGAGGTAAGATAACTAGATCTCAGTCACTCCAAAGGTCTCCATACAAACTAAACTCCCTTCTACAAATGAGATCACTCTGTGGCATAAATGGAGTTCTTGCTTGAATAACTACCACCTGTCAGGGCAATTCAAATACATGGCAGTAAAACGACTCTGTATTTAAAAGACAGACAGCATGTGTGGGTACATACTATTGTGACCATTTTCAAGTTGAATTCATACCATTATTAGCAACAGTTAAAGCACCAACTCAGATAGGTGGCCCATTTGTCATGTCCTGCACTGGCTTGTGGCTTTAACACCTTGTTACCTACTGCTTACTCTCAATTCTTCTGTTGCACTCATCTCCTCATTCTGTACTCAGCTTTGGAACTTGTCAGTTTCTGCATATCTGAGCCCCCGGGTAGCAAAGCTTAGTTATAGGGTTTCCATTTTGCAACAATTAGTTCAGAAGGCCAAGGTGTGACCTCAATGTGAGAAAACAGATTTGTCTCATGTGGCTTGACCTATAGACCTGCTACTTATATTCCTTCTTTCCTATACACTTTTGGGCTTATACTAAAAGAGACATATTGGTTGGCTATGTAGCTTTAATGAGATGTGGGACTTTAAAAGCATCCCCTATACACACACAGACACAGACACACACACACACACATACACGCAGGCTTATTTAGAATCCATCTATAATACTAACTTGCTTTCTGGTTAAAAGGATCCCCATCAATCATGTAGATGAGAATGAAGATTTGTTTTCCTTTCATCGTTTGAAAGGCTTTTTCCCAACCACAGCGTTTACAAGCAGTCATCACCAGCAGCAGCAGTTATTGAGAGCTCTCCGTGTGAGTCAATCTGCAGAGCGTCACTCACCTCCTGCACACTGCAATGGTAAGGACCAAAACCCAATTCCCTATAACTCACTTTATTCCACAGTCTGTAAACTCTAAACTAAGTTCCACAAGCCTATACCATGGACACGTATATTGTATCTGGTGCTTGTTAAGTAAAAACTGACATGCTTCGTGCTTGATGCATTGAAAAGCCTCACCTGTCCTTTTCCTCGCCCTGTGTCCCTCCCTCATTCTGTGTTGAATTAATGATGAACTAATACACTTTTATACAACTTCATATATAAAAGTGTATAACCTCTACACATCCATATCAAAATTAAGATATCGGACATTGCAGGCACTATTAAATTATCTACTATGTATATAAACATACACATTTTATAGACAATTTCCTATTTCCAGTAAGTTCGTAATATAAAGTCTCCCAATTTGATTCCTTGCTGTAAACTGAGCATTATCTCTGATCACGACTAGATGTACATTATTAGGGATGAAAAGCTGAGATAAGCAAAAGTGATGATGTAATTCCCATCCATAGCTATGAATTGGTAAATCCTATGGTAATTTTATTTGTGACAATAGGCATTCGCGTTGCAATTACTCTGAACAATTGATTTGAGATATGGGCAAGTGTCAAGGTCATTATGAAGAAAATGGGTTGTGGTATGCTGTGCTGGTATTATTGAGAAAAAGAAAGGAAGAAAGGAAGGGAAGGAGGGACGGAGGGAGGAAATTGCATATAATTCATTCGACATTTATCATCCATTGATTTATTTTGGTGAATTATCTATTCCTTTTTTGTTCTTTCTTTTTTTGTTTAGAACTCAGTAGAAAAGTGCAGAAAAGAAACATTTAACAAAAAACAGGAAACCTACTACACAGAATAGGAAATTATTAACATTTTGTCATTTTTGCCTTATGTTTTTTAGATAAAATAAATGAAACATTGCAGGTAAAATTGAAGTAATCTTTGTCCCCATTCCAAATTCTATTTCATTCTCTCCATCCACACACACACACACACACACACTCCAGGGGCAATCAACATCATGAGTTTAGCGGGTATTCTTCCATTCCTCTTTTATTATAATAAATTTACGTACATTTACATGTATCTACGAAGGGTATATAACATTTTTCCTTTAAACATTTACATAAATGCTATACACTGTGTATTCTGAAACTTACTTTTCTCCTCCAAAGTAATCAGAAACATCTAGTTCTATGATGTATTGACTATTTTATGATATTCTGTTGTTTGAAAAAACATTAGTTTTTGTTATTCTTCATTTCCTACTTGATGGTCAGTTAGGCAATTTTTATTTTTTCTATATAACAGACAGTGCTTTGCTCTACTTGGACATAAGCTCTCCACGAGAACAGGGATTTTTGTCTGCTTTGTTCAGTGATGTTACCCCAGCACATAGAACAGCACCAGGTATATAGCAGGCACTCAATAAATAAGTGTTGCATTGTTGAGCATGCCTCCTTGTGCTCATGAATGAGAGACTCTCCTTGGTATATACCTAGATATAATACAATACCTATTATACTCGCTGGCAGCTGGTTGTATGCAATCTGAGTTTCATTAGGTGCTGCTGCCTAATTCCTCTCCAAATAGCCTGGAACAATTTACACTTCCACAAGGATCCCCTGCACCCCAGATGCTTACTAGCCTTTGGTATTATCAGATATGTTTTCATTTTTGCAATTCTGATGGATTATAAATAGTGCCTTATTAAGGTTTTAATTTGCATTTCTTTGATTAGCAGTGCGGTAGAGCATATTTTTGTGTTTATTGACCAATTAAATTTTCTTTTTTTTTTTTTGAGGAAGATTAGCCCTGAGCTAACATCTGCCGCCAATCCTCCTCTTTTTGCTGAGGAAGACTGGCCCTGAGCTAATATCCGTGCCCATCTTCCTCTACTTTATACATGGGATGCCTGCCACAGCATGGCTTGCCAAGTGGTGCGATGTCCACACCTGGGATCCAAGCCAGCAAACCCCAGGCCGCCAAAGCGGAATGTGTGCACTTAACCACTACACCACCAGGCCAGCCCCTAAATTTTCTTTATATAATTTAAAATTTTTTTTTAAATTAAAACTTTTTCCACCTTTATTGAGATGTTAGAGACATATTACGTATGTAATTTAAGGTGTACAATGTGATGATTTGATACACATATATATTATGAAATGACACCACAGTGCGGTTAGTTCACATCCATTCCCTTATATAACTATCACTTTTTGTGGTGATAGATAAGATCTACTCTCTTAACAACTTTCAAATGTATAATACAAAGCTGTTAATTATACCCCTCATGCTGTACATTTGGTCTCCAGAACTTAATCATCTTATAACCGGAAGTTTGTACCCTTTAACCGACATCTCCCCATTCCCCCACCTCCAACTCCCAGCAATCATGCTTCTACTCTCTGTTTCTATGTGTCTGACTTTTTTAGACACCACATATAAGTGATATCACGCAGTATTTGTCTTTCTCTGTCTTATTTCACCCAGCATCATGCCCTCAAGTCTCATCCATGTTGTTACAAATGGCAGGAGTTTCTTCTTTTTGATGGATGGGTAATATTCCATTGTATGTGTATATACTACATCCTCTTTATCTGTTCATCTGACGATGGATACTTAGGTTATTTCCATGTCTTGACTATTGTCAATAATGTTGCAATGAATGTGGAGGTGGAGATATCTCTTCAAGATGGTATTTTCATTTCCTTCACATATATGTATACCCAGAAGTGGGATTGCTGGATCATATGGTAATTCTATTTTTAAATTTTTTGAGGAAACGCTGTACTGTTTTCCATAGCGGCTGTACCAATTTTCATTCCCACCAGCAGTGCACAACCAGCAGTGCACAAGTGTTCCCTTATCTCCACATCCTCATGAACACTGGTTATCTCTTGTCTTCTTTTTTGTTTGTTCGTTTTTGTTTTTTGAGGAAGATTAGCCCTGAGCTAACATCTGCCGCCAATCCTCCTCTTTTTGCTGAGGAAGACTGGCCCTGAGCTAACATCCGTGCCCATCTTTCTCTACTTTATATGTGGGACGCCTGCCACAGCATGGCTTGACAAGCAGTGCATGTAGGTCCACACCCAGGATCCGGACCAGCGAACCCCAGACCACTGAAGCAGAACGTGCGGACTTAACCACTGCGCCACTGTGCTGGCCCCTGTTGTCTTCTTGATGATAGTCATTCTAACAGGTGTGAGGTGATATCGTGTAGTTTTAATTTGCATTTCTCTGATGATTAGTGATATAAAGCACCTTTCCCATACCTGTTGACCGTTTCTATGTCTTCTCAAGAAAAATGACTATTCAAGTCCTTTGCCCATTTTTAATCAGATTGTTTTTTGCTATTGAATCTTAAGAGTTTCTTATGTATTTTGGATTTTAATCACTTATGAGAGAGTAGGTTTGCAAATATTTTCTCCCATTCCATAGGATGCCTTTTCATTTTGCTGATTGTTTCATTTGCTGTATAGAAGCTCTTTAGTTTGACGTAGTGCTACTTCTTTATTCCTGCTTTTGTCACTTACATTTTTGGTGTCATATCCAAAAAAGTCATTGCCAAGACCAATGTCAAAGAATTTTTTCCCTGTGTATTCTTCTAGTGGTTTTACAGTTTCAGGTCATGCATTTAACTCTTTAATCCATTTCAAGCTAATTTTTGTGATTGGAGTAAGATATTCAATTTCATTTGTTTCCATGTGAATATCCAGTTTTTCTAGCACCATTTGTTGAAGAGACTATCTTTTGCCTATTGAGCATTCTTGACTGCCTTGTCAAATACCAGTTGACCGTGTATGTGTGCGTTTGTTTCTGGGCTCTCAATTCTGTTCCATTGGTCTATGCATCCATTGTTTAGCCAGTACTATGCTTTTTTGATTACTACAGCTTTGTAATAAAGTTTAAAATAACGAAATGTGATACCTCCAGCTTTGTTGTTCTTTCTCAGGATTACTTTGGATATTTGGGATGTTTTAGGGTTTCATATGAATTATGGGAATGTTTTTTCTATTTCTGTGAGAAATGTCATTGGAATTTTGATAGGGATTGTATCGAATCTATAGATGGCTTTAGCTAGTATGGACATTTTAACAATACTAATTCTTCTGATCCATGAACATGAGATGTCTTTCCATGTACTTGTGTCTTCTTCAATTTCTTTATCAACGTCTTACAGATTTCAGTGTACAGATCTTTCATCTCCTTGGTTAAATTTATTCGTAAGAGCTTTATCATTTTTGATCCAATTGTAAATTGGATTGTTTTCTTTACTTCTTTTTCAGATAGTTCATGGATAGGGTATAGAAATGCAACTGATTTTTGCATGTTGATTTTGTGTCCTGAAACTTTACTGAGTGTATTTATTAGTTCTAAAAGTTTTTAGTGGAGTCTTTAGGGTTTTTTATTTATGTATAGGTTCATATCATGTGTGAACAGAGACAGAGACAATTTTACTTCTTCCTTTCTGATTTGGATGCCTTTTATTTCTTTCTCTTGCCTAATTGCTCTGGCTAGAACTTCCAGTACTGTGTTGAATGGGAGTTATGAGAGTGGACACCTTTATCGTGTTCCTGATCTTAGTGGGAAGCTTTGTTCAGCTTTTCACCACTGAGTGTGACGTTAGCTGTGAGTTTGTTATATATGGCCTTTATTATGTTGACGTACTTTCCTTCTATACCTAATTTTTTGAGAGTTCTTATCATGAAAAGATGCTGAATTTTGTCAAATGCTTTTGCTGTATCTATTGAGATGATCATATGACTTTTATCTTTTATTCTATTAATGTGGTGTATCACATTTTTTGATTTTCATATGTTGAATTATCTTTGCATCCCAGGGATAAATCCCTCTTCTTCACAATGTATGATCCTTTTAATGTGCTGTTGAATTTGGTTTGATAATATTTTGTTAAGAACTTTTGCATCTATATTCATCAGATATACTGGTCTGTAGTTTCCTTCTCTTTTAGTGTCCTTATCTGGCTTTAGGATCAGGATAATATTGGCCTCATAAAATGAATCCAAGGGTGTGTCTTCCTCTTCAATTTTTTAGAACAGTTTTTAGAATGTTGGTGTTAATTCTTCTTTAAATGCTTGGTAGAATTCACCAGTGAAACCATCTGGTCCTGGGCTTTTTTCTTAGGAGATTTTTGATTACTCCTTCCATGTTCATTATTGGTCCAGTCAAATTTTCTATTTCTTCACAAGTCAGTGTTAGTAGGTTGTGTATTTCTAGGAATTTATCCATTTCTTCTAGGTTATCCCATTTGTTGATTTACAATTGTTCACAGTAGGCTCTATGACCCTTAGTATTTCTCTTGTATCAGTTGTAACGTCTCCCCTTTCATTTCTGATTTTATTTATTTGAGTCTTCTGTCTTTTTTCTTATTTATTCTAGCTAAATGTTTGTCAATTTTGTTTATCTTTTAAAAAAACCAGCTTAGTTTCACTGATCTTTTCTATCGGTTTTTTCTTCTCTATTTCATTTATTTCTTTTCTGATCTTTGTTATTTCCTTCCTTCTGCTAACTTTGAGGTTCATTTGCTCTTCTTTATCAGGTTCCTTGAGATATAAAGTTAGGTTTTTTATTTGTGATATTTCTTTTTTTCTTAATGTAGGCATTTATCACTATACACATCCCTATTTGAACTGCTTTTGAGGCCTCCCATAAGTTTTGGTATGTTGTTTCCATTTTCATTTTTTTCAAGATATTTTTTGATTTCTTCTTGACCCAATGGTTGCCTAGGAAAGTATTGTTTAACTTCAACACACTTGTGAATTTTCCAGTTTTCCTCTGTTATTGATTTTTAGTTTCATACTATTGTGATCAGAAAAGATACTTGGTGTGATTTCAATATGCTTACATTTGCTAAGGCTTGTTTTGAAAACTAATATATGATCTATCTTGGAGAATGTTCCATGTGTACTTGAAAAGAATGTGTATTCTGATGCTGCTGGGTAAAACGTTCTCTATATGTCTGTTAGGTACATTTTGTCTAAGGTATAGCTCAAGTCCAATGTTTCCTTATTGATTTTCTGTCTAGATGATCTATCCATTGTTGAAAGTGGAGTATTGAAGTTCTCTATTATTATTGTATTGCTGTTTATTTCTCCCTTCAGAATTGTTAGTATTTGCATATTATATTTAGATACTCTGAAGTTTGGTGCATGTGTATTTATAATTGTTATTCTTCTTGATGAATCAACCCCTTTATCATTATATAATGACTTTTGTCTCATTACAGTTTTTGACTCAAAGTCTATTTTGTCTGATGTAAGTATAGCTACCCCTGCTCTCTTTGTTTTCCATTTTCATGGAATATTTTTTTCCATTTCTTCACTTTGAGCCTATGTGTGTCCTTAAAGCTGAAGTGACTTTCTCATAGGCAGCATATGGTTGGGTCTTGTTTTTTCATCCATTCAGCCATGCTATGCCTTTTATTTGGAATATTTAATTTATTTGCATTTAAAGTAATCATTGATAGGTAAGGATTTACTAAATGCTATCTTATTAATTATTTTCTGCCTGTTTTGTAGTTCTCTGTTCCTTTCTTCCTCTTGTGCTGTTTTCCCTTGTGAACTGATGATTTTTCCATAATGGTATGCTTTGATTCCCTTCTCTTTATCTTTTGTGTATCTACCGTAGGTGTTTGCTTGTGGTTACATGAAGATTACATAAAACAACTTATACATATAACAGTCTATTTTAAGCTGATGATAACCTAACTTCAATTGGATACAAATACTCTGCCCTTTTATCTCCCCCTCCATTTTTTTGTTCTTGATGTCATAATTTACCTATTTTTATATTGTGTATCTAGTAACAAATTATCACAGCTGTAGTTCTTTTTAGTACATGGTCCTTTACATCTTTATAGCACAGTTAAGTGGTTAACACACCACCATACTACTGTGTTAGTATATTCTTAATTTGACTATATACTTATATTTACGAGTATGTTTTACATTTTTATAAGTTTTTATTTTACTAGTGTCTTTTCATTTCAGCTTGAAGAATTCCTTTCAGCATTTCTTGTAAGGGAGATATAGTGGTTATAAATTCCATCAGCTTTTGTTTGTTCGGGAAAGTCTTTATCTCTCCTTCATTCCTTAAAGACAACTTTACTGAGGAAAGTATTCTCGGTGGGCAGGTTTTTTTTTCTTTCAGCATTTTGAATATATCATTCCACTCTCTCTTCACCTGCAAGGTTTCTGTTGAGAAATCTGCTAATAGCCTTAGCCTTATGGGGGTTCCCCTACTTGTGAGAAAATATTTTTTCTTGCTGGTTTTAAAGTTATCTCTGTCTTTGATTTTAGATAGTTTTATTATAGTGTGTTGCTGTGAAAATTGTTTTGGATTGAAATTTTGGGTTAATCTTTTAGCTTCATGAATTTAAATGTCAAATTTCTCCCTAGATTTGGGTAGTTCTCAGCCATTATTTCTTTAAATATGCTTTCTGCTCCTTTCTCCTTCTTTTCTCCTTCTGAGATGTCAATAATGCATAGAATTGTTTCCATTAATGGTATCCCACAATTTATGAAAGCTTTCTGCACTCATTTTCATTCCTATTTTTTTCTGCTCTGACTAGATGCATCAAATGACTTGTCTTCTAGCTCATAAATTCTTTCTTCTACTTGGTTAAGTCTGTTGTTTAAGCTCTCTGTTGAATTGTTTGGTTCAGTTATTGTAGTCTTCAACTCCAGGATTTCTGCTTGATTTTTTAATAGTTTCTATTTTTTTGTTGAACTTGTTTTGTTCATGCATTGCTTTCCTAATTACATTTAGTTGTCTTTCTGTGTTTCCTTGCAGTTCACTGAATTTCTTTAAGAGAAGTATTCTGAATTCTTTGTCAGACAGTTCATAGATCCCCATTTCTTTAGGGTCAGTCATTGGGATTTTATTATTTTCCTTTGGTAGAGTCATGTTTCCCTTATTACTCATGATCCTTATGGCCTTGCATTGGTGTCTGTATATTTGAGGAAGTAGGCACCTCTTCCAGTCTTTACAGACTGGTTTGGGCAGACACAATCCCATACTAGTCAATTTGCCCATAGATTTTGGGTTAGCAATCTGGTGGTGTCTGCAGGTGGATTTACTGTTGGAGTCCTGGAGTGGGCAGGTCTGGTGCCTGGGTCAGCAGATGGGCTGGCCTGGTGTTTGGGTATATGGAGACCAGCATGATGCCTGAGTCTGTAGGGGCAGGCCTGGAGTCTGAGTTCACTTGGGTGGGCCTGGGGCTTGAGTCTTTGTTGATGGACCTATGTCCTGGATCCATATGGGCAGACCTAGCTCCTGCATCTACTGGGGCCAACTAAACACCAGGGACCACTAGGGTGAGCCCAACATCTGAGTCCATGAGGGTGAGTCCAGTACTGAGATGAGCCAGGAACCTGGTTTTTAGAAGCTTGCCTAGAACCCGGGGCCACAGGGGCCAGTCTGGTGCTAGAGGAAGACTAAAGTCCAGGGCAGCAGGAGTTGGCCAGTAACCTGGAGTTTGAGTCTTCAGGGGCCCACCTGGCATTGGGGCAGGCTAGGAGCCTGAATCCACAGGATCTGATCTGGAGTCTAGGTCCATGGGGTCCAGCCTGGCACTGGATGGGTCATCGAACTGGGGCCACAGGAATCAGCCTGGTGTTGGCATGGTTTGAAAACCTGGTTCCAAGGTAATCAGCCTGATGTTGGGTACCCACTTCATTCCTGGGTCTATGAGAGCTGATTGTGAGGCTGGACCCACAGGAGCCAACCAGAACCATGAAAGGCAGCTGGCACTGGGATGTGCCAGGAACCTGGGTTCACAGAAGCCCACTGGGAAGCTTGAGAGACCCACCTGGGTGCCATGAGAGTCTCTGGCATCAAAGAAGGCCAGGAGCCTGGGTTCATGGGATCCTGTCAGGAGCCTGGGGCCACAGAAGCCATGTGGGACCATAGATGCCAGCAGATACCAGGGTAGATACGGGCCTGGGTTTGTAGCATTGATACCAGTAGCCTGGTATCAAGGATGCCACGTCGGGCCACAGGAGCTGCCTGGAGTTACTGGAAGTGGTAGGCACTGAGGTTATGTGGGAGCCTTGGTTTGCAGGAGCCCATAGGGAGCTACCTAAGGCTGTTGGAGTTGACATAGTGCTGGGGTGGGCTGGCTCTTGCAGTGAAGTCAGGCACTCACTTCACTCTTCTTCTCCTTGGCGGGGGGCAGGGGGTTGTCACTCTCTGCACCTGGCCATTTGGGATTGGGGGAAGAGTGGTAGTAGTGTGAATCTATATTTCCTCCCTTCCTCAATGCATCTTTTCCTATTTCTGAGCTTCACCCAGGTATGGTAATCCCTCACCTGGAATCCTTGGCTCTCTTGAAGGTATGTTTTTTTCAGACAGTTGTTCAAATTGATGTTTCTTGGTTGGGGGAAATAAGTGCTAGAAGTTCCTGTGATGCCATTTTGCTGATGTCACTCACCAACTGAATTTTCTATTCCATTTTCATGACAATTAATTGCTTAGTTCCTAAGAAGTGGAGCCCTACTTTTCATTCCTTTTTCCATGCCCCATAGCATTATTTCGTGTCTATTTGTTGTTAATTAAGATTATATATGACATTCCCAGCATGCAATACTTACCTTCTGTACCAATTTTGAATTATTTCTATGATAAAGCTGGCATTAAGCAGCACTAGGAATGATTGATATTCAATCACTTTGAAAATATCAAATACAAGCTCAAGTTATCATTAGAATGGGATTCCAGGTTTTGAGCTAAGAGAATTATTGCAGGAATTCTGCATACAGTCATCATAATTAAATTATAAAGTTCTCTTATGAGGCCTGAATGAAGCAGTTCCAAAATAGACTGTAGAAAATGCCCAGAGCTAAATTCAAATGAGTGGAATCCTCCTCGAATGAGGCCTACTTTAAGAGGTAAGGGTAGGGCAAGGCCTATAAGCCTAAAATTGTGCTGCACAGATTCTCTTGTCATTATCTCAGCTGGACCAGGTTTTAGAAAAATTGTGAAGCAGCCAAGTCTTGTCTTCCACTGACATACCTCTATCCTCAAGGCTTCTTTTCCCTTCAGGCACCTTATTCTCTTATGTTCCTCCAAATCTCTCCTAATAGAGAGAGAAAACAGATGTGACCAATTCAATCACACTGATATAGATACAAGCAGACACTGACCCATTCATTCTTCATGTATTCATTCATTTGTTCAACAAATACATATTAGGTCCTTACTATGCAAGGCACTATGATAGATTCAATGTTGTCTCTTCTCACAAAGGAATCTCCCCACATGCCTGTTAAAATCTTATCAATAGTTCAAGGTTATCCGAAATATTTTCCTAATCTTCTCAACTACAAGTTTCTTACAAATGCCCAAACATCTGTCTTTTCTTTGATTTACAACTGTTGATAGGCTCTCTTTAGTTCCTCCACAAGATTCCAGCACAGGTAACATCTTGAACAAAGTCACAGAAGCAGACATATGCATTGGATAGTTGTGGGACGATGAATAGACCATTTGGGCTGGAGCAGAAGCTTCCTGCTAAGGAGTAAAGGCAGATGTTTGCAAGAGATTCAAGTCAGCATCCCCACTAGAGCTTTGAACAAAGCTTTGAGATCAGTAGTTTTCCAACAATTAAAATTAAGTAAGTGGTAGGTACTCCAGGGAGAGGGAACTATAAAGGCTTGTAGCTCAAAAACAAATGGAGCGTGATTGAGGAAGAGCAAATAATCCTGTTTGGCTGGAAAGAAAGGTACACACATTAAAGAGTAATAGCAAATGAGCTCAGAAAATAGGTGGGGATTCTATTGTGGAGAGCTTTGAAAACTTGGCTGGGGATTTGAGGCTAATTTTGGTGGAATCATTTGAGGGCATAGAAAAAAATTTCCCTTTATGACACCTTGTGACTTAAGGTATCAGTGATGTCTATGGCAATAGAATAGGATTTGAGCGGTGTCAGTGTGAAGTTAATGTAAACAGGGATAAAAGTTGTGACTCTGACATAATTAGATACATATTAACACAAGATCTGGGGAACACACCTTGTAACTTAAACAAGGTGGTTTTATGACCAATAGGAGGAAGTACCTATATGCAGAAAGTGTGCATATGAGACCTATTATTGCAAGGGGATAGACAAAGAAAAAATAGAGATTCATGAGGGATACGTCTATAATGGGTAGCTAGTTTCTGAAGATGGCATTGAAGGGGAACAGAATATACCACCCTAAAATATAGCACTTTGGCATGTTTATTATTTTGAATTAAAGTTATTTAAGAAACAGCTGGTGTAAGAAGGACACTCTGACTCTCTTTTGTCCCCCTGAAAGCAGGAAATAAATCTCCCATATGAAAGTATCCTTCCTGCACCTGGAAGGTAGAAAGCATCCTTATCACCAGAGATAGGGAATTTAAGGCCAAGAAGGCTGTAGAAACGAAGCTTGTTACTTCCTCACTAATTTACTACTCCAAGCCCAAGGAAAATTTTTTCTCTTAAGCTATCTATGATTTACAGCAATTTGGTAAATTATACCTTTGTAAGCAGAATTGAAACAATTGCTTTTTCTCCCTACCTCATGCCTCCGGAATTTGAGAACTCCTATTTTCATGGCAATATAGTTATTTGCATAAGCTCAATAAGAATCTCTTCTTATAATATGCACAATTGGAAACTTTGGTTATATTACCAAGTCTTTGACTAGAATGTCATATTCAAGAGAGATGTAGATAGACTCAGATATGACCAGACAGCTTTAAAGAACTAAGGTTGACTTTATGCAGCCAATAAAGCTGCTTGGAAAAATCAGTCTGGTATCTTGTTTATAGGGTTCCAAGCAGACTTACCAGGTGAGTAAGGAAGGTCACTTCCTGGAAAGTTCAGGAACCTCAGGGGACCTATAGGAGAGAAGAATTAACCCAGATTTATAGTATTGCAGGTAAAGTCTGATGGTGAGTCCTTGGCGTGGCTTCCTAGCCTCAAGAAGCTTTTAAAGTGTAATCTGAGATTCCTTATGGAAAGTTCCAGCAAAGCAGATTTAAAAGAGCCTATATAGTCAGTCACTGTTCTTGCTGCACTTATGCAAATAATCAGGCCAAATTTATTGAAACTAGACTTAATTTGAAAATAAATTAGATTTATTGTGATTATCTTTGATAGAAATGGGGGTGATTGTAGAGAAAAAAATTATGTTTCAGTAATACACCTTTGTGGATATCAGATTCTAGTGCTGCTAATTGTATTTGAGGATTTTTTTTCTACCTGTAAACTAACTGGTTCCTGAATTCTTCTAGTTTCTCCAAAATTTGGCTGTAATTCTCCAAACTAAAGTGTCCAATTTTCTCCCACTCTTCTGACTTGGAATCATTAAAAACTAAAACTGCCCTGTTCCCAAAGCCATGCAAGCTAAAGTGAGACAACTTGATATGAACTTCAGAGAAATCATCACAACAGCTCATGTATGGGCAATCTTCTTGCCTGTTGCTATATGGGCTACTGAGAAAGATCACCAGAGACATTCAAACTGCAAACCATAAAAATCTGTCAGATTACCACTGCTCACCCTCACTCTATCTGAAGATGATTCAAGCCTGACATCTAGATATCTTCTTGCCTGGCTGCCTTCAGAACTCAGAAACTAAAATTGTAGTCTGCTCCAATCATTAACCATTGTTTTCCTTTTGTTTCCATAGAAATGCCCCTTATTAAATACATGATTACTTGTGCAATATAGGCCTAACTTTGGAGGCCCACCTGCATCATTGCCACCTGAAATGAGTTTAACTGAAGTGACCTATTGAAAGGAATAAGAGACTGGTTCAATGTGATGAGCAATCTACCAACTCAACTTCTGGACTATGAAAATTCTTAGGGAACCTTGAAAGGTGGGACTGAGGGGGAGCAGAATATGCTACCCCAAAATATACCACTTCAGAATATTGATTATTTTTATTAAAGTGACTTGAAAAATAGTGCAAGAAGGACACTCTGACCCTCCTTTGTCCCCTTGAAAGCAGGAAATAAATCTCCCATGTGATGGTATCCTCCCCATACCAAGAGGGTAGAAGGCATCCTTATCATCAGAGATAGGGAATTCAAGGCCAGGAAGACTATAAAACAACCTTGTTATTTCCTCATTAATTTGCTATCCCAAGCCCAAATTTCTTTTCCTTGTCAATTCTTCACAAATTTATTGTTTCCTTGTCTAAAAGGTATAAAATCTGCCTGCTTTGGTCATTGTTTGATCCTCATATCTTTGGGGCTCCTGTACATACAAAATTAAATTTGTTTTTCTCCTGTTAATCTGTTTCATGATCTGCCTAGGAACCTAGAAAGGAAGAAAGGAAAAGTTTTCCTCCTCTATGGCATAAGGCAGACAACTAAGAGGATCTGGAGGCAGATGAGAATCAGAGATCAAGGAATAGATAGTCAGTTACAACATGACACAGACAATAATCAATCTAGAAATAAATTGTCACTAGAAGGCAGGAAACTGGCATCAGGAGAAAGCAAAGAAGCCCATTAGTCAAGCAAACAAATCCCAACATTAACAATGGAATCAGTGGGAAATGTAGCAGGAATATGCAGGAGTAAAAGACCCACAAAAAATTTCAGGAAGTCAGTTCAGAGTCCTATTCCCAGTAGGAGTCTTGAGATAAATAATGTTGTAATTCTCCTTTTTCCTAGGCCAAGAATATGATTAGGCATATTTAAAAACCTTTGAAAATGTAAATTAGTCACAAAGGGTAATACGTTTCTTCAAGGAAGTGTTGAGAAGAAGAGAGGGCTAAGTCTCACATATTTCTTTGTAAACACAAATAAATGAATTACCTTTTTCCTCCCGCAAAGACTATCTTCCTGGGTCAATGGCCATCTGCCACCTGCAAAGCAATGGTTTTAACATGTATTAAGAAAGAATATCTTAGCAGAAGGAGAATCACCTGTAAGAGGTCTAGGAGAAGGAAGCCAAAGAGGAATCTCCTAGACTGTCCAGTGTAAAGAGAAACCGAACCAGAAGACTCAAGTGCCGGGGTCCTGTTGTCAGTCCCATTCTTACGGAAGTGATAGAGGTACAGATTTCCAGTTTGATGCTAAAAAGTCATTACAATCATTCAGCTAACTCCTCTTAATCTGTTCTATGTTCAAAAGCTATGTTATCAGAGAGGCTTTGTCAAACTCTACCTAAATAGCAACCCTCCAAAAGGGTACTCTCTGTCCCCCTAACCTGTTTGGTCAAATATTTAATCATCGTTTCAAGTTAAACAGACTTACTGAGATAACTCTGGCTATCAAAAAGCAATCTCTTTCAGCAATCGGTTAGGGAAAAAAAGGTGTTTCACTCCTTAGGCAAATACAGGCTCTTTTAAAAAGCTTTATTTTAGACCAACACGTGCCTTAGCAGCACTGATTTATTTAAAGTTTAGTCCAAATGAGCTAACATCTGAACTGTCTATGTAACACACTATTAGAAAACATATCCAGGGGCTAGCCCCGTAGCCGAGTGATTAAGTTCGCGAGCTCCACTGCAGGCGGCCCAGTGTTTCGCTGGCTCGAATCCTGGACGTGGACATGGCACGGCTCATCAAACCATGCTGAGGCAGCATCTCACATGCCACAAATAGAAAGACCCCCAACGAAGAATATACAACTACGTACCGGGGGACTTTGGGGAGAAAAAGGAAAAAAATAAAGTCTTTAAAAAAAATTTTAAAAAAAAAAGAAAACATATCCAGTGGAACAATTTTCTGTCTTATAACATGTTCAAGACTGATTTTCTCACATGTTCTGGCTACTCAACTTGCTTCAGTTTTAACCCTTTCTTGAAAGAAGATAGTGTGGACCATCTGTAGTGAGCCTGCTAGAGCACTAGCTTAGAGGAATGGTACTAGGGCTTCAGTTAACAGGTATCTGACTTGAAATATCCAGGAGCAGAAAGAACCATAGAGTGAATACGAGCCAGAAGTCTTCTAGAGCTCTGAGACTAAATCAGAGGCATGCAAGATTGGTAAGTCCATAGGACTGAGAACTCAGGAAAACGCCAAGGATCAGCAGCCAGGAAAAGACTGGAACAAAATAGCAGAAGGGCATGAGTGAATTGAGAAAAACTTTGGCCATTATTGTGAAAAAAAAACTATTCAAAATGGGATGCCTGATGAGGTTTGCTGACTTAAAGATATAACATTGGGGTAGATGCCTTGAAAGAAGTTTCTACTCTAAGACACTAGAAGAGCCTTGGCCATAATGCGCAAGAAGCCATGTGAGTAGCTCAACTAGTTAGAGTGGACTAATATAAGAATTGATGTTTGCTTAACCAATAAATGATTTTCTTAAGCTGATGATATTAATTGGGCGCATATTGTATGAGAGGAAAATGATATACATTACCCAATTTGGTCTTTACAACAGCCTAGAGGGTAGGTACTATTATTAACAGCATTTTAGAGATAAGGAAACTGAGGATCAGAGAAGTTAATTTGCCCAAGGTCAACAAGTAGTAAGTGAGGAGTTAAGATTGGAGCCCTGGTTTGTCTGACTTCAAAGCCTACGCTTTTAGCTATTATGTGTAGTAAGTTTTCCTTTCATTCACAGACTACAAGCATAGCCCGGGGTGAGCTGTCTTACAAATATGTATCATTAGCTGTAGCAGGATCTGAATGTGGGTGGCCCAGAGCAAACCTATCACCACCCAAAGGGAAAAAAAACAACAATTAAGGCCAGGTCTTGATGATGGCCTTCTTGCTGGGCACATGTCCTTCGGGTTGCCAAATTTCACAACGAAATGCCAACACTAAATTGTCATTTAAAGACGTATTTAATTGGTAATTTGGAATAGCTACCACCCAACATCTATTAAAAGCTGAATGGAGAAAAACATATTTATGAGGTTTATATATATTTTTGTAAAAGCCTTGGGTTTTTTTTTTCATTACTCTGTGTCCTTTCAAGAAGAGATTGGAGAGATATTTCTCCCTGCTCTTCCTACAGGAATAATGGTGTTTCTTCAGGGAATATTAATTAGATTTTGCTTGTTTATTTTTGTTTTATTACAAGTAGGTGATGGTGGGTCATTGTGGACCAAATACTTTAACAGCTTTCAATCCTGACTCCACATTAGAACCACCGGGGGAGATTGTTTAAAATACTGATATTCGGACGCCACTCCCAAAGATTCTGATACACTCTGTCTTATTTGGGCCTGGGAATCAGCATTTTAGGTCTCCCTAGGCGATTCTAATGCACAGCCAGAGTTGAGAAGCACTGATGCAGCTGGTCAAGTTTAGATTTTCCTTCTTTGAGAAACTGCTTAGAAAGCTTAGAGTCAAAGCTGTGGTCCACCCAGAGCCAGCGCGTAAGGATTCTGAGGTATGCGTTATTTTTATTAACCTCATTCTTGGCTCCATTTTATGTCTCACCCTTGTTTTTTCCCTTTTAGTTTCTGAACCACTAATTAGAGGGTGTTTTGTTTTTTATATATATCTCAACTTTCTATGTTCCAGTGTAAACTACATTTTTTGGAATGTGTTGATGTATACAATATAGATATTGTATTGAAAACTATGGTGTTCACAAGTTATGAAATATAGTTGAAGGAAGCTATCATGTTCACTCTCAGTTTTTGCTAAACTGCAAAAGGATGCAAAGTGCTACCCCTCCCCTTTGCACTATTGATGTTCCAGATAATGAAAATCTGGATAAATCTAAATACTGCTGGCTCAATTCACTCCTGATTCATTTTTCTGTTCTTCAGTAACATATAAAGAGCCATGTAGGTTGTTCAAATATGGCAGAGTATATTGAACTAAACATTGGATTCAAGAAAGGAAATTTAGGGTTATTAAACTGCCTTTGCTAACTATGTAGCCCTGTGACCTTTGACAAGTCAATTAACATCTCCGGATCCCTGGGTTTTTTCACTTTAAAAAGCCTTGGAAAGTGGTGAGACTTGGTTTAAATTCCTTTTCCCTATACCGGCTCTAAAATCTGTGAGTATCAGACCTGATATTGCCATTTTGGATTTTTGGTCTTTTTTCTCTTAAATTACGATTAGTGGGATCAGAGCATCATAAGACAACTTTAGCCACTAGTCTTATCACACAATAACATACATGGTTACATTTTTAAATACTTTGTTAAAATTCAAAGCAAATGTTTATTGTGTTGAATCAATGAATCAGCCAAAAGAGACTTTAATATGAAAAAGGGTATCAGAGGACTGAAAAGCCAACAGGCATCACTGAGGCATCACAGACGTAGTAACGTCAGGAAGCAACAAACACATCCTGGGGTTGGTGCAACTATTAGGCCAGACGAGCTTCCTAGGGGATCCCTTGATGAGAAAACTCTTTAGTAGTATTTTGAAAGAACAAGCCCTAGTCCGATAGTGGGGTAGGGTAATTATTTGAAGCAAATCCATTCCTTGCTCTCCACCTCCATTGCTACCACCCTAGTTGAAGTCACTATCATTTCTTGCCTGAACTAATTGGGTAGGCTTCTACCTGGTATCCCTTTTTGCACATTTGCCCACAAGCAGATCATCCTCAATTCGTGATCCAAAATTATATTTTTAAAAATCAAAAATCAGATTATGCAGCTTTGCTGCTTGAAACTCTTAAATGGTTTCTCTCTGCACTTGAAAAACAAAATCCAAACTCTTTTCCATGGCCTCCAACAGCCTGCATGACCCCACTCGTGCCTGTCTCTCTGGCCTAATTTCACAGCATGTTCTCCCTTGATTTCTGCATTTCAGCCATATTGACCCTTTAGCTCCTCAGTTCTGCTATAATTCATTCTGCTACACAGTCTTTGCTCACACCATCCTTGCTTTATGGGAACATTCCCCTTCTTTCTTTTATCTAGTTAACACTTACCCATTCTTAAGATCTTCCGTCAAGTCAGTTCCTCAGGGAAGACTTCCCAAATCAGGTGGGGTTCCCCTCCTATGTGCTCTCAGGACACCAAAGCACTCTTTCCTCATAGCGTGCACCATTGTTTGTAAACTATACACCTGTTTGACTAAATCTCTCTCTCCTACTAGACTGCAACCTCTGAGGACTGAACCAGATCCAGCTTGTGCACTATTATATGTCCTGCATGCAGCACATAGCAGGAGATCAACATGTCTATATTTTTTGAATTAATAAATTAATGGATTGCTTTAAAGATGAAGGCTGGGTCTTATTCCCCACTGCTCAGTGCAGTGCTTAACATTTGTATGGAGTAAATGTTTGTGAGAATATCAATGGGCCTGAAAACAGAGGAAATTGGATTATTCTCCTAGTTATCTAATTGTCAGGGGTCACTGTAAATGTGTTTCTAGAACCCTCTTCATTAATTTTGTTGGAGTGAGTAAATGATTACTTAGCAGAACGGGTCTTATATGCAGATATTGAAGTCTATGGGTTGAGCAAGAAATTCCAGTCTCTAAAAGCCTTCTCCAACATTCCCCTCCCCAAATCATGAGCAGGTTTGTCTGTGACCTGTAGCACAAATGAAAATGCTTACATCACAAGGCAAAAAGAAAAAGATTGTGATGATGTATTCTTCCAATAAGAAGCATGAAGATGATATGCTGTTTACTTTTAAATTTCTTTATAATTTACAATTTTTTTCATGTAAAAGACAAAGGGCTGATTTATGAGTTTACACCCACTCGTCAGGGAGAACACATTGTTGAATCTATTTGCCAGTGTACCGTCTCCCCATGGTTCCTTGTAACACCTTCATGGAGATGCAAAGCTCTTTGCCGTTTGAAAAAGAAGATGTAGACAATCTTGGAATAGCAGAACTGCCAGACTGCTGAGATATCTTTATTTGTAAACCCAATTATGTTTGAATCATTAAAAATGATCACAAGAAAATTAATTCACACTACTGATAATACTTACTTTAATTGAATAGTTACACTATGCCAGGAACTGAGTGAGGTAGTTTTGCAATTATCATCTCTAATCCTTACAACAGTCTTATGAGATAGGCATATTTATTTAGCTTCATTTCTACATATGGAAAACGTGAAGCTGAGAGATGTTAAGGTAGTCACATTTTGATTTGTTCCTCTAGTTACAATCACAAAAAGACACTGTTACCACTAGTTGGTTTACTAGTCATGTACTCATGTCTTTTTTAGTAATTTGACTCCTCCCTTACCTTCCTCCCCTCAATTATCCCAATCCATAAAACAATGCTTGTTTTTGCCTCTCCTTGTCACTGCTTTGGGAATGTACTTCCCATACGAATGACTATATGAAAGAATTATCCTGAACCACTCAGAGACGTGATCTCATCATGAATGGATTTTAATTTCATGTTTTTGTGTTGACAAGGCAGTAGATTACATATAATATTTGTGTCTCTTACAAGTAAACACTTTGGAAACGAGAGAGAATAGTGTGGCTCAACAGAAAGAGCTCATGTCTGGGATTCTAGTTCCCAGTCCTCCACAAACCAGGTGGATTATCTTACGCAAACCACTTAATCTCTCACCTCTTCCATTTCAGATTTGAACAAGCTGAATTTCTTCTAATTCCAAACCACTCTCTGGGTATTTGATTTTTTACTGAAGTCCACCTTTGAAAGTCAAGGAAAGGCATTTGAAATAAAGTCATTGTCATCTCATTCTGGGCACTGAGAAAAAAAAAAGTTAGTGATAATTTTCCCATGGCCATCTACACAGCTTATTAAAGGACTAGAATTCAGAAATAATAGCATCCCAATATAATAATAATAATCCATTCTCCCTTTTTTATAACCCTGGCATGATGCACCCTAATTACTTCGTTAAGCATAAGAGGATGGGAGTCATCTATCAGTCCAGTGTCCAGACCTACAAGTTACTTAATAAATTTTTGTTGAACTAATTAAATGGATACTGCTGAATCCCCCTAGTGCACATATCTATCTCATCCCCACTGAATCTAAATGTCCTATGTTCTCCAAATTCAAATTTGGTAGCCCTTAGACTTCCATTTGAAGGCCTACAAACAATCATAAAATCTGCATATTTCTGACAAGTGTCTCTATTGATGTTGATGTCTCTATTCCAGACAAGATTCACAAAGCCATGGTGTATTGAAGTCAAGAGTGATCTAGCCTTAATAAACAAAGAAAAAATGAGCCTGAGTAAACAGGATATAGTCTCCATGAGGATAATGTCAATGTCTGTTTTGTTCAACATTATACCCCCATTACTTAGCACAGTATCTGGAATGCAGCAGATTATCAGTAAATATTTGTTGGGTGATTTTGTGCAATATAGCTATATCATCTGTCTCCTCATTGATCATCAAGATTGATTTGACATGTATAGATAAGGAGAACATTGAATGAATTAAATAAGATAAATACATTTCACTTTAAAAAATTGTATACAAACATTCTGTACTATAGAGCAGAATCAGTGAACTTTTTCTATAAAGAGCCAGATAGTAAATATTTTAAGCTTTGTGGGTCATACAGTCTCTGTCTCAATGACTCAACTCTGCCATCGTAGCACTGAAGCAGCCATAGATAACACATGACAAATGGGCATGGCTGTGTTCCAGTAAAACTTTATTTACAAGAACAGAAGTCTGCAAGTGGCCTGTGGACAGTAGTTCACTGATCCCTATTGTAGAGGAATTTGCAACATAGCTATAACTTTGTCATCTAATTTCTTTCATTAAGACCAGCAGTTCTCAATATTTTGGTCTCAGAACCTCTTTATACTCCTAAAAATTACTGAGGACTCCAAAAAGCTTTTTTTGTTTATATGGGCTATATCTATCAATATTTACCATATTAGAAATTAAAACTATAAAATTTTAAAAACATTTATTTTTTAATTCACTTAAACAACAATAATAAACCTATTATGCATTAACATAAGTAACATTTTCATGAAAAATGACTATATTTTCAAAAATAAAAAATAGTAAGAAGACTGTCATTGTTTCACATTTTTGCAACTCTCTTGTATGTATGAGTAAGTAGAAGACAGCAAGATTTTCATACCTGCTTTTGCATTCAATCAGTTGTTTGGCTGAAGTATATAAAGAAAATCCAACCTTATACAGATACGTAAGTGGAAAGGGAAAGACATTGCAGATCCCCTGAAAAGGACTTGGGGATCTCCAGTCCTCCTCAGACCACAGTTTGAGAACTGCTGTTTCAAACCTATGAAGTGGCAAATGAAAAAATAGGCAAACACATGGCTTTGAGTGTGATTGTGTCTTGCCTACAATAATGCTTCTTATAAGGAGTCTATTAATTCCTACCCGCATCCTTACCTCTCACCCCCCCATCACTATTAACACACTTCACTTATTAACAATACTTCAAGAGTTTTTACCCACAGAACAATTGGCCCTCTGAGATGATCAGGAGAAAGCAAGAGAGCATAGATCTCTAAGCAAGGCTCCAAATCAGTAGTAGTCAAAGCTTTTGACCAACATGCAAGGATAAAAACAGAGCTAAACAGTTAGCTAGAGAGGAGAAAAGCCTGCAGTTTAGGGGAGAAAGGAATGGAGAGAAAACTAGCACCTATTGTTAGCACTATGATTTGTTTTATAAACGTGAATTCATAACAACCACCAAAGAGAGGTATTATTATCCTAATTTTTCAGAGTAGGGAATGGATGCTTAGAGAGGTTACCTACCTTGCCTAAGTTATACAGTTCTTAAGGGCAAGGCCTATTTTCTTTCTTCTGTATCACACTGGCACAGATATTCAGTCAATGTTTGGAAAACAGACAAGTAATGTCTTTGAAGTTAGGAAGTTTAGAAACATTTGAAATTTCAGATGGTTTGGGAGGGTGGTCTTCTAATTGCTGAATAACTGGCATCGAGGGGAATGGGCTAATTATATCAAGATATAAGCACTTACAACACAGACCCTTACCTGTACAATGAGGACATTGGATTAAATGGTTACTTATATTTTCTTCTTATTCTAATATTCTATAAGTTGGTAAATCATAAATCTGATGTATACACAAAGTGTCTGATCAAGAACTCCTTATAAAGGCCCCACTAATGTAGGAGGGCCTGAGTCCACAGCTATAAACTATTATATGGATATAGTTGCTTAGAAAATGAGAGAGAGGAATTATCATTTATAAAGTGCCTAGGATGTGCCAGGCACTGTGCTATGTACTGCTTTCTGCTGTTGATTTACTGGGGAGAGAGAGATGTAGCAGACCCACTACTAATCCTAAATTCTTGTTGGCAAGAGTTTACTGAGTGCCTACCAGTTTCAGAGAGCTTTAAAGAGGTGCTGAAGAGGTTGAAAAGAGTAGAAATATCAAAAATAAAAGTGTGATTAATGACTTCTTGTCTGTTGTTATACTAGTTATATATACCCCTTTGTATTTTATGAAGAGACTTCATAGATTTCCATTTGAAATGGACTAGAAATGGACTATTTTATTGGGAGGAAATAATACAATAGGTGAGTAATGACTTGAATTCAGATACGAGATAGGAAGAAGCAAATGAAAAAGTGTCAATAAGTAAGGACAAGAAAGGATTAAATTCACCACTGCTCAGAGGAAGAGATAGAGACATCTCTGTTTGTGAGAACAAGAAAGAGAACACATCCACTCCGAGTTTTGATAGCCACACTGCATTTGTAATTCACAGTAAATTTGGGCTATGTGCCTATAGAACCAATCAGAATTCATGTATTTTCTCAGTGTTCAGGGAGGAAGAGAGAGTACAATAGAATTAAGATGAAACTTCTCCAGGAATCGAAGAAGGGGGAAAGTGTGGTGTAACAGAAATTAGGAAAGTTATATTCTAGTCTTGGCTTTGCCACCTAGAGTTCTAGGAACTCAGAAAAATCACATCCCTCTTTCTAGGCCTCAGTTTCCTCATCAGTAAAATGATTTCACGTGAAATTTTATTTCTACAATTTTGTGACAGCTTCTAAAAAGAGGCCAGATTCCATAAAACATGCCACATACCTATAATGTATTAACTTATACATATATTTCATTGAATCTAAGAAACCATTGATTCTAAGACATACTATCATTCTATGCCACTAAGAAAGAAAGAAAGAAAGAAAAAACACTGCCAATTGTAATTGTAAGACACTATCAATAGGTCCATTGCAAGGTCCATCTTGATGTTAGAGCTACTAAAATGGGAAAAATACACATTTCAGAAGAGGTGAAATATGGTAATTCATCTCAAGGAATTCTTAATTTGATAGAGAACTAATTTCCTACCTGTAATTCTCAAATGATATTGTGAGGGACTGGAATTGGCCACCCCAAGATATGTCTCTTTGGTATGAGGAATATTTTGGGCTGGTTACTTTTGAAAAACTGCAGACAGGAAGGAAACTCCGAAAAGTAGAATTTACTTACCCTTTGTTAAGAAACATTTACATTTGTAAAGGAAATCTCCATCTGTAAAGGTGTCTCCCTCTCTGTACCAGGAAGAAAGAGAGATGACCCTATCTCTAGAAACGATGATCAATGTAGAAGGCAAGGACTTAAATCTGCATAATAATCTTACTCTTGTTTACTGTACTTGTCTGGTAACCTTCCCCAACATCCTCCTTTGTCTTTAGCCGAAGATGATATTTAAGGTGGTGGCTTCAGCCATTTTGGCAAGTTGCTCAGGTTGCCTGAACCTCTCCCATGTATACATGTTATAAAGTTTTGTTTGATTTTCTCCTGTTATTCTGTCTCATGTAAATTTAATTCATTCTCCAGCCGGAAGAACCCAGAGCAGGTAGAGGAAATGTCTTCCTCCCCTACAATATGCTATTGCTGAAAACTCTATGGAGGCAAGAAAATGAAAGAGGATTGAACAGCAACAGCTTTGTTCACCAGCTGCACCTTAAAGAGGCTCCTAAAACCGTGGGTTGCTATAGTAGGGCACCAAAGTAAGGAAAGGGAGGAAAGAAGAAATAAATAGGGCACTGTGCTAGGCCATTTGCAAGCCTAATTTTGTCTGTTTTCAATTATGACACTAAGTCAGTATTATTTTGACACTGCTTATTATTTTGGAAAAACTGTGGGATTTCTATTGAGAAAGATCTGGTTTTAAATCTATCAATTGTTGTGTGATGCTGAATAAAACCCACTTAACTTTCTGAATCCCAGTTTCCTCATTTATAATAAGAAAAAGACTAATACTACTATGCGAATTTATTATAAGGATTAAAGACAATATATGTAAAGCATCTGGTACCTAGGAAGCATTCAACAAACATTAGCTATTATATATTACAAATGAGAAACCAGCAACAGGAGGTCAAATGACTGTGTATCTAAGATCACATTCTAATAAATGGAGGAATCATGACCTGAACTACTGCAGTCTGTTAGACTTTCCCCATGCCATGCTGTGAAGCTAGGACACTCCAGCATGCCTGGCCCTTGCCATTTTTCATACATAGTGCCTGCCCTAGGGTAGTTCACGATGGAAATACAGATGTAAAAGGAATATGTGAAACAGCAAGAACAGTAATGTAGTGATCCGAGTAGCCCAAGGTTCACAACATTTGAGTTTTCTTGGCAAAAGAGAATTTTAAGCCCAGAACAAAAAGAGATAATGACCTAGATTTGGAGAGAAGAAAGGGGGGTGTTCAAGCAAAAGCATAGAGGCAGGAGTTAGGCAGGTTTGTGATTCCTAGCCAGGATGGGAGGTTTCTGACCATCTTCAATGACGTCGAGCATCTCTCGAGAGTCTTGCTTGACTGATGAGTGATCACAGTCCTCTAAAAGATAGCATGTTATTGTGTAGAGAGCAGTGAACAATTGCAGTCCCAATTCCTCCCTTTATTAGTCACAAAACCTGTTGAAATTACTTCTTCTCTGAGCCTCAGTTTCTTTACCAGTAAAATATGAATAATCACACCTGTCTTTCCTATTTCATAATATTAACGTAAGTATCGAATGAGACAAATTATGAAGTGCTATATAAACATCAGGGATTATTATTAGGATGGTTTAAAAAAATTAGGACTGTCTGCTCACATCAACTCTTCAAAATAAAGGAAATTTACAAACCCTTAGAAAAGGTACTCCAAAGAGCAAGGGGATGAAGGAAAAAGAACCCTGCTCTTTTCAAAATATACTGACACTTTCAGGAGAGATTTGAAAAGCTACTTTTGTGAAATGGACTGACCTGCTGAGAAGAGTATACTTCAACCTGTACCAAAGCATTCATGTTCTCACTTAAAATACTATATTCTGTCATTTACAACAAAACCCCCACAAAGTTGTCTTAAAGTGCACATCTTAATTTTACCATATTAAGAGAATCTTACTGGGTACAAGTTTTAAAACACTGATGGATTTTTGTCCGAAGCCTCCCTGATTCACACTTCTTCTCTAGTTCCACTCCCAAACTTGGGCTTCAGATCTAAATGGTGCTTAAAGGTAAACAAACTGTGTATTTTGAAATAACTAAAGAAAAAATGCCAAAGCATGCTTTATATAGTAAAATATAAAAAACAATAGAAAGAGAAAAAGAACTTTAGAAAGAAAGATAACCATTAAAACAATAACTAAACAAAGATTTAAATTCACCTGTTAGGAACAAAAGGTCTTAACATTGGGTTAAAAATCAAAATAAGACATTGGCAAAAATATGAATAAATAATTATTATATAAAAGCATTTACTATGTTCTAAGCAGCATGCAAAGCACTGTGTGTACAGTAAACTATAGAACCTTCATAACAGTCCATGAGCTGGGCTCAACCGAATGATGAAGCACGGAAGGATTTTGTAATTTGCTCAAGGCCACAATTAGTAAATGCTAGAGTCGCATTTTTAAATCACGTCTGTCAAATGCACAAGAAATAAATGAACAAGGGTAAGCAATATAAATAAGAACAGTATAAAGGTGATTTATTAGTCAGATATTGAACATTGTGCCTTACGCAATGAAAGTGCAGCTTCCTTCTGATTGATTAGACTATTATCATTTCCCCAAAGTACAAATGATACAGATCACACTCTCTGACCATAATGCAATAAGATAGAAATAAACAAAAATTCAAGAAAATTGAATTATGAAAATAAGAAATGTACTTCTAAGTAATTTATGGCTCAAAGAAGAAAATAAAAGATACTGCAATTATACCAAGGATTTAGAAAACTAATTACCAATGATTTAGAAGTCCAGTGATTTAGAAATAGCATATCAAAAGTATGGAATATTCCCATAGCTCTACTCACAATAATTCATAGTTATAAGTGCTCTTCTTATTAAATATGAAGAACAAAAACATATATCACTTAGACTGCAACTCAAAAAGCTAGCAAAGGACAAGACAGATCTAAGAAAAACAGAAATAAATAATTAGTAAAGATTAAACCATAAATTTGTGATTTAGGGAACAGAAGAAATAATAAGCACTACAAGAGATAGCTCTGTGAAAATTCCAGTAAAATATGTAAAGTTCTGGCTGGTCTAGTCAAGTGTAATATAGAGAAGTAACAAACATCTAAAGTAAGGAATGAAAAACATACCATAAACATAGCTATGGAGGCAATTAAAAATTAAAAGATAAAACATCTAAAAGATAAATGCACAAGGAGAAAGTCAAAATTTTACTGAAAAACATTAAAAAGTTTAATAAATATAAATAAACTTAAACATATATCTCATACCTTATTTGTCGATGGGAAAAGTAAATCCTTAAAGTAATCTATACATTTAACATAATCCCAATAAAAATACTAAAAGAATATTTTCGGAACCAGCTAAGCTGATTCTTAAGATGAAAAACAACTAAATAAGCACATGAGGAGACTTTCCCAGGAGGATACCCACAAGGCTGAGAGCTAGCCTTGCCAGATATTTTCAAATGTATTATAAAGCTCAAATAATTAAAACATTTTTACATTGTGAATGAAGAAACGGACACAGTAGTGAAACCCAAGAGAGAGTCCAAAAATAAAGGCTAATGACTTGGAAATGTAGTATAGGCTACGATATTTAAAATCAGAGGGTAAATCGTACAGTATCAAATTATTTTGAAACAACTGACTAGCCATGAAAGGAAAATAAAGCTATAAGATCTTTAAAAGGAGAACCTGATCCTTTATGTCTGCTGGTCTCCAGCACCATAGTTGGTGACTATGAATTCTTCCACTTTACAGTACTGAGTTGTCACAAGCCACCAAAAATGCACTGTAAACTATAAATTTCGTGGCATGATCAAGGAAGGGCCAGGAAGAATCATTCCTAAAGGGCTACCTTGATTTTACTTGGATGGTAGGGGTTGTGACTAAATGGTTGTATTAGTCAGGATTTCTCCTGAGAAAAAGGACCAACAGGAGACATACATATTATAGAAATTGGTTCATGCTAGTATAGACACTGAGGAGTCCCACAATTTGCTGTCTGCAAGCTGGAGATCCAGAAAACTAGTGGTGTAATGCAGTCAGAGTCAGAAGGCCTGAGAACCAGGGGAGCCAATGATTGAAGTCCCAGTCCGAGCCCAAAGGCCAGAGAACCAGGAGCACTGATGTCACCACGGGGGAAGAGAAGATGGATGTCCCAGTTCAGGCAGACAGCAAATTCCCCCTTCCTCCTTGTTTTTGTTCTATTCTGGTCCTCAACTGATTGGATGAGGGTAATCTTTACGCAGTCTCCAATTCAGATACTAATCTCTTCCAGAAACACCCTCACAGACACACCCAGAAATAATGTTTTTCCAGCTATCTGGACATCCCTTAGCCCAGTCAAGTTGACACATAAAATTAACCATCACAATGGTAGACTAGAACCTTCTGATATAATGGCTTTAGGTCCCTTGTAGCATCTTAGCATGAGATTGGGCGCATCAAATGAAATTCGTAGTTGGATTGCATCTAAATTGAAGTTTAATCTCATCATTCAACGGAATGTGAAAATGAATAAAATTGCATCTATACCCAAAACTATTTAGGAAAACTTGATTAAAAGCAGCAGCTGGCTATTTGAATTGTCTCTTTGTTGAGTCACATAAAACCTATTTGTGAGTAAAAACTTCTTTTCTCGAGAGAAATATGGAAAAAGGGTTTAGACATTTGAGTGATATCGGGAAGGATTGGATTAAAGAGTTGTTTAGCTCCCTTCAAACCTTGTTTTTATTCCATTTTCAGAAACAGCTTTCTGACTTGGGTTCCATATAAGTGCTCACAGGGAGAAAAAGTGCTGGGGGTGCAGACTTCAAGTATTTCAGCAACTGTGATAGTTATTTATCACTGTGAATCAATAAAAAATACTATAAATGATTTTCAATTTACTGGGCTAAATGGCAGACACTTACTTAACTCATAATATGACTATGTTAATAATATTGTATGGAGTTTCGAGTTTAGGAAGCAGGAGATTATGTGGCATTTGATTTGGAAAATGGTGAGAAAGGGAAAGAAAAAAGTCTTTTTTTATCCTCTTAAGGCATTTCCTAATGTTCCTCCATCTAGAAGCCCTGCACTTTGTGTTGCCCCATGTTCCCTCTCCAGCACTGAGCCAAAATGAACTACTTGGGTTTAGCCTAATGAAACAGAGCAGCCGGTCTTAGCCAGTTAATCAGGAACAATGTATATTATTGAACTAATTCACATCAAAGTGTGAATAATTCTCCAGAGGTATGTTCATTTTCGAATTGATACCGGCTCAACACAAGGTTGACATAAGGGAAGACATATTGTAGAAAAGAAACCATATGGTAACTTTAAATGACCTCTGACTAACTAGCCCAGACGTGCTCTGTAGATTCGATTTTGGAGCCCCTCCCAGCTGCTTTAAGATGATAACTTTGTTCTTTTGAGTTCCTTAGGAATGTGATGACCCCCGGGCAGAGAGCATATGCTGATAGCCATCATCAATGACAACTGAAAGAACAGGATATAGGGCATTGCTCCATTCTCTGATGCATATCCAGTAAAACAAAGGACTCTCAGGAACTGGGACCAGATGTCTGCCCCACCCAGAGACCAGCCACCTTCCCCACCTGGAGACCAGCCCCCTCCCCCATATAACTAGGCTGTAGTCTTTGTTCTGTAAGATGGTTCTTTGGGCCATGAGCCGGCCATCTTCCCTCTTGCTAGTAGGCTGTAATAAAGTCCTTTCTCTCCTACCACCTTGCCTCCTGACTGTTGGCATGTCTTGCAGCGAGCAGACGACCCCCCCTTGGGCGATAACAGAAATATATGTCCTCCATCCCTAATTCAGATAGTATGACAAATTAAGGTGACAGTATTAACACAGTAGGAGGAAGGAGACAAAATCCAGGGCGGGAGACCAACCACAGATAGGCTGGGTTCCCCTGAGAACTCGGCCTGGAGCCTGTTCTCCTCAACTGTCCTGCTATTCACAGCTGAACCTGAACAGTTCCTAAAAGTTCTAAGATTCTTTACAATGTCTCCTGGTGAGCGAATAACGTCAGGACTCCAGCCTAAGAGTAGAAGGTCAAGGCTCAGAGTCCTCTTGTTTACATACCTCCTTTGTAAGTCGGTGGTTTCAAAGTCTGGGCTCACCTGTATGTGCGCTCCGAGCTGCTGCACTAGTGTTAGGAGTTCTCTTTCTTATTTTTGAATCTTTGTGAACATCTTTGTCCTAATAAGTGTTTTGGTTTCCCACTGCCCAGGTTTCTATGGATCATATTTATACCTTATGTAAAAGGGAAATACTAGTAAAACTAAAGAAAACAAATAAACATTAAGAACAGAACATCTGCAATGCAGGGAAACTAGCTGAATGAAACCTCTTTTTGTCTAGGTGGGAATGGGGATGAAAAAAAGGAGAGTGATGATATTTTGATATCAACAGCATCTCATTTCTCTGGAAAGAGAAGCTGGGGTCAAGGAAGGATAACGCAACACTTCCTTTCTGCCTGGCAACTTGTGACTTTATTGACGTCACTGTCCCCAGATTTCTGATATCCTAGCCTCTTCACTAGTGCTATTTCTCATAGTGCGCTGGCCTCACTCAGTGACTTCCGTGAAAAAGATCGGGTGATTGGGACCATACAGACAGCACGTCATCAATCATAAGTCGTTTTTGACTAAAAGAGAGCAGGTTGCCAAATCTCTAGGAGGCACATCCCAATAGGACTTGAAGAATTCATTTTTAAAACCCTTTTGCACTTCTGTAAAATGTACTTTATCTTGTCTTGGATACCTTCAAAAGCCAGTGTACTTATGAACATGTAACTTCATTTGTATTTCTATTTAGCTGAGTCTGAATCAAATAAGCTTTTTTCTCCAGTCAGTTCCTGCAACGATCAGATACAGCGTTAAAAAATTCCTCTTTCAGGAACCGTTTTTAAAAATGAAAACTTGGTCAAGAAGAGGCATTGATACTATTTTCATAAAAATAATAACAAAATAAAACAAAATCCAACTGCCCAAGATTAATAAGCTCAGGTTGACAGAAAGTTTCAAATTACCTCTGACAAACCAAAAATCAGCATATTAGGATTATAAAGCATTGCAATTAATTTCAAAATACAAAATAATGATTTTTTCAGCCAAAATTTATCCCACTGATAAACTCCTATAGTATGATCTAGATTACCTTTAAGCAAGTTTCTCTCTCTATCCCTCTATACACACACACACACACACACCCCTGTGTGGTACTGAAAATTCATGTTCAAAGTCACATGCTATTTCCTACTGACTTTGAGAGAGCTGAATGTCACGACGCTTATAACAAAAGTAGTTTCAGATCATAGTGGGAATTCAGGGCCTTCTTTGCCATTTCTGAAGGTAGATATTTCTCTCTCTCAAAGTATTCTTGAAGTACTATGTTTTCCTGTCCATGAACTTTCGGAAGCACAGGTAACATATATCAGTGAAGGGTTTCTTTTTTATTCCTGAAACTGCCTTTTGTCTGATTCAAGCTTAATTTGAATTGATTGGTTTATGAAAGTCAGGTAAGCAGACATCCTGAGGTAAGAACTGTTTGAAGAATTGAGCAGTGAAAAAATAGATTTAACAATTGAGTCAATAATCACAGAGACACAAAAGTTGACATGGAATCGAGCTGAGAAGAGTTCTAGTTTACTCTGAATTCTTTCCAAGGGCTCTTTGTATCATACAGCAATACTGTTACGCGACAGGTTTTTCTTGAAAGCAATGTTATATTTGTTGCCAGTAGTGGCAATATCCAAAAACCAAAACACGCATTGACCCCATAAGCCCATCAGAATGAGAAGAAATAATGTCAACAAGAAAGCAAACATTTTGTCTTTATACTAAGCTAGATTTTTATTAAGAAATAAGTCCTGTTCGATTTAGTTGTGGGTCAGATTTAGTAATCTAAAGCAATCTAATCAAGAGCAGTAGACCTTGCTAATAGCGGACCATTGAGACAAAATCTGAGATAATAGAGCTCCAGGTCCCCATGACCATAGTATTTATTCTGTCTTCTTTGCCTCTGGCACAGTATTTCTCAAACTGATGTTTAGTGGTGCTATGCATAAGAGATATTCCTCAAAAAACGTGTTCTCTGGTCACCTACGGTTGCTATCTTCTACACATTCTATTCCCCATTGGAGATTCACCATGCATACCAGCATATTTAAATTTCTAAGAATTCTTGCATAAAGAAGCATGTTTAGTCTAGCATTTGTCAAACTTATTTGACCAAGGAAGTAATATTTTTTGTTTGAACACCAATTAACATCTCATAGAATTATTAGTCCAAGAAAGACCTTCATAGTGGATGTTGTGATGCACTCCAATTCCACTTAAAGACTGAAGGGCTTCTTCCCCAGCTTCTGGGAATGCTTCTGGCTGACTGCACTCAGCTGCCAGTCCTCTCCAGAAATTGCCATTAGTTGGAAAGAACTGCCTTCCCCAGTTCATAACCCCTTCTCAGGGACTACATGCATTCAAGGACTGGTCAAGAGAGAAGTACAAAGCCCTGATAGCTCATCACAATGTGGGACAACTCTAAAGAATATCCCAGTTTCGGAGCTCCCTTGGGAAGGCTGAGGCCTTGGCTGAGACTGTTTCATAGCCCAACTTCTCTCTCTGCCCACTCTTGTTTTCTTCCCTTCTTTTTTTATTTCTTTTCCTTCTTTTCTCTGCCCTTGCACAGTTGTTGATTTTGAGAGCACTGCCCAATAAACTTTTTGAATGTTTATCTCTATCTCAGAGTTTGCTTTTAGAAGAATCCAACCTACAAAACATTTTAGGACACTTAAGTCTAATGAAGACTATTGACGCACAGAAAGTTAGGATGTACACCAAATCATGTGTGGAAAAAAAATTCCAGACTTGGGAAGAAGATTTATAGAAAACAGAGTGAACAATGGACCTCTACTGATTTTATTTTAATCAGCACGGGATTGGAGTGCCAGCTGAGGAGTGATAGGCTAAATGAGGAATCTGTAAAGACAGCTGATTTTGAAGGACCGAAGAAACTGGCCACCTCAAAGAGATAAAAGCTTATAAAGCTGATGAAAAATCACAAGTCTCCAACATTGTCATCTGAATTACTGGCTTCTTAACTGGTTTTCCTTCCTCCGAATCTGCCCTCTTTCTATTTATTCACCCCTGGAAGCTAGGGTGATGCTTTCAAAATGTAAATATGATCAGATCACATCCCTAATTAAAACCCTTTAATTGCATGCATTGCTCTCAAATTTCTTAGCCTGACATATAAGGCCCTTTATGATTTAACCTCTCAAGTCACTCCTGATTCAGTACTCTGTATTCTAGCTCTGCTGAATTTCTCCTGGTTCCTTGAAGGTGGCATGCTCTAAAATGACTCTGAGCTTCTGCATATGATATTACCATTGCCGGGACCCCTCTCCACCACTCCCACTCATGCATCTTCTAGGTCCCAGCTTAAGAGTCATTTCCTTCAGGAAGATTTCCATGGCCATCCCCATCAAGTCAGGGTAGTTCCCCTGTTACATGCTTCCACATCACTCTTTACTTCCCCTAACTTAGCACAGAGTGTAATGTAATTGAGTGTTTTAATAATATGCCCCTTCTTCCAATAGACTGTAAGGTCATCAGTGACAGCAAAGGCCTTATACAAACCCCACAGAATGTTGCCACGAGACTTTTGGGGTTTACATAATTAGAAATAGAACAGAATATGCCTGCTTACCTTGGCAAAAGATGCAAGAAAGAAAATCTCCTTAAAAGTTGTATATGCTCAATGGCCTGTCAATTCCACCTCAAACTGGAATTTATCCTACAGATAGACTCATATAAAGACTCAAAGTTACAATGATGTACATACAAAATACAGAAGAGAGTGTGAGAGTGTCATCCAATATGAGGCCTTGTGCAGAAAGAGAAAGGAAAGACGACAAAGACATAGAAAGTAGGCCAATGAGAGAGAGAGCAGGACATTTATCATATGAAAACCTGATTTTATAAAGGCATGTGTCTTGTAGATTTGAATTCCATTCCCATTGCTGTGGGGTTCCGTGCTCCAGAGTTTTATACACAGAGAAAAGTGTGAATCCATGTATGATTCTATTGTCCTGAAATAATTATTATTCCAAGAAACTAATAATCCATGAAATTAAAGAAAATAGATATTGCTTGCTTATCATCTGTTCTGTTCTGTTTCCTACATAGGGAATTGTTTCTTTAAGAATAGATGTCAGAGTTTGAGTAAATAAACTATAATCTCACAGCAAATGCTTACTGAGGCCCTAAATCATATAAACAAACCCTGGGCCTCTGGCTGTGTTTATGCATGCCAAATCTCAATATGTGAAAATATCCAAATAGTCAGCTATTTTCCAATCTTCTCCCAAATGCTTAGCATAGATACAGAACACATGAGTTTATTGAACACCAGAGCCCCATACAGAGTGGCGAAACAAAAGAAATAGAAAACGTGATATTTGAGGAACTCAAAAGATACTTCAGCGAGCCTAGGCCAATGCTATGCTTTCTACCCCTACAGCAATCTGCGCACGGTAAGTAGCATCCCACTCTCACTCTTCTTGGACATGAAATAATACATGCAATCTCTTAGTTCAGTGCCTAACTCATACCAAGTGATCATTTAACCAACTCATCTCTCTGACCTTGAACATCAGTTGACCCTCAAGGCTTATAAGGAAGTCTAAACCTGGTGGTTATTTATCCTCTAGCTCTTTGTTATCTAACCTATGGTTCATGGATCAGTAGCATGGACATCGCTGCAGTGCTTTTAAGAAATGCAGAATCTCAGACTCCACCCAAAACCTACTGAATCAGAATCCGCATTTTAACAAGATCCCCAGGTGATTTGTATGCCCAAAAACAGGTTGTCAAACTTCACCCAATCAGAATCACCCCCAGATATTCAGTCTCAGTGTGGTGTGGGCCCAGGCATTTTTTCAAAATATTTTCAAAAGTTTCTCTGGTGATTCTAAGGGGTATCCAGGGTTGAGAATGACTGCACAATCTTTTTTTATTTTTTAAAGTTTGGCACCTGAGCTAACAACTGTTGCCAATCTTTTTTTCCTGCTTTTTCTCCCCAAATCCCCTCAGTACATAGTTGTATATCTTAGTGGTGGGTCCTTCTAGTTGTGGCATGTGGGGTGCTGCCTCAGCATGGCCTGACGAGTGGTGCCATGTCCGCACCCAGGATCCGAACCCTGGGCCGCCAAAGTGGAGCACGCAAACTTAACCACCGGGCCACGGGGCCGGCCCCTGACTGCATGTTCTTGTTCATGCTATTCCATGTTTTACACTTTGGATGGCAACTCTGGGTGAAAATACTCTTTTCCCAGAAGCAAGCAAACATATCTTTGCTATCTCATTCATTCAGTCAAAAAATGTTGAGTGATTACTCCGTTCAAGAGTAATTACCATGGCAGCTACAGAGAATACCACTGTAAACGAGAGCAACACTGCCCCTGCCCCACCGCCCCCTCATGGAGTTTGCATTCTAGTGGGAGAGAATGGGGAAATTCATAGGCAATTAAATACAGTGTGAGGATGAGTCTTTTGGTAAGAGAAATATAGAGGGATTAGAAAGCAGACAGGTGTCATTAAACAATCATAAGGTCAACCTTTCTTCCAGGTAAATGTTTGAAAGTAAAACTTCCAAATTAGTATTGTATCCTATATTGTACCTGGCCCTCAGAAATTAAATTAAGATTTTTATCATCAAACAGATTTTCTGGGGGCCAGCTGGGTGGCGTAGTGGCTAAGTTCGCAGACTCTGCTTTGGCAGCCTAGGGTTTGCCAGTTTGGATCCCTGGCATGGACCTGCACACTGCTCATCAAGCCATGCTGTGGCAGCATACCACATACAAAGTAGAGGAAGATTGGCACGGATGTTAGCTCAGGGCCAATCTTCCTCACAAAAAAAAAAAGATTTTTCTGCAGCGCTTTCCAAAATAGAATTTACCACTACCACCACCACCCTCCCCACCAAATGATGGCCTATTTCATGCCAGAAAGAAACAGCAATTTTGCCTCCTAAAAGGCCCATCAGGGCAGTATATTTACCATTCAAAAGCCATTGAAGAATTACAATAAGACTTCTGTGAAGCCTTGGGGCTGATTTTTCCCATGAATTACCGGATTGGCTACTCTGACTGAATCGACTGGCCAGTTCAGTAGACATAGCCAAGTATCTGGTCTGTCACTTTGCCAGATAGAACTACCAAATAGAATTAATGGCACATTTACTTGATTCCACGTTGTATACACAAGAACGTGGATTTAAAAACAGTAAAATTCAAGCTACAAATAACACAAGTGCCACCCTGGATAGTCACAATTAAGCAGTTTAGAGAAGTAGTGGTTAAAATCAAGGGCTCTAGAGACAGAAAAAGGTAGAATCTAATCTTGGCTCTACAGCTGAGTCACTCCGTGGCCTTGGGCTCCTCAAGCCTTAGTTTCCTCATCTCTAAAGTAGGAATCATAACAGTACCCACCTCAGAGAAGTACTGCGAGGTTTAGAGGAGATAATTTGTATAAAGCTTGTAGCCCTATCTAGAAGAAAGTAACACTCAGCACTAGATATTGCTGTTGTGGTTGTTACAAATTCTCTGAATACAGGAGTTCCAGCCAATATTTGGAGTCACTAGTTGAAGGTGTTATTATCGCATTTTTTCCATTAGAGCCTCATTGCTTTACTAAAAATATTTCTGTCTATAGCGCAATACGTGAAATGTTTCACCAGCATCATTAGACAAGCCGCTAGAAAGAAAAGCAGTGTTGAACAAAGATTTGTAGGAGACTGATCCACTGCTGACCCCACTCAACCTCTTTTGAAACTATTTTTTTTGTATGCTTCAGTGATCAATGATCATGTCACAAATGAGTCCCTGCCGAGGAACAATACTTTCTGGGTCTGGGAAGGCCATTAGTACCACATTTAGAGTCTTTATTTAAGTCACTATGCATTTTCCATGATGTATAGATTTCAATTTAAGTGCATTTGCTACCAAAGCCCTTTGCTTAAATTAGCAAAGGATTGATTTAAAATACTAATAAAAGTAAATGGTATCTTAATGAGCATCGCAGTAATTCTATAAAAGCCTAAGTCCTATATCCATAGAAACTTAGGGCAAGAAGCAGATTATGATCACAAATAAATACGTATTAACCGTAGGTCAGACTTCCTTTCCCTTTTTTTTGGTCTTGTGACCAGAATAGTTTCACATAAACAAAATAATTCTTTTTCCTTATCTTCCTGTTCCTTCTCACATGTTAATTCAGAGTTGACATGTCCTCATTTACTGTTTATGGCAAGACAAGATGAGTAAACAAGCAGCTGTTTGCCTAGATCCTGTGCCAAAGACAAACTGACCATTTTAGAGTTGGAAAATCTGAGTTTATTTTCACATTATTCTTTTCGTTTGTTTGTTTTTCACTTGGAGGTATCCTGATATAATTTTAGTTTTATGCATTTTGTAGCAGTTGGAAATGTAAGGGATTTGAGGGTTTATTGGAGTCAGTGCAGTAGAAATTTTATGTAAGACATCTCGTTTTTAGAAGGGGATATCAGTGTAAATACAAACAAATTGACACACATTTTACAGCCCTAATGATGTTTTAAAAAGTCTTTGCGGGCTAGCCCTCATGGCCTAGTGGTTAAGTTCAGCGAACTCTACTTTGGTGGCCTGGGTTTGGCTCCCAGGTCCAGACCTGCACCATTCATCTGTCATTGGCCATGCTGTGGCAGCAGCTCACATACAAAAAGAGGAAGACTGGCAATGGATGTTAGCTCAGGGCAAATCTTCCTCGACAAAAAAAAAAAGTCTTTGCAATGTTGACCATAGCCCAACACAAAATATTTAATTACAGAAAAAGAAAAAGATCAAAATAGGCACAAGATTGGTACTATAGGTCCCTAAACTTTAATCCCAGCTATAAATAAGGTTGTTTCACAAAGGGGGAGTCAATTTTTGGTCCACTCTCCAATGTTTTCCCACAACCAACAAAAAAAAAAAACAAGAATAGGAGATTTGCTGGAATTATAGTATTAGCAGTTTTGCTTTATATGTTGTTTATGTACATTTGAGTGGCCAGACACAAGCATCTTGAAATTTAATGCAAATAATTATTAACATAAATATAATAATTCTTTTAATATAAATTATTAATGTAAATAATTATTAATATAAATATTATAATAAATATTTAATGCAAATTTTAAAAGACCTGTGCCTTCAAATGGTTTCCCATCTAAAGTTGGACAGCTCAGGCAAGTCAAAGGGTTATAGTGGTTTGGGAAACAGTGCCAACCCAACTTGTTTTGTTCTGTCTTATTTTGGAGAACAGTGAAAATGTGATGCAAAGTTAGCTTAGCCATAGAGAAATCCTGTAATTTTTGGAAGTTTTCTCCTACCTACATCATGAATAAGTCATCATCACCAATAACATTATTATCATCTTTGCCATATTCACAGTAGAACTTCAAGGAATATTATTCACATCTCAAAAGATGCACTTTTGTACCTTACTAACGAATTCTCTATTACCTCCTCCACAGCAGTTTTCATAAACCAGTGCTCCTCAAACGTTAACGTAATAAAAATCACCTGGGGATCTTACTTAAAACAGGTATTTCTGGACCTCACCCCCAAGAGTTTTGATTCAGTAGGTGTGGGGTGGAGCCTAAGATTCAGCATTTCTAACAAATTCCCAGGTGACGCTGATGATGCTGGTTCAGGGATCACAATTTGAGTAGCACTTCTCTAAAGTTTCTTTCACTCTCTGACACCAAATCTGATCTCCACCTTCAGATAATGACTTTCTTTTTTACTGAGATCACTGAGGCCATCTGACATGAGAGAGAATTTCAACCTCAGAAATACTCTGGGGTCCTAAATGTTCTCTTCTTCTTTCTGTCCTATCTCAGGTGAGGGACATATCCTCCCTCCTTGTCAAGTAAAACCTATCACTTTAATCTCAATCCATCCCTATATCAATTATGGGCCGGATTAGGTAGGATTCAGTTCAGCTGCAAGTGACAGAAAACCCAAAATAACAGTGGTTCAAACAAGATACAAGATTCCCTCTAAGATAAACATAAGCAGCCCAGGACTGGTATACTAGCTCCATAACCATCAAGACACAAATTCCTTCTATCTTGTTGCTCTTCCATTCCCAGCATACTGCTTCCACCTCAAAGCCTATCTCATAGGCCAAGAACTACAGCTCCACCCGTAGGTCCATCCTCCAGCCAACAGGAAACAGAAATGCATAGAAAAGCACACTCCTTCTTTTTAAGAACACTTCCTGAAAGTGCACTTCTCACTTCTGCTTACACCTCATGGACCAGAACTTAGTTCTATAGCACACCTAGCTGCAAAGGGGATTGGGACACATCCCTTTGCACGTGCCCAGAAAAAATATGAGATTTCTATTACTGAAAAATTGAGGTACAATTAGCAGTCTCTATGGCACCCCCTCTCTTGATATTTATCTTTAATCTATAATTTTCTTCTAGTTCTTCTTTCTAAGCCTATAAATATTCTAAAATAAAAATTTACCTCAACACTACTCCTTTCTCCAGCTACTACCCACGTTGCATCTTCCTTTACTTCTAAACTTGTCAAAAACAAAGAATTTAGGGCCGGCCTGGTGGCACAGCGGTTAAGTGTGCACATTCCACTTCAGTGGCCTGGGGTTCACCGGTTCAGATCCTGGGTGCAACATGGCGCCACTTAGCACACCATGCTATGGCAGGCGTCCTACATGTAAAGTAGAGGAAGATGGGCATGGATTTTAGCTCATGGCCAGTCTTCCTCAGCAAAAAAAGGAGGATTGGCAGCAGATGTTAGCTCAGGGCTAGTCTTCCTTAAAAAAAAAACAACAAGAATTTATTTTCATTGCTTGCATTTTCTTATCACCCTCTTACTTTTCAACACTTTGTAATCTGGCTAAAACCCCATTGCCATCGAAACTACCTTCTGCTATACCACCAGTGACTTCCTTATTCCCAAATCCATTGACTTCTAAGTCCTTGTAATACTTCCCTAAATATAAATTATTGTCATGCAAAACGTGACAGTAAAACTAAGGAAACATGGCAAATAAGTAGTTAGCTATCAGAGTCTTGCATCAGGGAGCTTGTGTGTTAAATGCAACACTAAAAAGGCTTGCCTTGAAGAGGGACATTTTAACTCAACATGTGCCATAATAATTTTTGTTGTGAAATGTATGTAGAGATAGACACTTGGAAATAAGTCTGCTTAGCCATAACTAAATAATATCTCACACAAATACATGTGAAATTAGGTAATAAAATCTTCCAAAGTAAATATTATACATAACAAAGTGTTTGGTACACACAGCAGAGCATTTCGCTTAACTTATTTTTCAACTCTCTAGTATTAACTGCTCTTGTCAATTTGCTTATATATATTTTTTGAGGTAACGTTGGTTTATAACATTACATAAATTTCAGGTGTGCATCATTATATTTTGACTTCTGTTTATACTACACTGTGTTCACCACCAAAAGTCTAGTTTCCATCTGTCACTGTACAAATGTCCCCCTGTATCCCCACCCCCTTCCCGTCTGGTAACCACCAATCTGTATCTATGTGTTTGTTCTTGTTGTTTTTGGTTTTTTCTATCTTCGACATACGAGGGAAATCATATGGTATTTGTCTTTCTGTCTGACTTATTTTACTTAGCATAATATCCTCAAGGTCCATCCATGTTGTCACAAATAGCAAGATTTCGTCTTTTTTACAGCTGGGTAGTATTCCATTGTACATCTATACCACATTTCCTTCATCTTTTCATCTGCTGATGGACACTTAGGTTATTTCCGTGTCTTGACTAATGTGAATAATGCTGCAATGAACATAGAGGTACATATATCCTTTCAAATTAGTGTTTTTGTATTCTTTGGATAAATACCTGAAAGTGGAATAGCTGGATCATATGGTAGTTCTATTAATTTTTTGAGGAATCTCTATACTGTTTTCCATAGTGACTGCAATACTTATATTTTTAATGTATTAGATCAGAGTCATTGGATATTTGTATCCAACGGTTCTTTCACTTAACTTTGGCCTGACATGATTACCGCATCAAAAAATAATAATAATAACTAGGGGCAAGGGAGAAATTTTGTTGGAAATTGAATTTTCCTAAATTTCTTCTCAAAACTTTACAATGCTGGTGAGGGGGATAATATGAAAAAGGAGGACTATATGCACATAGAAAAGCCCTGGTTTTATAATAAACTCAATTTGTTTTGGAGATCCTTGACTGCACAAGTGAGACCCTGTAAGTTTGTCAATCTAGATGGACCCAAATCATGGCTCAAAAGGAATTTGTAATCTCTGACACTGATTGTTACAATTAGAATCCTTGCTCTCTGACCATCTCTGATCTCTGCATGGCTAACTTCTGACTCCTATCTGGTTATTATTACTGAACTTGGTATTCATCAGCCCTTCATTCCATGTGCTGATTTGGACTCCTCCCTGCTTCATGGATTTATATCAACCTTGATTTCATTCCTGGGTTCAAGTTCTTGATTTTGTAGTTGTATCTCATCTCCTCTCCTGTTTCCATTTCAGCAAGGACACTATCTGACAGTCCTAGGTTCTTCAACCTCAAGTTCATGGGTATTCAACCCTGGCTGCACATTAGAATCATACAGAAAGATTTAAATGTCAATGCCTGAGCCCTTCCCCCGAGTCCGCTGATTTAAGTAGGTGTGAGATGGGGCCAGGCATTGATAATTTTATTTTTGGGGGGAAGAAGATTAGCCCTGAGCTAACATCTGCTGCCAATCCTCCTCTTTTTGTTGAGGAAGACTGGCCCTGAGCTAACAACCGTGCCCATCTTCCTCTACTTTATATGTGGAACACCTACCACAGCATGGCGTGCCAAGCGGTGCTGTGTCCGCACCCGGGATGCAAACCGGCGAACCCCAGGCCACCAAAGCAAAACGTGTGAACTTAACCACTGCACCACTGGGCTGGCCCCCAGGCATTGATAATTTTAAAGGCTCCCCAGGTGACTCTAACCTGCAGGCAGGTTCAAAAACTACCATTCTGGCTTCTGTTTCTGTCCAAATAACTATGGGCTCTACTTGGGGAACTACTCTATTTCCCTCTCGTGGCGCCAGGCCACACTGCTGTCAGTGGGCCCGTGGAACTCAGTAAACTCAGATGCCAGCAAGAATCAATTAGATCTACGATAGTCATCCACTTTTCAACAGACATGTAATAAGTATTTGCTCTTTTCTAAATAGTCACAGAAAACTAGAATGTAGGCCCTTTCCTCCAGAGCCACACATGCTAGTGGAGGAGGCAGTGATGTAACAAATAATTATAGCAATATGATAAGTGCTTTAATAGAGGTGTGAATGGAACACTATAGAAATACAGAGGAGGGAGCAATTATTTCTCTGTAAAGGCCTTGGAGGGCTTCCTGAAGCACGTTTGAGTCTCAAAGAGTAAGTGGAAGTTTACCAGGAAGGCAAGAGACGGTAATGGGATTCCAAGCAGAAGGGACAACCCAAGCAAAAACACAAAGAAAAGACACTCTGTATAAACACACATGGATGGTTTAAATTGTTCATTCAAGAATAGCATGAATTTTAAGAAAAGCCTAAGACTGTGGGAGTATTTTATATGCCTTTTTTAAAGAAAACAAAAATAATATCCAGTGACTGCAAAGTGCTATATTATTATTGTAAACAAGACTAAATCACCTTGATGTCCCTACAGGAGAGAAAGACTAATAAAATTATAATAGCAAAGACAAGAATAAACTTGTGACATATTGAATTTGGATATCATTTCAGCTTGTTTGCAAATTCTGACTTTGGGGCCATGCGAACAATTCTCATGCCCTTTAGGTTGGTTTGTCTTTCTGCATGACTGGTAGTAACCAAATTGGTGCATTTCTTCTTGGTTCTTCTCTCTCAAACCTGAGTAATTTATACTTGGGATTAATTAGTTAATTAATCGACTCCAGCACCCACCTAAAGATACAATCTTCTTTCTTTAAGGCGCTTGTTTGGTAGCAAACTGTTCAAAAAACTTTGTAATGTATTGGTCAGTTTGACTATAGAAACATGTGTTACTGGCAGTTATGTTGTTTTCTTACTTGGTCTTAATCTCTGGGAACCCCATGCAACACATTCTTACAAAAAGGCACAGGGTCCACCATTCAAAAGGCGTCTGAGACAACAGTGAGATTCATACCTTACGTGTTTCACATTTCTTCTTCAAAATCAAAATCCATGCCAAGGGCCGGCCCGGTGGCGCAGCTGTTAAGTTCGCACATTCTGCTTCTCGGCAGCCCGGGGTTCGCCGGTTGGGATCCCCGGTGTGGACATGGCACCGCTTGGCACGCCGTGCTGTGGTACGCATCTCACGTATAAAGTAGAGGAAGATGGGCAGGGATGTTAGCTCAGGGCCAGGCTTCCTCAGGAAAAAGAGGAGGACTGGCAGTAGTTAGCTCAGGGCTAATCTTCCTTAAAGAAAAAAAAAATCCATGCCAAACTTTTCCCGTTCTTTATCTTCTAACTAGGCACAGTGGTGTATTACGTTCAAAAATCCCAAGCTGAAAATTGGAAACAGAGGCTTTTACAACCCAGAAACGTCCTCAATAGGCCCCTGGGGTTAGGTTAGTGCAAGATGAGCTAGACTAAGGAGAAGAACTCCTTCCACGGGCCCAAAGGTAGGGTATGTTTGAGCAGAAATAATACCTAGGCCGACATCCAAACACAGTCAAGATTACCCAGAAAGATGTTTTAGTGGCATAGGGTTAATGACAAAAAATATAAGAAGAGAAAAGCCAACAAAGTATTACAGGAATAAAGAAGGGTGTGGCTAATAGAAAGTGGAGAGTACGACAACCCAAGATTAATTAGATCAGCTTTTAATGAAGTCAAATTATGGCCTAGGTTTCAAAGATATTAGCAGGACTAATGACGCTGATTACCTTTAATCTCTCCTTCCCAAATGTCCACCTGCCCTTCACTTTCCTTTTATTATATTTCAGTTACCCAGTAAATTTCAACAGTTAACCAGCACTGAACCTATTTAAACAGAATTATTAATAACTGACTTCATTGTCGGTATGCCATGTAATAAGATGTGTTCAAGCGTTTTCCCCCAGGTGTAACAAAGGCTGTTTCTTTTCCTGCTTACCCACATTTGAATGGTAAATAAAGAAAAGTGATATCTCAAACATCACAATAAACTTTAAATGCTCTCCACTGCTATATAGAATTTCCAATACAATAGTGTTATATCCCATGATATGCGTTAACCTGCATTTCCTTACCAGGAACAATGAGGGTAGAATTAATAATTATGTTTTTTCTTCCCTACAGGATTTAATGATCTGTTTCGAAAATAAGGAAATGTAAAACACAACCTTCTCCGGCCCAGCTTTAATTGCACTGGTTTACAACCAAAGCTTTCAATGCCGTAGAAAGTGTAGAGAAGTATTTTTCCAATTGCCAATAAAAACAATACTAAGAACTTACTTTACATAGAGTTTTATAACTTTTATAACATTTTAGTAAATATTTTACCTCCTTAGTACTACCCAACAATCCTGTAAGTTGGGCTGGGCCAGTGATTTCCCCATTTTACAGAACTAAGCCCAGAGACATTGAATGACTTCCTGGCTTGAGATTCTGTTATTTTTAACTGTGAGTCCAAGTGCTTCTTATGATCAGGAAAGCTTGAAGAACATTAAATTAGATAATCCACATAAGAATTTTAACACGATGTTTGATGCATAGCATGTACCCGATAAAAGCTGCTATCGATTACACATATTACTTTTACAGTTTATTAGTAAATTAATGATCTTGTCACTAGGATTCAAAAGCTGGTGTTTCAGGACAAGTTCAAGAGAAGTACGAAAGCTTACTGGGGATCTGACTGAGCAGTGCCCAACATCTGGATGGAGACCAAAGAATTTAATCAAGTGTGTTCAAATTCCATAAGAATAAAAATCCATGCACCAAACGATCACGTCATGGAGTCAAAGTCTTTCCTCAATGGTGATGTTATTTCTATGAAACTACCCTAGGAGGAAAATAATCCAAAATACAGGAAAATTTTATGCACAATAATGCTCATTACCTTTCTTATAAAAGAAAAATCTTGGTGAAAAGCTAAATATATAAGAGAAATGGTCCGTTGTGCAGGCATTAAAATATCACTAAAAAGAATATACAACATAGCGAAATTATTGCTATAATTCTAAAAAAAATGCTGTCTATAAGTTATACTCCCAGTATAATATTACTTAGTATAAGATACATAGAAAAAGAAGGAAGTATGTCAGAATATTAATTACGATTATTTGTTTTGGAATATGCATATCTTTCATGTTTTGTACTTTTAAATTTTGCAAATTTTCCCCAAAGCACACAGGAAAATAAATGTTAGTTCCTAAATAAGTGACTAGGGTGAGTGGTCATCCTGTTTTCCATCGCGAACATGACTTTGCATGTTCTGTCTCTGTGATACCAACATCTACATGAGTGATTCTCCCAGTTCTGTGATGCTGGAGCCATATTTGCTATCACTATTGAGCAAGGCAACCTCTTTGGGCTTTATTGAGGAGACACCAGGTTCAAAGTAAAATACTGCTCCAATCTGAGTATTGCAAAGAGAGATACACGGAATATTCAGAGACTTGGCTAACCTTTTGTAAATTTTTTATACAGCTATCTGGTGATGTTCAGATCTGTATCCACCATCTGAATTTTAGGGCTGTTGTGCTAAACACACAGATGGTCTCTCAGTTGTCTGCCTTCCTGATTGCTCCCAATCAAAATCTGCTTCCACTAAAGCCAAAAGCAAAGCTAGTAAACTGCTCTTTACCCTATTGGGATAAGAAGAGGAAGAAGCTGTGATCGGGTCCTATGCACACTAGTGCTCTTCAGTTAGCGCTATCTGACTCCAGAGTAAGTAAATTGAATGGAACCAAACAGAGCCATTAAAGGAAATTGCCTTCAGCTGATAGTTTATAGTGTTTTGTCTTGTCTTCAAGGTCTGTGAATAAGGTTAATTCAAATCTTAAGGCCAAGTTCAGGAGGGTGCCGACTCATCAAAAAGCTCCCAGAGAAACCTGAGCAAATAAAAACTAACACAGTTCAATCTGTATTACAATCTAGCTGCACTCCACACCTCCTCAGCATTGGTTTCCTTAAAACTTGAGAAAGAAATTCCTTATCTTATGTTATCTTATTGATGTCCTTGCTGGATCTTCCGGAGAAAAAATAGCCTCTGAGGAATCAATTTAAGGAATATGGTTGTAATTGTTGATGTGTGAAAGTAGTGAGGCAGGAAGAAAATTAGGTGCCTAGTTTTAGCTGGTATAGCCCGACAAAGGATGAAAAGAGATTAAGTGGAACCCAAGTTAAGAGGGGAGTAGATAATGAGTAAAGAGAAATGGAACGCAGAATGGGGCGAAAATAGTATACATAGAGAGTAGCTTAGCAATAGAGCAGAGCAGCTGGAAAGGAGTCCTATGAATCTGGAGAATGTTGCTACTCAGGGGCTTGAGGGTTTTCAGCCACTCTAGTTTACTCTGTCTAGTGTGGCTGAAAGTGGACTGGAGTTCTAGTCCAAGTTGTGGATGGAAGGAAAATAGACAAAACAAGGGTGAGAAATGGAACTTCTCACTTGGTGAAGCAAGTAGGTTAGAATTGGGTCATTCACATTATCTGAAATATTTCTCTCCAAGAATGGCTAAGGGTTGCTTACACTCACTGGCCTACTTCATCTGCCTTCATAAAGCTGACACCTCAAGGGCTCTTACTTTATCTGTAGCAAAATAGTTTTGTTGCACTTGCTCCAACTGGCCAGCATATGATATTGTTCACGACTCGGTGCTGAAGAGAGAGATCACGCCTTGAAACAATCTTCTGGTGGTTGCAGTATGAGTGACCATGGCACAAGGTGGCAGCTGGGACACTCTGCAACTCAGCGTGGTTCAGATGCTAGGAGATGCAGAACCTTAGATCTCACTCTATGCAGAATATTTATAGTGTCTTTTTCATCTGAAACAGTTGTTGTCTGTCAGTGACCACACCCAATTTTAGAAGCCATCAACCATCTCTGTCATTTCTCCCCACAAAAGTGTGATGACATAATGTGGAAGTCCTAGAGTAGATGCATTCTCAGCATACTAGAAAAAGTAAAGTCTAAATAAGTATTCATAGAAATTAGTTAAATTAAACCTAAACCTGGAGTTGACATTCTCTCAGAATTAGGCTCCTCTATTTTGAGAAACAGCAACATCCACTCTGCTCCTAATAAGCAGTGTAACTTGGGCACATCGCTTCGCTTTTCTAGGTCTCAGTTTCCCCATCTGTAAAATGAAGGGCTATATTTGAATAGATGAGGTATGATTATGCGAGAGATGGGGTACGATTACATGAATGAGTATATAGATGTGAAATAGCAAAATGACATTCTGATTCCTCTCGTATGCAAATTGGTGACAAAACTAAATAAAACTCAGAGCTTTCAGTCAGTCTGGCTCTTGCTTTCCAGTACATGACCTGTGGAAGGCCGTTGTTATCCATGGCCTGACCCTTGCTCCATCTCAGGCCACTTCTAAACAGTGACTCTATGTTCAGTCATATAGATCTAACTATAGGACACAGATACGGTGTGTTCACGAGAGGGGCCTACGCTAAAATTTATGGCTTAGAGGAGCAGAAGACAATATGGGATCCCTTTGGACAGGCTCACTCCCAAGAAAAAGAGGAAGAAAGGGACTAGGCTACATATGCCCAGTTTCTCCTGAACGGTTTGGCTGGAATGAAGGTGGGGTCAGTTAAGAGTTCTACCTTTGGATCCTCTGTTGAAAATTAATAGATGTGGGTTTTCAGCAATGTTGCTGAGTGACTTCTGTTTGCCCACTTATCTTTATATTGGTTACTAAATGCTTCTTTCCATGTCTGATTGCCCCAATTCTTTAAAGCTGTAAATCTCTGTGAGTAAAGGGAACTGTTTGCCAAGCCAGAAAGTAGGGAAAAAGGAGGTAAGCATAAAAATCATTATAGCTTTTTTGTTCCAAGGCCTGAACCGCGGGGGGAGGGAACATTCCGGCAGTCCTGCCCTAGAGATAATTTGTATTAGCAACTGGGAGATGATCTGGGGAGAGCTGCGGTCACAAAGCAGTTCAGTTCTGAGTCAGTTTTGAGTCTGGGCTTTAAACGTTTCTTCTAGTGAGTCGAGTGGCTATTTAATGGGCTCCTTTCCGTTGGAGAATGCATCTAGAATGCTGCCGGCTTTGATTATGCTTAGGTCCGGAGGAACCTTTAGACATTGCCTGGTTCAACACTCTCGGTTGTCGTCATAGGTATCTGGCTGTTGCTCACTGTTTCTCTAGCACCAAGTACAGTGCCTGGCACATACTACATGCTCAATATTTGCTGAATTTGCAAGTGAGGAAACTGACTTCTACGATGATTAGGTACAAGACAAGCAAATGGCAGAACTGGGGCCAGAATCTAGGCCACCAGCCAGCCAGTCTTTCCACATTTGTTTTCTAGTTGAGTAATTAAACCAAATTCAAGGAACCATCCTTAGCTTAAAATAAAGAATATCACAATTTCTTAATTACCTTTAAAAATTATTTATGTATTTTTAAATCTTTGTAAGCTTTGTAACTTAGAATGCAAGTCATAGTTTAGATATGGGCAGACATCCAATGATAATGTTTGCTACTCCTGACTAATGGTGAGGAGCACAGCTCTGGAGGCAGGCTGCCTAGGTGCAAATCTGTGCTTAGCCACGGAACCAGTCCTGTGACCTTGTGCAAGTTGCCTAACCACTCTGTGACCGAATTTCTTCATCTGTAAAATGAAAGAATCGTACCTACCTCACAGGGTCGATGCAAGGATTAAAATAATGAACATGTATAAAGTGCCTAGAACCATTATGATACATAAGAAATGTGAGCCATAATCATTGTTCTTGCTATTATAGTTGATAATTCGATCTATAGGATTTTGGCAACTTCACATTTATTCTTCTTGTCTACCTGAAGTTTGAGGAGTACAATGATGTGAGTAAGATTCCTCAGACTCGTTTCTGACTAAAGGGTTACTGGATGATACTTCAGTACTGAGGTTACCAGATTCCATTCACTAGCCTAGGCGTACCAAGCAGCCTCTTGTTAGATTGTTTAAATCTCATCTCGGAAAGTGAGACATAGTCGCTAGAGCTTGTCCAATTGATAAAAATCCCATGTCTTCTGTCTTCTTTGTCACCGACAGAAACTCAAAAGGGGAAGGAGATTCACAACCTCTCCTTTTGGTTTGATGTTTGAGGCAGGAGACTTGTCTGAATGTTCACTTCATGTCAATTGACCACCCCCCAAAGTGAGAAGTGCTGAAATAATTTTGGTAGGTTCCCAATGTCACTCTCAGGTGGATAAAAATTTAGCTTTCCTGGGGCCGCTCCCATGGCCGAGTGGTTAGGTTCGCACACTCCACTTCCGCAGCCCAGGGTTTCACCGGTTCAGATCCTGGGCGCGGACATGGCACCACTCATCAGGCCTTGCTGAGGCGGCATCCTACATGCCATAACTAGAAGGACTCACAACTAAAAACATACAACTATATACCAGGGGACTTTGGGGAGAAAAAGGAAAAATAAAATCTTTTAAAAAAATTTAGCTTTCCTTTGCCTGACTAGTACATTGAGAAAACTCTAGGAGATGGAGAGAGATTACAGTAGGGTTTCGGACACATGCCTATAAAAGAATGGGAAGAGGCTAAAATTAGGATCAAGAGACTCTGCAATGTATTTACCTGTCTGACTCGGATATCTGAATGGCTGAAGGCTAAGTGAAAGAAATCTCCAGTGAAGTCAATCTCATCTTTTTCATGACAGTTCCCACGGACGATTTTTACCAGATTCTCAGAAAGGCTTGAAATAATACCAGATGTGGTTGTCAGAACTGAAATGTAGGAAACAGGATGGCTTTGTTCCACTTAAAAATCTCTTGAGTGCGTGTAAATTTCAACACCTGGTCCTACTGCTATGTCACCACTGTGTTGAGAAGTAATTACTTCCTGATAGGAGGTATGGCTTACTTCTCATATCCTTGTGGCTATGACAAAGTTTCCTGCTCAGGCCCAGCTATTCTTCTCTGAACTGAAAACAGAAACTTCTAAGGGGATGAACAGATGAAAAGTAACTACACATTACTGATATCATCATTACCTTTCAAAGATATGAAGGAACTATGACTGTGAAATGCTATACCTTTTCCTGGGCAACTGTTCTACGTTCCATTCTCCAAGTGCCTTTCTCTAAGCAGTCGTAGAGGCTACTCAGTCTGGTGGTAAGAAAATCATACAGAGAGGAACTTGGTTCAAGTCTTTTCTTCTATTTACTTGACATTTGACCTTAAGCAGATAATTTGTTTTATTTTCTGCCTCACTTTACTCAAAATGAAAGTTGTTTTGGATAATTGCTAAGGTCCCTTCTAGTCTATTATAAAATGGCTGATGCCTACTAAACCATTGTAACTACATCCACGGTTGCCTAAATTTTTTACAAGGACATTGAGATAGTGGAGTCTTCAGAGGTCTGTGCTAGATCGTGGGGGAAGAGATTGGTTTGTAATGGTACCTCTTAAGCACCTATCAAATCACTACATCTAGAAAGCTATTTAAATGGAGAGGGAACAAAGTATAAGGGAAAGCCCATGGGATTTAGAGTTAGATTGGCCTGGGTTTGGATCCTAGTTCATTCATTTAGCTCTCCTAATTTCTAAAAAGGATCAACAGAAACAATAACAGTAATAATACTTGGAGAACAAATTTGCTAAAGCATAAGAAGGCAGGGAGATTTCTGCCTCTGTTTATGGTGGAGTGACTGGAATCAAACATGCCCTCCTGCTGTTTAAAAAACCATAAAACAGGGGCTGGCCTAGTGGCGTAGTGTTTAAGTTTGCATGCTCCGCTTTGGCAGCCTGGGGTTCTCAGGTTCCAATCCTGGGCACAAACCTAGCACTGCTCATCAAGCCATGCTGTGGCAGCATCCCACGTAAAATAGAGGAAGATTGGCACAGATGTTAGCTCAGAGACAATCTTCCTCAAGAAAAAGAGGAAGATTGTTAATACACGTTAGCTCAGGGCCAATCTTCCTCACACATACACAAAAAAACCTATAAAACTGGACAAAATGTTAAACAACTGTTTCAGGGTATTGGACATCAGGCACACAGTACTTTGATCTCTAAGAAAAGGAAAACATACAAGGTGAGGCCCATATTCATGTCAGTTCTCTGCCTTGGCACAATTCCCAGAATGAAACACAGGGAAATAAACAGACGGCAGTCCATGACAGTGCTGCTGAGTTGAGGGAACAGATATTGAAATTCAGATAAGGGTCCCAGAGAGGAGAGAGCTGTGCAGTCGGATTAACAGGTGACTCAGCTGGGGTTTCCCATAAGTCATTGGCCAAGGGTTGGGCTATACATGTGCAGAGCAGGACTGTGCATGACCTAGCAGCAAGAGGCTGCTATGGGGTTGAGAGTGGAATAGAGATTCTAGAAGTTTCACAGTGCTCAGAAACATTGGAATTCCACCACAATCAGAGTGAAGAGACCTCAATAAAACCCCCAGAATTCAGCTAAGACAACAGAAAAGTTGTGTATTAGGAAAAGGACCATGCTATAGGGTAAGGGCAACTCTAGCTCACCCTAACAAAGCCTGTAACCAAGCCTCCACAAAAGCCAGGAGAAGTGCCAATAAAGTAACTGATGGCCAGATCAAAATTCAGCATTATTTAGAAGACAGCATACAAAATTGATTCCTTACAATACATCATCCAAAATGTCTAGCAATTCGTTAAAAATTTTTTTCAACACACAGAGAAGAAAATATGACCCTAAACCAAGAAAAAAGCAATCAGTATAAACAGATTCCAAGATGGCCCAGATTTTGGAATTAACAGATAAGAATTTTGAAGCTGCTATGAAAAATATATTCAAAGATATAAAGCAAAATATGGTTTGAATAAGAGAGCAGTTAGAATAAGAGAAGAGAATAAGTCTCAACAGAGAAAGGAAAACAGTATAAAAGAACTAAATTAAAATTCTAGAAATTTAAAGTAAAATATCTGAATGAAACAATTCATTAAAAGAGTTTAAAAGCAAACTGAAGTTAGCACAAGAAAGGATTAGTGAGTTTGAAATTCACAGTAATTAACCAATCTGAAAAACAGAGAGAAAAATATTGAGAAACAATTAAGTGCCTCAGTAATCTGTGAGATGATATGAAGCTTTCAAACATACATGTAATTGGGATCCCCAGAGGCAAGGAAAGAGAGAACGAGGCAGAAAGATTTTTTGAAGAAATAATGTTCAAACTTTATTAGATTTAGTGAAAAACAGCAACCTACATATCCAGGAGTTCAGCAAAACCCAGCAAGCTAATTATGATGAAAACCACACTCAAGCACATCATAGTCCAATAGCTAAAAATCAAAGATAGGAATTCTTAAAAGCAGCTGGAGAATAATGCTATCTTGCACACAAAAGAATAGCAACACGATATAAGGTCAATTTATAGTAAAATTAATTGTGTTTCTATATACTAACAATAAACAATTACAAAAAATAAATTTTGTAAGTAATTACATTTAATATGCATAAAAATACCTAGGGATAAATTTTCCAAAATATGTGCTAGACCTGTACACTGAAAACTATAAAACATTAAGGAAACCTAAATAAACGGAGAGATATGCCCTTCTCATGATCAGAAAACTTAATTTTGTAAAGATGTCAATTCTCTCCAAATTGACCTGTAGACTTGATGCAATTTCAGCCCGAAGTTCAGCAAAATTCTTTGTAGAAATGGACAGGCTTATTTTAGTATTTAACATGAAAATACAAAGATCCTAAAATAGCCAGAGCAATCTTAAAAAGGAAAAGCAAAGTCTGAAGGCTTACACTACTTCATATCAAGGGCTTTCTATAAAGCTATAGTAATCAAGACAGTGTGGTATTGGTGAAAAGATATTCAAGGAAGATCAGTGGAATAGAATAGTGTCCAAAAATAGACCCATTCGTGTGTGCTCAATTGAGTCTTAACAAAGATTTCGAAGTAATTCAATGTGGAAATGATAGTCTTTTCAACAAATGGACTGGATCAACTGGATATCCAAATGGGAAAAAAAATGAATCTTTACCTCATACCACACACACAAATTAACTTGAAATGGATCATATACCTGAACATAAAAGCTAAAATTATAAAATTTTTAGAAGAATAAACAAAAGAAAATCCTTGTAACCTTGATTTCTTAGGACAAAAACACACTCATCATAATAGAAAAAATGCTAAGTTGGACTTCATGGGAATGAAAAACTTCTGCTTTTAAAAATGCATCAACAAAGAAAATAAAAACCCAAGTCCTAGGTTGGAAGAAAATATTCACAATGTATATATCTGACTGAGTACTGGCATCCAGAATATAATAAAGGACCCTTCCAACTCAATATTAAGAAGACAAGTATGGGCCGGCCTGGTGGTGCAGCGGTTAAATTCACATGTTCCACTTCTCGCTGGCCTGGGGTTCGCCGGTTCAGATCCTGGGTGCGGACACAGCACCCCTTGGCAAAAGCCATGCTGTGGTAGGCGACCCACGTATAAAGTAGAGGAAGGTGGGCATGGATGTTAGCTCAGGGCCAGTCTTCCTCAGCAAAAAGAGGAGGATTGGCAGCAGATGTTAGCTCAGGGCTAATCTTCCTCAAAAAAAAAAAAAGAAGAAGAAGACAAGTAACCTAATAAAAGGGAGAATGCGAAAGACTTTGGAACACTTTACAAAAGCAGATATAGAAGGCCAATGAGCTCATGAAATGATGCTCAACATCTTTAGTCTTCAAGGAACTGTAAATTAAAGCCAAAATGAGATAAAAAGGCATGCCCACTGGAATGGCTAAGATTAAAGAGAGTGACAAAATTAAGTGTTGATGAGAATGTGAAAAAATTGGCACTCTCATACATTGTAGATAGGAATGGAAAATGGTGTAACGTCTTCAAAAATAGTTTTTGCAGTTTCTTATTAACTTAAATGCACATCTACCCTATGACCCCAGCAATTCCATATCTAGTTATTTTGTGTATAACCACAAAAAGATTTTCATTCATTCAAAGCAGTTTTATTCACAATAGCTAAAGCCTGGAAACAACCCAAATGTCAAACAATAGAGAATAGATAAATTGTGGTATATTCTATAAAGAAATATAAGTTCAAAAGCAGTAAAAAATAAACAATAAATAAAAATTATCAGAAATAAAAAATGAACAAATTACTGATATAATGCAATAGCATGGATAAATTTCCAGGCTCCAGATTGAGGAAAGTAATATATTCAAATATATATTTAAAGTTCTAGAAAAAAGGTAAACTATTTTATAATGATTTAGTGGCCGCCAGAAGGTAGAGGTTACAATGGGGTTTTTGACTTCAAAGGGGTAGGAGGGAACTTTCTTGGATGTTCCATTTCAAATCTCGACGAGTGATGTTATTCAGGTGTATACATTTGTCAAAAGTAATAGAACTGTACACTTAAAATGGGGACATTTTATTCGATGTAAATTTTACCTCAATAAAGTTGATTTAAAAAGGAAAGAGCATTCTAGCTTTGAGAAATATGTACCCTCCTCTCTTCTCTCCTCCCTGGAGCAGCATGAGCACGTTTTCAGGGTGAAAAGTGATAGCTTTAATTGTATACAAATGTCAGCTTTTACCTTGATGCCAAAAATGAAGTGTATGCCCTCAAGGTACTTGACCCATGGGGTGAATGTGTATGTCAGAAAAAAGAGCAAAGCATACTAAGGAAGCACAGAGAAAAATAAGAAGAAAGCAGGGTGGGGTAGTAAAGATTTGAAGAGGGAATTTATGCATTCCATTCATAGAACTGGAAAGGGGTGTGCCTCTGCTTGATCCCTTAAGAAGATAATCTGAGGGTGTGGATAGGTAGGAGATCAGGAGGAAGTAGTTTGCACTAATGCAGAGACTTTGCTATGAAATGCCTTGGATAAGGAGTCTGAGCCATCTCGCCAAATGTGTGCTCGATAACTGGTCCTGAGGCCAGTTGAATGTGTATAAACAGGTTCCTGAAGTGCAAGATGCCCTAGTCAATACCTTGTATCTCTCATTAAGGTAAATGATGATGAATTTACTAACTCAGAGCTTGTGGTGAATCCCACTGATATCTCCGACCTAGTGAGGAGACTGGTGTTTGAACATAATGTTCAGAAACAAAAAAAGCATAATCCTTTCCCGTCTTGACCACCAGCTCCTGCTTTGACCCAGTGTAAATCACGAACCTTCTAGGTGGAATATCTCCCAGCCGAAACAAATAAAGAGCCAGTCACACTCTAATTATTCCAGCTGATTTATCCTATCTTGTAAATGACCCCTTCTCTTGCTTCCTAGATCTCTGCTGGGCTCTGGTTAGTTCCTTGTCCTTGATACCTGCATGAGATGAAAAGACAGACATCAAAATCCTATTGTTACCACCCAAGGGGGTCATCTGCTTGCCACCAGACATGCCAATAGTCAGGAGGCAAGGTGGTGGGGGGCTGGTCTCCAGGTGGGGAATGTGGCTGGTCTCTGGGTGGGGCAGACATCGGGTCCCAGTTCCTGAGAGTCCTTTGTTTTACTGAATACTCATCAGAGAATGGAGCAATGCCCTATAGCCTGCTCTTTCAGTTGTCATTGATGATGGCTATCAGCATATGCTCTCTGCCCGGGGGTCATCACATTCCTAAGGAACTCAAAAGAACAAAGTTATCATCTTAAAGCAGCTAGGAGGGGCACCAAAACCTATAGAGCACATCTGGGCTAGTTAGTTAGAGGTCATTTAAAGTTACCATATTGTTTCTTTTCTACAATATGGCTTCCCTTATGTCAACCTTGTGTTGAGCCCGTATCACTATTGGCCGCTTATTAGCTATTTGTTTATACCGTCTCCAAGGATCTGGGAGGGGTATTGAAATATGATGAGGAAAGAGACTGAAATGTCTGGTTCAAGTGAGGTTTAGGGGATTTTGCTGGCTTTCTATTACACTCAAGCTCTTGGCCCGTATTTCTGTATACAAATAGCACTTTCACTGAATGACTTCTTTTGTTTTCTTTCTTCCCAAGCAACTAGGGATGATGTTTGACAGTATAGCAATAGGGGCAGTGTAAGCCATGGAAAAGAGCATCAACTGGAGCCAAGCTGACTTGGGTTCAAATTCTGACTTTGCCACTCTGCCATTCACACTGGCTGTACGACCTAAAATAAGTCAGTTAATATCTCTGAATCTCAGTTTTGTCATGTCTGATATGGGGATAATAATACTTAGCTCAAAGAGTTGTTATGGTGATTAAATGAAGTAACATCAAATACATAGAACAGTGCGTGTTATACGGTAGGCACTTGGCATTGTGAACTATCATTATTTATTATGAGTTCTTACCCTTCTTGACTTCTTGAAAGCATTTTATCCTATTATCCTATTTTATCCTACCCCATCCACTCTCTTCCTGAAATTCCAGACTCCCCTCCTTCATCTAAATCACTTGTCACAGTGCCTTGCACACAAGTAAGCCTTCAACAAATGGTCCTTATTCTTATTAGTAAATCTTATTATTAAATTGGATATCTGAACATGTGGTACAAAACAGACATTAGGATGTCAGTAGCTTAGAGACACCTCATCTGACCATGTTTTTTCAAACGAGAATTTGAGAATCTCAAATACTTCTTTAAGAACCAAGTCAAAGACCCTGAGTCTTAACTCAGAATCTAGACCCAAAAGTAGACTTTCCCCGTTCTTGGACTGCATCACTCTGAGCTTTGGTGAATGGCCAGCAAGAGAAGGGCTCTATCCCTGCTTTTTATCTCCCAGCAAGTTTCCATGTTAATCCCTGTTGAACGCTCTCCTTGTGACTCAAATTATCTCTTTGCTGACATCTTATTCTTTGCCTTATTCTAATCATGTCTTGACCTGATCCTACGCTCTCAAGGGTACCCCTCCACACTTTATTTCTGGCATCTGTCTTCTTCTGTAGCAACAGATACAACTCTCTCTACAGCAAATCATGTTTTCCATCCCTTGTCAATTGCCCTTATCTAACATCTTTACTGTCCAAATCCTACCAAGCTCATTTGAAGTCTCTTGTAGACTCTGGATCATGCCAGGTGCTAGAGAGATTGTGGCAGATGAAATGCCTAAGAAAGTCCTTGTCCACAAAAAGCTTACGATTTCTTTAAGGAAATGGGACAAACATGAAAAATAAATTTTATAGACAAGAATTGATTCGGCATCTTCTGTGTACAGATACCTTACAGGGCCTCTGGATAGAGAGTAACCTAGGAGCTCTGGTTTGCCTACTCTCCTGCTGAGGAGACAGAATGGACACAGGAACAAAAGCAAAGCAACATCACTGACATAGTGTCAAATACAGAAAAGTATTAAAATGGATCAGAGCACAGGAACAATCACCAAGAGTGGCTGATCAGGGAATACTTCTTGGAGGAAGTGGAACTGATTTGAACTTGAAGGAGGGTATAGTTTAGAAAAATGCAAAAAGGAGGAGGGCATGTAGGGCATTCCAGCCTGGGGAGCAGTGTGAATGAAGGTGTGGTGTCAGGAATGCTGTAGGTTGTTTGGAGACAATGAGTGCTCTGTTGAGCAGCTGCTGAGAGGGAAGATTTGACGCGATCTTGAATGCAAATCTAAGGAGCTCATATTCCATCCTATGACTGTGTTTCACAGGGTCCTAGGGCTCCTGATTGCACATTTGAAAACAGGGAGAATTTGGTGCAGATGGGGAAGCTGAGCGGAGCTCTAGGTCCCCCATTTCCACATAAAACTGATCCCACTTTTTCTGTTTGATATGTTGAAGGATCATGTAAGATTTTATTTTGAAAAAAAGTCTTCTGCTGCTTAAAAAATTGAAAATCCCTGCCATGGATAATAAAAGCCGTTAAAGAGTTTTGAGCACAGAACATTAAGATTAGCACCCTAGAGAGTTTGTCTCATCTGGTATGTAACCAAAGCGGGAATCCTATTAAACATCCCAACAGTCTTTCTTTAAAAACTGTTCCTGTGACAGAAAAACTACAACTTTACATGACTTCACATTCCACTATTGGATACCTCTAATTCAGGAGACCTTTACATGGAATCCACTGATCTCTCAGAGGTACCATGAACTTTGATGGGGAAAAATATATTTTTATTTCCTCTAATCTCTAACTGAAATTTACCATTTCTTCTATTATGAATGTAGGCCAAAAACCCTAGTAGTATTATCAATAGCCAAAAAACGCAGATATTTTTGTACCACTCTAAAATCATTGCAGATATCTTCAATTTTTTAAGATTTTAATGATATTTCAATAAAATTCATTTTCTTGTAATCTTATGCATTTTATTTTATGCACTTAAGAACATTATTCTGAGAAGACTTTATAGGCTTTACCAGATTTCCAAAAGGATCCAAGATAGAAAGTAATGCTATGAAACTCTGTATTATGTTTTATAAAGCTGTTTTCTGTTGATCCAGAATTTGTCTTCCTCTAACATCTTCCCGTGTTTCCCACGTTTCCCCTCTACAGCTACACGGAATACATCTAAGCTGCTTCCGTGTGACAGTCTATCAAATATTTGAAGACAGCTATAATGTGTCAACAGGCTTTTCTTCTCGAGCTAATCACCCCACATTTCTTCATCTGTCCTTCAAAAGATGTGCCACTTGGTCCACTCATCATTCTGACCAGCTCCCACAACATCCTCCACGTGACCCACCTTCTTCATGTCTTCCTCTTAAAGCGTGGTGGTTGTACCTGAGCAAACATCTAGAAAGGGAAGTTTTAAAGACGGGACTTGGAATCTGTCTCAATTCTCTCAGTACTTCCTGTTCTCCCGAGTTATAATAACCTGAGTTCTCAGATTGAGATATAACACATGTGGTTATTTACTCTTCCTGCTTAAGAAGACTCTGGGATGCAGAAGAGGTGAATCTATTTAAGGCAGTATTCTAAAGTGGTTAAATGGGGCTACACAGGTCTGGGTGTGCATCCTATTTCTACTGAGCATTAGCTGAGTGACTTTGGGAAAATCATTTGATCTAAAACTCAATATTCTTATCTGTAAAACTGATGAAATAATACAGGAGTCTCCCAGGGATACGTTCTAAGATGCCCAGTGGATGCCTAAAACCACAGACAGTACTGAACCCTATATATACTATGTTTTTTTCCTATATATACATACCCATTATAAAGGTTAATTTATCAGTTAGGCACAGTAAGAGATTAACAACAATAACTAATAATAAAATAGGATAGTTATAACAATATACTGTAATAAAAGTTACCATAGATCTTAGTAACCTCAGTATACGATTTTTTTTCCTTCCTTATTAAGTTGAGAGCTTTCACCTTTTCACTTAAAGGACGCATTTTATGGCTTCTCTTTGGCATATCCGAATTGCCAGCATCACTCCTCCTGCGCTTTGGGGCCATCATTAAGTAAAACATGGGTGTCTCGAACACAAGCACTGCGACACCACGACAGTCCGTCTGGACAGTCGATCTGATAACTGAGATGGCTACTAAGTGACTAACAGGTGGGTAGCGTATACAGTGTGGACACAGTGAGAAAGGGGATGATCCATGTCCCAGGTGGGCCATAGCAGTACAGCGGGAGATTTCATCATGCTACTCAGAACAGTACACAATTTAAAATGGATGAATTGTTTATTTCTGGAATTTTCCACTTAAAATTTTTGGACCGTGGTTGACCACAGGTAACTGAAACTGCAGAAAATGAATCTGTGGATAAGGGGAGACCACTGTAGCATTTATTTCATAAATTTGTGTTTATTAAATGAGGTAACGCATATAAAGTGCTTAGCACAGTGTCTGGTATATCCTTGCTAATGTCAATTAACATAAGATGAGCATTACCCTCCTCCTTACCTCATCTGGGCCCTGGGTGCCTCCTTCTAATCTCCATTTCACCATAGTTTCAGTTCCTCTTTCTGGATCTGTGATTTAAATGTGTTCCCCATCAAGTCTCACTATTCTCATTGCAGGGCTTGACAAAGACCCACCTCCTCCTCAGAGGCTCACTTTCTCCTGAATCCCTGCAAGAATTTTAAAGAAACAAGCCATTAACACTGAAAATGATTTCTCACTAAGGTTTCTGTGGAAATGTGTTCCCAGTGGTTATCAGCCTTAAGAGGTTAGGGCTATATTCCAAACAATTAACCTCCTCTTATTTTGTCAGTATAAAATCACACTTTCAAATCTACTTAGTGAATCTATTTATCAGTCTACCTCTTCCCTCCTCCCCACAGTCCTAAAAAAGCTATCATAAGGACAATAGAGGAAGAGACAGGAGGAGAAGTTCTCTCAGAAATATAAAATAGGGCAGGTAAGACAAACTACGCGAACATATTTTCAGCCTGTATTGCTTCAAGGTAACAAGTTTCCTCAATCCAAGTTCCACCATACAAATTAGTACACCCTTTCATTTGCATTAAAGCTTGCTTCAGACTTAATCAGATATTTTCTTGTTATAGAGTTCCAGGGTGTGCATGGAAATTCTGAATTTGATGGGTTTATCCTCACAGGACTTTGGTTATTTCCACATACAGGCTTTACTCTTCCAAACAGAACAGTCACAATCATTTTATTCTCTCTTCAGGTGGCATATCTTCCACAATGACTAACAGTGCTGAGGGCATCCTCCATGTTCAGTAAAACCTTTAATAGCCCCTACAGTCAATCAACCAAGAATTGACTGTGCCCTCTGGGCTAAGGCTTGGTTGGGTGTTGGGGTGAGGGTGGGGTGGGAACGGCACGGGTGGCAAATAGTGTGAGAGAGTCCCTAACCTCCAAAAGCTTACAGTTTCATTAGGAAGAGAAATAAGGCCAATATGAAAAATAAATAGTGTACATATTCTAGGCAATTTCCTTTCCAACTTGAGTTATCTTTCTGTGTATTTTCTCTTTAAGTCCTAAACGTAACTTGAATTCTAATTAAACTGAACATCCTTCCACCCCTTTCCACGCAGCTTGCTTGCACTCTCCACCTCTCCCACACACACACACTCTTGCTGGCGTTCTCACTTGCGCTCAGACTCTCTCACTGTCTCTCTCTGCTCCTTCTCCTAACCTCAACTCACCCAGATAACAAGCTGCTCTGATATATCTTAAAGTAAAAATCTAAATGCATATCCCTCCAAATTGTTCTCATTCCTTTATCACTCCTGTTGAAACACGTATCCCCCTTAGCGTGTAAAACTCAGTGGGCCAGTAGGAAGAAAGCAAATTGCAGGATATAAAATAATCACTACTATATTTTAAGAGCCATTTGTCTTTTGGAATAGCCTTATTAATTCAAGCAAATGAATCTGATGCTTTTGGAGAAGACTTATTGGAGCCATTCAAATCCCATCATCAAGGGACTTCCTCCCCTGGTCAGACCGTTCCAATTCCCTCTTCGAGGCTGGGTCTTACTTGAGGATTATTAGCCAGAGCTGTGTTTGGTCTTCCATATGGGGTTGCATCATTGAGCACAATGTAAGATTGTGCTAACCTAGGCATTTGTCCATAAAATTTTGGACCCATTGGATGCTAAATAAATGGTTGTTAAATGTAGAATAAATAACATGAGCTGTTACATATGAACAAAACAAGCCTTTAGCAAACACAGCTAACAGTGTACACAAGCAGAAAGTTATGGGAGGGAGAAGGAAGGGAGTCTTGAAAGCTGTATGTTACCCAGTAAGGTTCAGGAGGCATTTGGAATGTCTCCTCTAGTCACCCAGGGATGGCTTCCTGAAGAAGGTAGGCCTCTCGGGAGCTGCAGACTTAAAGACTGAGAGCCCTGGGAACATTCCAGGCATATGGTACAGCTTGGGAAGAAGGCTCAGGGGTGAAAGTAACATATTTGAGTTTGAAAGAAACAAGAAGCATTTTGCCAAACATGTTTTTCCCCTCAGTGTTCAAAGTAAAAAAAGGAAATGTGATCCATATGGTTTGGATTCATTTATGCTCAATTATGAAGAGCTTCAAGACATTTTCTAACCTCTTAAGTTTTTAGGCCCTTTTTCTCCTTGAAGAACAGGAAGTCTTAATTTTCCTAGCTTAAGGGAACTTGAAAACTAAAGGATTTATGTTGGACTTAAATATGAGAGTTCATGAGTTTAAATTCAGACAGACTTGGTATAATCCAATGTCCAAACTGTTACCAGTGATGTTTTTCTCTACCCAGAATCCTCAGTGCGATGACTTTCAGAGCAATTCTGATTTGATTTTTGTCTTTAAATGAAGAACATACTTTGAAATAAGAAAGTACAGGAGGTTCAAAATTTATAGCTGGGTTACTGATGGCTCCAGCCAAGTTGTACATCTGAACAAATTACCTCCATATGCTAACATAGCCCTGTTTTTTTCATTTTGTGTATCTGCAAGGGGAAAAATCTCAGAATACGTTAGTAAAAAAGCATACCATTTGATTTTTAAGCCTTATGAATCACTTTGATCCAAGAGAACTCTCCTACACAGGGCTAGCACTTTTACTGACTTTCCTCTGACGTGCCCTAATTTTTTAATTTTTATTTTATTCTCTGCTAAGAATTGCCTTATACATTGAAATACACAGTTCATTATTTCTATTATAGATCATATGAAGGGTAATATTTTAAGAAGGTGACAACAAGGGAGAGGTCAATCAAAATGGAAGCTCAGACCAGTGATGGCACCACACAGACATCATTTAGTTTGTTTTGTTTTTGCCACAATGCTCAGTCATGATGTTGAGCTGCAGCTGTGCTGTTCCACCCTGCCCCTCAACCTGATCTCTAAATAGGTATTCGGCATTCTAATTTGCTCCGCATCTCCTCGATTTCCATTCGGTTATGACTCTTTTCAGTGTAGAATCTGCAGTCAGCAACAAGATAACCAACCTTGGGAAGTTGTGACCACAGGAAATATGGTGGCCTCTTCCTTCTGGGTGAAATATGCCATTGTCAAAGCTGTACTTTCACACTCTTCATTGGCTTCTCAGTCACTCCCATGTTCAAACAAAGAACTTTAAATCTCAAGTTTCAAGTCCCTTGAATTGGGGTGGTCCAATTGTTCCAAAACAGACCAATTTTTCCCTTTCCCACTAGAGCAGCTCGGTCCAACTGTTCTGTCTGGTATCATTCCACCTATCTGGAAATACGCAGTAGGGATGCTTAGATGTAGGTCTCCTGGCACCCAGATATTCTCTGTCTTAATTAAGTCAATTGCCACAGTTCACTGTGACTGTAATCTGTTTACATTGGCTGAAGGGAATGTTTTCTTAGAACAGTCATAATGCTGCCTTTGTAGTGAGCCTGGGGTTGGGGATGGGGGTGAGTGAAGTCTGATTGTGGTCAAAGAGAAAACGACCAGTGTTAAGAAAAAGGACAACTAGTTTGGTGACTTTACACTGGACTAAGGTGGGTTGTAATGATAGCTGAGGTGAACAGAAGTGCATAAAGCACTGTTAAAACATGATTTCATTTATTTAATCCTAGGAACAACCCTTTGAGGTAGTTCCTGCTTTTCTCTCCAATCGGCAATGAGGAAACGGAAGCTCAGAGCGGTTCAGTTGCCTGCTCAAGTTGGCGTTGTTAGTCAAGTACAGATATGGAATCAAGCCCAGGTCTCTGACTGCAAGTCCAGCGCTCCTTGTTTGATTCCACAAGACGCCTGCAATTGCAATTCATTCCAGGAGTTCCAAGGGGTAACACAGCATTAAAAAATGGCTTTATTCCCTTTTCGACTCCCTTCCTTCAGGACGTGGTTCTCTTTCAAGGTTTTCCTTTCTTCGGTGAAATATTCCACTTTTTTAGGCTTTCATCCTTTATGAACAAGTGCTTCCCAAGAGTTGTGTATTTGTCTATCTCATCACTCAGCTGTGGACAGAATTTAGCTTTAAAAGGTCAAGTTCTGTATGTCAATTATTTCTCAATAAAAGTGGGAGGGGAAAAAATGAAGTTGCCTAAGAGGAAGGTAAATGAGTGGCAGCGAGCACAAGTCCTGAAGATCACTATAGAATATGCCATTTTAGGAGTCCTCGTGGTGTGTCCCAACGAGAAAGAACGATAGACAAATGTATGCAGTGGGGAATGTTTGGGACTTCATACCTTTTTGTTTCAGGTCCCGGATCTGCACAACACCACTCTCCCTCTTGGCTCCAATGGAGCCGTTGAGGGGAGGGGAAGGGGCAAAAAACTTTGGACAGGATTCTCAAGGATGATCTAGTTCAATTCAGTCTTTTAAAATAGATAAGGGAGTGTGGTGTTTGGTTAAAACACAGGCTGCAGAATCAGACCCAACTTTAAGTCCAGTTCCAGCAATTCCGAGCTGTGCAGCCTTGAACATGTTACTTAACCTCTCTGAGCTGTAGTCTCTTCATGAATATTGATAATAATGGTAACTACCTTATAGGATGTTTGTGAGTATTAAATAAGATAATAAGTATATATACATATGTGTGTGTGGGGTGTGTGTGTGTATGCGTGTATTTATACATATGATGAGGAAAAGTGGTCCAGGTTGAGCTTACGTAGAGATAGAGGCCAATAATCACCCAGGCATCTCCCATTATAAGTGATTAGTATAGGCAAAGACCTAGAGCAAACAATATATTTAGAAACAAAATTGGAAGGTATAATAAAGAAAATGAGCTTTCCTTGCTTCTGCATTGTTGAGGGTGTTGTTCTGGTCTGCCGTTTATTTATAGAATCTCGAATTAAGAAGGAGACTTGACAGGACATCTAAATTCATCCTTTCTCAAGAAAGCACCGCACCTAACCCAGCCCAGAAGCCTCCGGATAGTTGAACGACTGGTTATTTTGCTGCAACTTGAGGTCAGTCTAGATCAGAATGAGGCCTTTAAGTTAGGAAATATAATGATTATTCATTTAAACAACATTCCTGAACACCTACTATGTGTGTAGCGCTAAGGGAACAAGGTGTGTGTCTGGCGGGGGGATGGTAGCCATGGTTCCAACATGCAAGAAAACCACAAACAGGTTTCAGAGATACGTGTATAAACAGACATTTATAATGCAGTGCGGAAAGTGCCATGAGGCAGGTATATGCAAAAGAGAGAATAAATAGTGATGGATGGTAAGTTAGGGAAGGATTCACTGAGAAGGTGAAGTTTGAGTTAAGTCTTACAAGATAGAGAAACGTTCACCAATTAGAAGTCAGAAGAGGGGCTGGCCCGGTGGCGCAGTAGTTAAGTTCACACATTCCCCTTCTGTGGCCCAGGGTTCGCCAGTTCAGATCCCGGGTGCAGACAGGGCACCGCTTGGCAAACCATGCTGTGGCAGGCGTCCCACATATAAAGTAGAGGAAGATGGGCACGGATGTTAGCTCAGGGCCAGTCTTCCTCAGCAAAAAGAGGAGGATTGGCAGCAAATGTTAGCTCAGGGCTAATCTTCCTCACAAAAAAAAAAGAAGTCAGAAGAAAGTTGGAAGACAAACCAGGCAGAAGGAGCATGTACAAAGGCACTGAGATATAAAAAAACAAAGACAAAAAACAGCACACTTGTGGATTTACAAGTATTTCAGGAAGGTTGGAACTTAGAGTGCAAGAGGGTGGAAGACGGTGGGGAGGAATGGTAGGAGATGAAACTGAAGACCTCGGCAGGAGGCAAAACACAAAGAGCTTTTGTAAAGCATGCCAAAGGGGTGAGACGTTATCCTAAGGACACTGAAGGGTTTTAAACCAGAGCAAGACATAATCGAATCTGTGTTTTACATTGATCACCCTGGTTGCAGTGTGGAGAATGGATTGTAAACAGCCAAAGACTGAGCCAGGGAAACCAGTTAGGAGAACACTGCAATAAAGTACATGTGAGATGATGGCAACCTGGACTAAGGTACTAGCAGTGGACACGTAGAAGAGCCTAAAGACCTGTCCAGGTGCAAAGGCTTCTTATCTTATCAGAAAGACAGAAAGGCGGTAAGGAGGTAGTCTCAGGAAGCACACCAGTGGAGTCGCAAAGTCCTCACTGTAGGTGTGAATGCAAATCACATTTGCTTTGTCTAACCTCTCCCGAGTAAACAGAACGGGTAGGTTACTGAGGCCTCAACTTTTTTGGTTTATCAAACATGATTAATAGTGTATTTCTTCCCCAAAGTACACACACTCCAGGTTACAGAACACAAAAATGCATTTCCTCCTTAAAGAGCACACACTCCAGGTTACAGAACACGAAAGAAAAACAAGACAGGATTAATATAGCATTGATTCTCACTTGGCTTTTGACATAATGCAAGCCATTGTGTTCAGCTCCTCACCAATATGGCTCACACAGCAGAGCTAAAGGTGCAGAGACTTTCACATTCTTCCCTTGGGAAGCTCCCTTCATTTACCTACTATTGATGTCAAGAATGAAGGATGCAAGGTGAATCAAACCAGCAGTATTTCCTGAATGCCTCCTCGGTGCCCAGCCCTACATCAGCATTGGCAGAAGTTAAGAGGTTGACAAGGGTGTAGGTGGAGGGGACAGAACCATAAGATAGACTCCTTGCCGTCAAGAAGCTCACACTCTAACTGGGAAGGCATATCCTGTTGCGGGAAGTACTCCCACAACAAGGGAGTGAAAAACTCTATGATGTAAACTGGAAGTGTCCTAGTAGCCTAGGCGAGCTCAATATAGGCTGACAAATTCAAAGAAGGCTTCCTGGAGGAGACAAGGATGTGCATGAATTTGAAGGGTGGGTGAGATCTGAATTGGCAGAGAAGAAAGAGAGGTTCTGCCACGCAAGGGTGGTGATAGGAGTGGATGTGGGGACACATATGTGGGAGGGCTGGTTAGCAGTGACACAACAACAGAGTTTATTTCCTTCAATAACACCTTCATCTTGGGCAGGACAAGTTCTTTCTGGCATTTATTTATTGCAGCTTTAAGAGGGACAGGGCAAGCTTGAGAGTGAGGAGGTAGAAAGAACGTCCTGTGACATTTTTCCAAAGTGGATTCTGTGATGCCTCTTTTCTGAGATTGGTGTTGGCACAAAGTAGGGATAGGCATGAAGGGAATAAGAAGTCAAGAAGGCAAGTGAGAGAGGGAACTAGTATTTACTGAGCACCTCTATTTCCATGTCTTGTCTCACTTAGTCCCCTTATCAACTCTTTGAGTTTTGTAGTATTATTCTAGTCTAGAAATGAACATGAGGAATGGACACATCAAGAAAGTTCTTTAAGACCATACAGCTGATTGGTGGCAAAACTAGAGTGGGAGACGAGGTCTGTCTGACTTGAAAGACCTTGTTTCTCTCCATTACTCCATACTGCCTCAGAGGAGAGCAGTTCTCTGCCTGTGGACAGCACACTGGACTTGCACTCAGAAGAGCTTAGTTCGAGTGTTAGTTCTACCACTTACTACCTGTGTAAACATTAATCACAGCCTTTCTGAACCTCAGTTTCCATATATATATAAGGCAACAAAATTATCAGCCCTACTTAGGCCACAAGGTTGTTATGAAAATTATATGAGATAACAGATATTAGAGCAGTTGCAGAGTATAAATACTACACAAATGTGCATTCTGTTATGGTTCACGGAAAATGAGCATTTGCCTGACTCTGCCACTTACTACATGTGCGACATTCAGGTAGCCACGGCTTTCCTCTGATATTCTCTACAGGGCTGTAAAGACAAAAGAGCTTACCAAAACCCATCCATCCACTCATCTATGAATGTTTATTGATTATCTACTCTCTGCCAGTCACTGTGTGAAAAGCTGGGTATAAAAAGATTGTCCTTGTTTTCAAGAAACTGCCAATCTTGTCAGAGAGACAAGCTAGGAAACAAATAAACATAATAAAACAAGATTTGCTTTTATGGGGGTATAAGGCAGAAAATGTGGTGAAGCTTAGAAAAGTAAGCCCTAACAATGAGTAATGGAGTCAGAGAAAGAGTCACAATGTGTACATTTTAACCAAGGCTTGACAAAGGAGAAAGGATTTTCCCAGGGGCCAAGAGGTGGGGTGGGAGAGCTTACCCAGCTATAATGTATAGCATGAGAAAAGCTTGGGCCAAAGATAAAATTCCAATATTTAAGGGATAGACAGAAATCAAAGACTCTCTAAAGCAGATTGAGAAAAGCGTAGAACTCAAAGAAAGACTACTATCATGACATTCACAAAGGAGAAAGTGGTCAAGAGTGTCCAATGCTATTAAGAGTCAAATAAGATGAGACTTGAAAAATGTCCACTGAATTTTGCAATAAGGGGGTCATTGGTGACCTTGGCAAGATCCTACCAGTGAAGTGCTTATGCTGGGTTCCATATTTACAAGGGTTAGAACGTGAATGGGAATTGAGGAAGTGGAGATGCAGGTGGAGAACACTGTTATTCTAGAAATCTTGCTAATAACAATAGCTAAAGACAGCGAGTGGTGTAGAGAGACGTAGGATTCAGAGAAGTGTTTATTGCTTTGTTTTTTGTAGGTCGCAGAGATTTGGCCATTATATCTTGAAGAGAGAGGATATTTGAGGATATAGGAGAAATAAAAGATAATTCATAGACTGAGGTTCAGAGGAGGCAGGAGAAGGGTATAAACGAGAATGAAGGAAGAAAGATTATTTCTGACAGGGGAAGAGCTAGATACCTGTTCACCTGCAGGTGCACAGGAGAAGGTGAAGCCGAGTACACAACAGCTGTCTGTATAGTATGTGCCCTACGTGCTCCGTCCCCCCATCACTAGGCCAAATCCTTACTCATCATTCAGACTTCAGCTCCACTGCCACTTCTGCAAGGCAGTCTTCTTGTACTTCCCAGAGACGAGGATAGGTCTCCCCCTTGTATGCTTCATAGCACCGTTTTCTTCTCCCTCATAGCACTTTTGACAGTTTGTAATCATGCATCCATTAATGTGATCATCTGAATGTCTGTTTCAGCCACCAGACTGAGAGCTCCACGAGGAAAAAAGTCACGCCTTTTTTTTCGCTCACTTCATTATCTCTAGGATGTAGTGTATAGTGCCTGGCATAGAGTAGGTATTGAATTAACCCCTGTTGAATCATCTTAAATGTATACAATTAATGGCACTAGGTGCTGACCAAACAGAAAATCTCTATTTTGTTTCCTGTAAGGGGCAGTTCCTATAAGGGAACTTTAATCTAGCAGAAAAGACAAACCACATATCTAAACGATTACAAGGCAAGAGATAGCACTTGGCTTAACTCCACTTCTTCCCGAAAGTGGAGCCCCATCCTACCCAGAATCAAACACTCCTTCCTTTTCACTTGCATTGCACTTTTCTCATACTGATATTCTAGCATCATCTTTGATTTACAATTTATTAGCTTAGTTCTCCAGTCTTCCTGTCCATTCTGTCCACTTCTCTTCTGTTAAATCAAGTCAGAGTCAGTCTCAGTGGCTTTCAACTGAGAATCCTAATACATGTGGCAATTTTCACTTCAACATTGAACCATTGGATTCAGAATCATTTCAAAACTAGGTTTTCTCTGTAACAAATTTTTATCAAATGCAGTTTTAAAACACATTTGGTAGAAATTTTAAAATTTTATCAAGCAAATGGAATTTTTTGCCTTTGCTTTTGTCTGCTCAATGGCAGATTAGATTTTTGCAGAATATTTAGGTAATTGAACTGCTCAGTTTGCTCAAAACGACCAGCTCGCTGGCATAATCACAGTGGTTTAAGACTATGCTAGTGTCGTGACAGATTTGGTTCTTTCTTTCCTTTCTTTATCCTTTTTTTTTTTTTTTTTTTTTGAGGAAGGTTACTGCCAATCCTCCTCTTTTTGCTGAGGAAGACTGGCCCTCAGCTAACATCAGTGCCCATCTTCCTCCACTTTATATGTGGGACACCTACCACAGCATGGCTTGCCAAGCAGTGCCATGTCCGCACCCGGGATCCAAACCGGCGAACCCCAGGCCGCCGAAGCGGAACATGCGCACTTAACTGCTGGGCCACCAGGCCGGCCCCTCCTTTCTTTATTCTTTAAAATAAAGATACTGCTAGACTCAAAAGCACAAGAGCAGCTATGCATTGATGTGGGTTTTTGCCAGTTCAGATGAGCTATGATCTCCCATAAGGGCACAAATTGTAGCATGCTTTGAGGCACTCAGGGAAAGCAACAAAGAAGAGGCTGCTAGAGAATCTGGAAAGTTCTATCCAAAAGCCTTTGATCCAGAAAAGGCATTACTGTGCTTCTGGGAAATATTTTAGGGTATTTGGGGAAGCACTAGGCCAGAAGTTGGGAATTTGCAGCAGTTGTCTGGGACGCCTAAGTGTAACATGGTATTTATTTGTTTCTGTCTTTGGCGAAATCATGACAGAACCTCGTCATTGCCAACAATTTCCTAAAAGTCTTTGAGTCAAATTTTGTGGATGTCACAATGCCATTTAGTCTGATATGATCTGGTCCGGTGCATAGAATTCTACGTCAATGGTGTCTAGGAGGTAGTATCCGTATTTTCAGCAAAATTGCCAGAAAAGGTGTATGACATTATAGCTGATTATAGCTAATAAATTATAGCTGATAAAGCCAAGAGTTTCAAATTTCATCTAAACTATGTAAAAATGTTTTCTTTCCTACATTCCATTTCTTAACCTGATAAAGAAAAGGCGTGGGCTTTGTAGTCAGGCACACTTGGGTTCAAATTCTAGTTCCACCACTTAGCAGTCCCCTTCAGGCGAGCCACTTACTCTCTTTAATCCTTAGCTTCTTCATCAGCCAAATGGGAATCATGCCACCTTCCTCACGGGATATTTGTAAGGTTTAGGTAAAGTAACCTTTGAAAAGATCCTGTAACACAGTGCCTGTCTCAGAATACACTCTTCAGATCTTACTGTTCTTCCCTTCTTTTAAATACTGGAGATGCAATTTAAAGCTTTACTTTCCACTTACTTTCATGTAGAAATTAATTGTATTTGGGGAGAAATTTGTCTTGTTCTTTTGCTATGAAATGAACAATCTTCGGGAAAATAAATTCATATTTTATGTAGTGGCATCTAATGCATATGACTTTGCATTCTAGAAAATCATAAAATGAGAAAATCGTAAAATCTTTTAGAATAGCAAACAGACCACAGACAAGACCAAGATTCGGGAAGCATATGAATAAGAACGACTTGAGTATTTTGTCAACATGTTATCAGAAAATAGCTCAGAAAAGTATTTGAGGAGCAGACTAGTAACATGGCCCAGAGAGTTGTATGATAAGAAGGATCTCCTTGTGATGAAGAGGTCTTCTGAGAAAGAACAGAGGTTTGAATACAAATTAGGTTTGGGAGAAATAAGCTTGTGCTTTGCAAGATGAAGGTTTCTTATTTTTCTCAAATTTTTTGAAGCATTATACTTTGCATTGAACAGTAAAATGATCTAAAAATATTTGGGTATTGGTTTTTAGCATAGTCAAGATTTCACATTCCAAATTTTGAAGCTGGTTGAAAATAAATATAATCACAATCTTGGAGATTTAATTTCTTTCTGTTCCCCTTGATTTTGTATTTATGGTTTTAGAGGCATTTTTTTTTAATTTGAGAGTAGTGCCATGGCTGATAACAGAAGAATATTGCTCCATTTAGACTTTTTTATACTTTATGTTTTTATTTACTCTTTTTTCTTTGGTAATTAGGAAGAGAGAAGGAAATCAGATACTCAGTGGAAAAAGCTATGTTAGAAACACGTCATGGGTTCTGATATTCCCTTTCTGCAAAGTCAGCTCACTTTGTCTACTAGGGATCTCTTCCTGAATCGTTTACCTATGCTGCCTGTGGGAAGATGGAATAACACAATCGACCAGTAAGTTTGGAAGGAATATCTGGGTATGATTGCCTTGATTTTCCCCCTTTTTCCATTTTGGAGCCAGCCTTCCCGCAGACATCATAAGTTATCCTCTGTCCCTCCGGATCATGGGTTATACATGTGCTTAAACCTGCAAACGGAGGCCCAATCCAGTTCTGTCTAAGACTGGGCGAGTATATTTGCCTAATTCTGGGAATCAGTGAGCAGGCCAACTTGGATACCAGACTTAAAGACAAATCCTTGAACCAGACCTTCCCAATAATGTAGGTGATATCTGGGCATCCATATTATAGTCTTTGTTTCGTTTCTCAAAATATTTACAACTTGGGTTAAAAGAGAGTTGGTATTTATTGGGTGCCTTTTCTCCCTTTCCCCGGAGAGCATATCACGTAAGAAAAATGTTTTTTCTAAATCCTAATAAAAAACACTAACTGAAATAGATCTGAATGAAATAGATCATATAGATCTGAAGTAGCATATTGCATTTTTAACATTTGCTCTTTTAACGTGTTACAACATTATATCTACTAATTTTCTCCACATTTATTGGAAGGAAATTGGGATTTGAAACTTGAAAGTTCTTCACAATGACTAATGCTAACCCTTTACTTAGTGATTATGGGGAAAAAGCCAAATCAATGAAACAGCTGAGGAAAGGTTGGTATACAAGAAAAATTAATGTTCACAATTTGGAAGGAGTCTGGAATAGCATATGATATCTGGCATCCAAAAACAATTCTCCATTTCATGATTAAAGGAACATTTTTGAACCATAACCAAACACAAATGCAGCATTAAATAGAATTCAGATGGTCAACTTTCAACCTTAAAGGGAGTAAAAGTCAGTGTTTTGCTTTTTTAATTACTAGCAAAATAAAGACAACCAATGGGATGGAAGTGTTTTAAAAGATTTTGTGAATTCTTTAGCATTGGGCATTAAACTATTTAACAGTGACTACCTAGTATTTTACAAAGGCCAAAATCCAAGATAAATTCCTAAATCACCATGTTCTGATATCGCCACCAGAGGTGTACTTGTTTTTATTTCTTGAATTATAGACTATAAATAGGACCTAATAGGAGCGACTATAAAGTAACATGCCTGTCTCACACAAAAGTCTCAGGACAAATATGATCACATTCACATTGTCTCTTTAAAGGAGCGCCTCCTGTGTTTATTTCAATGACGCTGCCATTCAACAACGTGTGCTCAGACGCCTCTTTTAAAATGGTGAGTAACCACAGCAGAGTGCGCAAATCTTAAGTATACAGATCGATTACTTTTACGTATGTGTTCACCCACGTAACCTCCACCCAGATCAAGATGTAGAACGTTTCAAGAACCTCAGAAAGTTCCTTTGTGCTCACTACCAGTGATTACTCTTCCCCAAAAGAAACCATTTTTCTGAACAGCATCAACATAGACTAGTTTTGACAGTTTTTGAATTTCATATAAATAGAAGCATACATTATGTATTCTTGGGTATCTGGCTTCTTTTGCTCAGCGTTGTTAAGTAATCCATGTTCTTGTTCTGTTTATAGCTATGTAATATTGCATTGTGTGAATATACCACAGTTTGCGTATGCCTCCTATTACTGAAGTGTGTTTGCATGGTTTCTAATGTGGAGCTATTATGAATAACATCACTATGTATATTACTGTACACATTTTCTTATGGACATAAGCATTCCTTATCCAAAAGTGGAATTGTTAGGTTATAGAATGGTATTTAGCTTTAAAAAATAATACTACCAGCCAAGAAGAACTGAAAGCAGAATCTCGAACACATATTTGTACACCCACGTTAGCAGCAACATTACTCTTAAGAGCCAAAGGGTGGAAACAACTCGAGTGTCCATCGACAGATGAATAGATAAATAAAATGTGGTACATACATACAATGGAATATCAGTTAGCCTTAAAAAGAAATTCTGACGTGCTGCAACATGGATGAACCTTAAGGCTATTATGCTAAATGAAATAAGCCAGTCACAAAAAAAGCAAATATAGTGAATAATTCCATTTATATGAGATATCTAGAGTAGTCAACTTTATAGAGATAGAAAATAGCATGCTAATTGCCAGGGGCTGGGGGGAGGGAGGAACAGAGAGTTGTTATTTAATGGGTACAGAGTTTCAGTTTTGCAAGATGAAAAGTTCTGGAGATGGATGGTGGTGATGGTCGCACAACAATGTGAATGTACTTAATGCCACGGAACTATATACTTAAAAATGCTTAAGATGATAAACTTCATGTTATGTGTATTTTATCATAATTTAAACATTTTTTAAAATACTACCAAATAATTTTCAAAAGTGATTGTTGTAGTTTATACTTCCACCAGCAATGCACAAGAGTTCCAACTGTTCCACAGTCTCATCAACACTTGGTTTTGTTCATCCATTCTATTTTAGCCATAATAGTGAGTGTGTACTAGCATTTCATTACAGTTCTATTTTGCATTTCCTTAATGGCTAATGATGTTGAGCATCCTCTATGTTTATTGTTTATTTGGATACCATCTTTTTGTCAAGCGCCTGTTCAGCTCCTTTGCCCGTGTATTTTTGTTGGTTTGTCTTCTTTTTTTCTTTTTGATTTGTAGGAGTTCTTTATATATTCCAGGTATAACCTCTTTGTCAGATTAATGTATTACAAATATCTTCCTGCACACTGTAGCTTGCCTTTTCACTCACTTAATGGTATCATTTGAAGAACACTTCTTATAGCATATTCTTTTGAATTTCCTAAATAGAAAAATATTCATTTAATTTGGGTGGATTTGATTCCTAGAAAGAATTTTTCAATCTTTAAAGCTGAGATGATGATAATGCTGCAACTCCCCACCCTCTCCAAGTCTAACCAAAGGGATATAAGGGCTGTCTCTGAGGTCACACACTGATAAGGGTGGAAGTAAGTTCTTATTATAAGTAGCTAACTTAGAAATTGCCTTGGCAGAAACTAATCTTTCATGTATAACTTGTTTATATATCTTGGCTTCCTCCTTGGAGCTGAGAGGGAAGCTTAAAGGGGAATAACTGGGTCAAATAGTAATGTTTGATAAAGAATATTAATAGAGTAATTAATCTAGCCATGTATTACCATTTGAAGTTTAAAATTACTCAAGACAATGAAATAACATCTATGGGCAGGTGTATGTGCATGCATGTGCAAGAAAAAAGAGAGAAGAACAAACTGGCCCCGAAGATAATACGAAAGGACAAGTCCTAAAAATGATTTGGATGATGGCAGAACCACTGAAGTATGTAAATGGTCTTCCAAAGCGATGGCAATGTATGTCTCGTTACTTTTTAGTCATAGGTACAGTTGGGCAAATATCCACTAGGCCCCTTGGACATGGGCCAGTGGACATTAGTGGCCTTTGTGAGATTTGCCTCACCTCTTGCCCACCTCACCCACTCATAAGATATTTTAATCCTCAAACCAGAAACTGAGGGAAGTAACTGCCTGATCCTCAATGGAACCTAGGCGCAGCCCTAGCATCTAAAATGCCACAATTATTGACTGTTACAAAGTTCGTAGATTGGTCCAAGTTCAGACAAGTTAATACAAGGAACTATCTTTCCTTTTTTTCTTTTCTTTGTCTTTTTTTTTTTTTGCTTTTATTCATTTAATGAAGGAATTCTTAAAGTAAGGTAAATAGATTGTAATTGCTGTGCATTGTATAGAGGAATGGGCCTGTTCAGGCCGAACACAAAATCAAGCCTTAGTGAAAAGCCAAGGAATCCTAGTGAGGAGACAAAGCCCACACACGCATTGTTAATATGAGCAAATGTAAACATCTTTTTGAGTACTTACCGTTTTCCAGGCACTGGGATAAGTTGTTTATATTAATTTCTCATATTACCTTTACAACAACACAATGAGTTGAGCACTATGATCATCTCCAATTTATAGTTGAAAGAACTGAAATATATGGTGGTTAAGTAACTTACCTGAATGAGTAACATGGATAACATATGACAGAGCTAGAACTTAAACCTGACCTGTCTGGCCTCAGAGCTATAAAGCTCTGTTGCCTCCACCACTGAAGCCTACCTAACCTGAGTACTCAAAGGGGCTTACATGTCAATTGGTGCATTTGGTCAAACGTGCTTATGAGAGAAGGCTAGTCTCACGTATACTGGTCAGAGCTCTTAGGTATAGACAACTCAGTCTACTCCAGCCAGTTTAAGGAGAAAGAGATTTAGTAAAATAATTTGGGTACCCTGTAGAATCTCTGGGAGTGCCAGGAACCAGGCTTGGATACCAAATAGGCAGGAGCAATGATTCAGCAATGAGAAATGCCCAACCATACCCCAGGATGGTTATAGTGCAAAGACTACCGCTGCTGCCTCCTGCTTCGCAGGTTTAACTTGAGCCTGGAGACATAAACTCTGCCACAGTTGTTTCAGAAGAACCAGGTGCCTCAGCCGCCCTGCTTGACAGAACATCCATCTCCCCAAATGCATTTTCTGCAGAACCAGGTCGTAGGCCAGTGCTCTAGCTGCAAGGGAATCTAAAAAATGAAATTTTAACTATTTGGTCACCAAGTATCGAAAGACAAGTTAGCAGAAAGATAATACAGATAGTGAATGATTTAACCTATAACATCATTGATACTATGTGGCAGAGATTTTCACCTTGGACTTCTTCTGGCAGTAACCATTCCGTGGGTAGTTAGTTAGGGACTTTATTGAGTATTTCAGGTCAGGAAAATTGAATGATAATTTTAAACAGAAATTCTGACTTCCTTCAAATTAATTCATGTAGAGAAGCATCTAGCCTGCCTGAGCACAGACCTAGACCTGAATTATACTCTTTATCAAAGAGTTATACTCCATCTCTCCCTCTTTCTATATATATATCTCTATCTACCTATATAGTACTCCCATCCAGTAGCTCAACAAAAAACCTGAAGCCATCCTCAATGTCTTGCTCTCCCTGCTTTCACCTCAACTAATCAGTTACCAGGACCTGTGATCGCTACCGCCTACATCTTTCTCAGAATATCTCCTTTCCGTCATTACTGTTTTTGCATTGGAGTTCACTTAAAGATTACACAATCTCTCACACCATAGTCTATTCCCTGTGGCTGGAATACTCTTCATTCTCTAGTCCAACATAAAAATCCACGCTTCAAAACCAAATTTAGGAGTCATCTTCCTTTACATCTACCCTAACTTACCAGGTTTCCAAAGTTCTCTGGTCACACTTCTAGTATAACATTCTATTTTGTTGTTGTTGCCCATGAGTCTTTCAACTGGGCTCCAAGTTATTAGTGGGCAAAAGTTATCATCTTATTCCTGTCTCTATCTATGGCGCCCAGCCTTCTGCCATATACGTGATAGTAACTGCGTACTGAAGTGATCTAAATGGAAGTCCATATAGAGGATATGATCTTATCCATGCTCTGATTTTGATTTATCATTCTGTAGCAGGGTTATATTACTAGTTCATTTTCACTATTGCTGTTGTTAGATTCAACCAGTTTATTTTATTACTTTTAACTGTGGGAAAATACACATAACTTTCCCATCTTAAACATTTTTAAGTGTACGGTTCAGCAATGTTAAGTATATTCACATTGTTGTGCAACCGATCTCCAGAGGTTTTCATCTTGCAAAACTGAAACTCTATGCCCCTTAAAAAACAAACTCTCGTTTTCCCCACCCCCAGCCCCTGGCAACCACCACTCTATTTTCTGTCTCTACAAATTTGACTACTCTAGATAGCTCATATAAGTAGAATCATACAGAATTTGTCTTTTTGTGACTTGACCAGTTTATTTTTAACTCCAAAAATGTTACATTACCAATGAGCATCAGAACAGCAAAACTTTAAAGAGGAAATCTTCTTCTTTTAATTATTTCTTCACTCACAGAAGGGTTTGTCCTAATTGGACATCTCCAAGTTTATCAGAATTCTCTATTTCCTGTATTTGAGGAGCTAATATGTGTTTTCTTAGTGTACAAGTTTCCAGATTCCTTGGAGAAAAGACAAGATAGCAGTTGGCATCGCCTGGGAGAAGAAATTCCAGTTAGGGTCTGTAAGCTCTTCAGTGAGTGCTGTGCAGTGGGAAAAAACAAACAAGTGTCAGAAAAGACAGTAAGCAAATTAAAGAAATACCAGAAACATGACGGCAACCATTCTAGGGAAAACGGTATCTGTTTCATTCACTCTCAACAAACTATTGGACTAACTGAAAGTTAAACTTAAGATTTATCTAGATTTTTCCTCGGGGAAAAAATAACAATGTGAAACTTGTGATGTTGAAATTTTCAAAATCTAATGCCATAAATGATTATCTCTACACAATATCAAACCGTCTAAATTAAAATGACAAATTCAAGTCGGCTTCGAAATGTTGTCTTTCTTGTTGTTGTTTTTTTGTATTGCTCACGTCTCATCTCGTTCACAATAAAGTCCAGAGCACTTATGATGGTCTGCAAGGCTCTACGTGACCTGGTCCCTGTTAACCTGCCAACCTCATCTCCTGTCACTCGTGTCTTCATTTACCGTTCAGCCTTCACCAGCCACAGTGACCTCCATGTTATTTCATAAACACTCTCAGCAGACCTCAGGGCCTGTCCCTGTACTCGGAAAGCTTTACCCCAGACATTCTCATGGTCCACCCCTTTACTTTATTCAGGCCTCTACTCAATGTCCCTTCCTCAAAGAGGCTTCCCCTGGCCATCTTTCATAAAAATAGTACCCCATTTCTGTCATTTTCTATCCCCTAACTTGGTTTTACTCTTCTTCACAGAAGCAGTCATTATCTGGTACATTTTAGTATTTTTTTACTGTCTGTCACCCCCTACTAGAATGAAAAGTCTGTGAGGTCCACGGACTTTGTGTAATTTGCTGACGCTATATCCCTAGCGGCTAGCACCGTGCCTGCCACATAGTAGATATTAAAAGAAGTATTTCATGTTAAAATTAAAAAAATTTATAATAATAAAATACCAAATAAATAAATAAATAAAATATTAAAATAAATATTCACTGAACTGATGGTTTAAAGTCCCATTTGCCAAGTCATTTTGGGGCAGGTGGAAACAGTCTCCATGCTGTAGGCAAATAGTATTAGATTCTGTGCTCTAATTGGCTACAAATACAAAATCTCCATGACCTTTCCTCACGTGAATTCAGGTGCTCTCCAAGTATAGCTCCCAAACCAACAGCATCAGCATCATCTGGGAACTCGTTAGCAGTTCCCAAAGGAGTCAGAAATTCGGGGGCTTGGGGCCCAGCAATCTGTATTTTAACAAGCCTTTCAGGTGATGCTTAGAGAACATCTGTCTAATCCAAGTCCTTCACCACAATCAAAATCTCTAAGAAGGATATTCCAGAAAGAAGTTCTCTTAAAGGTAAAAACTGAAAAAGAATAAATGTATAAAACCTAAGTCCATAAAAGGCAAGAATAGAAAGATTGCTGATGCCTTTTCTAGAGTTTCTTTTGTTTAATGCTAGCAGAGGATTTTTTTTCTGCATACCCTATTAGATCCGGGTCACTATAGCTTGCTGTGGATGTCATTTAAAATGACCCTTATACCTGCTTCCTCATGATGAACTTAAGTATCTACTATTGAGGCTGAATTTGAGCTTTCTCTTTGTAGGTATCTAAAACCTCTTGATTCTAATTGATTTTTACTGTCTTCACAAACATTAAAACATTTCAAGGATATATCCCTGTATTCTGGATAATGATATGTGAGCTCAGTGGTCATCATTTTCAAAATGACATATTGCAACTTGATAACTATTGAGCATAAAGGCCAAGATCTCATTGGACAAAACTGGATGCAGAAAGGACAGGCATCTTGAATGGGGTGTGTACCTACATTGGTGATCATTCCATTAGGAGAAAATGCCAACATTCTTGAAAGCTCTGCCTTTGGTTTTGACTTTTTTCAGGATTATTAGGACATTTGAATAAAATAACATTTGAATAACTTTAGAAAAGTATAAAACACTATACAAGTAGTAATAATACAAATAACAGCTAACCATTAATTGGATACCTTTCAGTGCTAGGCACTATGCAAAGTACTTTACATACATTATCACAATCTCTCAGCAATTCTTCAAGGTAAGTATTATTATCTTCATCTTATGAATGAGTGAGGTTAGGTAACCTGCCCAAGGCCATAGAATTAATAAATAGTACAGGTGAAATGTGAACCAAGATCTGTCATATTTAAAATCGTATGCTGCTAACCACTACACTCATTGACTCAGCATCACTTTCACTGCATCTATATCTACATGTATACATTGAGATAAATTTCTTTTTTTTTGTTATTGTTGGTGTTACTTTTTTTTTTTTTTTGAGGAAGATTAGCCCTGAGCTAACATCTGCTGCCCAACCTCCTCTTTTTGCTGAGGAAGACTGGCCCTGAGCTAACATCCGTGCCTATCTTCCTCTACTTTATATGTGGGATGCCTGCCACAGCATGGCTTGCCAAGCGGTGCATGTCCGCACCCGGGATCCAAACCAGCAAACCCCAGGCTGCCAAAGCAGAATGTGCGAACTTAACCGCTGCGCCACCAGGCCGGCCCCTAGATAAATTTCAAATATGGTACATTCTCATTGTAGAAATTAAAACATAAAAGAACTATTTAAAACAAAAAGTTAAACTCCCCTTTGCCACCATCCAACCGCAAGCCCACTTCTATTCATATTTGAAATGGGCAAAATTCTGTGTTTGCCTCGACAGGAATATTTTCCTACTATAAGTTAAGCAGAAATGTTCTGAAAATATCTGTCTGTTTTAATAGCTCCCCTATAAAGAGAGATCTGTTTTAATTATAATAAATGGAATAGATATTACATTTCTTAAACATGATTCATGTAAGTGCACTTCAATTTTTGAGGCAAACATTTGCACTATTAAGATAGTACCAACTAAGCTTGTTACTTGCAAAATAAGTGCTTTAGTTAGTTGAGCTGTCAGTGTGGACACAGCCCTATATCTCTGTCTTCCCATTCAGCTGTGATTCCTCCTCTGTCAGCTCCATCATGTGATGAATTAGTCAGAAGCCTGGCAATTCATCCAGATTTGCTTCATTCTCCAGAAGGGCAGGTGTATTTATTCAACAACTCTTTGGCAGTAGCACAGATTTTTTTTTTTTTTTTTTTTTTGATCTGCTGAAAGAGAGAACGCTTGGCTCTACAATTGTCTTTAATGAATGCTGGGTTGATCCTGGCTTGGAGGAGTCTCACTGCAGCTCTAAATACCACAGGTCAACCCCTGAACACTCCCTTTCTGTACCCACTCCACTGATATCACCTACTAGGACTTACAGTAACATAGCAGAGAAAGAATTGGGTGAAACGTTGTCTTCTTTCTTCTCCACTCTTTTGGGCAATTCCTGCTCAGCAAGTTCCAAGCTGGCTCAGTGCTACTGAATTATTCTTTGATGCTTTTCTCTGGAATTGAAAGAGAAAGGTAGCATCCTGCCGCCATCGACATTTTACTGCTGCTAACAAAATGCACTGCAGTAAGTGACTGCCTCGGCTCACGAATCCTGGCACCTGAGCCTTTGCTCTTTCCACTCAGTTTTAGGGGCCAACTTCCAAAAAGTTGGCTCCAAAACCCAATATGCTCTCACTGAGTCATCCTGTCGCGATGCTATTCAGACCTTCTAGATGATCCCATTTTGATCCTTCTTTGTCCAGAGGCAATAGGACTCTGAATAATTCCTGGGGGAGTTGATATTCTGGCTGAGGTTCACCTGAGCACGTACTCACCTGTCTGTGCCATTTGCTGTGGCCGCACTGGGACTGCCCTATTGCGATGTGAAGAGAGGCAGCCCCAGAATCCTACGGTAAAAACCTACCAGCCTGAGTATTAGTGTAGGAGTTGGAGACAGCTCTTACAGCCGCTCCTACCAAGAATTCTACAGATACTTAAGACAGAATGGACTTTTTAGTAGAAAGAGAGAAAGGGAGATACTTATACAGTGCTTGCTATGTAGTCCATTAACAATTAGCAGCAAAGGGCTACAGATCAATGTCCTAAGAAGAATGGAATTTTTAGACTCTGAGTATAGAAGGAAGTTCAGCAGAGGCACTCCATCCACTATTCTCCCTACTGACTCACCATCCCCTTAGTCTCTCCCCACTCCCACCCCGATACATTCCAGAGACAGACACTCTCCCTGTGGACGGCAAAATTGCTATATCCATCTTGAGGAATCCAGACCCAAACATTAATTGAAATTCTACTAAATACACATGTGGAATATGCTACAATAGAATAGATGTAATAAGATAGAAGTCAGAGAGGTTGTTTGGATAGAGGCTGTATAAAATATTAACCATATTTCCATAAGGTAAAGCTGAAGTGGACAAAGGTGGCTTCAGCATTTCAGACATACACAGGTGCTCCAAACATGAGAGAAAAAAAAACAAGGCTTTCTTGACCACCTTTGTGAGCTGATCAGGTAGGAGGAATGAAAGTTGCATGAACGTTAATGGAGCACCAGCCAGGAAGTCCCGGGCAGCCTGCCGCTCAAGGTTTAGGGAAAGGCACCATCTGTACATATTCAAGTGCTGGTTCATCTGCAGGCACCTGCTGCACTTCTGCTTTTATACAATGGACACTGCAAGACAAGACTGAGGTGAGGAAAAGCCCAATGTCAAAGATTGGGAAACTAGCAATACATGGTGGCCTCGAGAAGGTGAACCGTCTTTATTACTATTCCTTGCCATAATAGGTAGGGAACAGGAAAAGTGGGAAAATTCCTTGTTTCAGAAAGATAGTCTGCTTACATCCAGGACAAGTCTAGGAAGGTGCCTCACTGATACAGGAAGCGAAAAGACCTGTGAACACAAGGGAACTTCATTTTTAGACGTTCCGCCAGGCCTGGCTATCCGCTAGGAAAGAAAGATTCTGAGCAGCCATACGCCATGAGATGCGTGGCTTTGGGCAAGGTTTGAACCCCTCTGAGCCTCAGTTTTTCATGAAAAAGGAGAGATTCTCCCATCCTATCCGAATAGTATTGTTATAAGGATCATTTATGGTCCTCAGTGAAAACAGTGCCCCTGCGAATGTGAGATACTTTTTTGTTCTTTCTGGAGTCCACGAAGTTATACTTCCAACTATTTCTGTAACTACAAAGGAGAGAAGCAGACCATTCTGGGCTCCGTAGATCTTCCCTCCTCCTCACACCCTCCACACAGACACAGACACACATACAGAACGACGCCTGGGCTGCAAGTAGTTCCTGGGTACACAAACCGCAAACTTTGCAGAGGTACACCATACCCAGGTTTCGTTCTGGCACCTTCTATTCATATACCGTCTTTTACTTTTTGTGCTGTGTTCAGATGACCGAGAGCAGTCTAAAGGTGATCGAGAAGTAATTGGAGGTTTTTGGGTCATTTACCTGGAAAGTGTGGATACAAGGGAGACTCAAGAGAGAAAAATGAAAAGATGAAAATATAATCCCCAGAGGAAGAAATATTTTCACAATGATATAGGATTCTATCTAGACCCCTGCTTTCACCCTCCACACACCATTTCTCCTTTCCTAATGACTTGCACACTCCTGTCGTCTGTATAAGACCTGGAGAGAGGATCCAGAAAGCTGACCTGCATACTAGCTGAGGAGTCACTGGGTGAGATAACTCACATGACTGCGCATTCCTCTTTCTCTCTCAAAAAAACGTAAATGATTGCAAGTGGCAGAAGCAGTAGTGTTAACAAAATTATATTCTAGTAAATTATTTACAACCTTCAGCAACTTAAAAATTATTGATAACAAGTAACTTGTGATGCCTATCACAAACACAGTGTATTAGGATATGGTCATGGAAAATTGTGACCAGTTTGGGATTATCCTGTCTGTACCACATATTTTATCATGATAACACAGGTTTCGTGTCCCCAGTAGGCATATGAGCTACCTGAGGTCAATAGTCACATTATCCATCTTTGTATTGTCTTCAGTGACTAGCATAGTGTTGCACATGAAGTTGGTAGCCAATCAGTATTTCATCCCGCTTCTACACTTAAGCGGGTTGAGCAATAGTAGCTAATGGAAACTGTGTCTGGAGACTTTGCATTGTGGGAGTTTGCTTGCTTACATCCTGGTGACCATCCTCTGAGGCAGACCAAAGAATACTGACAACTGGAAAGTCATTGTAGATGTGTTAGAAATAAAATCACTTTCTTTAAAATAAACTCCTTTCCTGTAAAGTTTTCTCCATTTGCTAGGATGAGGCACATTCTTCTATAGAAGCTGGAGCTTCAGCACATTATGATTATAGCCTCCACCTCGTGTAGGTAGCTTTTATTATTCTACACTGAAGAGCAGCTATTACATTAGTAGGTTTAAAACGGAGTTTTGAATTTTGTTGAGTAATAAGACTGTAAATGCTGCACAAAATTAGCTAATTTTGTTTTTAGAAAAACCTAGCGCAGCTCCACAGATGAGCTTATCTCTAAGTCCTCAGCAGGATGTCTATTTAAGATAATGTCTATTTAAGATATTTCCCATCAATGAAAGTGTAAATTGATTTTATAATTATTGGTTTAAGTTCCTCTTGGGGGTAGTTTTGACTCTGAAGGTTTAAAAAAAAAATCCTCTATTTCTAAAAATTCTTTCCTTTTCTATTTTGGAAATAATTCTAACACTAACCATCATGTTTCAGAAAGGATTTTTATAGAGGCATTTAGATACACATAATGATGTACATTTTTTTATTAATTCAACACAAATTGTTTACCACAGCTGGGGATTCATGGGCAAAAACAAAGAAGAAACTCTCTTGGAAAAGTCCCTTCACATTTGAGTTAGTCTATAGCCATCTTGAGACACTAAGGGCAGTGATAGAAAGACAGGATGGTGCACAGTGCAAACCGGTGACATTAACAGGAGAATTCCAATCAAAACAGACATCAAGATGAGTTGATAACTAAAGTTAAACTGTTTGTTATATATGAATTACCTCATTTGGGAGTCCGGAGGAGGGGCGCAGATAAACCCACGTCTATGAGACCAAGCTCTTCAGAGGTGAAAATGGAAACTAACTCAACACGATTTCTGTTCCTCAAACCCACTCTGAGAGAATAATTTATCCAGTATTGACCAAATTAGTTTGCTGAATAGCAATTGTTTCATTTTTTCAAGTGTAATTCACAGGGGTTAGTGGAGATTATCTGTTTCTTGGCTACCAGTTCTTTATATCATGGACACCAATCCCTCATAGGATGCAACCAATTGAACTAATTGGACCTAGAAACTATTTCCTTCCTTTCAACATCTGAGCACCTATTCTGTGTAGGCACCATGGCGGGCCCTGGGAATACCCTCTCCCTCCATATAAATGAGGGAAACTTCGTTGGGAGGAAGTGAGATAAGAAAGAGGGGAAAAAAGAATATATTACAATAATTCCAACTTTCAGGATTGCCAGAAAAAATATAAGATGCCCATTTAAATTTAAAGTTCAGGTGGACAACAAATAATATTTTAGTATAAGTATGTCCCATGCAATATTTGGGACATATATGTATCTTTATTTGCTAAATATGGCAACCTTAAAATATGTTCCTGTATCTAAAACCTTCAATAGAAGCATGAAAAATACAGTGGGAACAGTGAGAGGGGAACATTAAACCCTCCATGGGTGGACCAGTGTGTTGTTCATCAAGGAAGAATTATCTGCAAGCAGAACTAAGAGGACCACAAGGATGGAAGAAAGGCATTGAGATGATTAGAGGTGACCCCATATGTAAAAGCGACCGCTAGTCTAGACTCAGTCAGACAAGAAGAGCTGCAGAACAAATAGCATTGTTGTGCCAATCAATATATGCCAGTAAAATACCCCCAAAAATAAGAGACCAAGAAGAGATAGAGACACCCGAGAATAGATACAAAAATCTTGCTCCTGCGTATATATTTGGAGTGGCTGGGGTGGCAGGGGGCAGGTAGAAATTCATCACAGAGCAAACTAATAAGATTAGCATCAGACTCATTGCCTGATCTGGTACATTATTTTTAAGTAATGTCAGAAGAGCTGGCGTCACTGACTAGAACAGGATGGGAGACCTGATCTTTCTCATGGTAATATATAATGAATTTAAGAAGAATTACGTGATACCTAGCTAAAGATCTAGATTAAAATCCTGGATCTACCATCATACAATAGCCATGACTGTATAATATTGTATGATAAAACGTTAGTCATATGATCTTGAAAAAGTTACACACCTCTCTGAATCTCAGATTCCTTGGCTGTAAAATGTGACTAGTAATCGTGACGATTACAAGTGATACTGTCTATAAAAGCTCATACCACAAGGCTTAACATATAACAAATTTCAATGAATATTGGTTATCTTCCATCACCAGCACTCTCCCCATGCATCCCACCCCAGCCATCATATGGCTGGGCTAAGAGACAGTCCAGGAGGCAATACTGAACCAGCACTTCAGCAGAGCTGACCATAGTACCAAACAACCACCTCACCATTAGAGAGCAGGGCCCTTCCTATCAACTGAAAGTGGTGAACCAACTTTATAAATTCCAATACGGAGAAAACGTCCTTCCTGGAAGTATGACAGGAGAAGCTACTCCTTATAGAACAGGTTACGGGACTTTCAGGTACTTATGACTAAACTTTTTCTTTCCCTTAAGGAAACATCACTTAACGTAATTGTGACCGGAGGGCTTACCAGTAGTAGACAGTGCTTGGTTTCCCAGTACCAGGTTTAATCACTCTACCAGGAGGCAACTCAAGAGGCAACTCAGGCATCTCATGTTAGGAGCCTCTCCAACGCATGAATCATTGATAGCAAAAACTAGTAAAGAACTTCCTTCACAGCAGGCACACTTTTAAATGTTTTACTTATATTAACAGCTAATAATTTTACATTTGAAAAAAATTAAGGCTCAGAGAGGTTAAATAACTTACATAAGGTTACACAGAGATGGGATATAAATCGAGGCAGTATAGCTCTAGGGTCCACACTCCTGACTTTTGTACTCTGTTGCCCATGCTGCTATGACCATTCTGTAACTGAGCGCTCGGCTAAGTGAGTCACGCGTTTAGCATGAAAAAGTAGAATATACCTCTTACTCATAAGGACTTTATAATCTAATTTTTTAAAAACACACAAAGGACACAGACTACACCATAGATCCGGGCATGATTAAATCCCAAAGTGAGTGGTTTTGGCAGCAGCTGTGATAGGAATTCAAAGGAAGTGAGACGAGACTTCACAGAGGAGGCTGAGATTAAAGGAGCAATGTTTTGAGCCTGAGTGATGTTTCTAAAATGGCTTTCCTCTCATGGTTTGGCTCTCTTAATGATTGATGCAGTTTACCGAACCATTGATTCAGCAACCAAGATGAGCATCATTGCTGGAATGATCAAGTAGCTATAATGAAACCTGGATCCCTCATCCAACTTATACACTGCCATTCTTCTCCAAGATCCTGCGCATCTTCTTTATAAAGCTCATGCTTTCTATCATTTGACTTTAAAGTCCTTATCTAGGACTTTCCTTGGCTAACAATCAATACCACTCTCCCAATAACTTTAAAGATCTATAAACCCAGAAAAATCTTGGCAGTGTATATATTTGTTGGCAAGGTCATATGTACCGTGGTTTTTATAAATTTGTATACGGTTAGAAGCAAAATTTGAAATTCAATTTGCACTTCATTAATGAAAGAAGAGTTCTGCACAACACTGCCCACCTACCTTTGCCATATTCAAATGACAATTGCTTAGCTGCCATCTTGTGGCAAACAACACGCACTGTAAAAAAAAAAAAAGTATCCAGCATTTCATAGTAAGAGTCAAGATTTCCATTTTAATGTCTTCTTAATGGATGGTTCCATATCCATTTCACCTTCCCTTCAGGTAAGCACTTTTTCTATTTTTTCTGATCTGAGGTTTGTTTGATGCCAGATTAATTTCAACATTTATGCTTCAGTAGTTCTTTTGTGACACCGATTTTGCTTTACTTGAAAAAAAAAAAAGATGTTCTGTGGGTTGAATGAATGTTTATAAATGCACAAGAATTTAATATTGCCCTATTTTAAGACAAACTATGAAGAAGTAGTTGAACGTGACACCCCCCCCCACACACACAGTGTTTTTTAAAATCTCAGCACTGTGTACTTCATTCTGAAAGACCACCAATTAGAGACAGTAAAAGGAAATCTACCTTCACAGTTTATTTCCAGTGAGCACACTCATTATTCTTGAAGTTGGTCAGTTCCATTTTTGAGCCTTATTTATTTGTGTTGAGAACAGCTTGGCTCCCATCTCTCATATACTTTGATTTGCCCTTAGATATGCATACTTATTCCCATCTTTAGGTTAGAACTTAGATATTAAGGCCTTAAATATAACTCTGGCTAATGAATGTATGAAGGAGAATTGGCTTCAGAATCAAGTTTGTTTTGCTACCTATGTTGCTGTGCAACCAAGGAAGGCAGTGTACGTTAGTGATGAAATGTACTGTGTATGGACTCAGACTATCTAGGTCTATATCCTGACTCCTGGATTTCACCTTTACTAGCTGTTTGATCTTGGGCAAGTCACAACATTTTTATGCCCTAGCTTCACAAATTTAAAACAGGAGTCATAATGGCATTTACCTCATATGGTTGTTGAGAGGATTAAATGAGTTGATGCAGATAAAGTTCTCCAAACAGTGCCAAATAGAGAGTAAGTATTCAAAATATACGAGCTAATATGACTTACTATTTTTTATTTATTGTTAAACATTATATATTAACAACATTAGTTAAACAATGTTGTAATTCAACAATATTATTATTCTTTATGCCTTTTTTCTCCCTAATGCCAGGTCACTCTGCGGATGTCTGACTCTCAGTATTCAATCATCCTGCTCTTTTAATTGATTTAGCAAATGTTTATTGAGTCCTTAATATGTGCTACACATAATTCTAAGTCCTGAAGCTACAAGAGTGAAAAGGACAGGCAACATCTTAGCTCTCATGTAGCTCACAACTGAGAAGATATTAGATGATAAACAGATAATTCATGAACAGCATACTTTCAGGAAGTAATGTGTACTGGACAAAAATAGGACAGAGTGATGCAATAAAAAGTAAGGGAAATAGAATATGCAAAGGCTCAAAAGCAGTAATTTAAATTATCTACAAAATCAGAGGAATGAAAAAGAAATGGTATGAAATGAGGTTAAAGAAGTAGGTAGTGGGCCAGCCCAGTGGCACAGTGGTTAAGTTTGCACGTTCTGCTTTGACAGCCTGGGGTTCACCGGTTCGGATCCCGGGTGTGGACCTACACACTACTTGTCAAGCCATGCTGTGGCAGGCATCCCACATATAAAGTAGGGGAAGATGGGCACGGATGTTAGCTCAGGGCCAGTCTTCCTCAGCAAAAACAGGAGGATTGGCGGCAGATGTTAACTCAGGGCTAATCTTCCTCAAAAAAAAAAAAAAAAGAAGAAGAAGAAGAAGTAGGTAGGGACCAGATACCAGAGGGCTTTGTACAGCATGGTAAGGGCTTCAGATTTCATTCTAAGCGCAATGGGAATCCATTGGAGGGTTTTAAAGCAGGAGGTTACATGATCAAATGTATATTTGCTTTTTAAAAGATCATATTTTATGTTTCATCATCGTAAAAGCTGAGAATGACTTGCTTCATTCTTCTCTTCAGAAAGTGAAGCAGATGTGTAAATAGAAACAAATGTGAGGGATGACAAGAGTTCCTTCCTCAAGATGGGTTGCATTCACAACCTTGAGTTCCATGAGATACCACTTTATAACAAATTCTCCCCTTTTTGCTTAGGATATTTCTGATTGTTTTTGGTTGATTTCCAGCCAACCAAAATCCTTCTAACCACTTCACTCTTCTCCCTCTAAACTTGTAAAATTCCTTCTCTCTACCTTTCTCATAATACTGATTTTCACCTTTATTTCTCTTATAAGCATCTTCACAGTGAAAAAAATATGGTCTTCTAAGGATCTACAAGTTCAAAGCATCTGAATTTACAGTCTTTAGGTGATACTCTTGTGTATCATTCTGTCTTTGCCTGCGACAGAACTAGAAGCCAAAGAATTGGCAAAAGTAGGACACATTGGGGCGCTGCAGACCATGGGAAACTGATTAATGTCAAGTACCGGCAATAGACCCCGACCAGACAAAAGAAACATGGTCTCCAAGGAAATACCATAATAGTCATACGGCATGGAAAAGCTGTTGACAGACTGATAGCAATGGGTAAAAGAATTTCCCAGCAAGTGTACAGAGCACAACCACAGAGAGTTTAGAAGCACAGAAGTCAAAGATCTAAGCTGGCAGGCAGCACCAAAGACAGTCTGGTAGCTGGTAATAGAGCTTCAGTCACAGGAGCATAGCTTGGGATCAGAACTGGCAAGATAAGTCAGGGTCCTCATCTTTCGAGATCTGTAGCTTATCAATACAGAAGTCTCAGGGACCAGGTAGAGACCAGGTTACCTGAGCTAGGGTAAATGGTTGGAGAAGAACTACAATCAAGTTTGCCTTGACTTGAATTCCTCGTGTCTTTTGTTGCAGCTCCACGTATTTGTCCTAAGGTGGGAGATATGGACGAATCTGCAGTTGGTAGGGGGCTGAGATAAAAGACCCCTAAACGTAGGACAAACTTACTCTATTGCCTTTATTTGCGAATTGTCTATGGATGCAGAAAGTAGCTTAAAGCAGTGAGAACTCAAATTACTTGCCTCTTTAACTACTGTTCTCTTTGGAAAAGGTCAGATTTTTGAGATGCAGGACTAACAACTCAAGTGAGACCAAAACACATCTTCTCAGAGGCACCAAACACTTCCCATTTGATAGTGTTTTTGCTCTCGAGTCCTGGAAACTAATACCTTTAGAGAAGAGCAAGAAAGAAGGCATGTGTGCACAGGGAATCGGGCAGGTCACTGAACACATTGCTGGCCAAACAGCTAACTGCATAGTAAAGTAGCTCAGAGTAACATCACAGAGAAATTGCATTTTTTATAGCCCTATGTTCCCCAATCTAAAGGGACTAAGGGTGAAGTGAAACCAACACATGGCTTCAAACGAAAGCTGATGTTAGCTTGCAAGTCTCAAATTAATGTTTATACTTACCTCCCCTGCAAATGCTGCTGCTTCAGTCAAGCAAGAAAACTTTGTGATCTTAGTGGAGGTTTCCAGTTTCAGATTAAAAGAAAAATGTATGCTTCAGATGAGTCATTGACTCTGGACCAGGGCAAATCTTTCTGATCTTAAAACGATTGGGCTTCTTCCCTGGGTCTTTGAGAAAGAGACTGAAATTTGCTATGAAATGCTGCTTTTATTTTCGACTATGCCTAATGCAAAATCACAAACAAATAATCACAAGAGTCAGAACAGAATCTATATCTTTCATTACCCTACAATTGGAGAGAGTCATACAAGATGCTGAAGTATCTAAACCACATAGCCTTGAAAAGTCAGATGTTAAATGCTTGCTACATGACTACTGCGGAAGTTTGAGGACTCTCACTTCTGGTGCTAGGGTCAACACTTTCAAAGACATTGCTTGCTGGATCTTCCATTAGAAAGCCTTATTAATCACATAAAGGCTGATTTCTCAGTTTCACTATTGTATTTCTATCACACTCATTCTGAAATCACCAGTAACTGACAAATTGATGCTGAATGCTTCTAGGGAGAAGACACAAAACTGTAAATTAGTGCCATCCAAATTCACAAACATTGCTTGGAGATCCTATTACCTTCTCCATCTCCCATTCCACTGAAGCAATATTCCAAACACTAACTGCCCTTTCCAGGGCCCCTGATCAGAGCCAGCTACATAATTTTTGGGACATGGTGCAAAATGGAAATGCAGGGCCCCGTGTTCAAAAAGGATGATAAAAGCATTTTTCTTCCTTCTGCAGACGCTGTCTCAACTTGTCATGATATTCTTTTAATTACCATATAATGCTGCACCCCCTTATGCACAAGGATACTCCTGGGACAAATGTAGACACAGTTACCCAGGTCCCTGCCCCACCACTTAAGGAAGGGGACATGAACACCTGACCCCGACCCTCACCATGCTCATACCTAGGTTTCTGCCAGTGACAGAAGGTGGCAGCAATAACTAGATGGGGGCAGGGAACTGGGCAGCCAAGAATCAGTCCTGGGGAGGCCAAGAGGAAGCAGGAGATGAAACCATGCATGGGCTGAGGCAGCCTGATCCAATGCTCCAAGACCCGAGCACACGCTCCATTTTCCCATCAGACTTAACTTACAAAACAAATTCGAAAGTAAAATGATTAGAAATTTCAAGATGGCAACCACAAAGTATTAAACCCCAAGTGCAGAGCCCCCTTCTGAGCAAGGGACCCTATGTGACTGCATAGGTCACTATCCCATGAGACCGGCTCTGCCCCTAATGCAATTTTGCCCCACTACAAAGAAAATAGAGGTACCAAGGCATGGATTTCTTCACGTTCCTATCAACCATCTACAACCATAGCAGTATCCTGTACTCATCCTTTTCTTTTTTCACCATTTCATCAAAGTATGCTTCCTTCTTGTCAATGCTAATTCATTTAGGTGTGCTCTGTAGCCCACCCCATTATCCCTTCCTCTGAACTTTCCTCTATCAAGTATACTCTTTCCTGATCTTTAGCATCTTCTTCTTTATTGTCTCTTTCCCTTCAGGTTATAAGTATATAACCTGAAACCAAATCTTTACCAAATTGTAAAACTCCTTCACTGACACTGAGTACCCCTCTAATTTCTATCCCATTTCCTTAATTATCTGCACAGCCAAGGCTCTGGAAATAGTCATCTATCTTCAAAATATACCCCAAATCTTACCTCTTTTAATCATCTGCATTATTCCCCTCGTCCAGAATCATCTTTCTCCTAAATTACTGCAACCCCCTGCTAGTCTATCTGCTTCTAACTCTTGCCCTTCTAGAATCCATTCTCCACAAAGTATTCACAGTGATTTTTCAAAACACAAGTCGAGCCCTATCCATCTTCCACTCTAAATCCATGGCAGAAACCACCTATGGGGTACTTTTTATGTACATAAGGTTTTAATTTTTATGTAGTCTTATTTGTCAATCTTTTCCTTTGGGATTTCTTTCATTAATTTTTACTCAGAAAGTTCCTTCTCAGCTCAAACTAAACAAATATTCACCTTTTTTTTGTTGTCTTCAAAAATATTTTGTTTCTCATATTCAACTATTTAATGAATTTGATGGAAGGAGTATAATTGGGATATAACTTTTTTCCCAAATATTTAAATAATTGTACCAGCACCACTTACTGAATAATCTTTCTATTCCCCCCACTAGTTTGTAAGACCGTGTCAGTCATATTCGAATTTCTTTATAAAGTCAAGCGTTTCATTGCTGTTGGTGATGGGAGTGGGAGTGGCGGTGATTGTTTTTCTGCTGGACTGTTTCTTTACATTGATCCAGATATTGATTCTTGTGCCAGTTCCACATCTTCTTGGCTATTGTAGTTTGGAGAGAGGCAGGGGTGGGAGGCGGGTGAAGTTAGAATATGTGATGTGACAAGGCCTCTCTAATGACTCTTCCTTTTCAAAATTTCCTTGGCTAGTCTCACTGTTTATTCCTCCAGATGATCTTTAGAATCTTTTTATAATATTCCAATATAAATTCTTCAGGAGGTTGGAATAAAAATTACATTGGACTCATAAATTATTTTGAAAATGATTTAACAATTTAGAACTATTCAGTGTTGCTGTCCAGAATTATGATGTGCCTTTGCATTCATTTGTCTTCTTTCATAGCCCTCAATTTTTTTTGCTTTTCTTCACATAAATCCAAAGTTTTGTGGGGTAAGTTTATTTCTAGGTTTTTATTTTTTTTTCTAATCTTGCAAGATGAACTCTTTTGGGTAATATTTTCTAATGAGGTTTTGTAGTTTATATGCAAGCTGTTGGTTTTATATGTATGTATGTCCACCTTATTCATTGTCATTCTAACAATTTTTAAATTAAACTTCTTGGGATTTTTCAGGGAACAATCATGTAATCTGCAAATAATGAAAATCCTTCCCCCTTGTTTTCAATAGCTGTAGTTGTCATTTCTGTTTTATGATGCATTGTTCTTACTAGAGCTTCCATAATATGACAATAACAATAACAATAATAAAAATAAATTATAATAATAGCAGCCACAGGGATAGGAGGCAGTCAAATTATTTCTGACATTAAATCATTTTAGTATTTACCTTCAGAATCATTGCAGCAAGATATTCTGGCCTCATATTTTGCTATTCCTTTACCCACACATATTCGTCATAATCACACCAGTCTATTAATGACAGCCATTACAGCATGTGTTTTTCTCAGACAATAACTTTTTTATTGATATATACTTTACATACCATAAAATTCACATTTTAAGTGGAAAATTCAGTTGTTTTTAGTATATTCACAAAGCCATGCAATGATCAACACTATCTAATTCCAGAACATTTTCATCACCCTCATAAGAAATCCATACACATTGGCAGTCTCTTCCAATTCCCCTCTCATCCCATCCCTGGCAACCATTAATCTACTTTCTGTCTCTGTGGATTTTCCTATTCTGGACATTTCATATAATTGGAATCATACAATATGAGATCTTTTGTTTCCAGCTTCTTTCACTTAGCATGTTTACAAGGTTCATCAATGTCATAGAATGTATCAGTACTGTGTATCTTTTTATCGCTGATATACCACTGTACACTTTTATCAAATTTTGTTTATCTATTCATCCACTGATGGATATTTGGGCTGTTTCCACTTTTTGGTGATTATGAATAATGTTTCTATCAACATTCATGTACAAGTTTTTGTGTGACTATATGTTTTCAATTCTCCTGGGTATATACTTAGGAATGGAATTACTGGGTCATATGTTAACTCTACATTTAACTTTTTGAGAAAGCGCCAAATTGTTTTCCACAGCAGCTACACCATTTTACATGTGTGAGCAATTCAGCAATGTATGAACATTTCAATTTCTTCACATCATCACCAATACCTTTTACTGTCTGTATTTTTCATTATAGCCATCCTAATGGATGTGAATTAGTGTCTTATTTTGGTTTTGATTTATTCTTCCCTAATAATGAATGATGTTGAGCATCTTTTCATGTGCTTAATGACCAGTATTATATCATCTTTGGAAAAATATCAATTCATGTCCTCCACCAATTTTTCAGTTGGGTTGTTTATCTTTTTTTGTCCAGTTTTAAATGGTCTTTAGACACTCTAGAAAAAAAGTCCTTTATCACATATATGATTTGGAAATATTTTTTCCAATTCTATGAATGGTCTTATCACTTTCTTGATACTGTCCTTTGAATCACAAAAATGTTCTTTTAATTTTGATGAAGTCAATTTATCATTTTTTCCTTTCATTGCTTATGTTTATGACTTCATATCTGAGAATCCATTGCCATGTTCAAGGCCATTAAATTTTATGTCTGAGCCTTCTTCTAACAGTTTTATAGTTTCAGCCTTTATATTTAAGTGTTTGATCCATTTTGAGTTAGTTTTTGTATATGGTGGGATGTAGGGGTCCAATATCATTACTTTGCATGTGGCTATACAGTTGTTTCAGCACCATTTGTTGAAACAACTATCCTTTGCCCATTGAATTGTCTTGGCACCCTTGTGGAAAATCAGTATGAATGTGAGACCTTATCTCTGTACTCTCAGTTCTATTCCAGTGTTCTATATGTCTGTTCTTATGCTAGTACTACACTGTATTGGTTGTGATAGCTGTGTGTTAAATTTTGTAATGGGGAACTGTGAGTCTTCTCACTTTCTTCTTCTTTTCAAAATTATTTTGGCTATTCTGGGTCTCTGAAAATTTCCATGTGAATTTTAGGATCAATTTATCAATTTCTGCAAAAACAATAGGTGTGAGTTTGAGAAGGTTATATTGAATCATTAAATCAATTTGAGGAGTACTGCCATTTTAACAATATTAAATCCTCTAATCCATGAGCATGAGATACCTTTCCATTTATTTAGGTTTTCTTTAATTTCTTTCAGCTATGCTTTGTATCTGTCAGTGTACAAGTCTTGCACCTCCTTGGTTAATTTACTCCTAAGTATTTTTTTATGTTGTTGTAAAGGGAATTTTCTTAATTGCATTTGCAGATTGTTCATTGCTATCACAGAAAAATGTAATTGACTTTCATATATTGATCTTGGGTCCTGCTGAAGTTTTTTTATTTGCTTTGTTAGGATCTTAGTGGACTCCTCAAGATTTTATAGGATCATGTTCTCTGTAAGTAGAGAGAGTTTTACTCCTTTCTTTACAATCTGAATGCCTTTTATTTCCTTTTCTTGCCCAATTTTCCTTGCTAAAACCACCAGTAAAATAGAGGTGGTAAGAGTGGACATCTTTGTCTTATTCCTGACATTAAGGGGAATACTGTCAGTCTTTCATCATTAAGTACGATGTTAGCTGTGGGAATTTTGTAGATGCCCTTTTTCAGGTTCAAGAAGTTCCCTTGTAATCCTAGTTCTTATCATGAAAGGACGTAAGATTTTGTCAAATGCTTTTTCCACATCGATTGGAATGCTGGTGAGGTTTTTATCTGTAGATATGGTGTATTCCACTGATTTGGGATATTAAACCAACCAACCATGGCTTAGATAAATCCCCATTGGTGGTGGTGTATAAGCCTCACATAATATAATATATATAATCACATAATACATAACTACATATAACATATAATCACATAGCATATATAATATATATAATCCTTATATGTTTCTGGATTCAGTTTGCTAGTTTATTTTTGAGGATTTTTCTGTCTATATTTTTAAGAGATATTGGTTCATAGTTTTCTTTTCATGTGATTTTGCTATCTGAGTAATACTGGACTTACAGAACGAGTTGGCACATATTCTCTAGTCTTCTATTTTTAGAAGAGTTTGTGAAAGATTAGTGTTAATTCTTCCTTAAACATTTGGTATGAATCACCAGCGAAGCCATCTGGTCCTGGGCTTTTCTTGGTGGGAAGTTTTTGATTACTAATTCAATTACTTTACTTGCTATAGGTCTATACACATTTTCTATTTCTTTTGTAGTTTTAATAGTTTCTGTCTAAGAAAATGAGCATTTCTTCAAAGTTATCTAATTTGTTGACATACAATTATTTAGTATTCCCTTAAAATCTTCTTCATTTCTGAAAGCTTGATAGGAATTTCCCCTCTTTAATTCTTGGTGTTAGTAATTTGAGTACTTCTATTTTTCTTGGTCAGTCTGTCTAAAGTTCTGTCGATATTGGTGAGCTTTCAATCAAGTTTTGGTTTCTTTGATTTTCTCTTTTGTTTTTTATTCTCTATTTCTTTTATTTTCATTCATATCCTTCCTTATTCTGGATTTGGTTTGTTCTCTTTTTTTTTTGTAGTCTCTAAAGGTGAAAGCTTAGGTTATTGATTTGAGATAAATTTTCCTCTAAGTACTGCTTTAGCTAAATTCCATAAGTTTTGGTATATTGTGTTTAATTTTTCATTCATTTCAAAATAATTTCTAATTTCTCTTGTGATTTCCGCTATAACCCACTGGTTTTTTAGAAGTGTGTTGTTTACTTTTCACATATTTGTTAAGTTCCCAAATTTCCTTCTGCTATTGATTTCTAATTTTACTCCATTGTGATCAGAGAACATTGTATTATATCAAAAACTGAAATTTATTGTGGTTTGTTGTATGGACCCCTCTACAGGGTTTGCTGTTGTTACTTGTTGGTGGCGATTGTTTCTTATTTACTGACATTTCTGAACTAATTCTGTAAAGTCTGTTCTTTTTCATGTGCAGCCACTGAAGTCTGCTTGGTTAGCTTAGTGGTCAGCTAATGATTGGACAAGGATTTCCTTAAGCATTTGGACCAATAAGTCTCCCAATCTTTGCCAGGGACTCTGTGTGCGTGCTGAGGAACAATATCAACATTGAGTCAGGCAGTTTCAAGTTCTGCTTTAGCTTTCATTTCCTGCTTATGCAGAACCTCAAAATCAACCAGAGTTGAAAGCTTAGTGCCTTCTCAAGTCTTTCCTGAGCATGTGCACAGCTGCACACAGCTTTGGGCATGCCCATAGCCTTCTAAATTTCCTTTTCAGAGGTTTTCAAAGCCCCCATGGACCTCATGCCCCAACATTTCTTCTTGAACTGTATGGATAGCTATTGTTTGTCTCAACTGTTATCCACAACCTCAGGCAGCTGCAAAGTTAATTATTTCCCTATAACTGATTTCAGCAATCACTCCTGAAAAAAAGCTTTTCACACTGGGTTAGCTCTAGGTCAAGTCAAGTAAAGATAAGTCTTAAAACTGGGCTTATGCGTGGAACTGTCAGACAACTCAAATAATAGTGATTTGATGAAATAGCGGTTTTGAAAGAGCTCCAACCCCATTCTGACTCCTCCAATGGTTGCTAAGCTGTTAGTTTTCAACATAATTGAGGGCTTTGGGATTTCAAGGTTAGCGATAGAGTTTGGGAGAGGGGCATAAGAATAGGACATGTTAGTATGCCACAAGGCTCACTTTTCTTCCAGCGATTCAGCCATTTTTCTTAAATAAATACACTACCAAATGATCCAAACATTTGTTTAATTTCTAGAGCTCTTAAAAATGTTGATTTTGACTATTTTTGTCAGTGTTCTCATTTTATCATGGGCGAGAGCATGTTCAGAGGTCCTTTATCTGCAATTTCCACTGACATCACCCTATTTGGTTTGCTTTTTGAAATAACAATCTTTAACATAAATTTTATTTAAAAAATGCATCTGTCATAGAAATTCATGAAATGCCATTAGAAAATAAAGTGGAAAAATTTTTAAATGGCCCAAAATATTATCCTCGATTATTAATATTTTGATGTATATGAGATGTCAAAAATATTTTATCTCTGTATAACACAGGGAATATAGTCAATAATATTGTAATACCTTTGTATAGTAACAGATGGTTACCAGACTGGCTGGGGTGATCATTTCATAATGTATATAAATGTCAAATCGTTATGTTGTACACCTGAAACTAATGTAATATTGTAAGTCAAGTATACTTCAATAAATAAATAAATAAAATATTTTATCTTGAGTGCCAATTTTCCTTGATTTGTAATAACTACAGTCATGTGCCACATAACATTTTGATCAATGACTAGCTGCGTGTACAATGGTGGTCCCACAAAATTAGTACCATATAATCTTGGTGTGTATTAGGCTATACCATCTAGGTTTGTGTAAGTACACTCTATGATGCTCACACAACAACAATATCTCCTAATAACACATTTCTCAGAACATATCACCATTATTAAGCAATGCATGGCTGTATAGTGGAAATGGGATTGACAAGGTTTCTGAGACCATACCTGGGCTTGTACGGACAGTTTAATTAGTCGTGTCTGCCGTGAATATAGAAGGGGAAGTGGCAGGAAGTATGCTATACATTTGTTATCTTTGGAAAATATTTTTCAATTTGTCTTATGTGAATAAATAATTTTTCCACAATAATGGAATTTTATCATATATATGTTATTTTTTTTACCTTTATATACCTTCTTTTTCACTTAGTAATATATAGTGACTATTTGTGTCAATAAATATCTCTATCTGCATTTTTCAACCTTCTCTTTATAACATCATATGAATAGATAATGATTAATTTAGCTTATCTTTTGTTATTCAAGTTGTTTTAAGATTTTTACTTTTAAAAATAACACTGTGATGAACAAGCTTATATGCAACCTTTGTACTCTAGACAAATCTTTTCCTTTAAATAAATTTGCAGGATTGAAATTTCTGTATTAAAAAGTATTATAATTTTAACATTTTTATTTATATTACTCAATATTGCCCCATAAAATTTGTAACAATTTATAATCCTACCAGCAGTATATTAAAGTACTTAATTCTCCAAAACTTTATCAACATTGTATGGTATCATTATTACAATCTTTACCATATGATAATTTTAAAAAATGACTATTTTATTATTTCTTTAGTTTTCATTCCTTTATTAATGATGTTGATCTTTTTAAAAAATATTTATTGCCATATTTATTTTTCTCTTTGGAATGGCCTATTTTGAGGTATTGGGAGGTTAATCTTCTTCTAATTGTCTTGGAAGTAGTACTAACTATGTATTTTAAAAATTTATCCTATATATGTAAAAATACTTCTTTCAGTTTCAAAATTTTGCTTATAGAATTTAACAATAAATTAAAATTACTCTGGAAACCAAAATCATTTCTTATATAGACTCCAGGTACAAATGGATTTGTATAGTCTTGGGACTATTTTCTTTTTATTTCCCATTGGTCTTGGTCTACGTGTAGCTTTTTATAATTTAGCCATAATTTGTTATTATTCAAAATATTTTATTTCTGGCCAAAAGGAAAAAACCTCACAGGGACTTAGAAGTTATTATTACCACACTGTCAGACTGCTGATCGCCACTCATTGCCCTTTTTTCTCCCCCAAAGATATACATAGTCTCTATTTTTTTTTGAAATGTGTAACTCATTTAGATCATTTTTGTCTGTTCTCTTCTCTCCCCAAAAGATTAATTTGATAATTGTCTCCATCCATCTAAACGTTTTAATTTTTAACTTTAACAGGAATATGTGAACATAAACTTATTTTAAAAATAAAAATCAAGCGTAAAGGGAGAACTCTAGGGAAAAAAATACAAATGAACCATCAACCTTCCTAACTCACTTTTCCCCACTAGAAAGTAAGCTCTCTGATCAGAATTTTTTTTTCTGTTATGTTTTGTTAATGTATCCCAAGTACCTAGAACAGTGCTAGACACTTAAATAACTGCTTCAGCAACATCTGTTGAAAACTTTATCAAATGAATGAAATAACATTTAAGTACAGTTACAGTTTTCGTTTTTCTTTACTTTGCATAGATATGTGTATGTATAAAGCTTTTCTCTTATTTTTAAATCTTTATACTAAGCAAATTGTTTTGCAATTTAATATTTTTTCCATAATATTATAACTTGAACATCTCTCCACTAAACTTTGATCTACCTTATTCTTCTAAGAGCTGCATAGCGCTCCATGGTCGAGATGGATCGTGATTCATTTAATCATTCCTTATTGACACAAGCTTCTCCCATAATGTTTTGTTATTTAAAAATTCTGGAAGGAACATTCCTGTGTGTGTGTGTGTGTGTGTGTATAACATGTGAGCATTTCCATAGGATAGATTCATTCCTAAAAGTAAAATTTTGTGTCAATTTGTCCCAAATTGCTCTCCAAAAAGTTTTACCAATTTACCTTTATAAAAGGCTGATATTCTACTGGTACGCACTGATGGAGTGCATTGATCAGTGTCCATTATTGGTCAGAGCCAGTGCCATACCAATTATTAAATTTATGCAGCATCATCCCTGTTCACCGAAAAATAATACATGAAAATTTTCTCCCACATCTTCATCCACCCTGTATATTAACAATCCTTTAAATTTTCAGATCCAGTGAGTGAAGAATAATACCCATTATTGATTTAATTTGCATTTCCCTGATTGCTAATTAGACTAGGCATCTTTTTTTTTTTTTTGAGGAAGATTAGTTCTGAGCTAACATCTGCTGCCAATCCTCCTGTTTTTGCTGAGGAAGACTGGCCCTGAGCTAACATCCGTGCCCATCTTCCTCTACTTTATATGTGGGATACCTACCACAGCATGGTTTGACAAGCTATGTGAATAGGTCCGCACCCGGGATTCAAACCGGTGAACCCCGGGCTGCTGAAGCAGACTGTGAGAACTTAACCACTGTGCCACTGGGCCGGCCCCTAGATCAGGCATCTTTTAACGTATTCATTTGTATTACTTTTTCTGTGAAATGCCTTTATTTTTCTATGGGATTACTGGTCATTTTCTAATTGATTTGTAGACTTTCTTGAGATATTATAGATGTTAATCATTTTTCTGTTACATGCGTTGCAAATATTTTTGTCACTTTTTTGTCTGTTTGTTATTGATTGTCTTGCCATATAGAAAGTTTTATAATTTGGGAGACTTCTATTCTGCTGGGAGGCCCTTCACCATGCCAAATTATAACATATAACTCAATAACTTTGTGTTAAATTCATATTCACATTCTTTGGCCACATGTTGACTTATAGATTTCAAATCATTTCCTTTGAAACTTTGAAGATCTTGCTTCACTATCTTCTAGTATTTAATGTTGCAGGCATCAACCTGAATTTTGTTCCTTTCTAGGTATCCTATTTGATTCTCTTTGGAAACATTTTTGTAATGCTGACATTTAGAAATTTCACTAACGTGTGTTTTGATATAGTTCATCTCTAATTATTTTTACTCCGCGTTTTGTGGGCCCTTTCAAGATAAATCCTCCAGCCTTCATTTGTCTCATAAAATTTATCTTCTACTATTTCCTTGGTCATTTTTTTCCATTCTGGCATTCCTTTTAAATGTATGTTGAAACTTCCAGGTCTAATGTCTTTTAACTTTTTCTAAAACTTTTCTTCTCCTTGACATTTTGCACTCCATTCTGAGAGAATCCAAATATTAATTTTTCTATTCCACTAATTTTCGACACTATCAATTCTGTGATTCAGCTTATCAGTTGTGGGGTTATTTTTAGCTATTTCCTTAATAATTACTTTATACTTTGAAAATATAGTACGCAAAGTTAGAAAATACAAAATTTAAAAATTTAAAGGGTACACTGAAACAATAAGATGTTCAACCACTCATGTCCCTGAGATATCCACTTATTCATCACAGGGCAAATATTGTGACCAGTTCCTTGCATCAATTTCAGAGATATTCTATCTAAATAGAGAATGTTCATGTATATGTATATACATATATATATATATCAAATATATATGTACACTTTATAAACAAATGATAGCAAACTATACACACCATTCATCAGGTTAGGTTTGTAAAGATTTTGTTTTACTTAACAATTTATCCCAGAGATTGTCCCATATTAGCTCATATAAAACTGCCTCCTTCTTTATAACAGTTGCAACGTCTTATATTGTACTTATATTGTACTAATATCACATAATTTATTGCAAAAGTCCATTTTAAATAGGCACATGAGTTGTTTTCAATTTTTTCTATTATAAATAACACTTGAATAGATGTCCTTTCATAAATTTCAGTGCTCACATGTGCCAGTATAAACTTAGGATAAATTCCTAGAACTGAAATTACTATGAAAAATGTTATGGACATTATTGCCAAATTTTCCTCCATAAGAGTTGCACCAATTTACCTTCTCAGTTCCAATGTATGAGAATTTCTATTTCCACAAACTTTACCAACAAAATATTCATCTTGGCCAATTTGATAGGTTAGACTTTACATTGCAGTTTAAATTTGCATTCTCTTAGAAGTCAGGATTAGATTTTTTTATTGTTTCAACAATGTATATCCTCTCTGCAAACCACCATCCTCAATGTATCAAAGCTTTCCTCATCATTTTTAACAGAATATTAAAGTATAATACAATTCCTGAAAGTGCACATATCATAGTGTACACCCCAAGCTAAACACACTCATGTAACTGCCCCCACATCAAAACTCCTAGCATTATCTGTCACTCAGAAGTACCATTCATGCTCCCTCTGAGTCACTATCCCCCTACCAATGATAACTGCTGGTCTGACTTCTAACACCATAGTTTATTGCACTTTATATTAATAGAATCACACAATATATACTCTTTTGTGTTTGATTTCTTTCACTTAACATTGCTTGTAAAGTTCATTCATATTGCTGTGTAGTTATTACCAAACTTTTCCAAAATAGTTGTACAAATGTGTACTCCTAGTAGAAGGATATAAGAGTTCCAGTTGCTCCAAATCCTTGACAAAACTGTTTTTTCTGTCTTTTTCATTTTACCTGTTCTGGTGGGTGTGCAACAGTATGACAAGGTCTTCCTTTTTTTTAAAGATTTTATTTTTCCTTTTTCTCCCAAAGCCCCCCCGGTACATAGTTGTGTATTTTTTTTTTTTAGTGGTGGGTCCTTCTAGTTGTGGCATGTGGGATGCCGCCTCAGCATGGCTCGATGAGCAGTGTCATGTCCGTGCCCAGGATTTGAACTGGTGAAACCCTGGGCCGCTGTGGCAGAGTGCACGAACTTAACCACTTGGCCACGGGCCGGCCCCAACAAGGTCATTTAATTTTCACTTTTCTGATGGCTAATAAACTTGAGGAAATTTTCATATATTTATTGACCATTTGGCTATTCTCTATTGTGAAGTGTCTGTTTAAAGCATTTTGCACATTTTTAACCTGAGTTGAATGTCTTTTTTCTTATTGATTTCTAGGAGTTCTTTATATATTCTGGCTACAAATACTTTTAAGGTGTATGGATAAATTGCAAAATATTACAAGTATTGTCTCTCACTTTGGCTTGTTTTTTTTACCTTCTCAATTGTGTTTTTTGATAGATTATTTTCTCAATTAAAACGAGGTCCAATATGTTCTCTGTCTTTTTTTGTGTGTGTGTGGTTAGCATTTTTGTGTCCTGTTTAAAATGTCACTGAAAACTCCAAGGTCACAAAAATCCTCTGTGCCTTCCTCTACATAAAACTATTCTATAACTTCTCACTATTGGATCTGCAACCTATCTGCAATTAATATTTGATATTTATGGATGATGTGAGGTAGGAATCAAAATACACTATTTCACATGGACATACAATTGGTCTAGTAATATCTGTTGAAGAATAAATGTCATTAAATATTTTTTAAAGCAATTGTATTTATTTTTCTCTCAAATATCTACCTAAGTCCTCCAATTTTCTTGTTGGTTTATTCATCTTTTATATATTTATTTTGAAAGACATTTTATGTGTTAACAAAAATTAGCCCTTTGACCTCCATAAGTTTAATATTTTAAAATTTTAATTCAGATTGTAATTTGTCTTTTTATTTTATTTGTAGTAGATTTCTCTGGCTATGCATATTTTTGTAAAGTTTATATAGCGAATTTTTTTTAATGACGTCTGGACTTTAAGACATGCCTAGAAATGTCATCCCCACATGACAATTATAAGAAAATTCTTCCATGTTATCTTCTAATGTCCTTAGAGTTTTATGTTCAAATCTTTTATTCCTTTGGAATATATTTTATTTTAAGGAATATATTTTATTCTAATGAATCTAACTTTATTTTCTTCCTGAGGGATATCCATTTGTTCTAAAATCATTGATGAAATAATCCAATTTTCTCTGATGTCATGACAAATTTTAGTACTTATATGCTTGTATTTATTTGACTGTTTCCATACTCTTTATTGTGTTTAAATGATCTGCTTATCAATTTATGGATCAAAAGAACATTATTTAATGATTGCATCAATTCCTCCAAATTAATCTTCTTTTCCAGTATTCCTCAACATTTTTCCACATTTATTTTTTCAACATAAGGGCTATAATCAGCTTGTTCTATAAATTAATAAAAATTGGGTTTTTTTCATTGACCATTTACTGTGTGCCAGATACTAACTATTTTATTTGGTTTTTGTTCTGTTTTGTTTTTTTGTTGTGGTAAAAAGCACAAAGCAACTCAACAATAAGAAAACAAACAACACAAAAAAATGGGCAAAAGATCTGAACAGACATCTCATCAAAAAAGATGTACAGATTAAAAGTAAGCATATGAAAGGATGTCCAAAATCATGTATTATTAAGGAATTACAAGTTAAAACAACAATGAGATACACTTTATATGTATTTGAATAATGAAAATCCAAAACACTGACAACACCAAATGCTGGTGAGGATGTGGAGTAACAGAAACATTGCTGGTGGGGATGTAAAATGGTACAGCCACTTTAGAAGACAGTTTGACAGTTTCCTAGAAAAAGTGACACTGTGTTACCATATGAGCCAGCAATTCTGCTTCTTGATATTTACCCAAATGAATTAAAAACTTATGTCCCACAAAACCATGCTCATGGATGTTTATAGCAGCTTTATTAAAAATTTCCAAAGCTTGGAAGCAACAAAGATGTCCTTCAGTAAGTGAGCGGATAAGTAAGCTGTGGTACATCCAGACTATGGAATATTGTTCAATACTGAAAAGAAACGAGTGATGAAGCCATGAAAAGACATGGAGGAGCCTTAAATGCCTATTACTAAGTGAAAGAAGCCAATCTGAAAAGGCCACATACTGTTTGATTCCAACTATATGACATTCTGGAAGAAGCAAAACTATGGAGAGAACGAAAAAGATCATTGGCTGCCGGGAGTTCAGGGGGAGAAAGGAATGAATAGGCAGAGCACAGGTTTTTTAGGGCAGCGAAACTACTCTCTATGCTATTGCAATGATGGATACATGTCATTATATATTTGTCAAAACCCATAGAGTGTACGGCACCAAGAGAGAACCCTAAAATAAGCTATGGACTTCGGGTGATAATGATGTGTCGAAGTAGGTTCATGAATTGTAATAAATGTGCCACTGTCATGTGGGATGTCAATAGTGGGGGAGGTTGTGGTGTGTGGGGACAGGGGGCATATGGAAACTGTATAGTCCACTCAATTTTGCTATGAACCTAAAACTGCTCTAAAAAATAAAGTTTATTAATTTTAAAAAACATAACATAAATTTAACAAAAATTCAACAATTTTTGTGTGCATTACGTTATTGTTAAATATATGTACATTGTTGTACAACAGATCTGCAGAACTTTATCATCTTGCACGACCAAAATTCTATAACCATTGAACAACTCGTCAATTCCCCTTTCCCCCAGGCCCTGGAAGCCACTTTTTTTTCCTATGAAATTGATTACCTTCGATACCTCACATAAACGGAGTCATGCAGTAAGTTGTGACTGGCTTATTTCACTTAGCATAATGTCCTCAAGCTTCAACCAAGTTGTAGCATATAACAGGATTTCCTTCTTATTTAAGGCTGAATAATATCTTATTGTATCTATATATCACATTTTCTTCATCCATTCATTCATTGATAGACATTTATGCTGCTTCCACATCTTGGCTATTATGAATAATGCTGCAATGAATATGAGTGTGCAAATATCTCTTTGAGATCCTGTTTTCAATTCTTTTGGATGTACATCCAGAAGCGGGATTACTGGATCATATAGTAGTTCTGTTTTTAATTTTTTGTGTGAAACGCCTTACTCTTTTTCACAGCGACTGCACAATTTTACAATCCCACCAATGGTGTGCAGGGTTCCATTTTCTCCACATCCTCACCAGTACCTGTTCTTTTCTTTTCTTTTTTTTTTATAGTGTCCATTCTAATGGGTATGAGGTGTTATCTCATTGTGGTTTTGATTTGCATCTCCCTGATAATTAGTGATGTTGAGCAACGTTTCATATGTTTATTGGCCATTTGTATATCTTATTTGTAAAATGTCTAGTCAAGTCCTTTGCCCCTTTTTTAATTGAATTACTTGGTTTTTTTTGTTATTGAATTGAAAGAGTTCTTTATATATTCCAGTTATGAACCCCTTATCCAATATACGATTTTCAAATATTTTCTCCCATTCTGTATAGATTGCTTTTTCACTCTGTTGGTTATTTCCTTTGCTGCACAGAAGTTTTTAAGTTTGATTTAGTCCCATTTGTCTATTTTTTTTCTTTTGTTACTTGAGTTGTTGGTATCATATCCCAGAAATCATTGCCCATCCAATGTCAATATTTTCCTAGGTTTATGTGTAAGAGTTTTATATTTTTCAGTTATATTTAAGTCTTTAATCCATTTTGAGTTAATTTTTGTATATGGTGTAAGATAAAAGTCCACTATCTTTTGCATGTGGATATCCAGTTTTCCCAACATTGTTTGTTGAAGAGACTATACTTTCTCCATTGAGCACTCTTGGCACACATGTCAAAGATCAGATGATCATACACGTGAGGATTTATTTCTGGGCTCTCTATTCTATTCCATTGGTCTATATGTCTGTCTTCACACCAGTATCACACTGTTTTGATTACTGTAGCTTTGTAATATAATTTGAAGTCAGGAAATGTGATGCCCCAGTTTTGTTCTTTTTTTCACGACTGTTTTGTTTATTTGAGGTCCTTTGAAGTTCCATATGAATTTTAGGATTTTTTAAAATATATCTGTAAAAAACGTCATTGGGGTTTTGATAAGGATTGTATTGAATCTGTAGATTGCTTTGAGTATTATGAAGATTGTAAAAATGTTAAAACTTCCAATCCATGAACATGGGATATATTTCCATTTATTTATGTTTTTTAAAATTTTTTCAGTAGTATTTTATAGTTTTTGGTATACAAGTATTTCCTTATTTAAGTTTATTCCTAGTACTTTGATAGTTTGATTACTATGTGCCTTGGTGTGGGCCTCTTTGGTTTCATCCTACCTTGTGTTCTTTTAGCTTCTTGAATTCAAACGTCCATTTTCTTCCTCAGATTTGGGAAGCATTCAGCCATCATTTCTTTAAACAAGTCTCTGTCCATTTATCTCCCTTTCATTCTAGAACTCCCAAAATGCAGATATCAATCTGCTTATTATGTCCCATAAATTCCTCAGGCTTTCTTTTATTCATTCCTCTTTTTTTTTACTCCTCTGATTTGATCATTTCAAATGACTTTTCTTCAAAGTCCTTGATTCTTCTCCTTGATCAAGTCTGCTATTGAATACCTCTAGTGAATTTTTCAAGTCATTTTTTATATTACTCAGCTACAGACTTGCTGTTTGTTTTTTTAAATACTCTATTTCTTTGTTGATATTCTCATTTTGCAACATGCATTGTTTCCTGATTCGTTTAGCTGTTTATCTGTGTTCTTTTGTAGATTATTGAGCTTTTTCAAGACAAGTATTTTGAATTCTCTGTCAGGTAATTCACAGATCTCCATTTCTTTGGGGTTGGCTTCTAGAGATTTGTTTTCTTCCATTGATTGGGCCATCTTTCCTTGTTTCTTCAAGTGCCTTGTAACTTTTTATTGAGTTTTATGCATTTAGAAAAACAGCCACCTCTACCAGTCTTTACATACTGGCTTCATATTGGGGAAGACTTTGACCAATCAGCCTGACTAGAAATTCTGAGAGGACTCTGAAATCTTATTTGGAGGGATGTAACTTCTCTGGGATAGTACATGTAATTTCCAAATTAGAGAAGTTTGCTGGTTTCTTTTTCAAGAGCTCATGCTCTCTCTGGTGTCTGTCTTTGGTCCTGCAGGATCTCTGGTGCTACAACAGCAAGCCACCCCTTTCTCCTTTGTTCTCAGTGGTCCCCAGGCATACAAGTTATGCCAGCTCCCCATCAAGGTCCCCCAAAAGGCAAGACAGATACCTATTCCTCTGGCAGCTCTCTGAAAAGCTAGAATACCAGTTGCACACTCCATTCTTTTCCTTCTCTCCTGTGTGGGAAGCCACAAGTTGGAAACCTTCCCTTGATTACACTAAGCCACACCAGCATCTGTCTGTGGCTCTGTATTCCCTCTAGTGCTACAGCAAGCTGCCTCCACTCTCCATCGCTTTCAGCAGCCCCCAGGCATCCAAACTATGCCACTTTTGTTAGCACTCCAAGTCAAATGAGAAAGAAACCAGTCCCTCAGGTAGCTCTCCAAGAATCCAGAACGTTAGGCACACATTCCACTATTCTCTTCTTCCCCCTCGTCCCCAAGAAAGAAGCCAGGAACCAAGCTGAGTTATGACAGCTAAGGGGAGGGATAATTGTAATGTGAAGTGGCTCTTCTTACCCATTTCATGTTACTGTTTTGATTTTGCACTAGCTAAGCTTAACTGCTTTCTGGAGCTCTCCTACAGGTATTTTGGTTCGTATATTGTTGTTAAGTTGGTGTTTCTGTGAGGGAATGAGTGCAAGAATGTCTTGTTTCCCCGTCTTGCTGGTATCACCACCATATTGATGGTTTTATTAGACTATATGAAAAGTATGATTAATTTAGGGAGAAATTACATCATTATAATGAGTGTCTTTTATCTGAAAGCAGGGAATGCCTTTCCATTTATTCAATAATTGTTCTTTTGTGATCATCATTAATATTTTTAAATTGCCTTATAAAGTTCATGAATATTCTTTTTAAATTTTTTTTAGGCGTTTAATTTTTGTTACCATTGCTTTTATTGTAAATGAGATTTGTTTTGCATTATATATTTTAGCTGGTTGTTTATTTTACTTTATGAGAAGTTTATGGATTTTTGCACATTGATCCATTGCTCAGCCACCTTACTAAATTCTCTAATTATTGAGTTATTTGTTAAATTTCAGCAATTTCCAGGTACTCAGGTTTTTCCTCTTTTTTTCAGAGAAATCTGATCTGCATTATAAACACTGAAACTCAAGTTTCTCTAAAGCTGTTAAGTTTTTATATGGGAACACTTAGGATCTACTCTCTTAGCAAATTCGAGCATATAATACAGTATTATTAACTATAGTCACCATACTGTACATCAGATCCCTAAAACTTATTCATCTTATATTTGAAAGTTTATATCCTTTGACCAACATCTCCCCTTTCCCCCCACCCCCCAGCCCCTGGTAATCACCTTCTTCTCTGTTGCTGTGAGTTTGACTTTTTTTTTAGATTACACATATAAGTAGATCATAAAATATTTGTCTTTCTCTGTCTGGCTTATTTCACCTAACATAATGGATGTGTTAATTAATTTGATTGTAGTAGCCATTTCACAATGTGTGTGTGTGTGTGTATGTATATATCATATCATCATGTTGTACACTTTAAATATACACAATTTTATTTGTCAAATATACCTCATTAAAGCTGGGAGAAAAAACACATGAAAGCTATTAAGTATTCTTATTTATTTTTTCTGTATTCTATTTTAATTGTTTCCTTAGGATGTTGGTTCTTATTTTTTGTTGAGTTTATTTACTCTTTTGCATGCCGTTTTTTTCCTCAAATATTTAATCACTTCCTAATTGTCTGTTCATATTTGTAGATGCAGCTCTAAACTAAACTAATTGCTAGAGTGTATTTCCTGAGAACCCTGTCCTTTTGTTCTATTAATACAAATTTCAATTGTAGGGGCCAGCATTCCAATAGTTGTGTTGTGCAGAGGAAAGAGTTTTATACATCTGGCAGGCTTTCCTAAGGAATATAAAACTCATTTATTTTTCTACATGGGGGTTTCTCATCCACTTGGAACTTAAATATTACCTAGAGTAACCCTTCTTCTCTGAAATTAACACTTACTCTGAAAGTTTTTCACATCTCAATGCCATTGTAAAGAGCTGTCCTAGTGGCATTAGCCCGTAGGCAAATTCCTGAATCATTCCTTCCAAGAACCAGGATTGGCACAGGTGTTCTACTCTAAAATGAACTGATTGACCCATTATCCACGAACTGTTTTTTCTAGTCTGAAGTTCCTTTGATCTTAGGGTTATTTGGAGTTCTAGGAATAATCAGCTTTTGTGTGTCCACTTGTCCACCTCTTCGGGGTGGCTGGATGTGAAGCTACAATATACTACATCGCTTATCTATTCCCATCCACTTTATACCTTCCAGATAGTCCTCTCTACTGATGGCATGTCTCCCAGATTTCCAGGTGCAATAGCTTTTATTTTTGTACTTCACTTGTCATTTCATTGGTATGTTGGGATAGAGAGTCTATAAATGGATGTGCTTAAGAAATAATCTGGAACTTGAATTCTTTTCATCTATGATACCATCCAAATACTTTGAAAAACACTGACTATAGCTAACGTTGATCTCAGTAGGAACAGATTTGGGTGTCTTCTACAAATCCTGTAAATTTATTTTAGTCAAGAACGAGGTGAAAACAAAGTTTCTTTTCCATGTTGGGAATCACCAACAAGTAGTTAAAGAATATTTGTTAAAAGCAATGGCCACTCATATTGGCTGAAAGAGTATATAAGCTTAATAAGATGAGGTAAGCCAAAGCTTGGAGCACATAAATTTGAGGAAATCTTTAAATATATGCATTTTGAGCAGCATACACTTTCATAAACGTCTAGTCTGAGTGTAAATTCATATATCCTTTGTGTTGGGCAGTGTAGCAAATTATTCCAAAAAATAACAATCCAATCCCTTGGAATAGCAATTCTATCCTTAGAAATGTATCATAGAAAACTAAAACCAAGGAATATACAAAATTGAGCTACAGGGATGTCAACCATAGTATTATTATTAAAATTTAAAAAATTGAAATAATATCCATTTAATAATTAGTTATTTATTTTGTTTTTTCTTTAGCCTTGATAGACTTTATTTTTTAAAGCAGTTTTATATTCACGGCAAAATTGAGCAGAATACACATAGAATTGCCGTATATCCCCTGCACTCCTCTCCCTACGTGCACAGGCTCCCCCACCATCAGCGTCCCAGCACCAGAGTGGTACATTTGTTACAATTCATTAACCTATATTGACACATCTTTATTACTCAAAGTGCATAGTTTACATTAAGTTTCACTCTTGCTATACATTCTATGAGTTTTGACAAATACATAATTTCATGTATCCCACCATTATAGTAGTTTTACCATCGTAAAAATCCTCTGTGATCCACCTATTCATTCCCTCCTACCAACCCCTGTCATCCACTAAACCTTTTACTGTCTCCATAGGTTTGCCTTTTCCAGAATGTCATATAGTTGGAATATCACAGTGTGCAAGCTTTTCAAATTGGCTCCTTTTACTTAGTAATAGAAATTTAAGTTTTCCCCTGTCTTTTCATGGCTTCATAACTCATTTCTTTTTAGCACTAAATAATATTTGATAGTCTGGATGTACCACAGTCTATTTATTCTTTCACCTACTGAGGGACATCTTGGATGCTTCCAAGATTGGACTATTATGAATAAAACTGCTGTAAACATCTGTGAGCATATTTTTATGAGGACAAAAGCTTTCAATTCATTTGGGTAAATATCAAGGAGCACAATTGCTGGGTCAGATGGTAATACTATGTTTAATTTTGTAAGTATCTGCCAAATTCTCTTCCAAAGTGGCTACACCATATTGCATTCCCACCAGCCATAAATGAGAGGTCCTGTTGCTCCACATCCTCGACACCATTTGGAGTTGTCATTGTTCTGGCTTTTCACCATTTTAATAGGTATGAAGTCATATCTCATTGTTTTAATTTGCAATTTCATTTGTAATTCCCTAATGACATATAAGTTGAGCATTTTTTTATACACTTACTTTCCATCTGTGTATCTTCTTTAATGACATGTCTGTTCAGACCTTTTGCTCATTTTCCATTGGGTTGTTCATTTTTTTATTGTTGAGATTTAAGAGTTCTTCATGTTTTTTGGATAACAGTCTTTTATCAGATATGTCTTCTGCAAATATTTTCTCCTAGTCTGTGACTTGTCTTTACATTCTCTTGACAGTGTCTTTCACAGAGGATACTTGTCTAAAAAAAAGTTAGGGCACTTCTATGAGATAAAATACAGCCACTTCAAATGATACTATAGAAGAATATTAGCATAAATGTGTCCTCACAGTGTATTGAGTGAAGCACTCAGATTTGGGGGGAGTGTGTGTGTGTATATTAGATGGATAGATAAATATAGATAGCTAGACAGATACGTGTATTAGTCAGTGTTCTCCAGAGAAACAGAACCAATAGGAGATAAGTATATATATGTACATATATATATCTCATAAAGAATACATATATTATTATAAGGAAATATATATATATTATAAGGAATATATATATTATAAGGAACTGGCTCACGTGATTATAGAGGCTATGTCCCAAGATTTGCAATTGGCAAGCTAGAAACTCAGGAAAGCCAATGTATAGTTCCAGTCTGAGTCCAAAGGCCTGAGAACCAGGAGAGCCAATGGTGTGTTTCAGTCCAAAAACTGGCAGGCTTGAGATAGAAGAGGAGCTCATGTTTCAGTTCAAGTCTAAAGGCAGGAAAAGACCAATGTTCCACCTCAAGCCAGTTAGGCAGGAAGAGTTCCTTCTTATTTCCACGAGGATCGGACTTTTATTTCTATTCAGGGCTTCAACTGATTGGGTGAGGACCACCCACATTAGAGACAGCAATCTACTTTACTCAGTCTATGATTCAAATGTCAATCACATCTGAAGACACCTTCAAAGACACACCCACAATAATGTTTGATCAAATATCTGACCACCTCGTGGCCCAGTCATGTTGACACATAAGATTAACTGTCATAAGTCCACCCCTTGTCAACATGGCACCAATACACATCTCCTTAAACCATAATAAATCACCAAGTAAAGGCAATAATAATGTTATAATTCCACCTAACATGATATAACTATCCTATGTACAACAGAAACACACTAACCTTTTCGCCAGAAGAGGATGTAAAGTCCTTGAGTGATGCTTACTCTTTTTCTTGATATCTCCTAAATTAAATACTATGAAGTAAAATTAGCAATACTTAAATACTATGATGTAAAGTCAATGCATCTTATATTACATGACCAGGGAATAAGAGAAGAAAGAAACTGAATATATATTTTGTGTACATATATATATATATATATATATACAAACAAATGTATTCATAACAAAATAAAGAAGAAATACTTATGACAATTACAGACCTATGTATATAACTGGTCATTCAGTTGTACTTGGTATTTATAACTACCTTCTCCTACTACACATTCTATATTCCCTTTGCCTTCAGCAAGCCCCTCAGCTGGTCATGGTTGTTTGCCTGGTGGGGTGACCCAAACTTCATTCCTGAAAAGTCTCAGCCATTAGTATTCTTGACTAGATCAAGTTGTTGTAGTTTTCCATTGACTGTAATCACTGTGCATGGTAATACTAAGAGAAACCTTAAGGTATCTCCTGTATTTCAGACATACTCCCCCTCACCTCCGTCATGGAATAGTCATCCCAATTCCCTGTGGCAGTCAAGATCAATCACCCCAACCAGCATAGTAACTCTCTTCTTTGCCTCTTGATTCAGGGGCATGAGGAGCCCAAAATGGTCAAATGCCAGTCCTAACTTCCAATTTAGTGGAATCATGGCTGCATCTCTCATTGGAATCATTCCTCTCTTTGGAATGAAGACTTCCAGGTCAGCAGAGCATAAAGTCACAGAAACGAAAAGCAAAAATTTTGGTAGAGAGTCACTAGGGATAACAGTGAGTGATGCCACTCCCATTTCCACCCCTTTGTTGCTAAATCTGTGAATCCTGGGTATGAGAGAAACAGCACCATATATTGGATGCAGATTTAATGCATATACAGTCTTCTGGAGAATCTTACCCCCACTCTACAAGGTATTGCAACCAGCTGATGCCATAAATGAGTCTTCAAAAGGCCATTACACCCTTTTATCAAGGTACCTGCTTCAAGATGGTGAGGAACATGGTAAGACCAGTGAATTCCATGATCGTAGGCTCAGTACTGCATCTCTTTTGCTATGAAGCGAGTTCCTGGATCAGAAGCAATGTTGTGTGGAATATCATGATGATGGATAAGACATCCCATAGTTCATGGATGGTGGTTTTAGCAGAAGCATTGCATGCAGGAAAGGCAAATGGATATCCACAGTAAGTGTCTATTCCAGTAGGAACAAAACGCTGCCACTTCCATCATGGAAACAGTCCGATGTAATCAATCTACCACCAAATAACTGGCTGATTACCCCAGGGAATGGTGCCATATCAAGACTTAGCATTGGTCTCCTCTGCTGGCAGATTGGACACTCAGCAGTAGCCTTAGACAGGTTGTCCTAGGTGAGTGAAGGTCCATGTTGCTAGCTCATGAACAACCTCCATCCCTGCAACGATGGCTACTTTGTTCATGAGCCCACTGGGCAATGACAGGGGTGACTGAGGATGGAGGCTGACTGGTAGCCACAGAAAGGGTCATCCTATCCATGTGATTACTAAACTTCTCCTCTGCTGAGGTCATCCTTTGGTGAACATTCATTTGGGACACAAATATTTCCACGTTTTTTGCCCATTCAGAGAGTTCTGTCCACGTACCTCTTTCCCAATTTTCCAACCACATTCCTTCTAAGTCCCTGACCATCCGGCTGTGGGGACCTGGAAATGGCCACCCCAAGATATGTCTCTTTGGCATGAGGATTATTTGAGGCTGGTTTCTTTGCAGACAGGAAAGCAACTGAAAAGTAGAACTTGCTTACCCTTTTGTTAAGAGACATTACATTGTAAAGGAAATCTCCATCTGTAAAGATATCCCCCTCTCTACCAGGAAGAAGGGGAGATGACCTTATCTCTAGAAACTCTTAATCAACACCAAAGGCAAGGACTTAAATCTGCATAATAATCTTATTCCTGTTTCTGGTAACCTCCTGTAACTGACTTCCCTCCCCCTCCCAACTCTGGCATTTCCTTAAGGATTAAGCATCTTTCCTTAGGCTAGGAACTGATTGCTGCGCTCACCTGTGACCACCCAGCTCAAGACAATAGGCTTGCCTCCTGCTACACCCGCCAAGATAGCAGACCCACTACCTGCTGTGTCCATCAAGTGCTGTGCTGACAGGGCAATCTTGTGACTATTGTGGGAGGGACATTTCAATCATATGTGAAACATCCTGTTTGGGGGTATATAACCACTCTGTATACCTCACTTCTTTGGTGCCCTTTATTCCTTCAGGAAGAAAGGCCTGGGGCCACGGTCCTCATAAAGCTTTGTTTAATTTTCTCCTGCTATTCTGTCTCATGTGAATTTAATTCGTTCTCTGACCAGACGAACCCACGTTAGGTAGAGGAAAAGTCTTCCTCCCCTACACAGCCAAACCATTGGCCACAGACAGTGAGCATAATCGGTCTATAATCACACAGCTTTCTATTTTTTTCTTTCCAGCAAAGTGAACAATCGGGTGTACTCCTTGAAGTTCTTCCCAATGGGAAGATTTCCCCTCACTGCTATCCTTCAGGGATGTCCCAGAGAGGGGTGGCAGGGCTGCAGCTGTCCACTTTTGGGTGGTGCCTGCATATTGTGCAGAACCATCTGTAAATTAGGCCTGAATCTTCTCTTCCTCTGTCAGTTGCTCATAGGGAACCTCCATGAGGGCGTAGGTGCAGGCTGGGAGAGAGATGGTTGTGTAACAGGAATGGGGACCAATGACATTTGGCCCACTTATTTCTGTAACTTACTTGTGCTTCCAGGGCCTGCTTGGGTCTGATCACGTATATAACGATTCCATTTCATGATGGAGTGTTGCTGTGCACACCCAACTTTATTGCTTGGAGGGTCAGATAACACCCAGTTCATGATGGGCAGCTCAGGTCATGGGGTAAATTTGTGGCCCATGGTTAAGCATTCAATCTCTGCTAAGGCCAAGTAGCAAGTCAAGAGCTGTTTCTCAAAATGGGCGAAGTTATATGCAGAGGATGACAGGGCTTTGCTCCCAAATCCTAACAGCTTGTGCCACACTATTGATTCTGCTGGATCACATGACCAAAGTGGCAGTGTAGCTTGCATGACAGCCCGGACTGATTGCAGAGCTTTCTCTTGTTCTGAGTCCCACTCAAAATTAGCAACTTTTGGGGTCACTCAGCAACTGGGCCAGAAATAACACACCCAAATGAGGAATATGTTGCCTCCAAAGTCCGGTGAGACCTACTAGAAATTGTGCATCTTTCTTGGTGCAGGAGGGGTCAGATACAACAACTTATCTTTCGCCTTAGAAGGAATATCTCTATATACCTCACACCACTGGACCTCTAGAAATTTTGCTGAAGTAGAAGGCCCCTGAGCTTTTGTTGGATTTACTTATCACCCTCTGACATCCAAAAGTCTTACAAATAAGTTTGCAGTAGTTGCCACTTCTTACTTACTAGGTCCAATCAGTATAATTTCATCAATGTAATGGACCAGTGTGATATCTTGTAGAATGAGAAGGTGATCAAGATCCCTAGGAATGAAATTATGACATAGAGTGGAGAGTTGATACACCCCTGAGGTAGAACAGTGAAGGTGTGTTGTTAGTCTTGCCAGCTGAAAGCAACCTGTTCCTGGTGCTCTTTACTAAAAGATAAAGAGAAAAAAGCATTTACCAGGTCACTAGCTGCATATCAGGTATTGTGCTGCATACAAGGGGATGTGTTAATTTGCTTAAGACATGAAACCTCATTTGGTACAGTAGCTCCAATTGGAGTCACCTCCTGGTTAAGCTTAGAGTAATCTGCTGTCATTCTCCAAAATTCATCTGTCTTCTGCACAGGCCAAATATGTGAGTGGAATGAGGGCATGTTGGGAATCACCACCCTTGCTTCTTTCAGGTCCTTGATTGTGGCGCTAATCTTTGCCATCCTTCCAGGAATTCAGTATTGATTTGGTTTACTATTTTTCTAGGTAGAGGTGGTTCTAGTGGCTTCCACTTGGCCTTTCCCATCATAATAGCCTCTCTCCACAGGTCAGGGAACCAGTGTGAGGATTCTGCCAGCTTCTGAGTATATCTATTCAAATTATGCATTCTGGAACTGAAGGAATAACCACAGGATGGGTTTGAGGACCCACTGGGCCCACAGTGAGCTAGACCAGAGCTAAAACTCCACTGATCACCTGACCTCTGTAAATCCCTACACTGTCTGGTAGACCACATTGACTTCTTGGGTCTTGTGAAATTAGTGCCAGTTTAAAGCCATTGTCTATTAATTCCTGAAAGGTCTGATTATTTTCTTTTCCCCAATGCACAGTTACCCTGGTAAAATACCATAGCTACCTTTAGAGAAAGCTAGGAGAAAGATAAGAGGTATAAATTTTTGTAGTGTGCTGAAGTCTTCCCTTAGGGAACATGGCCTCCCTTTCATTCTGTGTCTGCAAACTGGCTTAAGACTAGGAATTAACAGCGGGCCATGATGCTTTGTTTTCATGTTTCAGGTTAGACGTTTGTTCACTTGAACTAGAACTTCTGCTTATGCGGATTAAGTAAGAATTTAGTAGGCTTCCTATCTATTTCACTTCTAGGAACACCATGACCAGTTAGCCAATGCCGTAAGTCTGTGCCAGTGAGACTATCCTGATTGCTGCTTTAACTCTGCTGTCCATTATGGTAACCATGCCCACCTTGCCTTTGGGAGTTGAGTGCTGCCCCTTGACCCCTGCCACACCAGAATCCAATTACTTCCATTGCACTTAGGCTGCCCAATTTAAAAAAGCAGGTCCTGCTGTAAGTCCTGGCCTACAGAAAAAAGTGAACCTAGAGCTCTTCAAGGATGCCAGGGCTCACCTCACAAATTTATTTCTCACTGTATTAGTAAAAGGTGTGTCTTCTGGACATTCCCAGGGTGGGCGAGTAGATCTAAAATAACAAATTTGCTTCAAAATTCCAGTTTCTCTAAGACTTTGAATCCCTTCCTCTACATTAAACCAAAGCAGGTATAGCATTTCTAACTTGCTCACTTTGGTCCACCTTGTTGACGAAAATAATCCATAACCAATCTATAAATGAAAATTTGGGAGAGTTTATTCTGAACTGAAATCTGAGGACCATGGCCCAGGGCCTTTCTTCCTGAAGGAAGAAAAGCCACCAAAGAAGTGAGGTATACAGAGTGGTTATATACCCCCAAACAGGATGTTTCACATATGATTGAAATGTCCCTCCCACAATAGTCACAAGATTGCCCTGTCAGCACAGCACTTGATGGACACAGCAGGTAGTGGGTCTGCTATCTTGGCGGGTGTAGCAGGAGGCAAGCCTATTGTCTTGAGCTGGGTGGTCACAGGTGAGCGCAGCAATCAGTTCCTAGCCTAAGGAAAGATGCTTAGTCCTTAAGGGAAAGATGCTCAATCCTTAAGGAAATGCCAAAGTTGGGAGGGGGAGGGAAGTTTCACCTTTATCTCAAGGGCCTTTGTTCTTGCCATAGGGAATATCTAAAGCAGATATACAATGCATGCTCAACGGCAGTGGTCAGGCCCTTTTGGAAAGACAAGGTCAGGCCAAATTAGGTTTACACAAAATGGCTTCCTCATAAACTCCAATATATCCTATTACTTGCCATTTTTATTTGTCAACCTTTTGGTCCTTGTTTCAGCTACCCAATCAAACTATTAGAGCCTTTTCTAACTCTCCAAGCTGCAACATCAAATGCAGAATCTCTGACTAGTGAGCCCATATCAATAAACTTGGCCTGATCCAGCTTTATGTTCCTTCCATCATTATCCTGCACCCTTAATACCAATTCCCATATATTTTCCCTGGAATTCTCTCTGCCTGAGTTAAAAAAACTCAAGTAATTCTTTTGTAGTGTAGCGTTCCTCCTCCTGGGTCATACTTTTGCCTCATCTTTAGGGGTCTGTTGACACTTGAATGTAGTTATAGATCTAGAAGTAAAGATGGGTGATGCGGAGACTCAGAATTCAAAGGCACGACTACCTCAGGAGAGCCTGTTGCAGTTTCCTCAGGCAATGCAAGATTGTGCCCCTCAAATAGCGGTAGAGAGGCTGCTACCACTGGGGGTGAAAAAGCCTCTTCCACTGGCAAGGAATACTCATCAGAATTTAGGGGCTCAACGTCCTCAGCTTCATCAAGGTCTTCCGACACACCCCAATTCCAATTTACAGGCTCTCATTCTTTTCCAATCAATGTCCTCACTTTAACCACAGACCTCTGTGAGGCTGGGAGTTCAATTTGCATTGTAATTCAGCCAATTGAATGAAGAGATTATGCATTTGACTTTCCGAATCTCAGCCCTGAGGCTACAGGGGATAAGGATTTCCTTCAGGGCACACCTAGAAGCTTTCAGGTGATTTATGCAGCACTTGAACTGGGAATTCAAATCTCTGAGCTCATCCTTTTATCACTTTGTCCCGCAACATTAGGAACAACTAGTTAATCTCATTATATTCACTAGTTTGCCAAAAATGTTAGAAAGTATATTATACACAGTCACCCAGCTCCTTGCTTCTTATAAGTGGTTGCTTAGGAATATCCATGGTGATATTTTCTACATATACATTGCTAGATCATGCTACGGACAATCAGTGAGCTCTCTACTACTAGAAATGGAGTCATTAGCTTCTTTAAAACTAATCAGATTGGACAGCCAATTCTAGAAACCCTAGAAGCAATTCAGAAAATTCATCCTTAAAATTCTGTTCCTCTAGAACCACTCTCGGTACCAAGATCTGTATTAATCTGCTGGGGCTGCCATAACAAAATATTATAGACTTAGTGATTTAAACAACAGAAATTTATTTTCTCATAGTTCTGGAGGCCGGAAGTCTGAGATCAGGGTGCCAGCATGGTCAGGTTCTGATGAGAACTTTCTTCCTCGCTTGCAGACAGCCACCTTTTCACTGTGTACTCACACAACCTTCCTTGGTGTGTGCATGTGGGGAGAGAAAGAGAGAGGAAGAGAGAGAGGGGAGAGATCCTCCTCTTCTTATAAGACCACCAGTCCTATCAGATTAGGACTCTATCCTTATGACCTCATTTAACCTTAATTACTTCCTTTGAGTGATACCGGCTCAACACAAAGTTAACATAAGGGAAACCACATTGTAGAAAAGAACCCATGTTGTAATTTGGAATGACCTCTGATTAACTAAACCAGACACACTCTAGATTTTGTGGCCCCCCCTCAGCTGCTATAAGTTGATAACTTTGTTCTTTTGAGTTCCTTAGGTAAGAGATGGCTCCTGGGCAGAGTCTATGCAGGTAGCCATCATCAATGACAACAGAAAGATCAGGGTATAGGGAGTTGCTCTGGTCTCTGATGCATATCCAGTAAAACAAAGGCCTATCAGGGACTAAGACCAGATGACTGCCCTCACCCGGAGATCAGATGGAGACCCCTACCCAGAGACCAGATGCCTCCCTCACCTGGAGACCAGCCCCCTATATAACTGGCCTGTAGTCTTTGTTCTGTAAGATGGTTCTTTCTGACATTAGTTGACCATCTTCCTCCTTGCTAGCAAGCTGTAATAAAGTCCTTTCTGTCTTACCACCTTGACTCCTAACTATTGGCACGTCTTGCAGCAGGCAGATGACCAGACGACCACCCCCACCACCACCACCTTGGGCAGTAAGAAAAGCTCTATCTCCAAATACAGTCTCATTCAGAGTTAGGGCTTCAACATATGAATTTTGGGGAGACACAATTCAGTACTTAACAATAGGATATTAGCATACCCAGTGAGATGATTGCAAACTATTATCCACAAATATTTCAAGTTGTTAAGATAGCAAGAAACACTGAAGTGGATTTTGTTTGATGTGGAAATGATCATTGCAGTGGTAATGGATATAGAGTAAGTAGGGACCCATTATTCAGAGAGAAGGCTACAACTGGAAATCTGGGGTTTGGCAGCAATCTCATGATTTCAATTTTTCAGGCAAATGGAGCTGTGCCAACTGTATCCCATTCATACTGGTATATTGGGCTTGGGGTTTTTGGGGACAAGGCAACTGGCAAAAAGGCCTTCTAAGAGGAAGGAAATGAAGTACTAGACCCTTTTTCTAAGAAGTTCAAAGTTATCACAATGTATCTTATGCACTTAAGTGTCACTTACTAGCGTCATCAATCAAGAAGGAACATCAGCCCCATTCCCCAGCCCCTCCCCCAAGCAAGGATATTCATTTTTATTAAGAAGAGGTTTGAACTGTGACTCCAACTGCACAAGAATGTTTCCTTTAAGAAAGGAGGGGGCTGGTTCCTGCATGTCATGTTCCCCCTGCTAGATTTCTGCTGATCCCTCCTGGCTCCATGGAGACACCAAAAGAAATAAAGATGTGTTTGAGACCTGGTCTACTGTGGCATGCATCAGATATAGGTGAGTGTAACACGGGGGCAAGAGACTTCCTTTTTCTTTCTCTTGCACCCTTAATGGATGGCTTGTACCTAGAACTCTTTTAAGTGGACAGGACTCTGCCCTAGACTACCGAACCATCTGTTCTCATGCGAACCGACTGATAAATAACGTAACAAGAACAGCTGCAGAAAGTGGGCCAGTGGTTTTATCAGATTTTCCCCCACTGTGCAATGGTAATTGGGTGTAATATCATGGCTTGCTTAAACACCTGAGGATTTGGGATTTATCGTAGGAAAGGAGGACCCAACAGAGAAGAAAGAATATTTTCTAGTAAACCAAATGGAAGTGTGAGATCAAAATATTTTAAATATTAAAAGATCTCTACCACAAGGTGGTGAAAGATATATCCAATAGATAATAGATGAAAAGAGAAATAAATATGGGTATGGATAAAGAAATAAAAATAAAGAGTATATATATGTATCTGTGTCTATATTTATATCCATAATCTTACCCCAGGCTACCAACTGATTATCTGTGTGGTTAAATTTTATCTATATAGTTACATTTTTTAACAATGAGAAAGTATTAATTCTTAATAAGAAATACATATCAATTATTTCTAATTTTCCAAAGAATTCTCTCATCCCAGAAGAATTTTGAAAAGAATTTTCTTTCTGAAGATGTTATCTCATTGTATGTTTGTGCAAGTGAGCATCAATGTCTAGAAAGCTAGTCAAGTCAGCTGTAAGCCACTGGTCTTCTGCAGGAGAAGTGATTGTTTTTAATGATATATGAATTTCTGTTATTTGAGTGAATCATCATTGCTGATATAGTTTATCTAAGAATTAACAAAATAATTAAGTGCTACATTTTTCTTACTATCAACCACAATCCTTTCTTGCTTCAGTCACTTCATGTGTTAATTCAGCTTGTCAAGTTTGGATTTTTCTTTTGTTCATATGTGAGGCCACCAAACAGTTTCCCACTCTCAGATTTCTGTGGGGGAAAAAAAAGGAAAAGTCAAAATAGAATGTGCTTTCCTTCAGATTGTCCTTCCATTTTGATACAGACCTCAAAAAATCAGAAAAAAGAAGATTTTTCCAAGACATTCTATTTAATAGATCTAATTTAAGGATATAAAGTGTACAAATAATACTTGCCTTTCCATAATAAAAATGCATATATTCACTCTGTAAATTGCAACAGATGAATTTCTCTGCTAACCTTATATAATTCTTTTTCACAAAGCTAAAGCTCATGTCAACATTTTTGTTCCTCAAAAGAAATGTTTGAGATGTCGATCTTGCTTTGTCTATGGGGTGGAGGGGGCAGAAAGGGGTCATAGTTACTTCGTGTAGCTCCGTACAGCATGGAGCACAAGAAAAGGGCAGTGGAGAACCAGGGAGAAAGCCTCATCCATCTGCCTCCTCTCTCTTTCTCCACAGCTGCAAATATACCACCTGCCCAGAGCTCTCGTATTGCTGTGGTCAGAGCCGCGCCAGCAGTGAAGTTTGGGGGGAGGGTTGGAGAACTGTGCAAGACAGCCTCTGAAATATCTGCTTGGCAGCCTAGGATTCATATTTAAACTACTAAATACTGCTATTGGGATAACCCAGATTATCTGTCAGAGCCAAATTTAAAAACTAGTAGAAATTCATTTGTGCCTCAGTTTCCTTATTTGTAAAATGAGAATAACTGAGTCATTGCGGGAATAAAATGAGATAATGCATATAAAATACTTAGTCTATAGAATATAATGCTTACCTAATAGGGGCTATTGTTGTTATTATTGCGTAGTTCTTGGGCATTGTGTAGGTGAGGTAAAAAAGGTGGGATCATGGAAAAGAAAGGGGATTATGTAATATCCAAAAATGTGGCCAAATGAGAAGAATACAGTTTCATTTGCTATCTGAGAAGCATACCTGAGATTTACACTTTCAAAGAGAAAAGAGGACATTTATACCTCTGTACATTCCTGCAATCAGAGTTCACATGTTCACGCACCATCTTCTCAACTGACATTTCTCCTTAGTCCCAGGAAAGACCACTCTAATCCAAGCCTCAGAGAATTACTCAGGGCTCAATACTGGATTCCTATAAAAGTGGAGGCCAGACTTAAAATCCTAAGTGCTAGAGAAACAATTCTCTTCATTAAGGGAACTCTTGGGGTGTGGGGGGGTAGTATTATAATTAGTATAATAATAATTATTGCGGTAGGAGAACTGACATGAGCTGAATGTTGAAAGCTGAATAGGTGTTCATCAATTAAATGAGAGACCCTAGGGGTTGGGGGGGGGGGGGGATTGGAGGTATGTCCAAGAAGACAGAGCTGTGTGACCAAAAGCAGAGAGGCATAAAAGAGCATTAGGGCTTAAAAAAGCAGTAAGCGTTTTTGTGATGATTGAACAGAGTGCAGGAGAGAGACGGCAGAGAGAAGGAAAAGCCAGAGAGGCAGGAAGGATCCGATCTCCCACGGTCTTGTAGACCATGATAAGAACTCTGGACTTTCCTTTCATAATTAGCAGGAAATTACAGCTGAAGACTCAAGAGCGGGAGACTAGAAGAGGATGGCAAGAAGCCAGATAAGGAATGCTGGGGGCTGAAGTTGAGAAGTATCAGGGAGGATTATAAGGAGGAACGGATACAAGAGAAGGTGAGACTCTATACTTGGAGGTAGTTAAAATAAAAAAAAAATAAGCACACATGATCTTCCAATTAAAGGTTTTATTTATATGAGATTTTAATAAAACTATTTAAAATATGAAGTCATAGTTGGTTATACATTTAGCTATTTGTTTTTAGCGATAACAATAGATTACATGATATTAAGATTTTCCCAGAAAGCAGATCAAGAGGATTCTTCGTTCTATAGCCCTGGGACCTGACAGGGTCACTCAGCCTCCGAGACTTTATTTCGACCTCAGAGGTCAGCATTGGTCTAGGAAGGTCCTAGATAACCTGCTATTACGTGGGCTGGTGCAGAATGAAATCTCTAACTTCTAAAACTAGCAATCATGCTCTAAGTAAACTCTAGGTAACTCAGTCAGTTTCAGGTACTCCTTTAACTTAGGAGTTCTAATAGTGTTGAGAAGGAGATCTATAGACCAGCAACTGGTTCAAAAGAGTTCCACAGCATCCTATAAATTCTGGAACAAACAGCATCCATAGATATATGTTAAGACTGCCCTATGGTCTATATTTTCAAAGCCACATTGCAGTGCCCTGACACGAAGGATTTTTGCATGACACCAAACTTGTCATTTGCTGATCTCTTTGTCCTCCTTGAGCATCAAAATTCTGTTCTGGCATAACTTTTCCTATGCCAGTTAAAGGTTTATTACAAGTTAAAGAGTTATAGAAGCCACCCAGATATTTTGGGAAGCAATTCAGAACCAAAGCATCAATAATAAAAGTCAAGTCAACTTATTATATATCAAAGCACCACATCCAAAAGGTCAAGGATGTAAAAAGTGACCTTTACATTTTATAACACTACACAGTGTTTAGTTATTGTTATCAAAAAATTAACAGAGAACATAGAAACCTTTAAACAACAGTTAAAATGGATAGAAAGTTTTAAAAAGTGCTTATTCAGAGTTTAGTGAACACAATATTTGTTAATTATATATCTATGTTACTATACATTTTACTTTCAATAACTGTAAAAATAAGCTAAAATGTAGGAGTACACGTGATCTTATCTATATTCCTAGCCCTACTCAATATGTAGCTATATCTTAAATATAAACCTATGCTCAAGTGAAATGTAAAAGGATTATTATTTATAATATTTTTTAAAGTAGAAGGCATGTGGCTAGAGCCTGAATAATCTGGTACCAATCTATTGTAGTAAAGTTCACTTAGAAGTGCTCATGTCTCTTAGCATGACGCCTTGTAAATAATGCAACAAGTTAAGAGACTGGCCTTGGTTCAAGAAGAAAGCCTGATGAAAATGAATATAAAAATCAGTAAACAAAAACTCCAGCATTTGTCAAGGAGAAATCTGAAACCCCAAATCACAATTCACAATTTGTTATTAATTATAATTTGAGATCAACCCCTAGTTACTTCTAGGTTATGAATATGTCTCCCCAATGACAGTCTTGTACTGATAGATCAGAAAAAAAAATAGGCAATTCCTGAACGTCACTGGAGGATAAAACTTACAGTTACATTTGGTTCCCTGTTCTAGAAGAGTGAGAAAAGGTTACATTAAGGGAAAAAAACATTATTTTACTGAAGCCATTAAAAGATAATTCAAGGGGACCTCAAACCAAGTAGCCGTGTTGATAACATGCATTCCACTCTCATGTTTAAGACACAAAGGTCTCCATTTCTCTAAGGGAACTGCTCTTTCGGCACGACACTCTCTCTCTCTTGCCTTGGAGCCAAGTAATTGGAACCCTAAACATACGGCGGAGCTTCTGTTGGAACCGGTTTCCAACAAAACAATACAAAAAGGGATTAATGCAGCTGTTGGTGAATCCCAGGAGGATGGCAAAAGGAAGTGCCAGGTCAATGACTGCTATAACTTCACAGCTATTAACGACACCCATCCAGGCCAGAGCATCCAGGAAGGTCAGAACATGGAAGGGAAGCCAACAAATGATGAACGCCAGAACAACAGCAGCTGCCATCTTCAGGACTTGGTCACGGGTTATTCTGTTCTTCCCATAGCTATTGGTCTTCAGTAAGTGTTTTCTGATTCCGAAATAGCACGTTGCTATGAATATTAAAGGAATAATAAAACCAAGGATATTTTTCATTAAGGCAATCCCAGCTGACCATTGAGCATATTTCTCAGGTGGGAAAGCCATAATGCAAGCATTCACTCCTAAGTATTCAATGGTTCTGACATCTCGGAAATAAAACGTTGGCAATGAAGACAGACAGGCCATACACCAAACAAGGGGAACTATATAAGATGCTTGCCAGGGATTTCTTCTTTGAGACAGAAAGGGATAGATGACAGACTGGTACCTATCAACACTCATACAAGTGATAAAAAAAATACTCGCAAACATGTTCAGGGTCAGGAAAGAACCAAAAACTTTACACATCATAGGTCCAAAGAGCCAGTCATATCTGTAAGAATAATAGGTTGCCCAGAGAGGAAGAGTAGCCAGAAGCAGTAAGTCAGCCACAGCCAGATTGAAGATGTAAATGCTGGAAACCTTCTTAGGACCCTTTTGACAACAAAACAATGTAACCACGATAGTATTGACAAGAAACCCAATCACAAAAATAATGTAGTAGAGAACAGGAATTGCATCTAAATGCTTATCTGATGGCTTATGTGAGCAGTTAAAGGCAGACTCATTGCCAGAGATGGTCACAAGCCCAAAATGAAGACTGCTGGTAATGTTTCTGCTGATGGTGGCAAGAGTGAAGTTGCCCTTCATGTTGAAATGTCAGCAGCACCTAATTCTTACACCTTCTGTGGAAAAAAGAAAATGGAACTCTCAGAAGACATACTGAGTTTAGGATTTCATTGAGTCATTAGCATTTTGAAAGTTTGTGGAAAGCAAAAAAGGTGAGTGATTATAGAAAAAATTACAAAACAGAACCTTGCCATGTGAAATAAGAATGAATTTTACTTCTTGAAGAAAAGAGAATTTTCTCAGTAGTACCAACATATTAAGACATTTCAGCATCAGAGATGGAAAATTCTAAACAAAACTACATTTTGCCCATCTTTTCTATCATATTTTCAAAAGGTTTAAGGAAAATTAATAAATCAAAAGGTTAGCCAGGATAGGAAATGTGTGAAACAAATAAGAATGAACCAAAAAATGAGAAAAGTTAATATTTCAAAACACTTGAGCACATATCTCAGTCTGTATACTTTCTAGAAACCACACTGCTGCTTGCTATTGCATAGAGAAATGTCTTTTTCAAGTAACTAATTATACACAAATCATTACAGCTATGGAAAATGTAAATAACATAAGCTATGGAAAAAATAAATCTACAAAAGATTGAAAGAGAACATGCAAAAGGAACGTATTGGGATGGGGGATTATGGCTGGGTTTTACTAATTAAAAATAATTCCTTTGGTTCTACTTTTCCATTGTTTTCACAATAATAATATAATTAAGAGGAAGTTATGAAATATGCATATTTCTAAAAGTCTCCTGTTCACATTTTAATAGAGACTACTAGTTTTAGATACAAATATTTAAGTTTAATCCATTTTAAAGAAAATCCACTTATTTTTCAACTATTAAAAGGAAAAGAAAAAAACAGCCAAACCTGATTTAGGGTCAGGTAGAAATAGTTTTGATTGCTCAGTTAAATAAGAATTGAACATCAATGATTAATCATGATATAACTGTACCATTTTTCTTTTGCTATCTTTTCAGTTTAACACAACTAAGTAGTAACATTGCTACATGGCTCTCAAGTGTTATAATTAATGTTCAGGTTTTTATGATACTGTTTTTTTTAGTAGCAACATTATTTTAAAACAAAAGAAAATTAGCTGAAGATAAACACAGTCAGGGAAAGACTATTCTTTTAGATAGTTTCAAAAATACATACAAATAAACTACTCAATGAAAAACCTAGCCACAAAAGAATCTCTTAATAAACACCAAAGTTACCATTTTTGTCTAAAGCTCATTCTCTCATAATCTTGACCTAACAAATTAACATGAAAGAATCTAAAATAAACCCACTTGAAGACTTACTGGTTGTTGGAGTTTAAACCTTAGTTATCATAAATCAGCATGCCTAGTTTCTAAGTGCACCCCTGTAAGAGAAACAGCAGTTAAATAATTTAGGAGTTTTGCAAAATACAGTGTTAAAATACAGGAAAAGGGAAAGTTCATCCATTAAAAATATTTTTATTTAATGTATGTTCTACTTTCCAAATAGAGTATATATAAATTGTGCAGACCTACCTTAAAAATTCAAGCTGAAGAATGCTTTGAATTCTGTGCTTATTCGTTCCCTTAGTCTCAGGGACGTAATAGCACCAGATCTCTGGTTTCCTTCTTATATATTCGGTCTGTCCACTGGGAGCCTTCAACCTACATAATTCTAGGGCTGACTTATGAACACTTGCCAGCTTTCCAGAGGTTTTTTTTTTTTTTTTGGCTGCGGTACATTAATCTGAAATTCTCACTGTCTCCAATCATAACAGCTCATTCAAATAAATCTAAAACAAAAAAAAAAATGAAGTTTCCACAAATGTGTTAGAGAATTTCAAACTCAGTGGCTTACTTTAAAAGAAGAATATAATTATTTGCAGGATTTCTTCTTTTTTTCCCCCTAATACTGGCATTCTAAAACAAGTTAAAGAGTGGAGACTAGAGAATTTATTCTAGTCGCAGAGTCTTTGTCCACCAAAATCTTTTGCAACCTTTATTATTTTTTGAAATTTTTGCCCCCGCTTATTAAAGAACAGTAGCAACTTTACTTGAAGCCTACAATTTCTCACATCTCTTCCCTTCTTTAAGCAATTTTTGTTGGCTTTTTGCTGGAGGGGTGGTAATAGAAGGGATATAATTTTCCTGTCCTGAAAAAGAGGTATTAACATTTAGTGTCTCCTTTCTTAGGTCTCTGTCATACTTGTGGTCTAAATACAAAGCACACAAGATAAAGAAGAATTAGGCAGCTACCGAAGTCTAGATCATGGTTGGTTTTTCTTTTTGTAAGGGTGAGTGTGATCAACCTTACACAATCAGTCCAGTAGAAGCAAGAGTGACAAAAGGAACAAGGATGAGAACAAGTGATGGTAGTGACAATACTAGCTGACAATAAATGCTATGTGCCAAACACTGTGCTAAGCGCTTTCTACTCAATAATTTAATAGAGAGGCATAGTAGAGCATACTGGAAGGTACACGGCCTCTGGGATCCAACTACATGGCTTCACAAGATCAGCAAACCACTTATTAATTCTATGACCTTGGCCAAGATACTTGTTTCTTCGTGTCTCAGTTTTCTCATCTGAGAAATGGGGATGATGTTAATTACTTACATCGTGGAGTTATGAAATTTAAATGAGCTAATATATTTAAAGTGCTTAAAACTATGCCTAGAACACAGTAGGTGCTGGTATATACTATAATAGTACTTCCATTTTATAGATCAGGAAACTAGGGTTCACAGAGTTTATATCACTTTCCTGAGGTCACATAGCTATTAAATAAGGACATTTGAATTTAAAGCAAGGCAATCTAATGTCAGAGCCGACACTCTTAACCTCCACACTATGGCAGGGAGCACTAGCTGGTCCTTTAATCTCACCCTTAGTCCTGGAAAAAGAAAACATGCAATATTTACAGGAAGCCACTGCTCACCATTCATAAGCTGTTACAAAAGCGCTAAAAAGGGGAAAGACTTTAAAGGATTGTTCAATGGGAGAAAATATTTCTCTTAACTTTATTCCCAAAATGGAGACCACAGGTAGGTGAAATGTGTGACCGGATAGTTTACTACAGTGAGGACAGAAAACCAGAGAACCCAGGACACTTAAATGGGTATAAGGATTCCAGTTATTTCTATGGATCGTGTTTTTCTGATAGCAGTGAGAAGGTGCCTATCCATGCTTCCAGCTGTTGGTGGAGGGGGGCAGGATCTGAGCCAGTAACCTAAGTCACCAGTCTAGTAGAAGGAGAGCAAGGAAGAAGAAGTGAGGGTGAGGGACAGAAGGCAAAATTACAAATGACATGAGACAAAGCAGATGGCTTTTGACATTTGTCTGTTTCTCCATTAATATTGAAGTCAATCCTACAGCACACAGGCAGATGGGAACAGTAAGAAGAGGCGACCGTTGCCTGAAAAATACAGTAGGATTCAAAGGTTTGCACAACCCCATTTTAATGTTTCTTTTGGTAGACTGGGTTTGAACATTGAGAAAGTGCTCCTAATATACATACACACCATTTTATTAAATCTTGAAATATTTTCCTTCTGTGCTCTGGACAGATTCAGGTTGAGGCTCTGTCCAAATGATGGAAAACCGATGTTTTGGAAACAAATGAGCGGGCACATATGGTTATCGGCAGGAGAGTTGAAATGGGAACTGGTTTCACTCTCTGTTTAAGCCTGGTTTCTCCCTCCATTTCAAATGTTTGTTTTTGCCACATACAGGGGAATTTTCCAGGCCAGAACCTCCTGAGTGGTCACGATGGGTCAGATTCCCACCCTGCTCTATTTCTAGCCCCCTCTCATGCCCCTTGCAAAGACAGCCAGGAGGTGAGCTATAAAGTTCTGAGAACAAACTGCAGGCCGGCCTCCAGGAGACCCAGCTTTGAACACCCCCAAGGAGCAGGAGACCTTGTCTAGAGCTTTTGTCCTTCATTACAGTAAGTTCTGACGTAAATAAAGTTTAAAGAGGCACACATTTCCCAGAAGATTAAAAAGATATTTGCTCTGTTTCTTCATAATTTTAGGAGTAAAAATTTTCACAAGTCAAAGGAAAACTTTGTAACTGCAGGGAATTAAGGGAAAAGAGAAAAAAAAAGAACAATAATATTGACACCACTTGAAGCAAGAAAATACAGCATATTATTGATTCAGCAGAGGACTCCAAGTTAAGCCAACAGGGTAAATACATTTGAGAGTCAAATAAATGTCAGTCATGGGAAGCAGAACAACATAAAAAAATTCACTCTCCTGGGGGCACAGGGTAATTTTTCTGCTAAAAGATTGACTTAAAAAGCCTCAGGTCGTTTGAATAAATTAAGAAGTTCTTCAGGACAAGTGCAGTTTGGTTAGCAAAATAAAGAATAGTAAACCACATTAAACTAAATTTTTTCCTAGTGAATACCTGTTATTTATTGTGAGATTACTTAACAGTAAAATTTAAAGGACTAGGTTTAAAAAAAACAAAAGCATGCTCTTGAGGGGAATTTCTCCTCTGCTAGAAGGATACAGGGTTCAGAAAAAATTTTATTTGTTCCTCTCACCCCCACTTACACACACAAATGAGATTTGAAGGAGAAAAGGAATTATTAAATGCAAAAGTCTGGATATACGTGTCCAGGTTACAAAGGTGAGGATTAGAGGTACAAATCATGGAACTATTAAACCTATATGGGCCTTCCTTTTTAATTTAAGGTTTTCAGAGTCATTTTAATTTTTTCCCACCTTGACCACCTCTCTGAGTCCCTGTCCAGACCGCCAGCATTTCCACTTTTCCTAACTTCAACACACACACACACACACACACACACGCTCAAATACCGTACATACTTAATATGAATCTTTCCTCAATTCACTTACCCACAGGGAAGCCTTACTTTAATTGCCACTAGACTTTTTCAAACCTAGGAGTCCCTAAAAGGAGAATAGTTAAGAGATTATGCATTATTGATACCTCTTTGCAGATTCTTTAGTTTCCAGTATAACGAGAATAGGAACGTCAGGATGAAAGCAAGTGAGAAAAAACATAAGGTCTTCTATTCAGAGCTAACAATCAGATAGACCATTTTGTAGAAACCAGCCTAAAAATTCAGTAAAATGGCCAACATGAGTGATTATTTGCAACAAATTAACTGTCTGCCTAGGCATCACAGAGAGATTGCTGAGAGGACTATTAAATCAGTTAACAAGATGGAATCCATGCAGGGAAATGAGAAGATGTCTGACTCAGTACATTCCTGAGACCAGTTACTTCCAGCTGAATCGGGTCCCAAGAACATAAGGAGAAGAAAGAGTTCCAATTCCCTTTGCCCTAAAGGCACCTGCGGGCCTGAGCATCATGTTCAGACCAGGATCACACAGAAGGCACCCTAGTTCTACCAAATAGCATCCCAATGCTACGTATCCCAACTGGTTGAAAAATAAAAAATGGAAAATTTTCTATACTTTTGTTTCATATTCAAAATATCAGCTAACCGATCTGACGTTTTCCCCTACTCATCTGACTAAATTGATTATGTAGAGTATCAGAATGCGCCACCTCACAACATGCCACTTTGGTGTAAAGACAATCAAGAAGAAGCAGTTACAAGAAAAACTCTCTGCCCTCCCCCTGTTTGCCTAAAAGCAGGATGCAAATTTGTAAATGTGTCTCCCTTTCTTTTACCAGGAAGGACAAGACTCTTAATGATCAGGAGAGAACTTTAGATTCTTGTCCGCCCAGAGATGAGCACCAGGAGGCATCTACATAACAAATCTTACTAAATAATCCTTATCTTCTATTAGTCTCCCCCATATATTTACCTTCCCACAGTTTACCACTCTAAAAGCCTAAACCCCCTTTTTTTGTTGTTAAAGATTTTATTTTTCCTTTTTCTCCCCAAAGCCCCCAGGTACATAGTTGTATATATTTTTTTAGTCGTGGGTCCTTCTAGTTGTGGCATGTGGGATGCCACCTCAGCATGGCTTGATGAGCAGTGCCATGTCCGTGCAGAGGATCCAAACCAGCGAAACCCTGCGCCGCAGAAGCAGAGCGCGCGAACTTAATCACTGGGCCACCCGGCCAGCCCCCAATCCCCTTTTTTTTGTCCTGTCACTTTGCTACAAATTTATTGTTCTTTGTTAAGATGCTATAGAAGCCCAGGTTCTGCCCACCCCTTTGAGTTACTCATCACTGAGTTCTCCCAAGTGTATACACAATACACATGTTAATAAACTCTGTTTTTTCTACTTCATCTGTCTTTTGTCAGTTAATTTTGCAGCCCCAGCCACTGAACCTAAGAGCGTAGAAGAATTTTTTCCTCTCCTACAATTAGCTTGACTAAATTATCCAAAATGATCAACTAATTAAATTAACCAAAGCAACCAGTTGTCTTGGCAATATTTAAACACCATTGTTAGGTAACGAAAAGGTATGTGCCAGGTTGGATCTCTCATTGGCTGGTGGATCAACAAATCATTAAGTCTAGAGTTTGGTCCTCAGGCTTCAGGTCCAGAAACTGAATTTTCTCAGCATATCCAGGCTTTCAGCAATGGACTCATGCCAACAGAATTCTCACAAAACTGATATACCACATTGATTGCTAATGTATTATTTTACAATAGGGATATACTACTTTGCAATGGCCATAAAGCTTGTGTTCCTTATCTAAAGCACCCTCTTTATCTCCTTCCCAATATCAATAAAGAAAGGAAATCTGGCTTGGTGACTACGCAATCAGACCAGGAAAGCTGGTAACTAATGGGGAGCATATTGCACTTCAGTTCTAGGAAATTCCATAGCAGAGATTTATCATTCTGGAAGCCAAATTGATGAGTCCACCAAAGCCTTCTCTCTCCTAGTTTTGCCTCTCTGAACCGTAATTTCTGGTAGTCACCCAATTCTATTGATATATTATTTTAGATATTACTATTACTGATGAAGCTATAGTCAAGTCCCCGCTCCAGGCAGCCTAAAAGCTCTTGTTTGATTAATTAGACAAACTCTCAAAGTTGGAGAATGGGGCTGGGTGGAAGAAATGCCTCACCGTTTGCATCTACAACAAAGAGAGGGAAAGAGGCAAAATAACCTCTCTCCAAAACTGGCCATCAGTTCAGAGAAAATAATGAGAACAAACGGTTACTTGGCTCTGTTCAAGGGGCTCATTTGCCCCAATCTCCCCCTCAGGCCCACAAAAGGACAGCAAAACAATAAAACATTGTACAGCTTCAGATATATTTTGGGTTTGAGGTATAAAACAACTTAATATTAGAAGACAGAACAAGATGAGGAAGTTTGGGGAGAAGGTTCTGCGAGTATTCGGGGGTCTTTACTCCAAGGAAATGATAAACAGGAGACTCATCATTGAGAATTCTGAGACTGCTTGAGCTTTTAGATATTTATCCTACAGATATTTGGATTCATGGTGTTCAATATGGATTTGTAAAATCTATAACTGAAAGCAGAATTTTTATTGTAAATAATTTCCAATGTATCCCCCAAAAATAGTTCATGTTCAGATATCTAGAAGTTGAAGAAATTCCTTTCTGTTATGTTATTGTATATTATTTCAGTATTAACACTCGTGTTTTATATTAGTCCTATTATATATTGGTCATATGATTGAAATTATTCAACTTTTATTTATTTTTTAAATTGAAATATAATTCATATACCGTAAAATTTACCCAGTTAAAATGTATAGTTTAGTGAGTTTTAGTATATTCACAAAGTTGTGCAATTATGATGATATATGTCTCGAACATTTCATCGTCTCTAAAAGAAACCTAATATCCATTAGCAGTCACTCCCCAGCCACCCTTCTCCCCAGCCTCTATTCTCCTTTTATTTTAAGCTTAAAAGATGAGCTGTAGCCTATAAATCCAAGACATTTTCTAGAGAAAAACATAACAAATCAATACATAAATGAATGGACTTTAAGAACAACACTGCATTACTATTTTCATTGTGCTTTCGTTATTTTCAGTGGCATGAATCTGTGGCCCCACAGGTTGCAGTAAGCTAAACACTCATTCAGTGAACATTTAGTACCGTTAGTGTAAGTTTACTTCCCCCAACTGTATACATTCTTGTTGAGTTATTTGTACTAAACTCCCAGTCAGAAGGTTTCTTTGGCAAAAGAATAAATGTCATGTAAATAGCCTTCAGGGTTGATTCCATCTCAAGGTCCCCAACCTTTCTGCAAAGAGAAGTCACTTTGCATTTCACCAGACATGAAATCCCCCGGGGGTTGTTAGGAGGTGCTGATGTTAAAGAACGTGAACAGAGTACCAGAGAGGGCACCAGGCAGTGTGCTGGGCACTCGACACACATTTCACGTATACTTCTCTACGATCCCAAGAGACAGTTAGCATCTTTCTTCTATAAATGAGGAGAAATTAAGAGACTGAAGCACAAAAGGGTTAAATAACTTGCCCAAGGTCAAACAGTTAGTAACTTACAGAACCGAGGCTCAAACCCCAGCCATTATTTCCATTACCATTCTGTTAAATATGAGGCACAAGATGAATTAACTTCCCCAATTCAAGAGGGACTTCTAAGCATTCTGGAAATCTCTGGGTTAAAGTCAATTTGAAAAATGTTTTAAAACATTATCAGGATAACTCAGCAAATGAGAATAATTGGTAAATATAACATATTTAGAGCAAATCTCACAGGTGAAATGTAACAAGAAGATTTTTCTTTACTGACTCTTAAAGGTAAATGCCGCAGCTAAGATGAAGTCAATATGGTGAAAAGAGCTTGAATTACAACAGTTTAGGTCTTTGTTTATATAATTTAATTGACTGTACAAATCTTTTCTGAGTACTGGGAAAGCTTTTCAAAGAAATCTAAAACTGTATAAATATATAAAATAAAAAAATAACACACACATAACTGGTCCTACACTTTCAAAATAAATTTCTTTTTTTCTGTCAGACTGTAAATTTCTAAAAATCTTTATTTTTTCCCTTGAAATTTTGCCAAATATCTGAGAAGCTCCAGAGCCTACAGGCACTCCTATGGAAAACTTACGATGAATGATAGAGTTTAAGAGAAATGTGAGCTCCATTAAGTATCCAGCTAGCCAACCTAATAATGCCTTCCCACCGTGCAAGGCGGCAAACTCCAGGCAGGAAAAGACCATGGAAGACATGGGCGAGGAGGATCCAAGTCCATTGATTCAGTTGTCAAAAGTAAATCTTTGAAAATAGTCAATTGATTTGGGCCAGTATGTTAATTATGGCAGTTCTGTGCTTGTTTGGAGGTTCAAGCATAGAAGCTAGAGAGGAGAATGGTGCTGCTCTCTCTGGGTAGGAAGTACATGGAGAATGAAGGAATGAAAGGATTATCCTCTTCACCAGCCAATTGGGCCAAATATGGTGAGTACTGGAAAAGTTGGGTTCAACATTTTATAATGCTTGCCCTCTGTGTGCTCTTGTAGGATGCTATTGACATTATCCACACCATCTTTATAGCCTGACCTTCATTGAGGCACTCTTTTTTTTTTTTGCTGAGGAAGATTCACCCTAAGCTAACCTCTGTTGCCAATCGTCCTCTATTTTGTATGTGGGCCACCACCACAGCATGGCCACTGATGAGTGGTATAGGTCTGTGCCTGGGATCGGAACCCAGGCCACCAAAGTGGAGCACGCCAAACATAACCACTAGGCAAACAGGGTTGGCCCGAGGCACTCATTTTTTAAACAAATATCTTCTCAAGGCCTACCCTGTATCAGGCCTTGGGCCAGGGGCAGAAAATACAGAGATAAATAAAACCTGTCCCTGGTTTCCAGGAGCTTCCAGTCTAATTTATTTCAAAGAATAAACATTTCGTAATAATTTCTTTCTCTTTTGACTTTGTTAATACGAGCAAGGGGGAGTTCTTAAGGAGATAAGCAAAGAGGAAAGAAAAATGAGGCTCACTCGTCCTCTAGAGTGTTTTCTACCAGCAGAGAGGAGCAAAAGCACTGTCTTTCAGAATCCACAGTAGACTGATGGCTATTGGGAGACTGACGCTGGTAATATAGTGCGAATTTGCCACTGGTAGAGTTCTTTCTGTCTCTCAGTCTCTCTCTCTCATCCCCTTTCTTCTCACTGCCCTTCCCCTCCCTCTCTCTCATTTCTCTTTCAGCAATTCATCTTCACTTTTGTCCTTGTTACTGTTTTTGTAACTTGTGTTGGGCAGACTGAAATGACAAACATATTTTTCCACGTGTTACATATTCAAAGTGATAAGCACACCATGGCCATCATTGGTTTCAAGGACCAGACAGTACAAATAAACAACATATGGAGCCCGTGAGCAGATCAAGGTAAGAATGTGGTCGATAGTCACAGAGGCTGACCTGGAAGGAACAGCATAGTTGTGCTATGGGTTTATAGGAACTTAGGTTATATTACCACTCCAAATGGATTTAAGCATCCAACTGCTGATGAATCTATGTTCACAGATTAAAAATAAATGAATAAACGGTGTTTTGAAATATGTTACACCAAGTGCACTTTAAAAGATTTAAATGTATCAATCTATTTTTACCCACTTTTAGTCATATAGCACAGTAGTTAAAAACGTCAACCCTGGAGTCAGATGGACCTAGGTTTGGGCCCTGTTCTACCATTTACTAACCGTGTGACCTTGGATAAGTTACTTCACATCTCTGAGTTCCAGGTTTCTTGTCTGGGTTATTGTAAAGATTAAACGACATGATGCATAGAAAGCATTTAGTATGGTACTTGAAATATAGTATATTCAATGAATATTTGCCATTGGGATTAAACCACTGTTATTACTTGTCAAAAGCAAGTAAGCCAATAAATTCACAAGTAAATAAGTAAATATATTATTCTGTGTTGCTTTATACTAAAACAAGATAAATACAGTTTTGCATAAGATACATGGCAGCATAAATAAAATATTTTCTAGAGATTAAGCAATTCATGTTCGTGTTTCTGCAAATGTAAAATGGGAAGAATAACAGTACCTCCTCATAGGTCGCTGTGAGATTCTGTGAAATACTGTGTATATAGAGTGCACAGAGCAGGCGCTAAGTAAATGGTAGCATCTTGCACCTCGTTGCTATTGTTGCTGCGGTTCTTCTTCTTATGATGCTGCTTAAAATTAATAATAATACCTATGATTATTAAACATAACCATTATTATTAATAATTATCTAAAACTGCCTAAACTGTTCCTGTCATGTTCTCTGACTTCTAAACAAAGTAACAAACTAAAGTATGGCCTAGTAATGCCTAATGAAACGTTTAGAATGAAAGGCACAGCTTATGTAGACAGTAATAAATAAATGTCAGATCATGTCACTCCTCTGTTCAAAACTCCCCAGTGGCTTCTCCTCTCTCGACACAGCTCACAAGGCCTTACATGATATAATCTGCATCCTCCCAACCCACGTACACACCACCATCACCACTACTTCTAAGACCTCAGCTCCTGCCTCTTTCTCCCAGTTTACTCGGCTCCAGTCACACTGGCTTCCCGGGCATGCCTCCCATTCCCCAAGCACACTCTGCCCTCAAGGCCTTCACAAATGCTATCCCCTCTAGGTGAAACTTTCCTCCCCCAGATAGCCATATGCCCTACTCCCTTACTTCTTTTAGATCTCTGCTCAAATGTCATCTTATTAAAGAAGCTTTTCCATCCCTCTTTAGCTAAAATACTCCCATACTCTGCTTTTTCTTACATCATAGCTCTTAGCATCATCTGACATGGCATTCACACACACACACACACACACACACACACACACACATGCACATATGCCTATAGTTATATTTGTTTACTGACTTCTCATACAAGAAAGTAATTCTTATTAACAAGAACTTTGCCTCTTTGGTTCATTGATGAATCCTTAGGTCCTAGAGCCAAATCTAACACAATATAGGAGCTCAATAAATATTTGTGGAATGAACAACTGTCACTTAAATAATTTGTTCTTTAACTGGAAGTACTTTGTTTCAATTTGAAACAAAGGGCCTGATGGAAAATTCTCATATAGGTTACACCTAGATTTCTGACAACTCTCTATTCAAAAATGTATCCCAGGGGCACGTCCAGTGGCGTAGCAGTTAAGTTTGCGAGCTCCGCTTTGGCAGCCCAGGGTTCACCAGTTCAGATCCTGGACACAGAACTATGCACCACTTATCAAGCCACACCGTGGCAGGCTTCCACATATACAGTAGAGGAAGATGAGCACAGATGTTAGCTCAGGGCCAGTCTTCCTCAAAAAAAAAAATATGTATCCCAGTGGCCGGCCTCATGATGTAGTGGTTAAGTTTCGCACACGCCACTTCAATGGCCCAGGTTCACAGATTTGGACCCCAGGCACAGACCTACACAACTCATCAGCCATGCTGTGGTAGCAATCCATAGATAAAGTAAAGGAAGATTGGAACAGATGTTAGCTCCGGGTTAATCTTCCTCAGCAAAAAAAAGTATCTCAAATACAGATTTTTTGAAACTGCTATGGATCTAAAGATTTCTTTCCTGTTTGTTTTCACTGTTGTTGTTGTTCCTAGGTTCAAAATAATGCCACTTGTTATGGAAAACATTTGTCATGATTGTGCTTTGGTATATTAACATTTCAAAGTCTATCTAGAGTCATGTAATTGAAATGCAATCTGAAGCACTCCTTTGCTAAATAAATTTATCAGCTATAGGGCACAGAGCTTTATTTGTACTATTCAAATTTTAGGTCATACCAATTACAGTATTAAAAATGGATTTTAATTATTCAACTACCAATAAAAGACATAAAACCTTATGTTATGGACTGTTTGGCGAAATTCCTAATTGTTCTTTTTTTTTTTTTTAAAGATTGGCACCTGAGCTAACATCTGTTGCCAATCTTCTTTTTTTTCTTCTTCTTCTTCTTCTCCCCCAAACCGCCCAGTACATAGTTGTATATTCTAGTTGTAGGTCCTTCCGGTTGTGCTATGTGGGATGGCACCTCAGCATGGCCTGATGAGTGGTGCCATGTCCATGCCCAGGATCTGAACCAGTGAAATCCTGGGCCACCAAAGTAGAGTGCACGAACTTAACTACTGGCCATGGGGCCAGTCCCTGTTCTTACTGACTAAGGAAAATTGCTTAATATCTATGCCCCAAGGCAGAATCCAGCCACATAATTTCTAAACTACAATATCTATGTCATCTGATGTTGAATATAAAAGCCAAGGACCTCCATCAACTCGCTTATTCACTCATTCAAAAAGCATTTCTTGGGCATCTATTTTTATGTATTGGACACTGTGCCAAGCTCTAGAGTGTGACACAAAAATGACCCTGGGCTGGCCCAGGGGTGTAGTGGTTAAGTTCGTCCGCTCTGCTTCAGCAGCCCAGGGTTCCCAGGTTCAGATCCCAGGTACGGACGTAGCACCACTCATCAATCCATGCTGTGGCAGCATCCCATATAAAATAGAGGAAGATTGGTACAGATGTTAGCTCAGCAGCAATCTTCCTCCAGTAAAAATTGGAAGATTGGCAACAGATGTTAGCTCAGGGCCAATCTTCCTCAAAAGAAAAAAAATGACCAAGAAGGTCTCAGCCTTTAGAAGAAAGTCTAAATTGATTGAGGAAGATTACTACAAATATCAGCACTCAACATGCATGCAAAGTGTGGAAGGAACACTAACTCTGGTTAAGCAAAGGTTTCAAAGAGGAAGAAACTTTGAGCCAAGTCATGAAGAATTGGTAGAAGATAAATTAGGCAGGAAAAAAGGGATTAAACAGAAGGATGCAAAGGTGGGGATGTACAAACTGAGATGGACTTTTGAAGGAAGGAGAAGAGATTTGGTGGAACAGAGTATAGGCCTCTGTTTCTCAAACTGAGATCTGACTATCATCTGCTTTGCTTGCAAAATTCTCCGATCCTGGAGGCCACTGTCAGACTTCAAGAGATACGACCCAAGAACCTACAGTTTTTAACGAGCTTCTGACCTAATTCTGATGCACACTAAATGTAAAGACCAGGTGTATGGCACGGTTGAGGTTGGAGGAGAGACGAGAAAGTAGGAGTAGAGAACAATAAGCTGGAAAATATGTCAAAGCATTATTATAAAGGACCTTTATAACCCTACTTTGGAGTTTAGATTTCATCTACTCATGATAGGGAAGTTTTAGGCAGAAAACTAGCATAATCAGCTCCTTTTTTAAAAGAAATGATCAGACAACAACGGGCAGGGTGAGTGGGTGTGAAAGAAATTAGAACTGTGTGAACCTGTTAGGATGTTTGGTGTAAAATTCCACACTCCATGCTCCTCATCGACCTCAAATATGACTTGAAATTCATCATAAAAGAAGAGTTTGAAAAGAACTATGGTCATGGCATGTACAGGATTTGTTGTTTAGTTTGAAGGAAAGGCTGGTTAGGTTAATAATCCACTTGCTGTCATTTCTTAAAAATGTATGACATTTTCTCCTGTTAAACTGCAATCTGTAGAAAAGCAGTGTTGATGTGTGGAAATACATTGATTTTAGTTTGCATTTGGATTTATTTTGTGAACATAATTGACCACAAATAACTTATGATTTACATTTTCTATTGATGACTCTTTAAGGCTAACCACGGTGTGAAGGTACCTCTGGGAAGTTTGAGAGAAACAGTTTGCTTTTCCTCTCTAGGTTGATCCACTTCTACTGGCTAAAATCCTCAGACTTTGTATTTACGACGTTCCTTTTAAAAGGTATTGTTCAGGGCAATGTTATGCAGTAAAAGAGGTAACCATCATGGTTACTTCTATTCACACAAACACATGCAAAGTTTTTGATTATGCTAATTGATTGAGATATTAATACCACTGCTAATATAACTGTGTTAATAATAGCTACCATTTCTTCAGTACTTACTGTGTGCTAGGATCTGTACTAAGCAAGCACATTACAAACACCATTGTCTCTCATTTAACCCTCAAAACACTTTGAGGCAGGAACTAGTATGAGTCCCTCTTTACAGGAAACTGAAATAATTTGACCAATGTCACTCAGCTGATAAGTGACAAACACAGGATTGGCACTCAGGTCAGATTGCCTCAAGAAATGGCATTCTTAACTCCCATGCTCTACCATCTTGGCTCAGTTTAACTGTATCCAGTTTTCTTTATAGATGTATTACGATGATAATGAGTCATCGCCATGCTTCTTCCATTCAGGTGTTCTAAGACATCAAAAGATCTTGGGATCCTGACTTCCAAAGGTCCAAGGATTTGGGATTTCCCTGGAGACTACCTTAGCCTATTAAGAGTTATTCTCCAAAAATATATGCAAACTTTAATTTCCAGTAAGTGTCCTAAATTACTTCATGTATGTGTTCCTTCTCTAGGAATACCCTGTGTCAAAAGGAAAAGCCTGCTCCCTCCTCCCTTTAAATCACTGCTGACATGGAGCGTTCTCTAAGAGAACCATGGTCCACACAGACAGCATCTCAGAATTCAAGATATTAGGGAAGGAGAGCAGATTTTTGATGCCAGTCTTAGCTATAGGGATATTGAGTGTTCACTTTTCCTCATCGTAATAGTAATAGTAAAGGTACTTTACCTTAATGTTTTTCAAATTCTGTCACATCTGTTATCTTACTCAATACTCACAAAACAAAGTGGGCAAGATAGAAATTATCTCGATTTTTACACAGAAACTAACACTCAAGGGCAGTTAAGTGATTTGGTCAAGGTCTTATGGCTGGCGAGCCTCCTGCCCCTATTCCAGTGTTCATCCAGCCTATTTAGTATTTCTGAACAGTGCAATTTTTTACAAAGAATATGATAGACAATTCACACAAAGGGAAATAACAATAATAAATGTTGTTCATTAAATCAGTCCCCAAGTCAGGATTTTTACATGCCACATATACGACCATCAAAAAACTCTTGCACAGCACGTGTTGTTGCACACATTTTTCAGCTGAGATAGCAAAGCTAGAAGTGGCGGAGTTGAAATTTAAAACCAGATCTGTTTGGATCCAAAGCCCATGGTCTTTCCACTAAGTGAAAAGAGTAAATGAATACAAAAAAGTGTTTGTACCCCCTAATAATCAAATAAATGCCAATTAAAGCAAGCTTGGATTTCCATTTTTTCAGCTTAAAATAATAGTCAAAAAATAACACTCCAAACTGATTTTATTAATCAGTGGTAGAATTAATAACTTCCACATTTTTGGAAAGCAATATGACCATACTTAGTAAAACTCAATTATTCCACTCTTAATAATGTATCCCAGGGAAATAATTCATCAGAAACAAGAATATATACATGAAGAAGGCCACTGTAGCATAATATATAACAAAAACTGGAAAGTACTAACAGTGTTTCAATATGATACTACTATTACAATATTGATATAATGAAATGTTATTACTAAAAAGCTATGTAGAGAGTAAGAAAATGTTTAAGTATTTTGTTAAAATAGGGTAACACAAAATTGCATCTACTGGGTAGCCACCTGAAAAAATGATACTAAATCAAGTTGGATCCCTAATTCCCAATTTAAACCAAAACAAATTCCAGATGAATGAAAAATTTAAACATAAAAAGAAAAGTATAAAAAAAATAAGGAAAGGCCTTTCTAAGCATAATGCAAAATTCAGAAGCCATAAAATGAAAAACTAATAAAGTTAACTACCTAAATGTCTTAAAATTCTGCATGGCAAGAAAATACTGTTAAAAAGTCAAAAGAAAATTACACACTGGGAAAATAGATATATGCAATACACATGACAAAGGGCTAATTTCCTTAACATATAAAGACCTCCTGTAAGTCAATAAGAAAAAGGTAAACAAACCAATAGAAACAGAGGAAAGACATGAACAGAGAGTTCACAGAAATGGAAAAAATAAATGCAATTAAACAAATTAAAAAATGGTCAAATTCACTCATTATTAGAGAATCACAAATCAGAATTACAAGGAGATACCATTTCTCAACTATAACATTTGAGATTTTTTTAATGTTTGATAATATACTACATTGGTGAGAATGTGCAGAATTGAGCACTCACATACATTGTTGATGAGAGTCTAAATTGGTGTCATTGCTATAGAGGAAGATTTAGCAATGATGTCTACATCCTTTGTGCCAACAAATTATCCTATGGATCTATTTGCATATAGGTGCAAAGAAGTATGTACAAGGATATTCATTATAGCATTGTTTATAACAAAAAATTTAAAAGAATCTAAGTATTCACCTATAGGAGAGAGTTAAATTGCAAGATACAGTCAGCCCTCTGTATCCACAGATGCACAATTCGCAGACATGGAGGGCCAACTAAGGAACTTGAGCACCTCCAGATTTGAGTATCTGTGGGGGGTCCTGGAAGCAATCTCCCATGGATACTGAGGGACAACTGTATTCATATAATGGAATACTATGCATCTCTTAAAAAGAACAAAGAATGCTGTATTGTGATATGAAACCATTTCCAAGATAAATTATTAACTGAAAAATACATGGTGCAGATACTTCTGGTTTCTGGCCCAGCATATAATGACCTTGGAAGTTGTCACTTCATTCTAACAATTAATAAAAATCTGAATAAACTGAAAAATCAACAGCTTTTCTTAGATCTGTCAGAGAAGTCAGGGCAAACCACTGCCACCAAAATTAGAGAGGCAGACAGGCAGATAGAGGAATCACAACTTACTGGCACAGAAACCTGCAAGCAGACACCCCCATGGGAACCAGTACCAGGGGTAGGAAAACAAACTGCAATTGATGAATTGCTGGAGACTTAATGTGAATACCTCTGACAGTTGAAAAGCCCAGGGAGGGCCAAGTCATAGGGAGGGCTCCACACTTTTATGAGTTTTACCTCTGAGAGTTCTATCAGGTTCTCACAATGAATATCAGAGAAAAATCCCCATGTGTTTCCTTAAGGAGAAGGGAAAATGTAACCATTATAAAATACATCAGAACATTTTGCTCTTTTTAACAAGACCTGCCCTCAAGGGAAACTATTTTACAGAGCCTAACATCATGGGGTTCTATCAGAGCCTAACTGACCTGGAGGAAGGGAAATAGCCAACTCCAGCACACTCCCTCTGTCCTGTCCCACTTAAGGAGAGGCTAAAACTGAGAAACAAAGTTCACAGCCCAGGAGCACTGGCTCAATAAAAGACTGAAACCTAATCATAGGACCATAGCATGCTTTCTCTCCTTCTCACACCTTACCACCGCATCATCTTACCACAAGTCTATTTATCAGAGTTCCTTTTGCACGGTATATTACGTCCAGCTTTCAATAAAAAAATTACAAGGCATACTAAAAGACAAAAAACATAGTATGAAGAGACAGAGCAAGCGTCAAAACTATACTCAGATATGGCAGGGATGTTGAAATTATTAGACTGGGATTTTAAAACAACTATGACTAATATGCTAAGGGCCCTAATGCAAAAAGTAGACAATATGAAAGAACAGATTGGTAATGTAAAGAGAAAGATGGAAATTCTAAGAACCAAAAAGAAATACTAGAGATCAAAAACACTGTAACAAAAATGAAGAATGCCTTTCATGGGTTCTCTAGTAGAGTGGACACAGCTGAGGAAAGAATTTCTGAGCTTGAGGATATGTCAACAGAAACTTCCAAAACTGAAAATTAAAGAAAAAAATACTGAAAAAAAAAAGATCCAGAATGTAATATCCAAGAACAGTGGGACAACTACAAAAGGTGAAACTTACTCATAATGGAAATATCAGAAGGAAAAGAAAGAGAGAAAGAAACAGAGTAAATATTTTCAGCAATAAGGACTGAGAATTTCCCCCAAATTAATGTCAGACACCAAACCACAGAGCCAGGAATATCAGAGAACACCAAGCAGGATAAAGGCAATGAAAAGCCTATATCTTGGCATATCATGCAGCTAGCCCTGGTGGTCTAGTGGTTAATATTTGGTTCTCTCACCACCACGGCCTGGGTTTGTTTCCTAGTGAGGGAACTACACCACCCATCTGTCAGTTGTCATACTGTGACAGCTGCAGGTTGCTGTGATTCTGAAACCTATGCCTCCAGTCTTTCAAATATCAGTAGGTCAACCATGACAGATAGATTTCAGTGGAGCTTCTAGATTAATACAGACTAGAAAGAGGGACCTGGCCACCCACTTCCAAAAAAATTTGCCATGAAAGCCATATGGATAGCAGCAAAGCATTGTCTGCTATAGAGCTGGAAGTGAGAGGATGGAACGAAAAAAAAAACAGGCAAGGTTCTGCTCTGCTGTACACAGGGTTGCTAGCAGTTGGAATAGACTTGACAGCACTTAAAAAATAACAAATGGAGAGCTAGCCCTGAGGCATAGTGATTAAGTTTGTGCACTCCACTTTGGCAGCCCAGAGTTCACAGGTTCCGATCCTGGGCACAGACTAGCACGCTCATCAAGCCACACTGTGGTGACATCCCACATAAAATAGAGGAAGATTGGCACAAATGTTAGCTCAGCAACAATCTTCCTCAAGCAAAAAGAGGAAGATTGGCAACAGATATTACGTCAGGGCCACTCTTCCTCACAAAAACAAAACAAAGAAAACAACAACAAAAAGGTATATCATATTTAAACTTAAAATCAAAGATAAAGAAAAAATCTTCAAAAATGTCAGAGAGAAAAACACTTTACCTATAGAGAAACAAAATTAAGAATTACATCTGACATCTCCTCAGAACCATACAAACAAGAAGAGAGCGGAGAGAAGTATTTAAAGTGTTGAAAGAAAAAATGCCACCAACCTGGAATTCTGTACCCTGCAAAATTATTCTTCAAAAGTGAAGGAGAAATAAGGACTTTCTCAGACAAACAAAAATTGAGGGAATTTGCTGCCAGTAAACCTGCTTTGCAATAAATGTTAAAAGAAATTTTTCAGAGAGCAAGAGAATGATGTAAGTCAGAAACTCAAACCTACGTAAAGAAAGGAAGAGCATTGGAGAAGGAATAAATGAAGGTAAAACAAAAACTTTTGTTTTTCTTAATTGATCTAACAGATAGTTTGTTCAAAATAATAATAGCAACAATGTATTCAATTATGTATCCTTATGTATCTATCTATCTATGCTTATGTATGTTTATGTATCAGTGAAATGAATGACAGTAATGATACAAGGGATGGGAAGGAGAAACGAGTATTATTTTGTTACAAAGTCCTTGGATTACCTGTGAAGCAGTATAGTCTTATTTTAAAGTAGACTTGGATTCATTGTAAATGTATATTGCAAACTCTAGGGCAACCGCTAAAGAAAGTAAAGAAAGAAGTAAACCAATATGCTAAGAAATGAGGGAAAATTGCAGCATGCAAAATGCTCTATTAAAACCACAGAGGTAGAAAAAGAGTGGAAGACAAAAAATAGGAATAACAAACAAGGGCAAATAGACAACAATAACAAATATAGCAGATATTAATCCAACCATATTAATAATTCACATGCTATTTAATTCATCCGTTTAAAGGGCACAAGGCAATGTTTTGGGTATGTTATATTATTAATTTTTAAATTTTGGTAAAGTATATATAACATACAATTTTCCATTTTAAAAATACGTGGTGCAGAAAAAACATGTATTATGCTCCAATTAGTATGAAAAGTAGATATTTATACAGAAATGCTTTTAAAATTATAACACGTCTCTGAAAGAAACTGCAACAATAATTGCCTCTAAGAGGTAGCGTTTGGAGATAGAGGGACAAGAAAGGAAGGGAAAATAATTTCTCATATATTCTTTTGCACTATTTTCGTAGTTTACCATATTAATATATTACCTATTCAAAAAATTAGGAAAAAATGAATTTCTCAAGTGTATTAAATATGTAGCATTTTTTCATTGCTCTTCCTTTTCACACTAATGCCAAAATCAGTAATCACTCAGGGTACTCTTTGCTACCGACAACCCTTATGAAACTTCAGAATCCTTCTCAACACGGTGTTACAGGCCTTCCCTACCATTGAGCCAAAGCAATCCCCCAAAATATAATCGCAATTATGTAAAGACGTGTACACACTGAAAATTTGTTACATTAGAGATCTCTCTATACACACGATTTTCCAGGCAACTTGGTTGTTACATTAAACAATGTACCTTTTAAATGGTACTTTCCCAGAAACTATAATTAAAACAAAGATGAATAAATATGAACCATGCTGCTATAACCTCTAATCGTATGTTTACACTTCTCTGCCAAATTAAAGAGAAGAAAAACAGCATTTAAGGACTTATATACTTACCCATATGTGGAATATTCCAAACTATGTACCATTTTAACATATCCTGGCAGATTATCTAACAATGCTGCAACATTTTTAAAAGAGTCGGACTGCCAAGTCTCACAGTGTGTAATCCAGATGTGGAAGGTATTTGCAAGTATGTATTTCTTCTAGGCAAACCGGGGATCAGTCCATGTGAAAGAATTCCAGCCTTTTTACCCCTGGAGTGTAGATTAGTAACCATGACTGGTACGCATTGTTGGTGGCTCTGGAACAAGAACGATTCTATCTTGCGTTTGCCTCTAGCCAAAAACTTGTAGAGAGCCTTTCCTGGCAGAAAGTCATTTTCAACCTGAGTCAAATGCTCAAGTCCATGGTATTTCTTTATCAAAGCCAGTAGCAATTTTAATTTTGCAATCTCCAACGTGCATACACACATCCGAGCACACACACACGTTTCAGTGCTCTAACCCCATCCTTTCTTTACGAGAAGCAGAGGGGGAGCACTTTCTCAGATTTCATGGGCTGGAGTTGAAATTTACTCGACATAATTTTAATCTAAGCTGCCAGTATTATCCTCAGAAGGAAAAACCCCATAGCGTAATTCAACTACCGGTGTGGTCTTACAACAATATGTGTGGCTTCTGTTTCCTCATCTGTAAAAGGACATGATTTCATTGGACAATCTCTTTTGATCTTGTCTAGTTCAGCCAGCCCTAAATAATAAGAATCATTTAAATATAAATAGCTTTCCATAAAGATGAGGAGCACTATTCACCCCTGATAACAATCAATACACCTTGAGGCTGGAATGGAAGGGCTAAACTGGGTCATCTTTCATCTCTTAAAGTCTTTCAACTCCAAGATTCTATTGGCACTCTGGGCATCAGTCAGTAAACGAATATATCTGCGGTTTTTTTAGAACTCTGAAAAAGAAAAACTCAGTGGAGCTAAACACATCAGCCCTTGCTCTATTGAACAAAACATGAATAGAAATCTAAGCTCTTATATTAACAGTGGTAAACACCAAAGCTGTCCGCTGACGGGAGTGTATCCGTATATTCCTAGTAAAAGCAAACAGAGCTTTACCAGGAGATAATCTCAAAATTTCTATCCCTGCCTCTTCCAAATCAGGATATACCTGCAGCCGTTGGCCTCCTTCGAAGTCAGATCAATATCAGCTGTCTAGGGCCACCTATACCCAGAAAATAACATAAAATGGTACAGAGAACAAATACCTTGTCTGATGGGATCAAAATTCACAAAGCCTGTTTATTATGGGAGGCGATAAAAAGGCTTTAAAGGAAGAAAGATGAGGTTCACTTTCCAGATCTACCACTTATTAGCTGTATCACCCTGGGTAAGGTTTCTAACCCCTCTATGCTTCAATTTCCTCATTAATTCAATGGCAATAATGATACCTCCTTCTTCAGGCAACACTGAAGGCACTCAAGAAACAGTAGCTACTATAAGAATCAGTTTCTCCTTCTGGACTCAAGCCCACACATCTTGCCCTGCCTCAGCAAGTCCCCTGGTTCCATTCAGACATCTCTCTCTCTGTGTGTCTCTCTCTGGGATTTGAGTCTTGCAACCTACCCAGCTAGGGAGTATTTTGTAGGTCACTTCTACTTAGCTAAAGCGTGAAGCCTAACCCTTTCTGGCTAGTCCATGGCTCAGACTGACACAATAGAGAAGTTCAAAAATGTCTGCTGTACTGCTTCCATCTGAGATGACATTTGCTATTTTATTTTCAATCACCATTATGAATGTCAGCCCTTAAGCAATGTGAAAATTTATCAGTCAGAATACAAACACTTACGAAAGAAACCTAGAACGGACAGGGCATTTATCCTAATGACTCAGTCTATCAGTTGCACCAATAGAACGCAGATCTGACGCCTAGAACAAAGATTAAAATTTACAAGTTGTGTGTGAGAAAACACTGCCTTCCCTCCAGCATCAACTTCTCTTGTGGCAAAAGAGGTATTTATAGACCTGAATTCTATATTTTTATTTGGAATTGTAGACTTCAGTTTTGGAAAGTTGGAAGGATGTGAGTGGTGAGGTTTGAAGCGTAAGCTTTATACGGAGGGGAAAACCACCCTCCTCTGAAATATTGCCTACCTTGAGGATTCTCTGGACAATTCTAAAAATCAATTGAATACAGCAAACCCTTATTTTTAGAAATAAGCATAAAGACAATGACAGGATTTTAAACTGAGCATGATGCAGAAATTATCTGACAACCACACTTTTCTCTCTGACTCTGCCATTGCTTCATAAAGAGAACGCTGAAAGCTTGGTGCCGGATTCTATTCTAGTTCACAGGGAGCTAGTTAACATCAGCCATATCTGAAACTCTATGTAAGCTGTATAATCTGTAGCTAGAATTTTTTTTAATGTGTTCTGGATAGAATTCCATTGTGAAATACGTGTATTGCAAATATTTTTTTCCTGGTCTTTGACCATTTCATTTTCTTAATAGTACCTTTCAAAAAGCAAAGATTTACTGATCTTGTTAATGCGTTGAAATTATTGTTGGAGTCAAATTTAACTTTTTTTCCTGGCCCTGACTGAAGATTTTTATATTCTAAGATATATTTGCCTAACCCATGGTTGCACAGATCTTTTCTATGTTTTCTTATAAAATTTTTATAATTTTATCTTTTACTTCTAGGTCTATCTTCCATTTTGTGTTGGTTTTGGTGTGTATTGAGAAGTAAGGATAGCAGTAAATTTTTTCCTAACACATACCCAGTTGGTGCAGCACAATTTGTTACAGACTGTCCATTCCTTATTGAATTACATTAGCGCATTTGTATAAAATCAATTGGACTATACGTCTTGTTCTATTTCTAAAGTCTCCTTAATGTATTTTTACAACAAGTGCTGTAACTTGTAGATGTAAGTTCTCCAATGCTCTTCTTCTTCAAAATTATTTGGGGTATTGCGGGGCCTTGGAAGTTCCATAAAATACTTGCAATCATCTTGTTAATTCCTCCAAAAAATGTCTCCTGGGATTTTGTGTTGAATCTATAGGGCAATTTTAGAAGAGTTGACACCTCAACTAAATTGACTCTTCTATATATGAACACACTATATATTTCCATTCTTTAGATTTTTGAAAAAATAACTTCTTTCAATAATGTTTTGTAATTTTCAGTGTACAGACATGGAACATATTTTTTTGAGTTTGTCTTACATATATCATGGGTTTTGATGCTGTTATAAATGGTTATTTGAAATCTCATTTTTCAGTTATTCATTTCCAGTATATAGAAATACAATTGAGTTCTGTGTTGACTTTGTATCCAACATTCTTGCTAAATTTACTTATGATCTCCAGTAGAATTTTTAAGAAAATATTCTATGACAGTTTCTATGCCTACAGTCCTGTTTTCTGTAAGTAATGAGTATATGTTTTGGTTTTCACTTTATGCCTTTTATTTGTTTTTCTTGCCTTATTGCACTGACTAGGACATCAAGTAGAATATTGAATAGGAGTGGTGAGAGGACGTATAATTACCTTGCTCTCAGAATTAAGGGGAAACCATTCAGTCTTTCAAGATTAGACAAGATGCTGGTTAAAGTGTTTGGGGTTTGGATTTTGGTTTTTATTTAATTTTTTTTTGGCCTTATTTTGTTTGTATACAATTTTATCATGTTGAGGAAGATCCTTTCTATTCCTGAATAATTGAGATTATTCATCATAAATGTGTGCTGAATTTTGTAAAATGTTTTTTCTGCACCTGTTGTGAAAATAAGTTTTTTGGGGGTTTTTTTGGTTTTTTTGTTTTTTTGAGGAAGATTAGCCCTGAGCTAACATCTGTCGCCAATCCTCCTCTTTTTGCTGAGGAAGACTGGCCCTGAGCTAACATCCATGCCCACCTTCCTCTACTTTATACGTGGGACACCTACCACAGCATGGCTTTTGCCAAGCAGTGTCATGTCCATACCCTGGATCCGAACCTGCGAAGCCCAGTCCGCCGAAGCAGAATGTGCGAACTTAACTGCTATGCCGCCTGGCCAGCCCCTGAACATAAGTTTTTATTCTTTTATTATTCTCATATGGTGGACTGAATTGATTTTTCACTCTTGTAAAATACACACAACATAAAATTTACTATTTTAAGCATTTTTAATTGTACATTTTAGTGACATTAAGTACATGCACATTGTTGTGCAACCATAACCACCATCCATATCCAGAATTTTTTCACCTTCACAAGGTGAAATTCTGTACCCATTAAAACGTTAACTGCCCTCTCCTCCCTCCACTTAGTCCCTAGCAACCACTATCCTACTTACTGTCACTATAAATTTGACTACTCTAGGTACCTGATATATAGAATCATACAATATTTGTCCTTTTGTGTCTAGCTTGTTTCACATAGCAAAATGTCTTCAAAGTTCATCCATTTTTTGACATTTGCCAAAATTTCCTTCCCTTTTGGGGCTGGCCCAATGGCACAGTGGTTAAGTTCGCATGTTCCACTTCTCAGTGGCCCAGGGTTCGCCAGTTCAGATCCCTGGTGTGTACATGGCACTGCTTGGCAAAAGCCATGCTGTGGCAGGCGTCCCACATATAAAGTAGAGGAAGATGGGCACAGATGTTAGCTCAGGGCCAGTCTTCCTCAGCAGAAAGAGGAGGATTGGCAGTAGTTAGCTCAGGGCTAATATTCCTCAAAAAAAAATTCCTTCCCGTTTTAAAGATAATTAATACTCCATTGTGTGTCTATACCACATTTTGCTTATCCATTCATCCATCCATTGATGGACATTTGTGTTATTTCCACCTTCTGGCTATTGTGAATAATCTTACTATGAATGTGCACATACAAATATCTGTTCAAATCTCTGTTATTAACTCTTTGGGGTATATACTCAAAAGTGGGATTGCTTGATCATAAGGTAATAGTATTTTTAATTTTTTGAGGAACCGCAATACAGTTTTCCAACAGCTACACCATTTTACATTCCCACCAACAATGCACAAGCATTCTAATTTCACCACATCCTTATCAACACTTGTTATTTTCTGCTTTTGTGACAATAGCCATCCTATAGGGTATGAAGTTGTGCCTCATTGTGGCTTTGATTTTCATTTCCCTGATGATTAGTGATGTTGAGCATCTTTTCATAGACTTACTGGCCATTGGCATATCTTCTTTAGAGAAATGACTGCTCAAGAAATTGAGTTGTTTGGTTTTTTGTTGTTAGTTGCAGAACTTCCTTAAATACTGTGGATATTAATCCCTATCAGACATATGATTTGCAAATACTTTCTCCAATTCCACGGGTTGTCTTTTCACTCTGTTGATAATGTCCTTTGATGCACAAAAGTTTTTAATTTTGATAAAGTCCAACTTACCTAGTTTTTGTTCTGTTACCTGTGTTTTTGGTGTCATGTCCAAGAAATCATTGCCAAATCCAACGTCATAAAGTATTTCCCTATGTTTTCTTCAAAGAATTCTATAGTTGTAACTGTTACATTTAGCTCTTTGATTTTTGTAAATGGTATAAGGTAAAGATCTAAATTCATTCTTTTTCATATAATAACCACTTTCTCCATGACCATTTGTTGAAAAGATTGCCCTTTCCCCATTGTATGGTCATGGAATCTATCAAAAATCATTTGACCAGGGGCTGGCCGGCTGGCGCAGCAGTTAAGTACGCACGTTCTGCTTCAGCAGCCCTGGGTTCACTGGTTCAGATCCCAGGTGCAGACACCGCACCGCTTGGCACGCCATGCTGTGGTAGGCGTCCCACATATAAAGTAGAGGAAGATGGGCATGATGTTAGCTCAGGGCCAGGCTTCCTCAGCAAAAAAGAGGGGGATTGGCAGCAGTTAGCTCAGGGCTAATCTTCCTCAAAAAAAGAAAAATCATTTGACCATATATGTGACAGTTTATTTCTGGGCTCTTTACTCTGGTCCATTGGTCTGTATGCCTGTCTTTATGCCAGTATCACACTGTTTTGATTATTATTAGCTATGTAGTATGTTTTGAAGTCAGGAAGTGTGAGACTTACAACCTTGTTCTTCTTTTTCAAGATTGTTTTGGCTATCCGGGTTCCCTTGAGATTCCATATAAATTTTTAAGAAGGTTTTTCCATTTCTGAAAAAAAAAATCCTCATTGTGATTTTGATAGGGATCACACTGAATCTGTACAGCACTTTGGTTACTACTGACATCTTAGCAATGTGAAGCTTTCCAATCCATAAAGACGAGGTGTCTTTTTCACTTATTTGTGTCTTCTTTCTTTCAGCAATATTTGATACATTGCAGTGTACAAGTCTTTCACTTCCTTAGTTAAGTTTATTCCTGAAGATTTGATTTTTTGGATGCTATTTTAAGTGGAATTGTTTTCTAAATTTCCTTTTCAGATTACTCATTGTTAGTGTATAGAAACGCAACTGATTTTGCATGTTGATTTTGTATCTTCAATTTTTCTGAAATTGTTTGTTAGGTCTAAGTGTTTTTGTATGTGAAATCTTTAGGGTTTTCTATATATAAGATCATGTTATCTGTTAACAGAGATCATTTTAGTTCTTCATTTCCAAATTGGATACCTTTTATTTCTTTCTTTTTTTTTTTTTTTTTTTTTTTTTGCTCTGGCTAGAGCCGCCAAAACAATGTTGAAAAGAAGTGGAAGCAAGCGTCTTTGCTTTCTTCCTGATCCTAGAAGAAAAGTTTTCAATCTTTCACCATTGAGTATGATGTTAGCTGCAGGCTTTTTTACATATGGCCTTTATTATGTTAAGGTATTTTCCATCCATTTCTAGTTTGTTGGGCTTTGTTATTATTATTATTATTATCATTATGAAAGGGTGTTAAATTTTGTCAAATGCTTTTTCTGCATCGATGAGACAATCGTAGTTTTTTCCTTCATTCTGTTAATGTGATGTATCACATTGATTGATTTTTGTATGTTGAACCATCTTTGCATTCAAGGAATAAATACCTCCTTGGTCATGGTGTATAATCCTTTAAAGGTGCTGTTGAATTCGGTTTGCTAGTATTTTGTTGAGGATGTTTGCATCAATATTCATAGGGGACATTGATGTGTAGTATTCTTTTCTTGTAGTGTCTTTGTGTGGTTTTGATATCAGGATGATCCTGGCCTCACAGAATGAGTTAGGAAGTATTCTCTCTTTTTCAAATTTTTTGAAACTTTTGAGAAAGATTGGTGTTAATTCTTTCTAAATATTTGGTAGAATTCACTAGTGAAGCCACTAGTCAAGGGCGTTTCCTTCGGGGATGATTTTGATTCCTGACTCATCTCTTTACTAGTTATAGATCTATTCATATTGTCTATTTCTTCATGATTCAGTCTTGGTAGTTCGTGTGTTTCTAGGAATTTGTCCATTTCCTCTAGATTATCTAATTTGTTGGTATACATTTGTTTATAGCACTCAATAATCTTTTTTATTTCTGTAAAATCAATAGTAATGTTCTCATTTTCATTTCTGATTTTAGTTGAGTACATTCTCTTTTGCTTTTTTGTCATTTTAGCTAAAAGTTTGTGAGTTTTACTGATATTTTCAAAGAAACAACCCTTGGTTTCATTTACTTTCACATTCTTTTTCTATTCACTATTTTATTTATCGCTGCTCTGAATTTTATTATTTCCTTCCTTCTGCTAGCTTTGAGTTTAGTTTGTTCTCCTTTTTCTTGTTCCTTGAGGACAAGTAAAGATAGGTTACGATTTGAGATCTTTCTTTTTTTCTAATGTTAGCATGTACAGTTATAAATTTTCTTCTGAAAACTGCTTTTACTACATTCCATGAGTTTGGGTATGTTGTGTTTTCATTTTCACTTTTCTCAATATATTTCCTTTTCTCTTCTTTTCTTTCTTTCTTTTTTTTTTTTTTGAGGAAGATTAGCCCTGAGCTAACTGCTGCCAATCCTCCTCTTTTTGCTGAGGAAGACTGGCCCTGAGCTAACATCGTGCCCATCTTCCTCTACTTTATACGTGGGATGCCTACCACAGCATGGCTTGCCCAGCAGTGCCATGTCCGCACCCAGGATCTGAAGCAGCAAACCGCGGGCTGCCCTGTGGCAGAATGTGCGAACTTAACCGCTGCACCACCAGGCCAGCCCTCGATATATTTTCTAATTTCCCTTGTGATTTCTTCTTCGACCCATTGGTTGTTTAAGAGTTAAATTGACTACTTTTCTAATGAAAAACTAACCTAGAATTCCTGGAGTAAATCTCACTTGACTCTGATACATTATCTGTATATATAGCTAGATTCTATATGATAATATTCTGCAAGAATTTTTGCACCTATATTCATGAGATTATTGTTCCAAGATTTCGTTTCTTTTAATGTCCTAGTCGGTTTTTTTCCTTGTTACTTTTGTGCCTTTTCAGTTGAGGTATAATTGACCTACAATAAATGCACATATTTATGTTATACAAATTGGTACATTTTAATATATGTATATATTTGTAAAACTACCACCACAATCACGACAGTGAATATATCCATAACCTGCAAATGTTTCCTTGTTCTCTTCTGTGATCCCACCTTCTTGCCTTTTCCTGGTCCCTCTCATCCTCAAGCTATCACTGATCCACTTTCTATTACTATAGATTAGTTTGCATTTTCTATAATTTTATATAAGTGGAATCATACAGTATGTGGTCTTTCATCTGACTTCTTTTACTCAGCATATGTATTTATTCCTCCATATTATTGCAGAAATTGATAGTGCATTCCTTTTTTGTGGCCAAATAATATTCCGTTATGTTGCTATACCACAAACTGTACGTCCATTCTCTGTTTACAGACTATTGAGCTGTTTCCAGCTTCTGGCTGTTAAAAATAACACTGATATAAACATTAGTCTACACATCTTTGTGAGGATATGTGTTTCTCTTGAATTGGAATGGCTGGATCATATGGTAGGTGTATTGTTACCCTTTTAAGAACTGCCAAAGCAATTTTCCAAAGTGGTTGTATCATTTTACATTTTCACAATCAGTATTTGAGAATTCCAGTTTCTCTATATCCTTGCCACTTGGTATGACCAGCCATGCTAATAGGTGTGCAGTGATAACTCATTTGGGTTTTAATTTGCATTTCCCCGATGCATACTGATATTAAGCATGTTTCCATGTGTTTGTCATCTGTATATTATATTCTCTAGTGACATGTCTGTTCAAATGTTTGATTCTTTTTAAGTTAGATTGCTAGTTTTCTTATTCCTGTGTTTTGAAGGTTCTTTATATATTCTGAATACAAGTAGTCAGCCAAAGACTCCAGCAGACCACCAATGAAGATTCTGAAAACTCATTTTCTGGATGGCTCCCTTTTCTCCAGTACTCTGCCTTGAAAATTATAGTCACATCAACATCCCCAAACTCTAGTCTCTGTCTCTTCACCTCAGCGAGGTGCTCTGCTATGTTTCGGAGCCCCTGCACACACAAAGTGCAGAAAGTACCTCCAGACAAAAAGGCAGGCAATTGTAGGGCTCACTTTGTTTCTTTCCCTTCTCTCAAGATTCACTGCTCTGCACTGCATATTTCCCAATATATGAAAATTATTAATTCATATAGTTTGTCTAGTTCTCTAGTTGTTTACAGTGGAAGGACAAGTCTGGTACCAGAGTCTGTGTCAGAGCCAGAAATGTATGTGTTCTACTCATTTTCTTTTATTCCTATTCTCCATTACCAATTTATCTTCAAGGTAAAATTTTCAGCTACTGCTTTAATCTTTTGTATTTTCCCACATTTCCATTAGTCCATGGGGTCTTTGTATGATACCTAAGTAATTTTACTCTTACTTCCTTTCCTCCTCCTTCATCCCTGTCCTCATTAGATTTATTTTCCCACTTTTGTATATAAATAAATTTTCCCAATGCATTCAGACATATAGTAGAAGAGTTTTCTGCAACTGTACAATTACAAATCAGGTGGATTTTTTTCCCCTTTGCCTCACTTTTTTTCTTAAACAAGTGAGTGATTTAAATCTTATAACTTTTATTTTGGTTTCAACTAATAATTTACTATTTAATTTAAATTTAGTTTATTTTGACAACTAATTTAGTATTTATCTTATTATAGTTTATAGTTGTGAACTTTCAGTTATTTCTAACCTTCTCTTGAAATATTTCTTTATACAAAGGTTGTCTACTGCTACTTTTCAAGACTTCTTTTTTTTTAAGAATGTTTTTCTCTGAAGAAATGCCACCTACTTGCTGATATCCCTTATTTTGAGACACTCATTTTAGACCTGTTTACCAAGTAAAGTAAAAAATTTGCATTTATGATTTCTAAGCCCCTTCTTTCAATGGATAAGGACTTCACTTACCTTCTGCTTATAAAGTTTCAAAGGATTTCCTAATGAATGGTGGCATTGATAACAATATGCACTCTGCTGGTAGAAACCAGAAATAACAAACAAGAAAGAAATCATTTCCTTTAATCTCACTTCTTAGAACAGGGCTTAGCTTATAGTAAGCACTCAATAAATGTTATCAAATAGTTTTTTTATTGTTACTGATAGTATGCTAGTCCATAATGTTTCCTCTATTATTCATTTTATTTCCAATTCACTTTTGTGTAATGCCATGGAATAAGTCAGATAAATCTTCATTTGAAAGCAGATTTGCTACTTACTTTCTCTTACTGACCTTTAAAAGGAGATTAAAACATGCGTTACACAATTTTTGTGTGTCTAGAACAAGGCTCAACACATAATGGGCGTTCAATAAATGTTTGCCAAATTTTTTATATGTCAGCTTTAAAAAAACTGTCCATTTTTCTTATTTCTCTCCTTCGATCTTTCCTCCAGAATAAGTAAACATCAACTCTACCGAGTAGTCCTCATTCTTTTTTTCCCACAATTTTGACTTCTTCAGTGCCTCATCTTTCTCTGTCTCTTCAACCCCTAACTTTAAGTAGGAGCATAGGGGGTGGATAAACTAAATTGATACCCATGATCCCATTTATTTTTATAATTGTTACTGTACTGGATGCAGTAATAATGAAAATAATGATAATGATCTAGAGTCTGCAGAAATAGTAAAAAGCTTGAGGTAGTTGGAGCAAGGATGCAGAGAATGGGCAGTAAGTGATTTAAAAATGTCTGTAACAATATGTGGGGATCAAACTTCAAGTGGCCTCACATTCCAAGCTATTTCGTATTTTAACCTATAGGTGAGCAGTTCTCAAAATGTGTTTCAGCTAACACTAACTTGAGAGGACTTTAATAGACATTCTTTGAAAAAATTTCATGGGCAAATACATGTGGAAAATGCTGCATCAAATGGCAAGCGCAGGACTTCTCAGAGCCTTGAAAATAGTAATATATGAATCTCTTAGAAGAAAACAACATACAGAATTTCTAAAGTTATTTGACCTCAGAATTCTTTATTTTAGGTGGATCATGTGGTACTGCCCTTCATCAGAACAACAACCCTTTTATGCAAGGGAAGGACACAGATTAATTTTAACAATGTAACTCTGGCTGTCATGGTGAGGCTGACCTGTAGGGGAAAGAGTTTGGTCTCTAGAGATTCGTGAGGGGGCTTTTGTAACAGCCTGGACTGATGATGGCCTGTACTAAAGTAATGACGTAAATATAGAGCAACTAGTGAGCCTTTAAATGTAGTAGACATAGATGATGATTGAAGAGAAAGTGTTAAAATACTCCCATGTTTTTAGTTTGGGCCAATAGATAGATAGTGATATCATAACAAGGATAGAAAATAAAGTAGAAATGGTTAAGTGGAAAAAGATAGATAATGAGTGACTCACAAAACTATATATCCAACCCCAACCTGTATTCCAAGTTTCGGATTCATATTTTCAATTGTCCTTCTGAGAATCTACAAGTAGTATACTACAGACACTTCAACCTTAACATGTTATAAACCGGCTTCATCCAAAAGGGCATATTCTGTTCCTTCGGGCATCCTACCTATTACAGGCATTCCCCTCATTCTACTTACTTATGTCTCCGGGGGATGTTCCTTCCTGAAATAAGAAGTTACAGATTCTGTTTATTCTAGGAAGTCCTAGGTCCTAGGTACCTTTTGGGAAAAGTCTACTTCTCCTTTTGACAGGCCAACATGAATTGAGGGAGTTTATTACCTGGTAGTCATTGCAGAACTTCCTCTAAGGAATTTCTCAGTATACCAAGATTCTCCACCGTGAATTGAAGTCTAATTGGAGACATTTGCGGGCCCCTGATCACCACCTTGGAAGACATGACTCCTTAATCAAAGTTATCCTATCTTTCTGAGCCTAAGGCTACTTGGAAATCAGCAAGTTATACTCTCTTGCTAAGATCAGCAGAGCTCTCTGTCTTGGCAGGAGCTTCAAGTGAGCGGCTTCCCCAAGCCTCAGAACAGATATCTGCACACTGTTGAGCTGTGAAGTGTCCTCTGATAAAGTGGATCTTCCCTTAAGAAGTTCAGGTACCCTTAGAAGTTCCATGGATGAACTGAAAGAGAGTCTTGAAATTCCTGGAATTAGTCGTAAAAATTAAAATGCGTATAGATAATGTCTAATTTTCTCTGGAGAAAGTCCATAGTTTTCATCAAATTTTCACCAGGGACTACGATCCTTATAAGACTGGTATTTATGAAAGTTAGGTATCTAAGAGCTTTGTTCTGTCCTGATCTACCACAGCTTTGGATCAACTTAGTTTCAAGACAAATCTTGATGAATCTTAGTTAAGAGGTTACAGATTTTGGTTGTTCTTACATGTGAAATGCAGGAGATGCACTAAAAAGATCTCAAATTTTACTTTCAGTTAACATTTCTTCAATATTTTCTTTTTTTCTCTTTTTTTTTTGGCACTTGGCTTCATTAAAGGTATGCTTTTTTTTTTGGTGAAGAAGATTGGCCCTGAGATAACATCTGTTGCCAATCTTCCTCTTTTTTTTTCCCCAAAGCCTCAGTACATAGTTGCATATCTTAGTTGTAACTCAGACTAGTTCTCCTATGTGGGACACTGCCACAGTGTGGCTTGATGAGTGGTGTGTAGGTCTGTGCCCAGGATCTGAACCAGCGAACCCTGGGCTGTTGAAGTGGAGCAGGCAAACTTAACCACTTGGCAATGGGGCCAGCCCTCCATGTTTTCTTAAATAAAAATCAGAACCAACTTTCAGGTACTATTTCAAGGCACTACTTTTCTTTTGTCTTTAGATACTTTCCATCTAAAATTGGCATTGAGTAAGTTCCATATCACAATGTCCTCTGAAATTGAGTTTTTCCCCCTTATTGTTAGTACAGTGCTGTGCTGAGTGAAGTACTCAGTAAGTCATTGCTGAATCATTAATAGTTTATAAACTTCATTCCATTTTCGTATTATTTTGGATCTTTTACTTTCTTGCACTCGTGAGTCTCACCATTTTTCTACCCTAAGATACTTTCAGATATGACATGCTTCCATAGTTAACAATAGGTCATTATAGCAGGAGTGTGTACGTTCATGGTCTGGATTCATGGGTCAACACATGCGTCAATTATGGGAAGTTAGAATTTCAAAAAGGTTATGTGTAATCCTCAGTGGTTCTGTTATGCCCCCTAGAGGCTCATGTCTCCCCACAACACATCCTACTGAGAAATTCTCAATTTGCTTTAATGAATTTATTGTTCGCATACAAGGTTATTCCAAAGGCTGCAATTTGGTTTCTCTTTCGAGATATTATAGGAATTAGAAACGTAATCTACATTCTTATATTTGCCACATGTGAATAGCAAGGAGTCTTTCCCTGTTGCTCACTAAAGAGAGTTGTGCTTTACCTTATGCCTCTTTCTAGGCTCTCAGATTCAAAACTAGATTAAAACCTTTGTTTTGGAAGGCGTGAATCATTTCCGAGAGCTGTTCGGGAGATTTACTGTCTTTTCCCATTGTTTCCCATTCAGTTCTGTCTACCCTGGAAAGGTAATTCTTGAATGCTCAGGTAAAATAATGTCGTCCTCTCAGCAATACTCAGGAGGATTTCCATTTGCTTCACAGTGGGAATATCATTACTACTAGTAGTACCCCTACTATTATTAATCTCATCACATAACGCAACACTCATAATGTGTCTAAGCCTCAGGAGACCTATTCGTGATGGAGAGAAGAGCAAGCCAGGAGAGCAGCTACCTGATCAGAGGCCTAGGCTTGCAGGTCCACAGTCTTTTAGTTACAGTTTCCAGTGACTCTCAGATTCTCAAGCATTCCACACATGACATATATTTCTTTTCCTCTCTGGAATAAACAGCGTGTGTTTCAAAGCAGGATCCTCCAGCCCCACAATCAGCTTTGAAAGATACAGTAATCAAATGTAGACAAAAGAGAGAACTAGGGGAATTGTTTGTTTCTCTATTAATAATTGCCTCTCTGAGAACAAGTGGACATTTTCATGGCTTTGTGTTGTCGTCTGTCTGCAGACAGCAGAAATGGAAAGAAAAGACAAAATTCTTGAGTGCAGTTATTGGCCGCATGGATGCCATGCCAACAGCACATGCCCCAGTTATTGAAGGTGAACAGATGGGGTATTCATGATCATCCAGGGTAGGCTCCACAGCTTCGACGTGGGAACATTAAACCAACAGGAAGAAAAACAGAAGCTGCCTTTGGGAGACCAAATTAGAACTGATTTTTACTCTGTTTCTAATTATTGCTAAAATCTAAGGGACTAAAACAAAATTAGATCCACAAAACAAGTATCTATTTAGACACTAGTCCTGTTTTCACAAATCATCTCCTTGAATGAACGTCATCTATGAAGAGTGACATTTAGCTCCTGAGAGTCAAATAAGATGCAACATTTGTCACTTACCATTTATTCCTAATGAAATGAAACATATGCCAGGCATATGGTCATTTATTCACCACTTATATTTGCATCATGATGCCAACATATTGTGTCCACCCCCACACCTACCACAATACAATGTAGTTACGTATCCACAGGTAATACACTGTCGATGCACTCTAATGCAGTCTTGTGGGTACTATCAAGGCAGAGCTATCTTGGATCACATTCAATAATGTCTACTTAATATTGTCCTGAAATAGTCTCTTCTCTGGAAGCTTGGATACCTAAACACCTTGAAAGAAAGTACCAGTGCAGCACAGTAAATAGCTGGATATTTGGGGAGGCAGAATGGTAGAGGTGGTAAGAGTTCTGGTGTCAGAGTGAAAGGTGTCCAAATTCAGACTCCATCACTCACTCACTATAAAGATTTAGACAAGTTACCAAATATCCCTGAGCCTTAGTTACCGCATCCATTGAAAACTAATACCAAACTTGTAAGAATAAAGTGAAATAAGGTATGTAAAGCCCTTAGCACGATGTCTTGCACACAGTAGAAACAAAAAAGAGGGTGCCTCCCTTCCTTTGTCCTTTGGGCAATCAGATCAAAATACAACTCCTGTGTTAATGTACTAGCTAAGTGCAAATGTATTTTTCAACATGTGTAAGTTAAGATGATTTGTCTACTTGCATCACTGAATGTGAATTTTCAGGACTCTGAAAGATTCTGGAAAGGTAGTAATAGAGTCACAGAGATTTTACTTGTGAAGCAGAAGGCTATTTATTAAAACATATCCAAGAAGGAATGAATAATTCTGTAATTACATAATTGAGTGGGGTTAATTGTAGAAGAGAAGCAATAATTTTAGTTTAAGGCCAGGTCTAAAATAAATTACTGCTTTAAGATTTTAGCATTAGAATCCCAAAAGCCTTGAAAGCGGAGATCTCTTTCATGAATGTCTCTTTATTAAAAACAACAATAATCACTGATATTTACTGAGTGCCGACAATAAGCCAAGTACTGAGCTAAGTGCTCTACAGGAGCTATTTCTTGTCCTTTTTACAACAGACCTGGGAGGTACCTACATTCTACATTTTACGAGTTTCCTCAGGTCATCAAAGGCTAGGATTTAAAATAGAGTAACATTGATTGTTTTGACTATATTTCTTTGACACGTCACTACTCACTTTTGCAGGATCTCCAGTCCTGAAAATCTCATCTCAGTATGTGTCATTATTTCTAATAATAAAAGTTTATTATGTGAAAGGCACTATTTTAAGTACTTTGCATTCATTCTATCTTGTGATCCTCACTATTGCCTTAGGAAATAAATTTTCTTAATTCATTATCACAGATAAAAATTCTAGTAAGAGGCAAGATCAAAATTTGGACCCAGAGGTGCTTGACCCTAAAGCTCTTGCTCCTAACCACTGTACTTTGTCTTTAGATATGTGTTTGGATCTGTTAGAAAGGGGAGGTATTGGAAGTGATGAAATCGCATTGTTGATTGCATGTCTTTAAAAGGATCTGTACAAAAGAGAAAGAACATCACATAGCCAAGGACAAAAATAAAAGCATAGCAGGAACATGCACAAACAGTGTAACAAAACTAAATCTCCATGTGAGCTGAAGCAAAAAAACATGCTAAAGACCAAAAAGAAACTCTCTAACTTTTTAATCTACATTTGAAACAAAAAGAACACAAAAATCGGCAAGGTAACTGCTTGGATCAAATAGTGTAATACCACCATCTGACAAAATGTAAGCAAAATGACTCAACTCCTATTTTTCTTCTTCCCTTTCCATCAAAGAGAGTGGCCTTCAACTTGAAAGGGTAGGAGAAATGTGGTTTAAAAGGGCATTCTAAGATAGAGATAGTAAGAGAACTCTGTGCCACTTTAAATTAGATAAAATATATGGATTCAAATTCCATTTCAATGTGACAAAAAATCTCATGGATATAAACACAGGACTATTCTGGAAATCTTTCAATTCAATTAAACAAGCATATATGTACCAGACATGGTACTGGAATCCATTTGGCAATATAAACAATGAATAAAACAAAGCCCCTCCCCTCTAGGGTTCATAATCTGGGTGAGATATTTTCAAAACGAAACTACAACACTATTTATGATGTATATAAGTAAAAATTGCTAGTTTTGGGTATGGAGAGAGAGACATCAATTCCTCCTATGAGATCTCAAGAGGGCTTATAGTGAATGAGTTATCTGACCTGAACTTTAAAAATGGATGTGACTTCAACAGGTAGAAATGGAGGCGGGGGGTAGGATAGCCTAAGTTGATGAGAATGCCCTAGTCATGTCATTGGAGTTTTGGAGTGAAAGAGTTCAGCGTTAACTTGGGGAAATGTAAATGGCATAGTTTTGGGAGAAATCAAGAAGAATGACAGAGATTTTATAGGTCACTAGATAGTAGGATAGGACTGTGTCTTTTATTTATCGCTGTATATCCAGCATGGTGCCTGGTAAAGATTAGTACCTCATAAATAAAAGACGGGGAATATGAATTTGAATATAGGCAAATGGTACCTTAATTTTCAAAACTGGAGAAAAGTTGGATCCCAGAACAGTTCTAACAGATTGATTTTCAAACACTTTTTTTAAAAGTAGTATTCATGAGGAACCAGCATGATAATAGACTTTCCTCACTTTTTTCCTCTCAACTTTTTTTATTTTGAAAAATTACAAAGTTATAGAAAAGTTAAAAGACTAATTCAATGAACACATTTATCTGCACTTAGATTTTCCAAATGTTAACATTTTGCCACATTTGCTCCTCCCTCTACATCTACATATACAGAGAGAGAGACAGTCATGTGCTGCACAATGATGTTTCAGTCAATGACTGACTGCATATATGATGGGGGCCCCATAAAATTAGTACTGTATTGCCTAGGTGCATAGTTGACTATCCCATTTAGGTTTGCGTAAGTACATTCTATGATGTTTGCACAGTAACAAAATTGCCTAATGACACAGTTTTCAGAGTGTAGCCCTGTCATTAAGTGATACATTAAGCATATGTCTTTCTCAACTTAAGATAGGGTTATGTCCCAATAAACCCATCATAAGTTGAATATATTGTAAGTCAAAAATGCATCTAATATACCTAACCTACCATACACCATAGCTTAGCCTAGTCTTCCTTAAACGTGCTCAGAACATTTACATTAGCCTACAGTTGGGCAAAAGCATCTAACATAAAGCCTATTTTTATCATAAAGTGTTGAATATCTCCTGTAGTTTATTGAATACTGTACTGAAAGCGAAAAACAGAATGGCTGCATGGGTGCAGGATGGTTGTCATCGTATTGGTTATTTACCCTTGTGATCAGATGGCTTGCCGGCAGCTGTGCTCACTGCCACTGCCCAGCATCACGAGAGAGGATCATACACAAATCACTAGGCCAGGAAAAGAGAAAACTTTGAAGTATGGTTTCTACTGAATGTGTATGTTTTCGCACCATCATAAAATCAAGAAATAGTTGAACCATCATAAGTCAGGGACCTTCTGTGTTTTATATATATATTTTTTTCTTCTCTTTCTTATATATATAATTTTTTTCTTTTTTTCTGAACCGTTTGAAAGTACGTTTCAGATATCATTACTTCCTTTTAAAATAAGGTTACTACAGTGATATTAACAAATGCAATGTATCTGGGCTTTCCAAAGCATTTGGCATAATTTTTCTTGATATATTCATGAATGAAATAGAAAAATATGACGTAAATGGTATGACTAGGTGACTTTGCAGTCAGTTAAATTAACATACTGAAGAGTGTTGATTAATGGATCAGTTTCACCCTGGAGGAAGGTCACTAGCTCTCTACTGCAAGGTTCTGCACTTACTGCAGTTGGAGTAAATATTTTATCTCTTACTGAGAGTTTATCCCTGGACAATATCTAATTCAACTCTTTCCAGCTGTAGTTTACAGAAGTCACATTTATAATTTTTAAAAATATATTTATTCTTACCTCCCCCCCACAAGAGGCTCTAACTTAGTATGACTGGGGAAGGGTTGCAGGCATCTGTGACTCACATCTATGATTGATAATCATTGATTTACGGCAACTCTCTTCATCTGGTTGAATCTCTAGTTATCCCTACTTCATTGCAGGTAATTTAGATTTATAAACCTTCAGACATTTCTACCACAAAGAATTGCCTGAGCATAGTATACCTCCACCTGAATGAAATAGATTTGCCAGTTTCAGGCCATCTCATTCAACCTGCAGCTACAGTTTCAACTAAGACTCAAACAACTCATAGTTGTACCTTCTAGACAAGGTAGAGGCCTTTTTTTGCACCTTCTAATGGACAAAATTTTGTTCCTCAACCATAGCTAAACTGAGCCTCAAAATATAAAAATTCTAATCTGTAAGCTCTTCCTCTGAGTTTTAGTATCAAGTATTTGAAAGAGACCTATATTTCATAAAATGAATCCCCATGTTTTCAAGGCTTTTGGGTATTTATTTTCTACATATAGGATGAAAATATGTTAGTAGAGGGCCAGACGCTAAGTGTCTGGACAACACTAAATAAGAACATCATGGACTCACATAGCAAGAACCTCTTCTTTCTGTGTCATGATTTATCTCCCTAATAAAATAAATATAATTCAGGGTTTTTGTATTCTGCTAAGGACCATACTGCTTTTAAAGATCTGACCACAGTTTGAAAATCCTTTAATCTCTATGAACTCTGTAAATTATAAGATAATAATCAGATGACTTCAACTTTGTGGTGGGTGGGAGGTTATCAAGACCTTGCACATGGACTTTCTATGGACTGGGAGATTGATTTCCATATAAATCCGTCATCTAGAGCCTGCTGCATAAATCATAACAGGACAAGAAAAAAAACTTCTGAATTTAATACTTTTAAAAGACAGTTTATGGAAGAAATCTGGAACAAATTGCACACTTATCTGTATGCATCAGGTCAGTGTTATTGGATTACAGCTTGCCTTTCCCTGCCAGGGTAAAGAAAAGTAGACCAGAGTGGGAATAAATTGTGTAAACAAAACAAAAAATCTTAAGTCTCTTATACTATTAAGAAAGGGAAGTTATGTTAACAAGAATATGCGAAAGGTAGTTTTCATTCACAGACAACTTTCCAAAATTGTTTATAAAAAACTAAGAAAACTATCACCTCAACTTATGAAAACTATGATAATAACTCTTACCAAATGCTTAACATTTGCCAGGTGCTCTGATAATTACTTTCGATCTGGGGTTTTTAACCTTGGCTACAAATTAGAATCATCTGGGGAGCCATAAAACTCCAGATGATCCGGACTCAATGGAAACCAATGAAGTTAGAATAGCTGGGGTGTGGGCAGTCCAAGCATTAGTAGATGTTTAAGCTTAGCAGGTGATTGCAAGATGTAGCTGAGGGTGAGAACTATTCTTTCTGACACAACAACTTATTGAATCCCCAGAACAGCTCTTTGATGTAGGGTACTTTTTATTCTCCTCATCATCACCATCACCATCTCTAAATTACAGGTAAGAAAGCTGTGACAAAGAAATGTGAAGTTAAGTTCCCAAGGCCATCAGCTCATAAGTGACAGAATTGGGATTTGATTCCAGACAGTCTGACTCTATTATGCTATTATTGTGTTATTGCCGCCCAAATTAAAAACCACAGATTAACAAAATTTTTGTCAACCTCCACAGTACCAATCACAAATGTTGCCCTAGTAGCCCTTAAATAATTTTAATCTGTTTGGTTGAAAGTTAAATGTAGAGGAAATAATGTCTGCGGAGAAAATTAATTTTTGTCAACATTATAATATAATCAAATTATCTGGTTCCTAAAGTGTATCTATTGTCATCCAGCAACATAAAATACTAGCTTTTCAGGCCCTCACTCTTTAATACAATCTCAAATTGAGTGCTATAGAGTTTCTATTTTCAAAACACCCCAGAAAAGTTATTTTTATAGAAGATTGAAGCAAGACCCATTCTTCTAGATATTCTATGTTGTAGCTTTCAATTAAGTGAATTCAGATGAAAGCTTATTAATTGGCCTGTTTTTTAGTCTCTTGCCAAATTACCTTCACCTTAGTGTTTAAAGATTCCATATTTACATATTAACATACTATTTCTTGTTTTTTCATTGCAAGATGCTTCAAAACTTTTAAGGCAGGATTATAAATAAATAATCAGATATACCATTTATACCAATGGCTTGGCTGAAGGCATGCAAGGATTATTATGAATCACATTGATTTAGAAAGTATCTAAAATGTTCTGTGACAGAATCGGAACTGAAAACAGCATTCAAATATCTGAGCAACGTGCTGAAGCAAATGAGATTAAAATTTAACAAGCACGTATTTAGCACCTTGTACTCGGTTTCAAAAAATACAGGACACAAGTATAACTCTTTGAGTCAATTTATAGGTGCACAGAACTGGTTGTTAGAAAGTTCCTTCTTGTATTGAAATGACACAGCATCCCCAGGATGTTTATCCACTGGTCTTAGCTTTTCCTATTCAAGCACACAGAAAAACACCAAATGACTTGGCAAGACACCAAATCACACCACATGACATCAAATATTTGAATACATCTATCATCTCAGGGAAGCAATAAACTGCAGTAAATAAGAAACTAAGCTCAGGCTAAAGATATACTGGGTTCAGGTCTGAGTAGGGTGACTAACCATCCGAGTTCACACGGGAATAAAAGGTTTCCTGGAATACAATACTTTTAGTACTAAACTTGGGAAAGTCTCAGACTAACTGGGATGAATTGGCCACCCTAAATCTTAGACTGACTATTTATTAGCTGTATGACCTTGGGCAAGTTATTAGACCTCTCAAAAGGAGTTAATGCATATAGAGCAGAGTACTAAATAAGTGTTATTAATTTCTGTGGTAGTAGTAGATAGGTAGTAATATAGGATGGGAAGATGTTCACGTGAAGTTCTGAAGATGTTAGTTATCTATAAATATTAATATGAGAGAACACTGTGACGTGGCCACTAAAAAATATAAAGCCAGTGCAACATTAGGCTACATTAATAGATCTACAGTATTCAGAATGAAGGAGCTGGGGCCAGGCCGGTGGCACAGCGGTTAAGTATGCACGTTCCGCTTCTCAGTGGCCCGGGGTTCACCAGTTCGGATCCCAGGTGCGGACATGACACCGCTTGGCAAGCCATGCTGTGGTAGGCATCCCACATATAAAGTAGAGGAAGATGGGCACAGATGTTAGCTCAGGGCCTGGCTTCCTCAGCAAAAAGAGGAGGATTGGCAGTAGTTAGCTCAGGGCTAATCTTCCTCAAAAAAAAAAAAAGAAAGAAAAAACAGAATGAAGGAGCTGATTATCTGTTCCACTGTTTTGATGATCCAACATCAAAAATAATGTGATTAATTCTAATGTCCAGTGGAAGTAACTAGGATGGCAACTGGTTTTGAAATCATATTACTTGAGGTAAAGAGAAATTGGAGTATTTAGTTTGGAGAAGACAAGTTTTGCAGGGTGAAAAAAGGTATCTTCAACTTTGTGAAAGGAATTTGTTATAATTGGGATGGAGTAACTGGCAAAGCCAGATAATTTTCTGAAATGATCCGAAAGAAGGCAGCAGAAAGATGCTGAGATGTTTAAAAACAGAGAAGGTAAGACTCAGGAGATAGAAAAACCACAGAGATGTGAAATATTCTCTGCTGCCACATTTACCTGGGAACAATTGTTAATTCTAAGTGCAGGTAGAAGGCTAAAATCTATTGCAAATCCTGGTGCAAAGCCCAGAAGAGGGCCACTGCAGGGGGCCACAGAAATCAGCATTGCTGTTGGCGGAGATTTGGAGAGGGGAGCTCAGGTATGCAGCTGAATTTCTCCTCAAAATATGTGCTACATACTGGGCATGCACTAGATAGGGGCTAAAATCATAAGAGAATGCCTCTGAAAGTCAAAGAAGCAGTTCCTCCAGCAGTCATGTCGGACAAAGATTAGAGTTCCATGGATTTAAAAAAATACACTATGGAATCACTAACCAAAAGAAATCTGGTAAAGCTATATTAATATCAAATCAGTAGATAGGGGAATTTCATAATACAAAAATGACCAATGTAATAGTAAAATAACAAAATTGTAAATCTGTAGGCACCTTATGTAGTGAAGAATTAACTTTACCCAAATAAGATTTCTGACCATTGCCCTTGGCTACTGTGAGTTAACCTCTAGGTCCCTGGAATGTTCTTCCTGAAAGGAGTGTCTTTGTTTGCCTGTGGGCTTTAGTCACCAGACAGTCTAATAATGTGATTTATGATGGGGACTAGGAGACACGCCGTATAAGTCCTGACTTCTGGAGGAACTGAAGACTTAAGGTATTAGCCTGAAATGCTGGGAGCGGCTGGAGACTAAAGATCAGCCACGCAGAAAGTATGTGATCAAGCCCCAATAAAAACCCAGGACGCCAAAAGCTCAGGTCAGCTTCCCTGGTTAGCAGTATCCTTTGAATATCGTGATACATTGGTGCCAGGAGGGTAAGATGCCCCTGCGGAAGATGGAAGCTTCACATTTGGAGCCCTCTCAGACTTCGCCCTATGAATCTCTTCTTCCGGCTGGTTCTAATTTATACTTTTTTGCTAGTAAAAAAAAAAGAACTGTAATCATAAGTATAGTGCTTTCCTGCGTTCCATGAGTCATTCTAGTGGATTACTGAACCTGAGAATGATCATGGGAACCCTTGAATTTGTAGCCCTCAGGGTACCCGAACTTGTAGCTAGTGTCCGAAGTGAAGGCAGTCCAGTGGGAACTGTTCCCTCAGATTGTGCAGGTTTGCTTAATTCTTTACACACCCTATAACAGAGTTGTGAAATACAGAAAGCAAACATTGACAAAATCAGGAAGAAAATTGATAAATTCACAATCATCATTGTTGAAATTTTGAATACTATAATAGATCTCTCAAAATAGCTCACAGAACGAGCAGGAAAACAATCTGTAAGGAAACAGAAAACCTAAAAATCACAATTAACAAACTTAACCCAATATACAGATTCTATGTGAAAAAGAAATCAATTTAATTTACACCACATACAAACTACAACAAAAGATACATTGTTTTTAAGTACACATGGATCAATTTCCAAAATTGAAAACGTATGACTGTAAAAAGAATCTCAACAAATAGAAAATGTCTGAAATCATTCAGACTATGTTCTTTAAACACAGTGGAATTAAAGTAAAAACAATAAAAAGTTCAACTAGAATACGACCAAATGTTTGGAAAGTAAGGAATATAGTCCTAAATAGCTTATGAGTCAGAGAAGAAATCAAAATGGAAATTAGAAAATATCTTGAGCAGAAAAATAATAAAAATATGATGGAAAGTTTGACGTATGCAGCTAAAGCAGGGTTTGGAAAGAAATATATAGCTATAAATGTGTATATTAAAAAAAGAAAGATTGAACTTTAATTATCTAAGTTACCATCTCAAGATAGTAGAAAAAACAACAAATCAACCATAAAAGAAAATAGAAGGGAATAAATAGTAAAGACAAGAACAGGCATAAATAAAATATAAGCAGTATATGCAACAGAGGAAGTCAACAAAGTTTAAAGTTCAATCTTTAAAGGATTAATAAACCGATGTACTCTACTAAGACTGATCAAGATTTAAAAAAGAGAAACAACAAATTACCAATGTCAGGAAAGAAATGGCAAAAACTAGCACAGAAACCAAATATTAAAAGTATACGGGGAAAATCTTAAAAAAAAAGGGGGGAGGGGCCGGCCCTGTGGCCGAGTGGTTAAGTTCGGGCACTCTGCTTTGGCGGCCTGGGGCTTCGCCAGTTTGGATCCTGGGCGCGGACATGGCATTGCTCCTCAGGCCATGCTGAGGCAACATCCCACATCCCACAACTAGAAGGACCCACAACTAAAAAAATATGCAACTATGTACCAGGGAGCTTTGGGGAGAAGAAGGAAAAATAAAATCTTAAAAAAATAAAAACGTATAAGGGGAAAATTCTACCTCCAGAATTTCAGCATGTGGGGAACAAAACCAAACATAACTAATGAAAAATATTTTTTCAAAACAATAATTTAAAGCCCCTCGAAACTGTCCTAAGGGTATACATCAAATAAAGAAGCATTTAGTCAAGAGAATCTACTAAACATCCACAAGAACAGTGATAGTCTGCGGTACTTGAACTGCAACTTACCCTATTCCTCCTCCCCCGGCCCCCATCTGCTTGACGGAAGCTCCATGCCAGTAAGGTGTAGTCTAGAAGATAGGGTTCCCTCTTCCCACAGCTCCTAGCCAAGGGCTTCTCGTACCTTTCCAAGAGAAGCAGGCAGCCAGCGTTTCTCTTCCTCCCCAAATCTAAGTTGAAGAGGCTAAATCCGGTAAGCGTAGCTGAGAAGTTGGGGACTCCAGCCCTCCAAGCAGCCCCTGCTCATTGAGCAGAAGCTCTAACCCAGGCACAGTAGGCCAGTAATATTGGATGAGGCTGGGAATACTTAATACTGTTAAGATGTCCATACTACCCAAAATAAACTAACTGCAGATTCAACACAATACCTATCAAAATCCCAAAAGCCTGCTTGCAGAAATGGAAAAGGTGATCATCAAATTCATATGGGATTCCAAGGGGTCCTGAAAAGCCAAAACAATCTTGAGAAAGAAGAATAAAGTCAGAACACTCACACTTCTCAAATTCAAAACTTACTACAAAGCTATAGTAATCAAAACCATGTGGTACTGACATAGACATAGACGTAAACAAACGGAATAGAATAGGGAGTGCAGAAATAACCCCATAGATCTATGGCCAATTGATTTTTTTTGCATCTTAATTATTTTATTGGGGTCATACTGGCATATAACATTACGTAAATTTCAGGTGTACATTGTTATCTTTCAGCTTCTGTATAGACTGTGTTGTATTCACCACCAATAGTCTAGTTTTTACCTGTCACCATACATAAGTCTATGGCCAATTGATTTTTGACAAGGTTGTCAAGTCTACTAAATGTGGAAAGAACAGTCTTTTTACAACTGGATATCCACATGCAAAAGAATGAATTCGGAGTCATACATCACACCATATACAAAAATTAACTCAAATGAATCAAAGACCTAAATGTAAAACTAAACCTACAAAAGTCTTAGGAGAAAATATAAGGGTAAAACTTCATGACTTTACAGTGAGCGATGAATTTTTAGGTATAATACCAAAGCATCAGCAACAAAAAAGAAAAATAGATAAATTGGGTTTCATCAAAATTAAAAACTTTGCTGCATCAGAGGATATTAAGAGAAAGTGAAAGGACAACATAGAGAATGGGAAAATATACGTAAATCATATATCTGATAATTGTTTAGTACTGAGAATCTACAACAAACTCCTACAATTCAACCAAAAAAAGACAAACAACCCTAATAAAAAACAGCAAAAGGATTTAGATAGACATTTCTCTAGAGAAGATATTCAAATGGCCAATAAGCACATGAAAAGATGCTGAATATTTTTAGTCATTAGATAAATGCAAATCAAAACCACAATGAGATCCCACCTCACACTCACTAGGATGGCTATAATAAAAAATACAGAAAATAACAAGTACTGGCAAGGATGCAGAGAAACTGGAACCCTCATACATTGCTGGTAGGAAGGTAAAATGGTTTAGCCACTGTGGAAAACAGTTTGGTGTTTCCTCAAAAAGCTAAACTATCATAAACTAAATAAAAATTAACTTAAAAAAAAAAAGCTAAACATAGAATTACTGTATGACCTAGCAATACCACTACCAGGTATATACCCAAAAGAATTGAAATCAGGGGCTCAAACAGACATTGCTGTGTCAACATTTATAGCAGCATTATTCACAATAACCGAAAGATGGAAACAACCTAGATGTCCATCAACAGATGAATTGATAAACAAAATGTGGTATGTATATTCAGTGGAATATTATTCAGCCATAAAAAGGAATAAAGTTCTAACGCATGGTTGAATATGGATGAACCTTGAAAGTATTATGCTAAGCGAAATAAGCCAGACACAAAGGACAAATATTATATGATTTACCTTATATGAAATATCTAGAATAGTCAAATTCATAGAGGCAACAAGTCGATTAGAGGTTTCTAGGGGCTGGGGTAAGGGAGGAATTGACAGAGTCAATAAAATCCCTATCAAAGTCCTACCTCCTGTCCTTGAAGAAATTAAAAAGCTGATCCTAAAATTCATATGGCAATGCTAGGGCCCAAAATAGCAAAAAAAAAAAAAAAAAACCTTGAAAAAGACAAATAAAGTTGGAAGACTTACACTTTCTGATTTCAAAACTTAATACAATGCTATAGTAATCAAGACGGTATGATACTGACATAAAGATAGACGTTAGATCAATAAAACAGAACTAAGAGCCAAGAAATAAACCCTTACATTTATGGTTAATTGCTTTTTGACAAGGGTGCCAAAACACTTCAATGGTGAAAGAATAATCTTTTCAACAATTTATGCTGGGACAGCTGGATAGCCACATACAAAAGAATGAACCATATACAAAAATTAATTCAAAATGGATCAAATCCATAAATCTAAGGAGTTGAAACTATAAAATTCTCAGTAAAAAACATATGTAAAAGATGACATGAGTGAAGCCACATTAAACTAGAGTCGGGGGCAGCCGTTTCAGAGGAATTGCTTTGTACATCTTGTTTCCATTATCTTCCAAATTGGACCCAACCGCCGACATTCCAAGTAGTCAATAAGGACAAGACTATCTTATTTGTAAGGATTGGTAAAACTGGAGTCTGCTGATGACTGAATCTCAACAAACCAATGAAGTACAAATTAGCCTTACCTTGTCTAGCACCAAAGAACTCTTCTTTAATAGAACTCATCCCATCCTCCTTTCTTCCCATAAAATCCCTATGCCCCCCTTCTGTAATTGGAACATATTTTAGGTTTCTACCTGAATCTGTGTCTCCTGACTTGTAATTCTAATTGCCCAAATAAATATCTGCTGTTTGAATCATAGTGGATTTTTCCTCAGTCGACACGTAGATGTAAATCTTTAGGACTACGCAATTGGGCAAAGGTTTTAAAAACTTGACACCTAAAGCTCAAGCAAACAAAGGAACAATAGATAAATTGGATGCTTAAAATTCAGTTAAAAGACAAATAACTCAATCAAAAATTGCCAGAGGATCTGAATAGACATTTCTCCAAAGAAGGTATAAAAATGACAAATAAGCACTTGAAAAGATAATCCACTTCATTAACCATCGGGGGAAAGCAAATCATATCCACAGTGAGATACCGCTTTACCCACAGTATGATGGCTATAAACAAAAGACATAATATCAAGTCTGGGCAAGGATGTGGAGAAATTGGGACCCTCATACACTGCTAACTGGATTGTAAAATGGTGCAGTCCCTTAATGCCACTTACAACTTACAAGAGCAAGGTAAATAAAAGTCACAATATCTCTAAGTCAAGGATTTTAGAGTCGGTAACACACAGTGGGTCCATTTGTCTGTTTCATTTCCTTCATTGTCAGGTATCTCCATCTATGCCTTTTATCTGGCTATTTGTTTGTCTTCACTGCTATCAATCTTTCTGCAACCCTCCTTTCCTCTTAGTACCCTTTAATAGATTGGGGTAGGAATTTTAGTTTCAGTTCTGCCACTCTCTAGCTATCCAATCTTAGACAAATCATATATTCCCTCTGTATCTCAATTTATTCATTAGGAAAATGAGAATAACATACTTCCCTTATCTATCTCACAGGGTCATTTTGAAAATCAAACTTAAACGTATATGACAACGTTTTATAGATTCTAAACCAACAGACAAATTTAAGTCATTATTAAATGTAAAAAATTTTCTAGCAATAACGTATAACTGAAGCATATTTTTGCCATTAGCTGTATTGATTATGTAGAAAAGTGTGTTCTCTGTTGTTTTTAGGTTAATGGGTAATTTAATCATTTTCTTCTTAAAAGAAAGCACATCAAGTTGCATCTTTATATATGCAGTTCTGAACTGATTCTTCTTCTGCCTGGGGATGAGTGAGCCTTAATAGACAAATAGTTACCATCCTCGATCTATAAAATACATCAGCAAGCAAAAATGAACTTTTTTCCAAATTCTTAAAAACATATCTATTATCTTTCTGAAAAGTGACTACTTCAGCTTCTTCATAGTCCAAGAAGAGTCTACTGAATCTTCCTGCCATTCTCTCAATTAATATTTACACTATTCCTGTGTTACCAAAAACATGTAAATTAAAAGCCTACAAAGATAGTCAATGGAAACATTCCCATTGGTAGCATCAGAGCAAAGGAAAAAAAGTAAACTGTCCCTGAGGAAAACTATCTCCCACCATATTCTCTGCCATTGTCACAACAACTTGGTGGCTTTAAGGTCAAAATTCAAGGATTGAATTGGCATATAATTATAAAGATCCAGAAAGCAAAGCATCAGAAAGAAGCTGTTGAGATTCAAAGGTGCTCCCAGGTTTCTAAGAGCAGCTTGCCTGGATATCACTCACTTTTCAAGTTTTAAGCGACTCTCCCTGAAAGATTACCTTAGGAGGAGCTAAAGAGGGGAAAAGCCCCCCAGTACACACACACTTTTTCTGCCTAGGAAAGACTTGTCATGTTTTACAACTGCCTTCTGTGTAGGGTGCTCAAGATGAACCAACCTAAAAAAGTGAAATGTGAACTTCCAAGATTATTTAGCAGAGATAAAGAGGCGGCAGCTCAAGGGCTCTGTTGATAGAGAAACAATGTCACACAGGGAGTTTTAGCAATTTTCATATCTGTGTGGGCCTTAAAGAACCAATAAGGAATATAGAACAAATATTGACATGACCTAAGAGTAGGGAAGAATTTCCTAAACAAAATACAAAAGTGCAAAACAAAAGATTGATAAAATTTGACATTTAAAGAAATGTACTTCATAAAAGGACTATAAATACACAAAAACAATCAACAGACTGGGAATGAAATATTTGCAATATATATGTCTGAAAAATTAGTATATAATGTGGAAATTAATAAACAGAAATCTCATTAAAATGGAATAGGGAGGCCAAAAGGGGGAGGTTTTACACCCTCTGTCAGGATAGCGGAGCCCAACAGGAAGAAGAAAAACTTCCTCTTCTTGCCTGGCAAGAAGCTCCGTCAGTGAGGGACTGTCACAACTCAGCCAATGAAGAGCCACTATCCTTTGAACTCTTTGTTTATAACAGCCCTCCCAACTCTTCCCTTCTGTAAGAGCTTGCCTTCCCTTGCTGCTGGGGAACTCGCTCACGGCTTACCATGTCTGCAGACCCCAAATTACAATTCTTTGATTTCCTGGGTAAACCCATTTTTGGAAAAGAAATAACTAGTTGTCTATTTGCTTAAGGTCCAAAACAAAATATATTAAGAGCATGTACAAATGAATCAGAAAAAGTCTAAGAACCAAAGGGAAAAGTTGTCAAAAATTACAGGCAGGAATACAGAAGGAAAGTACCTCAACAGAGTAAAACCCACAGCCAACATCATACTCGACAGGGAAAAACTGAAAGCCGTGCCTCTCAGAAGAGGAACAATGCAAGGGTACCCACTCTCACCACTGTTATTCAACATAGTACTGCAGGTTTTTCCCAGAGCAATTAGGCAAGAAAAAGAAATAAAAGCTATCCAAATTGGTAAGGAAGAAGTGAAACTTTCATTGATTTAAAATCTTCTTTCGAGTAAGTCCAATATCTAGGTTTCCTCAGGGACAGTTTCTATTGACTTAATTTTTCCCATATCTATGGATCATAATTTCCTGACTCTTTACATGTCACACATTTTTGTATAAAAGTAGACGTTTTAAATAATATAACGTGGCAACTGCGGAAATCAACCCCCACTGAGTTTGTTGGGTTTGCTGTTTGTTGCTGCTTGTTGTACTTGTTCTTGTTTATTTAGTGAATTTTCTGAACTAATTCTGTAAACTCCGTATTCTCTGTTGTGTGTGGCCCCTGAAGTTTCTGCTTGGTTAGCTAGTCGTCAGCTAATGGTCAGCTAATGATTGGAAAGAGATTTCCTTAAATTCCTAGAACCAATAAATTTCGCAATCTTTGCTGAGGGTCTGTGCGGCTGTGTTGGGCACACTTTCAAGGTACGGTTTTCAAGTCTACCTTAGCCTTTATTTCCTGCTTGCACAGAGCCTCAAGGTCAGCCAAAGGTGGGAGCTGAGGGCCTCTTCAGGTCTTTCCTGGGAGGACACACAGTCTACACGTGTACATGGTCTTCTAGATTTTCAAGAATATGCCAGAGCCTTTTAAAGCTCCTATGGGCATCTCATTACCCAAATTTTCCTTTTAAGAATTGGTGTTACATTGGGGTGATGGATTATAATTAGTTTTTGGGTGGTGAACATGACGCAATCTACACAGAATTTGAAATCTATTACGATGTACATCTGAAAGCTATATGTTATAACCCAATGTTACTGCAATAAAAAAAAAGAAAAATTAAAGAGAAATAAGTAACAAAACAGAAAAAAGTAAAGAAAAAAGAATTGGTGTTAGCTTCTTGTTTGTCCCAATTCTTATCCTCACCTTAGGCAGCTTCAATATTAAAAATTTACCTTTGATTATGTTTTTTTCCCAAGATTTTTTTATTTTTTTCCTTTTTCTCCCCAAAGCCCCCTGGTACCTAGTTGTATGTTCTTAGTTGTGGGTCCTTCTAGTTGTGACATGTGGGACGCCACCTCAGCGTGGCTCAATGAGCAGTGCCATGTCCACGCCCAGGATTCAAACCAACAAAACACTGGGCCGCCTGCAACAGAGGGCACGAACTTAACCACTCGGCCATGGGGCCGGCCGCTACCTTTGATTATTTTTAACAAATGTCCCTGGAGTAAAAGCTGCTCTCAGTGACCGATTTCTGAGTCAGGTCAAATAAAAATAAGCCCTGCAACTAGGGGTTCCCAGGGATCTTCTGGGCAGGTCAAATAATGACAGTTTTCTGGGAACTGGCCATTCTGGGGAGCCCCAAATCAATCCTGCTGTCTCAGGCAGCTCTCAGGCTGGTTGTTTCATCATGATTTCAAGGATGTTGATTATCAAGGCTACTGAAGATATGGGGAAAAAGGAGTAGGAATAGGGCAAACTCACATATCATTGACTGACTGTCAGCAGTTTTTCTTGAATAAATACCCCCTGGATTTCTGCAAGCCTTTGGCTAATTCCCAGACTTCTGAAAATTTATTTTTTTCAATTTTTGTAAGTGTTCTTTTTGCCTTTATAGAGGACTGGATTTCCTGAGGCCTTTACTCTGACATTCTGGAAGTGCTCCTCCTTTACTTAATAATGCACAAAATAGCATTTTTGTTATGAATAAATAAATATGAAGTAAAATTATAAAATATCTCAGCGATTAAGGCACATCACCTTCAGATTAGTGGTTACTTTTGGATTGGGTGAGGGTCTTTAGCTTTATCTGAAACCCTGCATTACATTAAAAGAGAGAGAATGGAAAAAAAAGAAAGATCTGAAGCACAAATGGCAACTACATTAGCATCTATGTTAGTATCTATTAAATCTAGGAGGTAGAAACATTGATGTCTCATATCATCTTCTATATTCTATGAATGTTTGAAATATTTCATAATTAAAATTAAAATGTTAAATTATTCCTCATAGGTGAAATATAGCAATGTACTGACATTCAGAAACTGTGTAATTTGTACATTTTCCATATACCTTTGTTACACAAAATGTTTTCTATAAACCAGCCTCATCGGCATCACATAGAATTCTGTTAGAAATGCAGAAACAGCCTACATCCCAGACCTACTGAATCAGAATCTTCCTTTTAACAAAATTTCCAGGTGATTTACGTGCCCGTTAGAGTCAGATTAGAGAAAGATCATTAGATGCCATTCTGTCATTTCTTTGAACAGTGGTGTTATGGCTTTAAATAAGATAATAAATGTGAAAATATTTTTACATTGTGAAACCCTGTGCAAATGTAAACAATATAACCTGGTTAGTAAATATTGGGATCCAAACCCCAGAAGACAAGTACGAATCCAGTCTTGGTTATTCGCTGCTTGGTGGTTTGGGGCAAGGTACCTAAATACTCTGCAAGTCTTTCCTCAGCTGTAGCATGAGGTTGATATCAATGCCTACCTCGGAGTTATTGTCAGGATTCAAAGAGATAATGCATATGCAGCACTTAGCACGGTGCCTAGTTCCTAGAAAGTGCTTAATAAATGATATTTATTATAACTAATATTAGTAACTATATAACTAATATTAGTAACTACCAAACCCTTTGGTAATCTGAGTACTGAGGTTACCAAAGTGACTAAGCACTGAGCTATGGACTTTATCTTCGTAAGTATTTCTACTAAAAAAATCTTTTGACTTATTGAGAATTCAGAAATGGCAACAAAAGACAAATTATTCTGATGCTAGGTGGAGAATTTTAATGGTAGTTTCCTGTTTACACTGTTTTAACTCTCTATTATGACTCTTCCTTTATGGAATTCTCTTCCTCCTGTCATTCTGTGGATGTTTATGAAGGCTTTCACATCTTTCCTGTTTCTTCTTTCTATGCTCAGCTCTTTGTTGAGCTCATTCATTCGCATGGCTTCAGATATGAATATTATGCTGACAAATGCAAGGTCTACATTTTTAGAACAGCCTTCTGCACTCTAGTTCCATGGCATAAGTTCCTGAAAGACTTCTTCACATAGGTATCTCTCGGGACCTCAAACTTGCCAGGTGCAAAGAACAGTCCAAATCCTACCTAAAATTACTTGTTCTAAGCATAAACCACAAGAATAACACAAATTATAATTGTATAATTACAAAATTATTCAAATAATGGATTTTAAAACAAATACAAATACAACTTAAATAATACAAATAATAATTTTAAAAATAATCCTTTCTTAAATAGATTTTGGTATCATAAATGGAAAGCATGAAACAAATGTTCATGCTCCTTGGCTTACCAATTCCACTTTGAAGATTTTATTCTAAAAATATTCACAAGTGCACATAAATATTTATAGAAAAGTATGTCCATCTCAACGTTATTTATGATACCAAAAATTGGAAACAACCTAATTTCAAAAAATAGGGATTTGGATAATGGATACATCCATAAGAAAAAGTACTTTAGAGCCATAATATTGAATAGCATGAAACAATCATCAGATTACATAATGGGGAAAAGATTATATAACCACAAATACATCATCATTAAGGTTACCAATTTTATAAATAAAAATACAGGATCCCCAGTTATATTTGAGTTTCAGACAAATAACAAATAGCTTCTTTAGTATAAGTAGACCTTGCCCAAAGTAATTTATAGTCCAAACAGAGGCAGAAAAATTAACACATATTGTCAATACAGTTTTATGAGTGAGAAAATGGAAGACTACATAGAGTACTTTGAGAACACATAAAAGAATTCCCTTATCCAGTTTGGAATGTGTCTAGGAAGGCTTCATGGCAGAGATGACACCTTTGCCACAGTCTTCAAGAGGCAATAAAATACATCAGCTAGAGAGGTAGAAGAAGAGAGAAACCTGAGGTAAAATAAACACGGACTCATGTAGAAAATTAAACAGCATGCTCCAAAACAACTAATGGGTTATGGAAGAAATCAAAAGTGAAATAAAAAAATATCTTGAGAGAAATGGAAAATAGAAACAAAATATACCAGAACTTATAAGATGGAGCAAAAACAGTTTTAAGAGGGAAGTTTATAGTTTAATGCCTATGTTTTAAAAGGAAGAAAGATCTCAAATAAACAACCTAACTTCAAATATCAAAGAACTATAAAAAGCAGAACAAACTAAGCCCAAAGTTAGTAGAAGGAAGGAAATAACAAAGAGCAGAAATAAATGAAATAGACACAAGAAAGACATTACAAAATATCAACAAAACTAAGAGTTGGCTTTTTGAAAATATAAACAAAATTGACAAAACTTTAGCTACGATGACTAATAAAAAGAGAAGCAGCAAATAGATAAAATCAGAAATGCAAGAGGAGACATTACAACTGATACAAATATAAAGGATCATAAGACACAATTACGAAAAATTATATGTCAACAAATTGGGTAACTTAGAAGAAAGGGATAAATTCCTAGAAACATTCAAATACAAGACTGAATCATGAAGAAATAGAAAATCTGAAGAGACTAATAATCAGTAAGATGATTGAATCAGTAATCAAAAACCTCCCAACAAATAAAAGTCTAGGACCAGACTACCTCAGTGATGAATTCTACCTAACATTTAAAGAAGAATTAACACCAATCCTCCTCAAACTCTTTCCAAAACTGGAAGATTTGGGAAGACTTCCAAATTTATTTTAGAAGGCCAGAATTACCCTCATACCAAAGCCAGACAAGGACACTACAAGAAAAGAAAATTATAGGCCAATATACCTGATGAACATAGATGCAAAAATCCTCCACAAAAATACCGGCAAACTGAATTCAGCAGCACATTAAAAGGATCACACACATAATCAAGTGAGATTTATCTCAGAGATGCAAGAATTCTTCAGTATATGCAAATCAATAAATGTGATACACCACATTATCAGAATGAAGGATAAAAATCATATGATCATCTTAAAATCATGAATGAAAAATCATTTGACAAAATTTGACAACCTTTCATGATAAAAACTCTCAAATTAAGTATAGAAGGAAAAGAATTTGAAGAGAGAAATCACCAGTAAAGAGATTGAAACAGTAATGAAAAACTTCCCAAAAAACAAAGTCCAGGACCAGATGGCTTATCTGGTGAATTCTACCAAACATCCAAAAATGACTTAATACCTATCCTTCTCAAACTCTTCCAAACAATTGAAAAGGAGAGGAAGCTTCCTAACTCATTCTACAAGGCCAACATTACCCGGATACCAAAATCAGACAAGGATAACACACAAAATAGAAAATTACAGGCCAACATCACTGATGAAAATCGATGCAAAAATCCTTAAAAAAATACTAGGAAATTGAATCCAATAATACATTTAAAAGATCATCCACCATGATCAAGTGGGATTTATTCCAGGGATGCAGAGATGGTTCAACATCTGCAAATCAATCAATGTGATACACCACATTCACAAAATGAAAAATAAAAATAATATGATCATCTCAATAGATGCAGAGAAAGCATTTGACAAGTTACAGCATGTATTTATGATAAAAACCCTGAATAACATGGGTAAGGAAGGAAAGTATCTTAACATAATAAAGGCCATACATGACAAACCCACAGCCAATATCATACTCAATGGAAAAAAACTGAAAGCTATCCCTCTAAGAACAGGAACCAGACAAGGATCGCCACTCTTTTTTAACATAGTACTGGAAGACCTAGCCAGAGTAATCAGGCAACAAAAAGAAATAAAAGAGAGCCAAATTGAAAAAGAAGAAGGAAAATTGTCACTATTTGCAGATGACATGGTTTTATGTATAGAAAACCCTAAAGAATCCACAAAAAACTTTTAGAAATAATAAATGGATATGACAGAGTGGCAGGATACAAAATCAACATACAAAAACCAGTTGTTTTTATATGCACTAACAATGAAGAAGCAGAAAGAGAAATAAAGAATACAACCCCATTTACAACTGCAACAAAAAGTAAAAATTAAGTAAGAATAAATTTAACCAAACAGGTGAAAGATCTGTACACTGAAAACTATAAAACATTGCTGAAAGAAATTGAAGTAGACACAAAGAAATGGAAAGATATTCCATGTTCTTGGACTGGGCTAATTTACATAGTTAAAATGTCCATACTTCCTAAAGCAATCTACAGATTCAATGTAACCCCTAGCAAAGTTCCAATGACATTTTTCACAGAAATAGAACAAAGAATCCTAAAATTTATATGGCAAAACAAAAGACTCTAAATAGTCAAAGCAATCCTGAGAAAAAAGAACAAAGCTGGAGGTAGCAGACTCTGATTTCAAAATATACTACCAAGCCATAGTAATCAAAACAGCAAGGTACTAGCAACAAAAACAGACACACAGATCAATGGAACAGAATTGAGAGCCAGGAATTAACCCCACAGCAAATTTTCAACAAGGGAGCAAAGAACATACAATGGATAAAGGAAAGTCTCTTCAATAAATGGTATTGGGAAAACAGGACCGCCACATGCAAAAGAATGAACGTAGACCATTATCTTACACCATACATAAAAATTAACTCCAAGTGGATTAAAGACTTGAATGTAAGACCTGAAATCATAAAACGTCTAGAAGAAAACATAGGCAGTATGCTCTTCAACATCAGTCTTAGCAGCATATCTTCAAGAACCACATCTGACCAGGCAAAGGAAACATAGAAAAAATAAACAAATGGGACTACATCAAACTAAAAAGCTTCTGCACAGCAAAGGAAATCATCAACAAAATGAAAAGGCAACCTAACAATTGGGAGAAGATATTTGCAAACCATATATCTGACAAGGGCTTAATACCCAAAATATATAAAGAACTCATATATCTTGACAACAAAAAACTAACAACCCAATTAAAATAGGCAAAAGATCTGAACAGATATTTTTCCAAAGAAGATACACAGATAGGCCAACAGGCATATGAAAAGACATTCAACAGCACTATTATAGAAATTCAAATCAAAACTACAATGTGATATCACCTCATGCACATCAGAATGGCTATAATTAACAAGACAAGAAATAATAAGTGTTGGAGAGGATGTGGAGAAAAGGGAGCTCTCATACACTAGTGGTGGGAATAGAAACTGGTGCAGCCACCATGCAAAACAGTATGGAGATTCCTCAAAATATTAAGAATAGAACTATTCTTGGATCATATGGTAATATGATCCAGCTATTCCACTGCCAGGTATTTATCCAAAGAAGATGTAAACATGAATACATAAAGACATATGTATCTCTACGTTCATTGTGGCATTATTCACAATAGCTAAGACTTGGAAGCAACCTAGATGTCAATCAAGGGACTAATGGATAAAGATGTGTTATAAATGTTGTGCCATTTGTGACAACATGGATGGACGTTGAGGTTATTATGCTGAGCAAAATAAGTCAGAAGGAGAAAGTCAAATACCATATGATCTCACTCATAAATATAGGATTAAAAACAATAAACAAACACAGACAGAGATGAGACTGGTAGTTACCAGAGGGGAAGAGGGAAGAGGGGAGGATGAAAGGGGTGATTAGGCACGTGTGTATGGTGACGTATGATAATTAGTCTTTGGGTAGTAATCTTCAGTCTTTGGGTAGAAATCAAAATACAATGATGTACACCTGAAATTTATATAACATTAAAAATCAGGGGCCGGCTCCGTAGACGAGTGGTTAAGTTCGCATGCTCTGCTGTGGCAGTCCAGGGTTCGGATCCTGGGCTCGGACATGGCACCACTCGTCAGGCCATGTTGAGGCGGCGTCCCACATCCCAAAACTAGAAGGATGTGCAACTAAGTTATACAACTGTGTACAGGGGGGTTTGGGGAGATAAAGCAGGAAAAAAAAAAGATTGGCAACAGTTGTTAGCCCAGGTGCCAATCTTTAAAGAAAAAAAATCAATGTTATCTCAATTAAAAAAGAGAGAGAAAAATAAAGAAAGAAAGAAAGAAAAAGGATAGAAGGAACGTACCTCAACATGATAAAGGCTTTACATGACAAGGCCATAGCTAACATCATACTCGATGAAAAGCTAAAAGCTTTTCCTCTAAGATCAGGAACACCCATTTTGACCACTTCTTTTCAACATAGTACTGGAAATCCTAGCCAGAGCAATTAGGCAAGAAAAAGGAATGAAATACATCCAAATCAGAAAGAAGAAAGTAAAACTGTCTCTGTTAGCAGATGACATAATCTGATATATAAAAAACCCTAAAGATTCCCCTAAAAACGATTATAACTAATAAATGAATTCACTAACGTTCCAGTATACAAAACATAACATTTCTATACACTAATAACAAACTATCTAAAAAAAGGAAATTAAGAAAATAAATTCCATTTATAATAGAATCAAAAATAATACAATAATTACGAGTGAATTTAACCAGGGAGATGAACAATCTGCACACTGAAACTATAAAACATTGATGAAAGAAATTGAAGAAGACACAAATAAATGAACAAGATATTCTCTGTTCATGGATTAGAAGAATTAATATTGTTAAAATGTCCATTCTTCCCAAAGCGATCTACAAATTAAATGCACTCTCTATCAAAATTCCAGTGGCATTTTTCACAGAAATAGAAAAAGAATCCTAAAATTCATGTGGAACCACAAAAGACCCTGAATTGCCAAAGCAATTCTGAGAAAAAAGAACAAAGCTGGAGGCATCACACTTTCTGATTTCAAACTATATTACAAAGCCACAGTAATCAAAAAAGTACAGTACCTGCATAAAAATACACATATAGAAGAGTGATGTCAGCATCATGGAGGAGTGAGCACTTCCCTTAGTCTCTTCCACCTAAGACACAATGAAAAGGACATTCATAAACCAACAGAGGACATTCAAACAACACAATAGACATCTGAGAGATCCACACAGCCATACATCTGAAGGTGGGAGTGCTAGACTCCCCACCCCAGGAGGCAGAGGAAGGAGGTAAGGAGATCTCCTCTCCCTCCCCAAGTGGCAGCAATCTAGGACATGGGACTTCACTGGTGGCTGGCATGCAACACTGAGAGCTGAAGGGGGAAAAAGCCAGCCCTTTTTGGGAAAGCTTATGCTTTTGGAGTTGCATCCAAGCCTGTGTGAATGCTCCACACTGAGGCAGCTAAGCAATCATGGGGAGTCCACACCAAGCCAAGAAGCCCAAGCTGGTAGACAGTGAATGCAGAGCAGGGGCACATGGGACCGCACACATGAATGAAAGCCCTCCTTCTCCCCTCCCACTGGCACACCAACTCAGCCTGTTGGCCAGAACAGGGGTTCCTCACCAGAGCACCTGCACATATGTGTGTAAAGCAGCAGTGGCCAGCAGGCAAACACAGATAGGCCCTATGAGCAGAGCTTCCAATGGACAGGCACATCTGCCAAGGGTCACAGAGGGCTCAGAAGACACAGCTCCTGCCCCCACCAGTAGTGGCAGGTAGAATCTGCAACCAGATACTACCACTATGAGATGGCACAAATCGGCCCCATCAAATAGCATGAACAGGTATATTAAAACTCTGGACCAGGAAGAAAGTGACAAGTACCCAGAAATAAATCCCAAAGTCACAGAAAGTTACAATCTAAATGACAGAGAAGTCAAAATAGCTATCATAAAGAAACTCAATGAGTTCAAAAGAAAATGCAGAAAGACAGTTTAATGATCTTGGGAATAAAATTAACAAAAGAGGGAATTCTTCGAAAAGAGACTGAAACTATTAAAAAAACTATTAGCAATGTCAGCAATGAAAAATACAATGAATGAGATAAAGGAAAATATAGAGTCCTTAAAAAATAGAACTGAGATTATGGAGGATAGAATCAGTTCTTTAGAGGACAGAAATATAGAAATGTTTCAGATGGAGAAGTAAGAATAAAAATAAAAGGAAGAAATTCTCTGAGAAACATCTGACTGAATTAGGAAGTGCAACATAAGGATTATAGGTATTCCAGAGTGAGAAGGGAAGGAGAAAGCAGCAGAGAGCTTGTTCAAAGAAATAATAGCTAAGAACTTCCCACACCTCAGGAAGGAGGTAGAAATACAAGTAAAAGAGGCTCATAGAACTCTTAACTACATCAATGTAAAAAGACCTTCTCTGAGGTACATAGTAGTAAAACTCGCAAAAGTGGAAGACAAAGAAAAATATTAAGGGCAGCAAGGAAGAAGAAAATAACTTACAAAGGAATTCTTATCAGGCTTTCAGTGGATTTCTCAGCAGAAACTTGACAGGCTAGGAGAGAGTGGAATGATATATCCAAAATTCTGAAAGACAAAATCTTTCACCCAGGAACACTCTATCCAGGGAAACTATGCTTCAGATATGATGAACCAATGAAAACTTTCCCAGATAAACAAAAGCTAAGGGAGTTCATTGCCACATGACACCACCATAGAGAAATCATCAAGAAGGTCTTCAGATCTGGAAAAAAATAAGAAAAAGTTTACAAAGCCTTGAGTAAGGAGATAAATAGACAGACAAAATCGGAAAATTGCAGCTCTTTATCAGAACAGGTTGGCAAACACTTAGTTATGACATTAAAAATAAAGGGAGGGAAAACACCAAAAAGAACTATAATCATTTTATTTTTACCACAAACTCAAAATACAAAACGGAATAACTGGTGACAACAATATCTTAGATGGGGAAGAGAAAAGGGATGGAACCTGCTTAGACTAAGGAAATAGGAGACTATCAGATAATGGACTATCTCATCTACAAGATCTTTCATAAAAACCTCACAGTAACCGTTAAACAAAAAAATCTGAACAGAGACATAAATGATAAATAAATACAAAACTGAGAAAGCCATGATAGAGAAACACCAAATTGAACTGGTAGTCAGAAATACACAGCACGAGAAACAATGAAAATTCCGAACAACTGGAAAACAAGTGATAAAATGGCAGTATTAAGCCATCAGATATCAATAATCACTCTCAATGTAAATGGATTGAATTCTCCAATCAAAAGACACAGAGTGCTGCGATGGATCAAAACTCGAGACCCAACAATATGCTGCCTCCAGGAAACATATCTCAGCTCTAAAGACAAACACAGGTTCAGAGTGAAGGGATGGAAGAAGATACACAAAGTTAATAGCAAACAGAAGAAAGCAGATTTTGGCATACTTATATCAGACAAAGTAGACTTCAAGATAAAAAAGGAAATAAGAGAGAAAAAGGGACAGAATATAATGATAAAAGGGACAATCCCCCAAAAGGATATAACACTTATAAGTATATAAGCAACTAACACAGGAGCAAGAATACATAAAGCAACTATTAACAAACCTAAAAGGAGAAATTAACAGCAACACAATAATAGTAGGGGGCCTTAACACCCCACTTGCATCAATGGATAGGTCATCCAGACAGAAAGTGAACAAGGAAACAATGGCCTTAAATGAAACCCTAGACCAGATGGGCTTAACAGATATATAGAACACTCCATCCAAAATCAGCAGAATACACATTGTTCTCAAGTGCAAATGGAACATTCTCAAAGATATATTATATGTTGGGAAACAAGCCTAGCCTCAATAACTTTAAGAAGATTGAAATCATATCAAGCATCTTTTCCAACTATAATGCTATGAAAATAAAAATCGACCACAAGACAAAAGCTGGGAAAGTGACAAGTATGTGGAGAATAAACAACATGCTACTGAACAACTAATGGATCACTGAAGAAATTAAAGGAGAAATCAAAAAATACCTGGAGACAAATGAAAATGAAAATACACCATACCAACTCATATGGGATAAAGCAAACGTGGCCCTAAGAGGGAAATTCACAGCAATACAGGCCCACATTCACAAACAAGAAAAATCTCAGATAAGTAATCTTAAACTACACCTAAGAAAATTAGAAAAAGAAGAACAAAGCCCAACGTCAGCAGAAGGAAAGAAATAATAAAAATTAGAGCAGAAATAAATGAAATAGAAACCAAAAAAATAGTACAAAAGGATCAATGAAACTAAGAGCTGGTTCTTTGAGAAGATAAACAACATTTAAAAACCCTTAGCTGGACTCAGTAAGAAAAAAAGAGAGAAGGGAAAATGAATAAAATTAGAAATGAAAGAGGAGAAATTACAATGGATATGACAGAAATACAAAGGATTATAAGAGAAAACAGAAAAAGTATATGGCAACAAATTGGACAACCTTGAAGAAATGGATAAATTCTTAGACTCATACAACCTCCTGAAACTGAATCAAGAAGAAACAGAGAATATGAATAGATCCATCATAAGTAAAGAGATTGAAACAGTAATTAAAAGCCTCCCCAAAACTAAAACCCCAGGACCAGATAGCTTCTCTGAAGAATTCTACCAAACATTCAAAGAAGATTTAATACCCATCCTTCTCAGACTATTCCGAAAAAGCAAAGAAGATGGAACACTTCCTAACACAGACCAGCATCACTCTGATCTCAAAGTCAGACAAGGACAACACAAGAAGGAAAATTATAGGCCAACATCACTGATGAACACAGATGCAAAAATCCTCAACAAAATATTGGAAAACTGAATACAGCAATACATTAAATGGATAATACACCATGACCAAATGGGATTAATACCAGAGACACAGGGATGGTTCAACATCTGTGAATCAATCATGGGGAGGAATTTATTCACATCATATTAACCATATTAACAAACTATAACACCATATTAACAAAATGAGGAATAAAAACCACATGATCATCTCAATAGATGCAGAGAAAGCATTTGATAAGATCCAACATCCACTTATGATAAAAATTCTCAATAGTATTGGTATAGAAGGAAATTACCTCAACATAATAAAGGCCGTGTATGACAAACCCAGAGCCAACATCATACTCAATGGGGAAAAACTGAAAGCCATCCTCTGAGAACAGGAATAAGACAAGGATGCTCACTCTTGACCCTCTTATTCAACATAGTACTGAAGGTTTTTGCAGAGCAGTTAGGCAAGAAAAAGAAATAAAAGGGATCCAAACTGTCAAGGAAGAAGTGAAACTCTTGCTGTTTGCAGATGACATGATTCTTTATATAGAAAATGATAAAGAATTCACATGAAATCTATTAGAAACAACAACTACAGCAAAGCTGCAGGGTACAAAATCAACTTGCAAAAATCAGTTGCTTTCCTGTATTTTAATGATGCACTAACATAAAGAGAACTCAAGAATACAATCCTGTTTTCAATTGCAACAAAAAGAATAAAATACCTAGGAATAAATTTAACCAAGGAGGTGAAAGACCTATACAATGAAAATTATAAGACATTATTGAAAGAAATTGATGATGATATAAAGAAATGGAATGATATTCCATGCACATGGATTGGAATAATAAACATAGTAAAAATGTCCATACTACCTAAAGCAATCTACACATTCAATGCAATCCCAATCCAAATCCCAATGACATTCTTCACAGAAATAGAACAACGAATCCTAAAATTCATATGGGGCGACAAAAGGCCTCGAATACCAAAAGCAATCCTGAGAAAAAAGAACAAAGCAGGAAGCATGACAATCCCTGACTTCAAAAAATACTGCAAAGCTATAGTGATCAAAACAGAATGGTACTGGGACAAAAACAGACACACAGATCAATGGAACAGAATTTAAAGATCATAAATAAAACCACACATCTATGTACAGCTAATATTTGACAAAGGTGCCAAGAACACACAATGGTGAAAAGAAACTCTATTCAAGAAAGGTGCTGGGAAAACTGGACAGCCACATGCAAAAGAATGAAAGTAGACCATTACTTTACACCAGACACAAAAATTAACTCAAAATGTATCAAAGACTTGAAGGTAAGATGTGAAACCATAAAACTACTAGAAGAAAATGTAGGCAGTACACTCTTTGACATGGGTCTTAGAAGAATCTTTTTGAATACCATGTCTACTTGGGCAAGGGAAACAAAAGGAAAAATAAACAAATAGGACCTCAGCAGACTAAAGAGCTTCCAAGGTAGAGGAAACCAGGAACAAAATGAAAAGACAACCCACCAACTGGGAGAAAATATTTTCAAATCACATATCCAACAAGGGGTTAATCTCCAGAATATATAAAGATCTCACACAACTCAACAACAAAAAAACAACCAACCTGATCAAAAAATGGGCAGAGTATCTGAACAAACATTTTTCCAAAGAAGATATACAGATGGCCAATAAGCACATGAAAAGATATTCAACATCACGAATCATCATGGAAATGCAAATCAAAACTACACTGAGATATCACCTTACACCCATTAGAACAGTTATAATCACAAAGACAAAAAATAACACATGTTGGAGATGATATGGAGAAAAGGGAACCCTCATACACTGCTGGTGGGAATGCAAACTGGTGCAGCCATTATGGAAAACAGTATGGAGATTCCTCAAAAAATTAAAAATATAAATACAATATGACTCAGCTATCCCACTACTGGGTATTCATCCAAAGAACTTGAAATCAACAACTCAAAGACACTTATGCACCCTTATGTTCATTGCAGCATTATTCACAATAGCCAAGACATGGAAGCAACCCAAGTGCCCATCAACTGATGAATGGATAATGAAGATGTGGCATATATATGCAATGGAATACTACTCAGCCAATAAAAAAGACAAACTCATCCCATTCGCAACAACATGGATAGACCTTAGGGGTATTATGTTATTGAAATAAGCCAGAAAGACAAACACCACATGATTTCACTCATATGTGGAAGATAAACACACGGACAAAGAGAACAGATAAATGGGTACTAGAGTGTAAGGGGGTTACGGGGTGGACATAAGGGGTAAAAGGGTATATATATTTTGATGACTGACTAATAATATTGTACATCTGAAATTTCACAATGTTATAAACTATTATAAACTATTATTATAAACTATTATGACCTCATTAAAATAATTTTAAAAATAGACATATACACCAATGTAAAACAGACTAGAGAGCCCAGATATAAATCTATGCATACACGGTAAACTAACCTATGACAAGGGTGCAAGAATACACAATGGGAAAAAGACAATCTCTTCAATAAATGGGGTTGGGATAACTGAATATCCACATGCAAAAGAATGAAATTGGACCCTTATCTTACACCATACACAGAAACCGACTCAAAGTGGATGGAAGACTTAAATGTAAGACCCAAAACCATAAAACTCCTAGAAGAAAAGATAGTGAAAAAGCTTATTTTCATTGTTCTTGGCAATGACTTTTTTGAATCTGATACCAACAGCACAGGCAACAAAATTTTCATCTCTCTAGTCAGTGCCTTGAGACTTCTCCCCTAGGAATCCATTGTCTACGTGCTAAAGGAATATATCTGATACATTTATTCAGACTAAGATTTTAGTTATGGACTTTGATACCCATTGTAAAAGAGGGCCACAGATGGGGAAAGGACAATGATTAACTTAAAGGAATGAATCTTTTTGGAGCACAGATAAAGACATTGTGAGGGATCCCTCAAATCATACCTTTTAGGCACCAGACTGCAAGTCTTATGGGTGAGGCTGACCCTTTGTATAGGAATCACTGCAAATCTAGAGGAAAGGAAGCCTTCAGATGATGTACACAATACTCTGAGTTAAAAATATTCCCAGAATGGTGGAATAAACCTTAACATTATGATCAGTGAACACCAAAAGTGACTCATGCATTCTACAGGAGTTATTAACCAAATGCATGCACCAGAATCACCTGAGGTGCCTTTGAAAATACACATGTAATGATGGTCAAATTATACTGATTCATTGTTGACTATATAACCATACTGAAGAGTGTAGATTATTGGATGTTACCCAAGATGGAAGTCACTAGTTCTGTGCCATAGGGCTTTGTAATTGTTTCTGTCATAGTCACTATTAATATCCTCTAATGAAGGCTTAGATCCTCAGGTTTCCCTGAATCGTGTCCAATTCTACTTTCTCTGGTTGTAATCTGCAGCAATAGTTCTTAATATGACATGCATATCACAGTTAACTGTGATGACTTTTTAGAATGTATATGCCCAGGGATTCTAGGTTAGTAGCAATAATACTTTTTAAACTCCAACAATGATTCTAATGCACCTCTCCCAATTGAAAATAAGTGCATGATCACAGAATTTTACATGTATTCTTTATTTAATCAAGCATTACCAGGAACCTATTTCATTCCAGACACTGCTAGTCCGTGGAGATACAAAATTGAACAAGAGAAAAAAACCTGCCATTGAGGAACTCACAAGATTGGAAATGGAAGACAGACATAAAAACAGATAAGTAACACTGAATACAAGCAGTTTGAATCAAATCCTATGGGATCCCAGAATTCAGGATAATCAATTTACAATAGAGGAGGTAAGAAAGACTTTAAATAAGATATGAAATTTTGCCTGGTTTCTTGAGGAATGAGGGAGAGAAAAAGTTCTATATGTAAAAGCAATGAATAATGACTGAGCACGGTATATTTGAGACAGAATGAGAAGTTTAATACAGCTGAAACCAAGAGAGTGGAGATACGTGAACAGACAAGTTGAAAGTCGGGGCCATATTATAAAAGCCTTGTATGGAATCCTAAGCATTTTAGAATTTATTCTGTAGGTTGGTGGCTCCTTGGCTATCCACAGAGTAACTATGGGGAGTCTGAAAATTCATATGTACATATGAGTGTTTTAAATAAACAACTACTCAAGGTACAATAGAGGTTTCAATAAGTGGAGTGAGATGAGTAGATTTCTTTTTAAAATTTTATTTTGAAGCAATGTAGAGAGCAAACGAAAGTGGAAAGAGACCGGAAGCAGGGGGACAATATAGAAGGTAATTGTAACAGTCTAACTGAAAGATGATGATGGTTACTCTAAGGTGAAAAGGGATGTTACATATAGATCATGGAAACGTACTCAGGGACCACATCATAAAGAGCCCTGTACGACATGCTAAAGAGTCTATATGGTATCCTCGAAGTACTGGGGAGCCCATGAAAAATTTTGCTTGTTTGTTTACAGGTTTGAAGGAAAGGGGGAGAGGGATGGGACCCAGAGGTTTGTCCTGGAAAAGTACAAAAAAACAACAATCATACGTATTCTTACCACTGAGATTTATGTTTAATATTCTTGCCTCCTTGCTTTTGCTCCTATGTATAAACTTTTTTTGTAAAATCACACAAGCCATACACGAACACAATTGTCCAATAAAAATTACAATGTTAAAGCTAAAAATATCTTTATTCTTCTACATTTTATCCCAATTCTATACCCTACTCCCTGGAGATAAATATTTTTATAAATTTAGTAAAAATCCTTTAAGACATTTTTAAATATAATTTTAATTACTAATACATGTATCCTTAGAAAATCTATAGTATTTTTTGTTGTTTTAAGAATCACAGATATCACACTTTATGTATCACTCTGCACTTGCTTTAACAATGTTTTATAGATATTCTCATATCAATTGATAAAAGTCTGCCTCATTCAGTTTAATTTCTGTAACAGTATTCCATTGTATAGATACAGTGCAATGTATTTATTTCTTCCCTTCATTGGTGGGTATTTGGGATTATAACAATTTTTCCTTTATCATCACACAATAAACATCTTTTTAAATGTATCGTTAAAAACCGATGAGAGTGTTTCTTTAGGGAAGATACCTGGAGATTAAATTATGTGTTAAGGACATGTTCACTATTCTATTTTAATGGATAATACCAAATTTCCCTACAAAACAGCCACGGCAATTTATCAATTTGCACTTCTGCCAGCAGTGTATGATAATACCAATTTTCACATGACTTGCCAGACTTTAATATTGCAAGATGCTTAATTTTTAAAAACATCATTTACAAAAAGTATATTATGATGTTTGTATTGGCCCAATTCCTAGTTAGGTTTTTATGTGTAGCCGGATAATATTTTGAGATAATTAAGAGCCTCTTACACTCTAGCCCTCCCTCTTGTATCAATAACTTTATATTCCACCAATTGGGCAGCAGCTGAGAGCTGGTACAAAACTATAACAAAGAGTCAGATTTTGAGCTTTTGATATTCTTTGTAGATGTTTATAAATTTATAATAAAAAGAAATATCAGAAAGTTTTTGTTGAGAGAAAAATGATTCTTCTTGGAATTCTAGAAGATGAGTTTTGGACATAAAAATATCTGGAGAACACAAAATCTAGCATTTATGTAATAAACCATAGAGCTCAAAACACAGGCATAGTTTTCTCCTTGCCTTCCCTAAGAAAATAAAAATCCAATCAGAAATCAGGAGGAAATTCAAAGAGAACGTGGCCAGAGCTTAGAAACTGACTCCATGAATAAAGGGCCGCTGTTTTACCCCTCAGCTGATCTGGAGGTAAAGCTGAAGGGGATCAAGCAGAGAGAGAGAGAAAGAGAACCCCGATAAATTTTCACTTATCAAAACTTATTATACTGCTATAGTAATTAGACTGGTATTGCAGCAGAAGTAGACACAGAATTTTTTTTTATGAGTTAATGATAGGTTACAATCTTGTGTGATTTCAGTTGTACATTAATGTTTGTCATTCGTGTTGTAGGTGCACCACTTCACCCTTTGTGCCCACCCCCCACCCCACCTTTCCCCTGGTAGCCACTAATCTGTTCTCTTTGTCCACATTTTTAAATTCCTCATATGAGTGGAGTCATCCAGAGATTATCCTTCTCTGTCTGGCTTATTTCACTTAACATAATTCCCTCAAGGTCCATCCATGTTGTTGCAAATGGAATGATTTTGTTCTGTTTTGCAGCTGAGTAGTATTCCATTGTATATATATACCACATCTTCTTTATCCATTCATCTGTTGATGGGCACTTAGGTTGCTTCCATGTCTTGGCTATTGTAAATAATGCTGCAATGAACATTGTGGTGCATAGGACTTTTGGGATTGCTGACTTCAAGCTCTTTGGATAGATACCCAGTAGTGGAATGGCTGTATCATATGGTAGTTCTATTTTTAATATTTTGAGGAATCTCCATACTGTTTTCCATAGTGGCTGCACTAGTATGCATTCCTACCAGCAGTGTATGAGGGTTCCATTCTCTCCACAACCTCTTCAACATTTGTTACTATTAGATTTAGATATTTTTGTCATTCTAATGGGTGTAAAGTGATATCTTAGTGTAGTTTTGAGTTGCATTTCCCTGATGATCAGCAATGATGAGCATCTTTTCATGTGCCTATTGGCCATCCATATATCTTCTTTGGAGAAATGTCTGTTCATGTCTCCAGCCTATTTTTTGATCGGGTTGTTTGATTTTTTGTTGTTGAGTTGTGAGAGTTCTTCATATATTGTGGATAGTAAGTCTTTGTCAGATATATGACCTGCAAATATTTTTTCCCAGTTAGTGGGTTGTTTATTTGTTTCAATCCTCTTTTCATTTGCCTTGAAGAAGCTCTTTAATCTGATGAAGTCCCATTTGTTTATTCTTTCTATTCTTTCCCTTCTCTGAGAAGGCATGGTGTCCAAAAAGGTCCTTTTAATACTGATGTCAAAGAGTGTACTGCCTACGTTTTCTTCTAGAAACCTTATGGTTTCAGGTCTCCCATTTAGGTCTTTGATCCATTTTGAGTTTATTTTGGTGAATGGTGAAAAAGAATGGTCAATTTTCATTCTTTTACATGGCTTTCCAGTTTTCCCAGCACCATTTGTTGAAAAGACTTTCTTTTCTCCATTGTATGCTCTCAGCTCCTCTGTCGAAGATAAGCTGTCCATAGATGTGTGGTTTTATTTCTGGGCTTTCAATTCTGTTCCATTGATCTGTGCACCTGTTTTTGTACCAGTACCATGCTGTTTTGATTACTGTAGCTTTGTAGTAAGTTTTGAAGTCAGGGATTGTGATGCCTCCCATTTTGTTCTCTTTTCTCAGGATTGCTTTAGCAATTGGGGGTCTTTTGTTACCCCTCATGAATTTTAGGATTCTTTGTTCTAATTCTGTAAAGAATGTCATTGGGATTCTGATTGGGATAGCGTTGAATCTGTAGATTGCTTTAGGTAGAACGGACATTTTAACTATGTTTATTCTTCCAATCCATGTACATGGAATGTCTTTCCATCTCCTTATGTCATCATCCAATTCTCTCAGAAAGCCTTGTAATTTTCATTATATAGGTCCTTCACTTCCTTAGCTAAATTTACCCCAAGGTATTTTATTCTTTTTGTTGTGATTGTGAATGGTATTGTGTTCTTGAGTTCTTTTTCTGTTAGTTTGTTATTAGAATATAGAAATGCTACTGATTTATGCAAATTGATTTTATACCCTGGAACTTTGCTGCAGTTGTTGATTACTTCTAAGAGTTTTCCAATGGATTCTTTGGGGTTTTCTATATATAAGATCATGTCGTCTGCAAACAGCAAGAGTTTCACTTCTTCCCTCCCTATTTGGATTCCTTTTATTCCTTTTTCTTGCCTGATTGCTCTGGCCAGGACCTCCAGTACTATGTTAAATAAGAGTGGTGATAGAGGGCATCTTTGTCTCATTGCTGTTTTCAGGGGGATGGCGCTCAGTTTTTGCCCATTGAGTATGATGTTGGCAACACACAGATTTTTAAATTTAATTAACAGTCTAGAAACTGTCACATGGAACTAGGTATACACAGTGTTGACACTAATATTTTGTTTAGAGGAAATGGATTATTATATAAGCAGTGTTTAGCTCATTGATATCATATGGAAATATGATGTGATTCTCTCCCTCTTATCAAACATACAAACATATATACACAATTCTAGATATATTAAAGTCTTATACATGGGGAAGACAAAACAAACAACACTTTAAAATGTTGGTCTTCTTCAGGGTTCTGTCCTTTGCTTTCTTCTTATTCTATATAGAATCCATGGGTAAGCAGAAGGCAATCATTCAGAAAAGGAAACTGAAAGGAGTTGTCAGGGTTAAAGCAAACAGTTTGCCTAGAAAGCCCAGGGAAGAGCTTCAAAAAGAGGGAAATTGCATAATAGAATAAAATAATCAGGAAATACTCCAACACAACACTTCAGCTCTGCCTCACAAATTTAACCATTTGTGTCCTGTGTAATTTTAATATATTTGACTCATAGAATATACTAAGTGGAAGCATAAACTGAAGAATGTTAGTAAAATATTAATTCACTATTACATAACTAGGAACATCCTGGGTCACGTTAAGTTGTCTGTAGATTCAGTGATAGTCCAATAAGGGATTTTATATCAAGTAGGTGTGCTAGAACAGAGCATGGTAGGTAAAAGCATGGCAGAGAAAAGTGGGACAAAACAAAGAATTGCAAAGGTAAGAGAAAAGATCATAGATATATAGGAAATGTACCTAACATATAGGTAATTGTATTCCATAAAAAATAGACCAGAATAAAATGATGAAAAATCAATGAAAAACATATAATAAAAAATAAAACATTCTTGTGCTAAAGTATTGAAAGTTCATACGAAAGTGTTCACCTAGCAAGCAAAATAAATGTGAAGAAATCCACCTGGTAAAACGATTTGAAACCATTAAATACATTGTAAAATTACTAACACTCCCATAAGAATTCAGGCAAAAATCAGATTACTTCAATAGAATTAAAAACACTGGTCTTACACTTAACCTCCACAACATTAAATTTCAGAAGCCAGTGAAGTTAGATAGCTAACACTTACTAATGGGTTGATGTGTGTCAGGCACTATGCTGGGTACTTTACATAAATCATAATATTTTGTTCTTATATAAAACCTATTACAGTATGTAATATCATTATCCTTATTACACAGATGAGTTAATTATATTTCAGAAAAGTTAAGAAATTGTCTAAGTTAACAAAGTTAATAATCAATGGAGTCAGATTCAAATTCAAGCCAATTTATCACCTCAGTACTTGTGTTTTTAGCATTATACCATATTGTTTCATATATACAAGGGCAGAATGGAAATGTAATGATTATTTATAAAGAAAATATTTCAAAATTTTTAAAAACTAAAATGACTGAACAATAACATATTGATTGAAAATCCAAAATAATACCAACAATAATCAAAATATGGGACCTTTATTATTAGCAATAGCAAAAGCTTAGAAACATAAATACATATCATTTGAAGAGTGGCTAGATAAATTATGGTACACTCACACAATGGAGACTCTGAAGCAGTAAAAAAGAAATGAGGAGCATCTCTATATACTGGTATGGAGTAGGATATGTTACTTGTAGAAAGCAAGGTAGAGAAATGAGCGACAGCAAGCTACCTAAAGAAGGAGGATATAGATATATAAGTATAGTTGCTTATATTTTTTTAGATGGAAGAATAAACCATACAGTTTTAAAAGTTTTCTATATGATGGTTGTACAGCCTTGTGAAAGTAGTAAATGCCACTGAATTATATGTTTTCAAATGGTCAATTTGATGTTATATTAAATTCACATCAATAAGATAAAGTTATCTATAAGGGGAGGGAGAGAACAGGATAGAGGGACTGAGATATATATTAGACTTCTAATATAACACATTTTATAGATTTTACTTCAGAACCTGGTTAATATTTTATATAATTATAAAACTATTTTGAAAAATGTAATCATTACAAATGAAAATCAAATAAAACAAATTCCCCTAACTTTGTGTCAAGTTGGTGGCAAAGTCATGTAGAGAGAATTTGTTTCAAGTATCTTTAAAACACAGACCTTTGATTGTACAGCTCTAGCAGGATATATTCCAAAGACTAAAATGTCTTTAACCAAAATAATGTTTTGAACTGTTTTCAGTAATCATGTTGGTTACAGTGTAAGAATTATTACTCTGAAACTACCACGTGGGTATTGTGGGATAAAGCAAATGAGTAATTATGTTGGTGTCCTGAAAACTAGAATGTTTTAGCATGGGATAAAAAGATGCAGATTATGATCAACAGAATTCAGACATGAATTTGAATTAAAGGTATTGCTATAAATTCATGATGTACTGTTCTCTTAAAAAGGTACTTCATGGTTACATCTACTGCAAGGGCCTGGAAACCATGACCAACCCAGTAGCAATGAGCACCACTAGCATCCAGATTATGATCTCTAAATACCACCAACAACAAAAAGGGAATTGAGGCTTCCTGAATAAATGGCTGCTTTGGGGTCTGGTGTAAGAAATGTATAAGCATAGAACATGTTGTCATTCCAGAAAACAAGGAAATTACATAAGATCTCATGCAAGGCACGTGCCTTTGTTTAGCCTACCTCAAAACTCCCTCAGGGCAGAAAAATGTGTAAAAAGAGGGCATTCCTTGAAAACACAGAAAGGCAAATTAAAAACCAATGTTAGCTGAGGCAAATGATTACAGCTGAGGCAAACAACAGATACACTGAAGTCCTTGGAGGGAAAGCTAGGAAGAGAGATTCTTTGGAGAAATAAGGTATTAATAAGTTTTCACATATACTGGGAAATTTAGGAAGCCATGTGCATACCCAGTGGAGGACACGAACTCAGAAAAGAAACAAGAAAATCTAAAGCTTTCGGCTCTGGATTATATTTAGATTCAGTTTAAGCAGGAAATGAAGGCTAAAATGAGTTGCAAATGGTCTGGTTAGCACTGAAGGAGTGTCCCAACACAGAGCTAATCTGCAAAGAATAGAGGAATGTTTTTTCTCACTCCAGACTTCCAAAGAAATCTCAGTTAAAACACTAGCTGAACACAAACTAAAGGAACAGAGTATTTAGAAATCACATACAACAAAGAATTTGGTCTTTATAAAATTAGTTTAGAAAAGTCACATGACAAACTATGACACACACAAACAACGAAAACATCCTGAAGAGGGGGAAGAATCTGATTTCCATAGTTACTAAATTGTAATAAAATGTCCAGTTTTCAGCAAAAAATTATAAAGCATGTAAAGAAGCAAAAATTATGGCCCATTCACAGGAGAAATTAACAAAAACTATCCCTGAGGAAATAGTCATTTTACTTACTAGAAAAAAAATTTAAACCAATTGTCTTAAATATTCTTTAAAAAACTAAACCAAGAGAATGATATCTCGAGAAACAAAAAATATCAACAAAGAAATAGAAATAATTTTTTTAAATCATATAGAAATTCTGGAGCTGAAAAATACAATAACAGAAATGAAAAAGTAACTAAAGGTGTGCAACAGCATATTAGAACAGGTAGAAAAAAGAATCAGTAAACTTGAAAATAGGTTAATTGAAATGATCCAGTCTGAGAAGCAAAAAAGAGAAAAGAATGAAGAAAAATGAACAGAGTCTATGAGAGCTGTGGGAAACCATCCAGCACACAAAAATAGGCAGAATGGGTGTCTTAGATTAAGAGGATAAGGAGAAGGAGCAGAAAGAATATTTGAGGAAATAACAGCTGAAAACTTCCCAAATTTGATAAAAGACATGAATCTACACAATCAACAAGCTCCATGAACTCCACCAATGATAAGCACAGAAAGATCCATACTAAGACACATTATATGCAAACTGTAAAGCCGAAAACAAAGAGAATCCTGAAAGGTGGCAAGAGATGAGTGACTCATCACACAAAAGGGATTCTCAATAACGTAAGCAGATTTCTCAGCCACAACCATGGAAGCCAGAAGGCAGTGGGATGACATATCTAAAGTGATCAAAAAAATTTCCAATAAGAATTCTATAACTAGCAAAATTATCCTTCAAAAAATAAAGAAGAAATTAAGACATTCCCAGATAAAAATTGAGGGAGCTCATTGCTACTACACTTGCCCTATGAGAAATACCAAAGAGATTCCTTCAGGCAGAAATAAAAGGAATCTAGCCAGTAATGTGAAGCCATGTAGAAAAATAATGAACACCAGTAAAAGTAACTAGTATGTAAATACAAAAACTAGTACTATTGTCTGTTTGTAACTTCTCTCTTTTACCCTATATGATCCAAAAGAAAAATGAATAATACAATCATTATAAATCAATGTTAATGGACACACAATGTATAGAAATGTACTGTATGAGCAAAACAGTGGCACAAGAATTTCTACTGCTCAATACACCCCCCTCCCCAGAAATATCAATTCAAACAATGATCTATGCACAAAAATACATTTATAAGAGCAAAAGATTCCAGGTGAGGGATTATAGCATTTGGGTGAAGCACAGAAATAAAAAGGGTTATATTGAGGAGGGTAGGAAAGATACATTCACACTACCTGCATTACCCCTCCCCAAGCCCAGGCAGCCCAGCATGGAGAAAGACACCTTCCCTATGGGAAAAGGAGAGTAAAGTGAGCACTCAACTTCACAACAGATCTCAGAGCAAGCCCAAACCAGCACCAGGCTGACTCCTGTAGCCCTAGGTTGCTCCCTATGGGCTCCCATGAACCTAGGTCACCAATCAGCCTCCAGCAACCCCAAGTGGTATCTTAGGCACCAGCCACCTGGTGGGCTCCCATGAACCCAGACCCAGCTTACCCTGGCATCTGCCTACTCCAGCAGCCCCTGGCATCTCCCATGGCCCCAGGTGGCGTCCACTGCAAGAGTCCCAGGAGGCTCCTGCAAAACCCCAGTTCACTCCAGAGCCTGCCTACTCCAGCAACCCAGGCAGCCCACTTGGTCCCAGGCAGATTTCATGGCAGGGATCTCGGCCAACTCCAGTGAACCCAGAACCCCAGCTCACCCTGGCACCCACTGGCTCCAATGGCCCTAGGCAGCTTGCATGGTACCAAGCACCTGGTACACACATGTGAACACAGGCCCCTGCCTCACCCCAGCACCTGCCAGCTCCAGCGGCCTCAAGCAGTTCCTATAGCTCCAGGTAGCTTTCTTGGCTCCAGGCTCTCAGAGGGCCCCTGTCAACTCAGGCACCCAATGCACCATGCACTAGCCAGCTCTAGCAACTGCAGTGGTCCAGTGGCCCCAGATAGCTCCCATGGCTCCATCCTCTAGGATGGCTATAATCAAAAATATAGAAATTTTTTTACAAGGATGTAGAGAAATTGGGACCCTCATACAACTCTGGTGGGAATGTAAAGCAATGCAAAAGTAATGTAAAAGTACTGTGGAAAACAGTGTGATAGTTCCTCAAAAAATTCAACATAGAATTACCATATGACCTAGCAATTCCACTCCTAAATATATACTCAAATCAATCAAAAATAGGTACTCAAACAAATCGTTATATGCAAAGGTTCACAGCAGCACTGTTCATAATAGCTAAAAGGTGGAAACAATCCAAATGTCTATCAATGGATGCATGGATAAACAAAATGTGGTAGATATATACCATGTAATATTATTTGCTGATACAAAGAAATTATGTACTGATACATGCTACAGTGTAGATGAACCTTGAATGTATTATGTGAAGTTAAAGAAGCCAGACACAAAGGATCTCATTTTGTATTCTTTCATTTATACAAAATATACAGAATGGATAATCCCAAAGAGGTAGAAAGTGGGTTAGTGGTTGCCAGGCCCTGGGAGGATGGGAGAATGGAGAGTGACCATTTAATTGGTATAGAGTTGTCTTTTTGGGTGATGAAAATATTTTGGAACTTGATAAAGATGGTGGTTGCACATTTTCAAGGAACTAGATCCCACTTAATTGTATACTTTTAAAATGATTAATTATATGTTTTGTGAAATTTATCTCAATAAAAAAAATATTTTTGAATTGACATTGAAACTACCATCCATAGAGGGCAGGACAGAACTTTTGGTCTTAACCTGGTAAAACAAACAAACAAAATCAATATTCTCCAATGGATTTTAACAGGTCAATACAGCCTCAAAACATTAAAAATTTCCAGAATGCAATCCAAAATTACGTGATACACAACAAAAAGGGAGTAGAGGAGGTGCTCGATTTCAAGGAAAAAGACTATGTAAAGAAGCCAACACTGAGATTACTCATGATGGACTTAACAAAGATTTCAAATAAACTATTATAATCATTCTCCATGATATAAATGTGAACATACTTGAAATGAATAAAAAAATAGAACTTCTCAGTGGACAAATAAAAACCACAAAAATAAACTGAAATTTTAAAATAGTAAACTACAGCATCTGAAATAAAATTTCACTCCATGAGTTCAAAAGCATAATGGGGATGACAGAGGAAAAAGTAGGCGAACTTGAAGACATACCAATGATATTACCCTATCTGAAGAACGTAGAGAAAGACAATTGAAAAAAAAATGAAGAGAGCTTCAGACCTATGGGAAAATATCAAAATGTCCAACATTCATGTCATTGGATTCCCAGAAGTAAAGGAGAAAGAGAATGGTAAAGAATAAATATTTGAAGAAATCATGGCTGAAAACATCCCACACTTGGTTAAGATAGAAATTACAGATTTGAGAAACTCAGTGAATCCCTAAAAGGACAAACTCCAAAGAAAGAAGTTCCTTACATATTATAATCAAATTGCTAGAAACCAAAAATTAATTTTAAAGAATCATTGAAGGGGCTGGCCCCGTGGCCGAGTGGTTAAGTTCGCGCGCTGCGCTGAGGCGGCCCAGTGTTTCGTTGGTTCGAATCCTGGGCGCGGACATGGCACTGCTCATCAGACCACGCTGAGGCAGCATCCCACATACCACAACTAGAAGAACCCACAACTAAGAATATACAACTATGTACCGGGGGCTTTGGGGAGAAAAAGGAAAAAATAAAATCTTTAAAAAAAAAAAAAAAAGAATCATTGAAAGCATCCAGAGAAAAATTAAACATTACATATGTGGAAATAAGGATTTAAATTACTGTAGAATTCTTACCAGCAACCACAGGGACCAGAAGACAGCAGAAAAACACTTTCAAAGTGCTGAGAAAAAAGAAATGTCAACCTAGATTTCTATAACCAGTAAAACACCCTTCAGAAGTGAAAGTAAAATAAAGGCACTCTCAAACAAAAGAAAACTAAGGGAATTTATTACCAGCAAACACAGTCTAAAAGGAAGGCAGAAGGAATTTTAAGGCTGACAGAAAATGATACCAAAAGGAAACTTGTAACTTCAGGAATAAAGAAAGAGCAAGAAAAATGGTAAATATCTTGTTAAATATAGTAACCTATTTTTTCCTCTTAAGTTCTTTACAATATGTATGATAGTTAAAAGCAAAAATTATAACATCATCCAGTTTGATTTTCAACGTATTTGAATATAATATTTTTAAATTATAACATAAATGAGAGTGGGTGAAGAAACCTAGATAGTAAGATTTCTATCTACATTTCACATGAAGAAGTAAAATATTTTAAGTACACCATGAAAAGCTGTATTGTAATACCAAGAGCAGTGACTTTTCAAAAAGTGCAAAAATATAACCAAACTCCAGTTAACAAATTAATGTGGAAAACTAATAAATATTCTAATAATTCAAAAGAAAGTTGGAAAAATTTAACAAAGGAACAAAAATCAAAAGAGATAAACATGGGGGCTGGCCCCATGGCCGAGTGGTTAAGTTCGCACGCTCCACTGCAGGCGGCCCAGTGTTTCGTTGGTTTGAATCCTGGGCGTGGACATGGCACTGCTCATCAAGCCACGCTGAGGCAGCGTCCCACATGCCGCAACTAGAAGGACCCACAACGAAGAATATACAACTATGTACTGGGGGGCTTTGGAGAGAAAAAGGAAAAAAATAAAATCTTTAAAAAAAAGAGAGAGATAAACAGAAAACAAATAGTAAAATGGTAGACCTAAATCCAAACATATCAATAATTACATTAAATGTAAATTACTTAAAGACACCAATTAAAAGACAAAGATTGTCAAATTGGATTTTTAACAACAACAAAAAAAAGGCGACACTACAGTATCTACAAAACTCACTTTAAGTATTATGATACAGATAATTTAAAAGTAAAAGGAAAGAAAATATATATCTTGCAAAAACTAGTCAAAGTAAAGCTTTTTAATATTAGTAAAACTAGACATCAGAACAAGAAAATTAAGCAAGGATAAAGAGGGACATTGTATAATGATAAAGGGTCGACTTACAAAGAATACATAACAATCTTAAATATGTAAAATACCTAGAAACTAAAAAACTGAAAGAGTTTTAAAATACATAAAGCAAAAACTGATACATTGAAAGGAAAAATAGAAAAACACAAAAATATACTTGGAGATATCTTGCTCTTATCTCATTAACCTATAAAACACATGGAAGGAAAATCAGCAAGAACATAGAAGATCTGACAAATGCTATCAACCAATCTGACATAACTGACATTTAAAGAACCCTCAAACAAAAAATGCAAGAGTAAGCAGTATTTTCAAATACACATAGATCCTTCACCAATGCAGACCATAGTCTGGACCATCAAAAGATTTAAAAATTTAAAGGAATTGAAATCACACATAGTATGTTCTTTGACTGTAACTAAATTTTAATAAACTCAACTAAAAGATATCTGGGAAAACTCCAAACATTTGAAAATTTAAAAACACACTTCTGAAAAAACATGGATCAATAAAAATATCTCAAGAAAAAAACGAAAACTGTTTTTAGCTGAATGGACAAGAAAATTGAGGTATCAAGATTTGTGGAATTCACCTAAAGCAGTAATTAGATTAAAATGTACAGCATTAAATTCTTACATTAGCTTATATTAGAAAAGAGAAAATGTCTCAAATCAATAATATAGATAAAGAAAAGCAAATTTAACCCAAAGCTGGCAGATGTCAGGAAATTATAAAGATAAGAGCAGAAATCGATGAAGTTAAAAATGGAAAAACAAGATAGAAAGTCAATGAAAGTGAAAACTGTCTCTTTGAAAAGATCAATAAAATTGACAAATGTCTAGCCTGACTGACCAAGACAAAAAGAGACAAGACACAAATTACCAATAACCGGAATGATAGAGGGAATATCACCCCAGGTCTGACAGACATTAAAAGGATAATAAGAGAATATTATCAGCAAGACTAAGACTGTAAATTGGACATCATTGTTGAAACTGGCAATTTGAAAGAGACACACTACCAAAACTCGTTCAGAAATACAGAAATTGAACATTTTTATATTAAGAAAATTGAATTCATAGTTTAAAACATTCCAACAAACAAAACCTCAGGCCAAGATGTTTTCAAATGCAGCTTCCAGCAAACTTTCAAGGAAGAAATCATACCAATTCTACACAAACTCTCCCATAGAACAGAAGAGGAAGGAACTCTTACCAAATCATTCTATGATGATAACCAAAGACATCACAAGAAAAGAAAACTAGAAACCAATAATCCCCCATGAACATAAAGACAAAAATCTTCATCAAAATATTAGGCAGTGCAAGGTAAGTTCAACATTCAAAACTAAATCAATTTATTGCATCATATAATCAGAATCACTTTAAAAATGACACAATCATCCTAATAGTTACAAAAATAATATATGCCAAATTCATCATCTATTCATGATAAAATTTTACAGTACTCTCAGAACAAATGGGACCCTTCTTAAGTAGATAAAAGGAATCAGATGAAAACCCTATAGCTAACATCATACTTCATTGTGCCTTTCCCCTAAGATCATTAACAAGGAAAGGATGTGTGCTTTCATCACTTCTATTCTAAAGCCTACTGGGGAGGATATCACCAAAAACGGTGATTTAGGGAACTCAAAAATTCTATGCCTCCATGAAAGCAATAAATAAGCTGGCATAACTGCCAAGATCAACTTTTTCAGAACTCTGGAACATAATAAAAAATTTACAAAAAAAGAACAAAATTTGCCACAACCAGGGGAACACAATGAAGAAAGAAGATGCTGAATTTTGGCAAGAGAGCACTGTGGGATTTTAACTTACCAATTTACCATCCTTCACTCCCCAGTCTGGTGGAAGCCATGAAAACAGCAGCGGTATGAATGGTGAAGTTTGCTGGCAACAGAGGAAGCAATAAAGGTCTTATTCGCAAAGAATTGTGACTGTGTGTTTTCACCTGTCTGGTGCCTCCCTGAAAAATTGACTCAAGGGCTTGCCTATATTTCACCAAACTCAGAGCTTTCCCATGGCTAGGGAAACTTCCTGGGCAATGTTTACTGAAAACCTTTAAAATGCACAAGTCTTGGCCACAGCAACCTGTGGCAAGGGACAACAGTCAAGACAAGCAATAGACAGACTGAAAATTCTGGGAAGGAAGAGGCTGAAAAATGACATAAGTGAGGAATAAGGGCTATTAAAAGCCCCCATATATACCAGGGAATCAAGAAGGGCATGCACATTTCCAGGGCTGGAAGTATACATAGAAATTCCCTGAGGAGACCCCAAAGTTTCACCTCTGGCTGACATTCAGGCTAAATGGAAACAGGGAATAAAGGCTAAGGCAGAGTTGTGAATAGCCTGGCTGAAGTGTTGAAGGAGTGTCCCAACACACAGCCAATCTGCAAAGACTGAGAGAATTTTTATTTTATTTTTAATTTTGGGCTCATGCGTTTAAGGAAAATCTTTCAAAACACTCTCTGTACATTAACAAAATAAAGCACAGACTTCAATTGCCACAGATGAGACAGAATACAGACTTTATAAAAATAATTTCAACACTAATTCATAAAATATATGTACCCCTATATTCATTGCAGCAATGTTCACAATCACCAAGACTTGGAAGCAACCTAAGTGCCCATCAATGGATAAATGGATAAAGAAGATGTGGTATACATATACAATGGAATACTACTAGGCCATAAAAAAGATGAAATCACAGCATTTGTGGCAACATGGATGGACCTTGAGGGTATAACGCTAAGTGAAATAAGTCAGAGAAAGATAATTACCATATGACTTCACTCATATGTGGAAGATAAACAAACACGTAGATACAGAGAATAGATTAGTGGTTACCAGAGGGGAAAGTGGTGGGGGAAGGCAAAAGGGATAAAGGAGAACATATGTATGGTGACAGATAGAAACTAGACTTTTGGTGGTGAACACAATGCAGTCATACAGAAGCTGAAATATAATGACATACACCTGAAATTTACATAATGTCATAAACCAATAAGACTCAATAAAATAAATTCTAAAAAATAGTTTAAAATACTCCAAAATAAACAGCCACAATCCAAAACAAGCTATATCAACTAACCCCAGGTAGGAGAAAGAATCTGATTTCCAGAGTAGCCACATTGTAATATTTTAAAAGTCCAGTTATCAACAAAAAAATATGAAGCATGTAAGGAAAACAGAAAATATGGCCCATTCATAGGAAAATAAAAAACTCTTCCAAAAACATAAGAAAGGAAAATATTTCCTAACCCATTCTATGAGGACAGTATTACCCCGATACCAAAACTAGACAATCACAGGTAAAAAAGAACTAAACAATATTCTTCATTTATGGATATAGATGCAAAAATCCTTAACAAAGTACCGCAAACCAAGCCCACCAGCATATAAAAAGGATTATACACCATGACCAAGGGGGATTTATCCCAAGAATGCAAGGTTGGCTCAATGTATGAAAATTAATCAATGTAATACACCATTTAGTAAAATAAAGGATAAAAAAAAGCACATCAATCTCAGAAGACATAGAAAAATGTTCTTGACAAAATCCAACACCTTTCATGATGAAAACACTCAGAAAAGTAGAAATAAAAGAAACTTTCCTAAACCTGATAAAGCGCTTCTTTGAAAACCCCACAGCTAATATCATACTTAAAGGTGAAAAGCTGAAAAGTTTCCCCCAAAAAGCAGACTAAAACAAAGACACCCACTCTCACCACTTCTATTCAACCTTGTATTGGGATTTATAGCCAAGGTAATAAAGAAAGAAAATGCATTGAGATTAGAAAGAAGGGAGGAAGTAAAACTTTCTGTAGTTGCAGATGGCATAATCTTATATAAAGAAAAGTCTAAAGAATAGACAAAAAACTATTAGAGTGAATAAATGAGTTCAGTAAGATTGCAGTATTCAAGATCAAAACACAAAATTCAGGGACGGCCTGGTGGCGTAGTGATTAAGTTCACATGCTCTGCTTTGGTTGCCCAGGGTTCACAGGTTCAGATTCCAGGCACAGACCTAGCACCACTTGTCAAGCCATGCTGTGGCAGCATCCCACATAAAATAAAGGAAGATCAGCACAGATGTTAGTTCAGTAACAATCTTCTTCAAGCAAAAAGAGGAAGATTGGCAACAGATGCTAGCTCAGGGCCACGCTTCTTCACAAAAAAAGAACCCCACAAAATTCAGTCATACTTCTGTACAATGCAAAGAACATTCCAAAAATGAAACTAGGGAGATAATTCCATTTACGATAGCATCAGAAAGAATAAAACAGTTAAGAATAATTTTAATCCAAGAAGTGCAAGACTTCTCCACTGAAAACTGCAAAATATTTTGAAAAAATTTAAAGAAGATCCAAATAAATGGAAACATATCCCATGCTTATTGATTGGAAGACTTAATATTGTTGAGATGGCAATATTCCCCAATTTTGTCTACAGATAAAATGCAATCCTATCAAAATTCCAATGTCCCTTTTTGAAGAAATGGAAAACAGATGCACTGCCTGATCCGCCAAGCAGCTGTGGCCAGCGCACAAACACAGAGAAGTCCTACCAGCATAACTTCCAGTAGATAGGGAAGGATCAGAAAACACAACTTCTGCACTCTCTTCCAGTGGTGCCAGGTGGAATCTGTGAACTGATACTACCACAAATGTGCCAGCAAAGGATCATTTCACTGAACCATGAAGAGCTACCTAAACAATTCAGAACAGAAGGAAAATGACAAGTCTCCAGAAACTCATGCTGAATTCACAGAAATTTACAATCTAAATAACAGAATTCAAAATAGTTGTAAAGAAACTCAACGAGTTACAAGAAAACTCAGAAAGAGTTGAAAGAGCTCAGGAATAAAATTAATGAGCAGAAGGAGTACTTCACCAAGGAGATTGAAACTCTAAAAGAAGAAAGCCAAATGGAAATTCTGGATATGAAGAACATAATTAATGAGATGAAAAATAATCCAAAATCCATAAAACATAGAGCTGATATTATGGAGGACAGAATTAGTGATTTAGAGGATAGAAATATAGAAATGCTTCAGGAGGAGGAGGAAAGAGAACTGAGATATTTAAAAAATGAAGAAATTCTTTGAGAACTATCTGACTCAATTGGAAAAGTGACATAAGGATTATAGATATTCCAGAGGGAGAAAGGACCAGAAATAATGTCTTGTTCAAAGAAATAATAGCTGAAGCTTCCCAAATCTGGGGAAGAATCTTGATTTACAAGTTCATGAAGTCAATAGAACTCTTAATTATGTCAATGCAAAAAGACCTTCTCCAAGGTATATAATAGTAAAACTGGCAAAAGTCAGTGACAAAGAAAAAATATTAAGGGCAGCAACACAGAAGAAAATAACCTACAAAGGAACCCCTATCATGCTTTCAGCAGATTTCTCAGGAGAAGCTTTACAGGCTAGGAGAGAATGGAATGATATATTCAAAATACTGAAAGACAAAATCTTTCAGCCAAGAATACTCAAACAAGTGAAATATTCATTCGGAAATGATGGAGAATTAAAAGCTTCCCCAGATAAACAAAAGCTGAGGGAGTTCATCACCACTAGGAAACACTGAAAGGAGCCCTCCCATCTAAAACTAAAAGGCAAAAGTTTACAAAATGTTGAGCAAAGACATACACAGATAGAATCAAGAAATTGCAGTTTTGTATCAGAATAGGCTAGTAAATACTTAATTATACAAGCCAAGTACAGCAATACATTGAAAGGATCATACACCATGACCAAGTGAAATTTATACCAGGGATGTAGGTGTGGTTCAACATCTGCAAATCAATGAACATGATGCACCACAATAACAAAATCAGGAATAAATATCACACAATCATCTCAATAGATGCAGAGAAAGCACTTGACAAAATACAACATCCATTTAGAATTAAAACTCTCAATAAAATGAGTATAGAAGGAAAGTACCTCGACATAATAAATGCCGTATATGACAAACCACAGCCAATATCATAGTAATGGTGAAAAACTGACAGCCATCCCTCTGAGAAGAGGACCAAGACAAGGGTGCCCACACTCACCACTCCTATTCAACATAGTATGGGAGGTTTTGGGCAGAGCAATTAGGAAAGAAAAAGAAATATAAGGTTTCCAAATTGGAAAGGAATAAGTAAAACTTTCTGTTTGTGGATGACATGATCCCATATATAGAAAACCCTACAGAATCCACCAGAAAGCTACTAAAAATAATCAACAACTACAGAAAAGTTGTAGGGGTACACAATCAACCTACAAGAATCAGTTGCACTTCTATACACTAATAATAAACTAGCAGAAAGAGAAGTCAAGAATACAATAGCATTTACAATCAAAACAGGAAGAATAATTCAACAAATGGTGCCAGGGAAACTGGATAGCCACATGTAAAAGAATGAAAATTGACCATTCTTTGTCACCATTCATAAAAATAAACTCAAAACGGACCAAAGACCTAAAGATTAGACCCGAAACCCTAAGGCTTCTAGAAGAAAATATAGGCAGTACACTCTTTGACGTCAGTATCAAAAGGATCTTTTTGGACCCCATGTCTTCTCAGACAAGGGAAACAATAGAAAGAATAAACAAATGGGACTTCATCAGACTGAAGAGCTTCTTCAAGGCAAGGGAAGACAGAATTGAAACAAAAAAACAACCCACTATTTACAAGTTATATATCTGACAAAGGGTTAATCTCCATAATATAGAAAGAATTCACACAGCTCAACAACAAAAAAATCAAACAACCCAATCACAAAATGGGCAGGGGACATGAACAGACATTTCTCCAAAGGAGATATATGGATGGCCAATAGACACATGAAAAGATGCTGATCATCACTAATCATCAGGGAAATGCAAATCAAAACTATACCAAGATATCACCTTACACCTGTTAGAATGGCAAAAATAACCAAAACAAGAAGTGACAAATGTTGGAGATGTTGTGGAGAAAAAGGAACCCTCATACACTGTTGGTGGGAATGCAAACTGGTGCAGCCACTGTGGAAAACAGTATGGAGATTTCTCAAAAAATTAAAAATAGAAATACCATATGACCCAGCCATCCCACTACTGGGTATCTATCCAAAGAACTTGAAATCAGCAATTCCAAAAGTCCCATGCACTCCTATGTTCGTTGCAGCATTATTTACAATAGCCAAGACATGGAAGCAACCTAAGTGCCCATCAGCTGATGATTGGATAAAGAAGATACGGCATATATATACAATGGAATACTACTCAGCCATAAAAAAGAATAAAATCATCCCATTCACAACAACATGGATGGACCTTGAGGGTATTATGTTAAGTGAAATAAGCCAGATAGAGAAAGACGAACTCTGCATGACTCCACTCATAGGTGGAAGTTAAACATGTAGACAAAGAGAACTGATTGGTGGTTACCAGGGGAAAGGGGGGGTGGGAGTGGGCACAAAGGGCGAAGTGGTGCACCTACAACATGACTAACAATAATGTACAACTGAAATTTCACAAGGTTGTAAACTATCATAATCTCAATAAAAAGTAAAAAAAAAAAAAAAAAGAAGAAAAAAATATCTAGGAATAAATTTAACCTAGGAGGAGAAAGACCTATACACTGAAAACTATAAGACATTATGGGAAGAAATCGAGGAGGACATAAAGAAATGGAAAGATATTGTATGATCCTGAATTGGAGAGATAAACATAGTTAAAATGTCCATATTACCTAAAGCAATCTACAGATTCAATGCAATCCTAATCAGAATCCCAATGATGTTCCTCACAGAAATAGAACAAAGAATCCTAAAATTTATATGGAACAACAAAAGACCCAAAATAGCTAAAGCAATGCTGAGAAAAAAGCTGGAAGCATCACAATCCCTGACTTCAAAATATACTACAAAGTTATAGTAATCAAAACAGCATGGTACTGGTACAAAAACAGATACAGGGATCAACAGAACAGAATTGGAAGCCCAGAAATAAACCCACACATCTATGGACAGCTAATCTTCTACAAAGGAGCCAACAATATACAATGGAGAAAGAAAAGTGTCTTCAATAAATAGTGCTGGGAAAACTGGACAGTCACATGCAAAAGAACAAAAGTAGACCATTATCTTACACCATACACAAAAATTAATTCAAAATGGATTAAAGACTTGAATGTAAGACCTGAAACCATAAAACTCCTAGAAGAATATATAAGGTGTACACTCTTCGACTGACATCTGTCTTAGCAGCACGTTTTCATACATAATGTCTACTCAGGCAAGGGAAACAAAAGAAAAAATAAACAAATGGGAGTATCAGACTAAAAAGCTTCTGGAAGGCAAAGGAAACCATGAAGAAAATGAAAAGACAACCCACAAGCTGGGAGAAAATGTTTATAAGTCATATATCCAACAAAAGGTTAATCTCCAAAATATAAAAAGAACTATAAAGAAATATTTCTTCATTTATTTCTGTATATATATATATATGTAAAATATATGTATACAGCTTAACAGCAACAAAAAGGGGTAAAGGGGCACATATAGTACGGTGATGAATAAAAACTAGACTATTAGTGGTGAACACATGCAGTCTATACAGAAACTGATACATAATAACGTGCACCTGAAATCACACAATGTTATAAACCAATATGACCTCAATTAAATAAATCAAAAGAAAAATTGGGCAAAAGGATCTAATAGACAGTTCTACAAAGACAATACAGAAATGGCCGGTAAGCACCTGAAAACATACTTAATATCCTTACTCACTTGTGAAATACAAATTAAAAGCACAATAAGATACCACTTCACACCCGCTAGAATGGCTATAAATAAAAGGAAAAGACAATAACAAGTGCTGGTGAGGATGCAGAGCAAAGGAAAGTCTCATACATTGCTAGTGGGAACATAAAATAGTATAATCTCTCTATAGGGTAGTTTAGTAGTTTCTTAAACAGGTAAACATTCATATGATCCAGCCATTCCACTCCTAGATATTTATTCAAGAGACAAGAAAACATCTCCACAAAAACATTTTCATGACTATTTATAAGAGCCTTACTCATATTCACCAGAATTGGAAACAATCCAAACGTCCTTCGAGCGTGAATGCACTAACAAACCGCGATACATCCACACAAAGGAATACTACTCAGGAGTGAAGAGCAGCAAAATACTGACACCTTCAACAAGGATGAAAGCCCACCGCACTGTCCAATAGGGACAGAGCGGTCAGTGTGGGGGAAAAGTTTTGACTGTGAACGAGTTCCACAAGGGAACCTGGTGGGTGGGTTATGGAACCGTTCTTTAGCTTGATTGTGGTGGTAGTAACATAACTCTGGCGTTCAGTACTCACAGAACTTTACACAAAAAACAGCAAACTTTGTATGACTTAAAAAATAAATTTTTAAAAAAGAGACAGGGATCATAACAATCAACTGCAAAAAATCAACGTGTTTTTGGATCCTGATTTAAACAAACTACACAAAAATTATGAGCAATCAGAGAAATTTGAATATTCACTGGATATTGCATGATATTAAGGAACCAGTGCTATTTTTTAAAGTATGATTATGGGATTGTAGTTAGGGTTTTTTAGCTTTTTTCTTTTAGAAATCCTGAAATATATACAGATTGAGTATTATATTGGAGATTTGCTTCAAAATAACAAAGATGTGGTGTGTGGTTGGGGTGCAAATGTAACAAGATTGATTACAAATTGACTGTTATTGAAACTGAGGAGGAATACATGGGTATTTGTTATAACAGCCCCTCTACTCTTATATCTGTTTGAATTGTTCCATAATAAAAAGATTTTTTTAATTTATGTTCAACTTTTTAAATATATGTTAATGTGTTGAAAACATGGATCAGGATAGAAATAGTTCCTGATTAAAAGATAAGCGGACTGAGCAAGTTTTAAAAATAAGAAGAGAACCAGCAACTACATCTGCATTTTGCTTGAGCTGGTGGGTAATAGCTGAAAAACCAACATAAGGCTTTTTGCTCCGTAAGGAAGAGAGAAAATCTTCCAACAGAGAGAGAGGAAAAGCAAATTATTATTGTGTAATAACAGCTTGGCAAACTGATAACTTCGGTTGCCTGCCCACAGCAAGGGCGATTCGGAAGCCAGTTGCGGGAGAGAGGTTATAGAGAAATTTTCACCATAAAGACTTTAGTGCCTTTTGAACTTGGAACTATAAGAATGTATTACCTATTCAAAATTAAATAAAATTTCAAACAGCAAAAGAAAAGTGAGAGGCGGGAAGCACTTTGGTAGAGTAAATTAAAATATGCTAATATTTTCATCTTATATAGAAGAATAAAATAAGAAATTTTTTATTCTTAATACTGACATCTAAGAATTAAAGATACAAATATGGTGTTATTGTTTTAAATAAAATGAGCACTATTATAAGTACTGATATAAAGGAAACAAAAAAAATTAAGCATGTAGTAGAGAACCAAGATCTTTAAAAAGAGGAAAAAGAAACGTTAAACAAAATAAAATTTTAGAAGCAAGACAAATAAAATAATTATTAAAATAAAAGCAATTATTTAAACTCCCTTATTACAGTCGAAGAAACACAGATGGATCAAAACCAAAAACACAATGAAAGGATTTGTAAAAGAGATACACATAAAATAAATCAGGATAAAACTGTATCCATATCTACATCTATATCTAAATCTATATCTACCTACAAACATACATGCATGAAGGTAAACCAGGAAAATACAAACAAGCTAAATGAAACCTGTATCACACACTAAATACTAAATGTTTGGGGTATGTGGAGGGTTTCTCTTCTGTATCATTTTTACGGCTGTTTATTCTAGCACCAGCACCACACACATCATTGTAACTTCAGAAATTTTGATTGGAATTGTATTAAATACACACGTCTATATCTTTGGGGGGAGAATAGGCATGAGCGCGATATTGTCTTCCCATCCAGAAGCGTAGAATCTCCATATACTCACATTTCTTTCATGCATATCCAGAAAGTCTAATCGCTGTCTTCGTAAAGCTCCCTGCACATTTCTTGCTATATTTATTGCCCTTGTGAATAGGACTTTTTCCCATTGTATGTGCTAATTTATTATGGTAAGTATGTAGTTTCAGTTTGCAAGTGGAAATGTTACTGAATTCTCTGATTTTTTCCTAATGATTTTTCAGATGCTTCTCTTGGTTTTACTAGGGAGCAATTTTACAGTTGTAAATAGTGATGACTTTGTGTTCTTCTTTCTGATATTTATGTTTTTTTCTCCTTTTGTCACATTAGGTAGAACTTCCAGAGTAATGAGGAAAAAATGAAATGATGGTAGTGTAACAGATTTTAACGGAAATGTCTTTAATTTTTCACCATCAGATATAAAGTTAGCGATTGACTAGAGAAAACTTTATCTTATTATGTAAATAATATTTGCATTCCTAGCGAAGAGTTTATAGAATTTTGCTTCTTTAAATTTAAGAACAGATACAAATTTTAATTGGCTATCTTTTTGATACATTTTTACATAATTGTGATGAGTTTTATTAATAGATTTCCTAACTCTGAAACACCAATGCCCTTCATAAATATAATCTCCTCAGTGACAGTGCATTATGCTCTTAAACTAACACAGGAAACCATTTGCTGATAAATCATTTGGGTTTTTTCCACATATACTCACAAATAAGATTGGTATGTTCTTTGTTTCGTTCTGCTATCTTTGTCAGATTTCTCTAACAGAGTTATGCTAACTTTATAAGCATAAATTAGGAAGCTTTGAATCTTGTTCTTAACCCTGAAATCGCTTACTTAGGACAAGAATCGTTTGTTTCATAAGAGTTTGTGAGGGGTGAGGGAAAGCCATAAACTTGTCTAAGTCTTTTATAAACATCAGAACTTGGTATTATTGGCCTTTTCATGCGTTCCAGTGTTATTGAGACAGTACTGATTATTTTGATCGTCTTACAAAACTTTTAATTTCACCAGGATTTTCAGATTTTAAAATCATTTTTAAAATCCTTACCTGTATTTATATCTCAATGGTAATTCCTACTGTTAGTGGTTTGTCTGTTTCTTCCTTGATTTGATCTGCTTAAACTTTGTCTGTATGAATGTGTGTGCATGTGTTTCCATGCAGATGGCTTTTGGATTTTTTTAAGCAATCCTACAACACTTCTGTTTTCTAATTTATAATTTCCAAGTTTATCTTTTTAACATCCTTTCTCCTACATTCCATACATTTGTTTTTTGTTCTTCCAACTCCATGAGTTGAGTGGCTTATTTACTTATTTTCTTTCTTCTGACTGAATCATTTACAACTATAAAGTTGTTTATGAGTTTGGATATTGTGTTTCCCATAAGTTTTGGTATGCTGAGCTCTCTGATATTTTCTAATTGAAGTTATGATTTTCTCCTTAACTTGAGAGTTATATATAAATGGACAGTTTTTACTTCTAATTTCCTGGCTAGTGGAAGAGTAAAAAGGAAGTTATGGGTTATATAATTTATTGTATGTTGAATGGAGAATGTGGGGTATATCAAATGTGTTTTCTTAGAGTACGCAGAGGTTTTATTTGAAACCTACTGTATCATCTGATATTGTAAATGTCCAATGGACATTTACACATTAGATTTAGGGGCCATGCCAGTGGCCTAGTGGTTAAGTTTGGCATGCTCCACTTTAGTGGTCTGGGTTCAGTTCCCAGGCACAGACCTATACCACTCATCAGTGGCCATGCTGCGGCAGTGACCCACATAAAAAATAGAGGAAGACTGGCAATGGATGTTAGCTCAGAGCCAATCTTTCTCAGCAAAAAAGAAAAATATTAGTTTTAGTCCATGTAGAATATTATTATACCACATTGTTTTATAGCACATTACTATAAATTATTATGCACTGCATAATATAACATGAATTATAATATAGTATATTACTCAGAACATCTTTATGTCACTATCTTCAATGTGAATCTGGGCTGGATGGCTGAGGAAATAAATATAGATTGTTGGTCATCAGTATCTAGTTAGTAGTCAAAGCCATATAGGCTTACAAGATGTGTACAAATATGGTTACTGAAGCATTTGCTTATAATAGCAAAATGCTGGAAACAACCTAAGTGCCAAGAGTAGGGGAAATGACTGAATATGTCGTATTCATATTGGCTGCTTAAATAAACCACAGCTTCCCCGTACTGACAAGCTAAATAAACTACAGCATGTAAATACGCCATAGGGCTTAAGAAGAATAAGGTAGATCTATATGTACTAACATAAAAACATATATAAAGCACTATTTGAGAGAAAAAGAGTAATTTCTCTATATATATATGATACCTTTTATGTGTACACATATAAAACATGTACTACTACAGATTTTCTAGGGAGATATATATAAATATTTGGAAGGATAATCACCAAATTGATAATGTAGTCCCCTCTAGGGAGGGAGAAAAGCGTCAGATTTTAGGGTGATGCCAAAGGCACTTTAGTCTTACCTTAATGTTTGAATTTTGCATTACTTGTATGATTAAAAATTAATTTTTAATGTTAAAAACTAATACATTGATCAATAAATATTTTTTAAATTTTTGACAAAAATCTAACCCCTTTCACGATAAAAACACTCACAAAACTAGAAATAGAGGGGGCTGGCCCCATGGCCAAGTGGTTAAGTTTGCACTCTCCACTTTGGCAGCCCGGGTTTTGCCAGTTCGGATCCTGGGCGTGGACATGGCATCGCTCATCAAGCCATGCTGAGGTGGGGTCCTACATAGCACAACTAGAAGGACCAACAACCAGAATATACAACTGTGTACTGGGGGGCTTTGGGGAGAAGAAGAAAAAAAATAAAAAGAAGAAGATTGGCAACAGATGTTAGGTCAGGTGCTAATTTAAAAAAAAAAAACTAGAAATAGAGGGAAACTTCATAAACCTGATAAAGGGTATCTATGAAAAACCACGGCTAATGTCATACTTAAAGATGAAAGACTGAAACAATCAAATTAATTCAAATTAATACCAATAGTTTTGCTTGCAAAATTAACATTTTAAACGTATAATACCCAATGTTTGCAAGCGTGAGTGATGTATAGATACTTTAACACCTTGCTAGGGGAATAGAAATCGATACAATCTTTCTCTTCTAATTAATCAATTAAAATAATCACTCAATTTGATGCGTCAATTCCATTTCTGGAATTACCCTCAGAAAAAAATTATAAAGGTATACTAAAATTTATTTACCTAGATATTTATGAGAGCATTATTTATAATAGTAAAATTTAGAAACCACCAAATGTCTAAAATTGTGGGTTAGTTAACTAAATTACAATATGTTCACATGATGTAGCCACATATAGACATTAGAAAATAATATTTCTGAAGAATTTTTAATGACATGTAAAAATATTCATGACGTATTCAGCGAAAAATTAGGTTACAAAATATTATGTATATTATTCCAATTTTATTTAAGAGAGAGAGAAAGAAACTAGAGTATTAATCCTGATTATCTTTAGAATTAACGTATTAATTTTATTTTTCTGTTTGCTCTTCTTTGTTTCCCAAGTTGTCTATAATGAACATGTATTAACTTTCCAATGAAAACAAACATGTTAGTTCTAAAAATTGTCACCTAGAAGAAGAACAAAAGCAAACGTCTTGAAAATGTTCCTACTCTTTGACTCAACTGACCCAATCATTCAACATCTAAGAATGTGTGCCAATCAGAATTCAGAGCCTGTTTATCTAATCAGAGAAGATCACAGTGATTTATGTACAAGGTTGATTGTTACTACGTGGTTCATAACAGGGAAATTTAGAAACTTAAGGTTTAAAAATACAGTATTAATTAAATTAATTATGGTTTATCTTCTTGGGAAACACCAAGGAATCTTTAAAAGCCATGCTGTAGAAAATGTTTAATGCCGTTGAAAAAATTCCCCTCATGTTATTAAGTGAAAAGTTAGGTTTTGAACAACACATAGAGAACAAAACCATTATTGTAAAAATAATTCATATTTAATAAAGCTAGGTAGCTAAGTATGTATAAACGTGAAATGTTTTCAAGCTGAAACCACATTGGATTGGCAATATAGGAGAAATTCGATCTTACTTCCAGAACTTCTTGGTACATAAATAAGGACTCTATAATATCTGTCAGATTATATTCTCTTCCATTCTTCTCCCTCCATTCTCATGTGCTACTCCTTACAGATAATTATTATTGGAAGTTTCTTGTCTATTTTTTCAGAGGATTTAAGGCCAAGAGTTGGGGGCAAGAAGAAGAAGTTTAACACTTAAGAGGCTCATTTATCATGGAATAAGGATTTCAGAGGGCAAATTAGAAAAGACTAGAGTAAGGTTAGCAATGGAAAGTAGAGTGTAGGGTAAAAAGCACAGCATAGTGAAAAGAGCTGGATGTTTGCATTCCAAACAATGGTGGATGATAAGGATAAAACTCATGGTGGGGTTAACTCTAAGTTGTAAGTCTTAACAAGATGAAGGCTGGCAAATACCTAATGAGTCTGGTATATTGTCAACTTTGAACATCATTCAAATGGAATGTTGCAAAGTTCTGGGTTTTCCTCACGGTTAAATGGTAGGCAGGATCAGCCAGCTCCACAAGATGGTGAATTTAATGGCAACCTTACTACATACGAGGCCTCATTTAAGACCTGGTGGAGGGGCCGGCCCGGTGGTGCAGTGGTTAAGTGTGCACGTTCAGCTTAGCCAGCCTGGGAATCGCCAGTTCAGATCCCGGGTGTGGACACGGCACCGATTGGCAAGCCATGCTGTGGTAGGCATCCCACATATAAAGTAGAGGAAGATAGGCACGGATGTGAGCTCAGGGCCAGTCTTCCTCAGCAGCAAGAGGAGTATTGGCAGCAGATATTAGCTCAGGGCTAATCTTCCTCCAAATAAATAAATAAATAAACCTGGTGGAACTGTAGAATCTTGGAACATTTGAAAAAGAGATTGAGTATGAAGACATATAAGAGAAAATAGTGTCACAAAGGACAAGGAAGGAGAATTTCAAAGAAAGTGTGGTCAACTCTGTAAAAACCACAGAAGCTAAGCAGGATTTAGGCTAAAATTAGGCCGCTGAAATAAGGACAGCAAAACTATTTAGTAATATAAAATAAAAGTTCAGAACTCTAAAGAATAAGATATCGTACCCATAAATCTACTATCATGGTAAACTCCCAAGATATTAAAGTCAGAAAGATGTGTTTTGTGCTGTTTTCATGGTTTTCCTATCTTTTTGAACCAAAGGCCTGTCCAAAACAGTGAATATAATTGTCAATCTTTTTTAGATGTTTGAAATTGTTCATATTTTTAAGTGTACTTAATGTCATTTTTCACCGAAGGTCAAACAAATAAAAGTCAGGCCCTGACAAGGTTGAACTATCCCATCTTGTAAGCAAACCTTTGCCTGCAATTTTACTTTGGCAAGCTGGAAAGTCTTCCTTTGCAGAGTCCTAGGTCTCCTTTCTAAGGAAGAGAGGATCATCCCGGGTACGTTCCTCCCCCGGTCATTTATTTTCTCTCAAGCCAACTGGATGCTTCTCTGTCAGAGAGCTCCATATTTCCATCCACAGGAATTATAAACATATTTTAGGGGTAAACCAGATGTTGCTTTGTATAAATGCAGATGTTACTTTAAATCAATGTGCTTGTAATAATTATAACTTTCATCTGCATTCTTTTTTTTTTTTTGCTTGAGTTAATTCATCTGCATTCTTAAATTCTGGATCACAAATATTGAAAGTCTCATCAGAGATTACTTTATTCCTTTTATCATGCCCTTTCAACTTCTGCTGTTAATTTTACTACATCTCATCAAATGCTAAGATTTGGACTGATGGACTTTTTTGTATCAAAAAAAGGATAACTTTAATCTTTAGCTAACAAAGTTTAGTGTCAACCCTGCAAAGATATTATATGCGGTATTATATTATTAAACATGGAAATTAGCCCTTGGTCCTCACATTTCCTTTATCTATCCTTTCCAAAGAGATCAATCTCCAATCCTTAAACGACTTCAATAATTTTTTTTGCATGACAAAATGTCCATCTTCATATAGCCATCCGTCCAGTCCTTATCTTCATCTTTAGTCTCATCCTGGACTCTACTGCGCTGGCATCTTATTTATGTCCTTACCAAATCAAGCTAATTAGCTCCATAAATGTGATATTATTTCTCATGCCTCCAACTTTGAACAAATTATTTTCTCAACAAGATGAAGGCTTTTCCCCGGATTTTCAACTGACTTATCCATACTGTTTCATTAAAAGTTAGTTAAGGAATCATTTTCCCTAGAAACTCTCTCTCCTTCTCTCTCTCTCTCTTTTTCTCTCTCTCTGTCCTTGAGTTAGATATCTCTACTTTGTATCCCCCTGTGCTCCTATTGCATGGATCATTCTGCATTAGAATTTTTTAATCAACCCTATTGAGGTATTATTTACAGAAAATAAAATACACTTTTGAAATATATAATTTGATGAGTTTTGAAAAGTGTATATGTCTGTGTAATTACCATCTCAATCAGGGTATATAGCATTTCCACCTCCCCAAAATTCTCTTGTGCTCATACCCCTTTACAGTCAATCTCACCCACATAAGCAAACATTAATTTTATTTCTATAAACATAATCAGTTTTTCTTATTCTAGAATTTCATATAAATGAAATCACACAGTATGTGCTTTTTTTGAGGTTGGCTTCTTTTGCTTGATGTGATGTTTTTAAGACATCCATATTGTTTCATGATTGATGTCTCATTCCTTCTTATTGCTTTGGGGTATTCCATTGTATGGATATACCATGCTTTGTTTATCCATTTACCTGTTGATGGAAATTTGGACTGTTCCAAATTTGAGGCTATTATGAAAAAACTGCTCTCAACATTAGCACACAAATCTTGGTGTGGATATATGTTTTCCTTTCTCTTGGGTAAATAGGAATAGAATTTCTGGGTCATGTGATAGGTATATGTTTAATTTTATAAGAAACTGCTAAGTTATTTTACAAAATGTTTGTTCCATTGCACATTTCCACCAGCAGAATATGAATGCTCCAATTCCTCTATATCCCAGACAAGACTTGGGATGGTCAGATTTTTTTTTTTTTTTTTTGAGGAAGAGTAGCCCTGAGCTAATATCTGCTGCCAATCCTCCTCTTCATTTCCTTGATGACTAACATTGTTCAACATCTTTTCACTTGCACTGGAATTTATTTCTTTACATGCTTGGAGAGTGAGCACATCATCTCTGAAAGATCTTATTTTTTAATCAAAAATCCATGTTTGAATCCCAGATCTGCCATTTGTAGTTGTTTGATCTTGGGCCGCTATACAACCAGTCGGAGCCACAGTCAATTTATCTGTAAAATGGGGATCATGCTGTCTCTCGGGTGGCTCGCACAGATAGATAACATATGTGAGGAGCCCAGTGCAATGCCTCTTAAATAGTAGATCTTAAAAATGGTAATGTAGGAGGGGCTGGCCCCGTGGCCGAGTGGTTAAGTTCGCGCGCTCTGCTGCAGGCGGCCCAGTGTTTTATTGGTTCGAATCCTGGGCGCGGACATGGCACTGCTCATCAGACCACGCTGAGGCAGCGTCCCACATGCCACAACTAGAAGGACCCACAACGAAATATACAACTATGTACCGGGGGGCTTTGGGGAGAAAAAGGAGAAAAATAAAATCTTTAAAAAAAAATGGTAATGTAGGAGCAGAAAAATTCTCCCTTCTTCCCTTCTAGGTTCTTTGGCTGGTCTAATAATTAAGTTGGCATAAGACAGATTGACAGGAGAAAAACAAATTTAATTTTGCACTTACAGGAGCCCATAAAAATATGAGACTCAAAGAAGTGACCAAAGTAGGCAGATTTTATAGCTTTTAGACAAAGAAGCAATAGATTTGTGAAGACTTGACAAGACAAAAGGGTTTTGGCTTGGGGTAGTAAATTAGTGAAGAAGTGACAAGGTTTGTTTATACAGCTCTTTGGCCCTAAATTCCCTATCTCTGGTGATAAGGATGTCTCTCTTCCTTGTACAAGGAGGGCACCTTTCACATGGGAGATTTACTTCCTGCTTTCAAGGGGGATAAAAGAGGGTGAGAGTGTTTTTCTTACACTGTCTGTTTCTTAAGTAACTTTGATTCAAAATAATCAACCTGCCAAAATGGTATATTTTGGGGAGGCATATTCTGCTCCCTTTCAACAATTAGGATTCTTATTGTCCAAACTGGGTTAGAACCCTTATCAGTTTTCCTTCCCAGGACATAGTCAAAGCTGCAGGAAGCTCTAAGCCTTACCTGTAAGCATACTGTCGTAGCTCAGGGATTTTCTCTACCCTCTCTCATCCCTTGATTTTTCTCTGCAGTTTTCAAACTTCAAATTTTTAATGATTTCCCCAGTTTCTGGCCCACTGCCTCACTAAGATGTAAGTTCCTTGAGGAAAGTAATACATCTGTATTATATACCTCTGTATCCTCAGCAGCTAGAACAGTGCAATAAATAGTTGCTCAGTAAAGAAAGAAACGAATACCAGCATCCTCCCTCTCTCTCACTTCTACGCAATGATGCACACATTAGCTGATCTGCCTGGCTTTCAATTTTAATTTCTCCAGGATGCATTTTGTAATTGCCTATGGACAAGGGCTGCCTCACTGGACCCAGCCTAGAAACTCTAAACACGGCACCCTAGCCTAAATCAACCTCTTAGGTTTGTGCTTATCAGGAAGAAGGCAAGATCTGTAGCCACAATTCTATTATCATCTACTTCACAGTGACTTTTGCTCATGCCTATCACTAGCCTTCTGACCTAAAGAATTCCATTCACAAGCTAGAGTAAACCTATAAGCATAATTGACTCAAGTGCAGCACAGCATTGCAGTAAAAAAAAGAAAATGTGGGCTGTAGAATAGGACAAACCTATGTTAGAGACCAAACTACAACTTATTTTCTATGTCACTTTTAGCAAGTTATTTAATTCTTCTAAACATCAAATTTCTCCTCTTTAATGTAGGTAAACTAATTAGGTAATGCATATAAATAGTTTAGCATAGTTCATAAGTAAGCTTTCCGCAAGTGTCAGGGCCAACTTGTCTGAGGAAAACATGTTTGAGCTGAGATTTGAAAGAAGAGTTGAAGTTGACCAAGAAGACAGTGCGGGGAGGGCCCTATAGGCAGAGGGAACAGTATGTGCAACAATAAGTTTGGGGTGACTCCACCAGTGTAGCCTTCTACTGGTAACGTTTGGCAACAGGTGATTGTTATATATCTTAATAGTTCCTTCAAATTGAGATGATAATAGCCACAGGGGTATCTGGCAACTTTGTGAAATGAGCCCTAATCCAGCACACCTGAACCAATCCAATTAGAGGTATTAGACACCTAATAACAACGTTAGCAGAAACCAGTTCCATGAGGACGCCTCAATAGAGCTCAACTTGGTGGTACTTTAAAGAAGCTGAAGCTATCCAGTGCAAAGTGCCTCTATTTCTTCTTAGTTCTCAGCAGCTTTTGGCCAGATGCTCACAGTTACTCCCAGAAAAACTCATATCCTCTACTCATATCAGAAATGTGTTACCAGTGCAAACATTGTCTGCCTGCAGACACCAACATTCCTGCCATCTTTAGGCCAGAGCTCCTGGGATCTTGGTGATATATTCTCATACACGAAGGTAGAAGAGTTTCTCTAAATCGCATGTATGACCACAGAATCAGTCTGGTGCCAGAGCCCACACTTTGGCCAAACAAGCCTATCCCATCGGCCTAATTTCAGTGCCAAGGCCCTTCACTAGTATATAGATACCACACTATGGGAAGGGCATCCCCTTCCAATGTTATCTAGATTATAATGAAGCTACCATTTGAAAGTGATAGCATTTTAGGTGATTTCTTACCTCCTGTACAGCATTTGTAGTGGTATTCATAAAATTAGCTGTCTGAAGTGTCTATAACCTTATCAGTACAGTCATGCACCACATAATGATGTTTTAGTCGAGGATGGACCGCATATACGACAGTGGTCCCATAAGATTAGTACCATATGGCCTAGGTGTGTAGTAGACTATACCATCTAGGATTGTGTAAGTACACTCTAGGATGTCCACACAATGATGTGTGGGGGCCCTGGAATTGGCCACCCCAAGATATGTCTCTTTGGCATGATGACTATTTGAGGCTCTTTACTTTGCAGACAGGAAAGCAACTGAAAAGTAGAATTTACTTACCCTTTGTTAGGAGACATTTACATTGTAAAGGAAATCTCTATCTGTGAAGGTGCCTCCCTCTCTGTACCAGGAAGAAGAAAAGGGATGACCTTCTCTCTAGAAACTCATAATCAATGCCAAAGGCAAGGACTTAAATATGCATAATAATCTTATTCCTGTTTCTGGTAACCTCCTGTAACTGACTACCCCCATCCCCAACATCCTCCTTTGTCTTTAGCTGGATATGCTTTAAGGTGAGGGCTTCAGCCATTTTGGCGAGTTGCTCGGCTTGCCCGAGCCTCTCCCATGTATACATGTTATAAAGCTTTGTTTAATTTTCTCCTGCTATTCTGTCGCATGTGAATTTAATTCGTTCTCCAGCCAGACAAACCCAGAGAAGGTAGAGGAAATGTCTTTCTCCCCTACAGATGAAACTGCCTAATAATGCATTTCGCAGAACATATGCCTGTCGTTAAGCGACACATCACAGTATCTGGAAAGGTGGCAACTGGAAAATGGTCTTCCACGTGCACTTTGATAATTGAACGTCCTATATTGCCATTTGGCCTGTGCAAAATCCCAATCTTCTTCCAGAAATTAATCAAAACATCCCTGTACTACAAAAAAGGAAACAGCAAATTAATGGCAACCTCCTCCAAGCAGGAGTTCCACCAAAAGAAGCGAACTCCTGAAGATTTTACAGAGTTTGACTCTCTGAAGATGGGAAAACCTTGCTCAGAGTGCTTAATACGGGTTTGCAAAATGAATCACTGAATACAAGGATGAATAAATATATGTAGAGATAGATGGACAGATGAATGGAAGCAAAGGAAAGATAATTAGGCTATAGCAATAACATGAAATTTTTAAATTATCTATGATTTATATCTCAAGTTATTTTTGAGCACTTCTATATGCAGGCACTATTGCAAGTACTTTATATGTATAATCTCATTTAATCCTCACAACCACCAAATGAACTAAATGCTAGTACTAGTTATATAGCTAAGGAAACTGAGGCTCAAAGAGACAAAGTAATTTTCTCAATGTCACACAGATAATAAGTGGAGGAACTGGCATATGATCCCATGCATTTTGGCTCCAGATCTTAATTTCTGAACCTATAGTACAACCCCCTCTAGTGCATAGTACATTTGCAAGAATGCATTATTTTAGTAAGAAGAGATGGTATACTCTATCTAAATATGACCACATAATAGGGTAAAAGAGGTACTCAAATTAGGGGGAAAATGTAGACGCAAAGGAAAGATTTAAAATGTAAAATTATTTCTGAGAAATGGTATTCGATGATGTTCAGGGGCTCAGACTTTGGGAGCCTTACAAACCTGGGTTCAAATGCCAGCTCTGGTACTAATTTACAACCTTGAGCAAATTAGCAAATCTCTCTGTGTTTCAGGATTCTCAACTGTAAAATGGGGGTAACGGGCCGGCCCTGTGGCCGAGTGGTTAAGTTTGCACCCTCCACTTTGGCAGCCCAGGGTTTCGCTGGTTTGGATCCTGGGCACGGACATGGCACTGCTCATCAAGCCATGCTGAGGCAGTGTCCCACATAGCACCACCAGAGGGACCCACAACTAGAATATACAACTATGTAGTGGGGGGCTTTGGGGAGAAGAAGAAGAAAAAAAAAAGATTGGCAACAGATGTTAGCTCAGGTGCCAATCTTTAAAAAAAATGTGGGTAACACTAGAACTCACATTAAGTGATGGTAGAGAGGATTAGATAATGCAAATAAAGCCCATAATGCAGTGTCCAGGACACAGCAAGAACACATGCGTGTTAGCTATTATTATATTGTTATTATCATTATTACTAATATTCTAATTTCCAAATTGTACAATAAAAATGGAAATGGCAAATTAATTTGACATTTCAAGATATCTATAATATTTGGCATGGTGTTGACATATCCTAAAATTCAGACAAAATGAAAATTAATTCAACCTCAAGGAACACAAAATGCAAACTAATCAAGACAATCTGGTGAGGATGAGAATATTTTAATTCATATGTTAATAGACAATAACTATATGTGCTATTTCAAAAAACAAAAAAGGGGCAGGTCAAAATTAAGAAGGATATTTATCTAAAGCTCATTGATGTGTTAAAGAACCATAATTCCTTAAAGGTCTATCTTCTCATCACCAAGGACTATAAAGGCCTGATTAATGAGAAGGCTAGGATGCAAGATACCATCTACAACAACACACATCCATACATGCATCCCACTCAAACTTAGAAGATGGCTTCTCATCTGGGCATCATCATAAACAAGAATGCCCACTACTTCTAGGCAAGTGTTGCTGCATTCTAACTTTCACCAATCTTAACCCTAACTCTGGCATTTAATTAAAGTACAGGTTGCTGGTTACATGGCAAGTTTAGCTTGAGATTTTTGATCATGTAAATATCCAACAAGGAAAACTAGAGAAAAGCAGTTAAACAAAGAAGTCGGGGATTTTTTTTTCACTTATATTGTTTCAGGTGCCACAGAAAATCAGCAAATTCATGACACACCAGGCAGTAAGGCAGTATGTGTCAGGCAGACAGCCAGAGATAGATAACAGTATCCAGAGCCAGAGACACGAGTGGGTGGAGGGCAGGTCACAGAGCAAATCAGGCAGCCTCTTAGGAGCAAGTGTGAGCATGATCAGGATAAGCAGTGAGTCATGGCAAAATAGGCAAATTAGAAGCACTACAGGGTCAAGCAAGTAGTCTACTTCAGGATCCTGAGGAAAAAGGGTGGGAGGCAGGGAAGCGGGGGAGGAGGGAGGCTAGAAGGTGAGGGGATGGGGTAGATGCTGAAAACCAAGCAGAACCGGAACAAATTACAAATGGAGAATGCGGTCGCATTGCGTCAGAATCAAGTGGACTTTGGCAGCTAAGGCAGCTCACTGTTCCAGCTTCAGCTGTTCTCCTTCACCTCCTGCCACGTGAATCTGGCCTGGGGCCTTGCAGCGGAGGCAATGGAAACAGCTGGCTAAGTGAAGGGTGTGGGGGTGAAGAGTTGAAAACAGTTCTTGCAAAGAACTTATAAAGGAAATTAGAAATGTGCTAAAGGAGGTATTTGAATATGAATGAGGTATTTGGGTATTTAAATACCCAAAAGAAAATCACTCAATAGCAGGAGTGCCTAAGCTTAAAAAGATTTAACAGATCACAAGCACACACTTCAGAAGGTAAGTTATAAAACCATATAGCTAAACATGCACGGTATTTTCGATTCATGCCTGTCTAGGAGCCTCCCGATCATCTCCCACTCTTTTTAAAGGGCAGAGAGCTGTTTAACAACCCTTCAGTGTTCCAGGCAGCAAACAAGCTCTGAACTATTAATGGCAAAGCTGCCAGAAGCCAGACATACCTGGGAACAGATGAAAGGTTTCATTTGTTCCCCTTCAACGTTACACTAGTTCCCACTCAGGACCTCTGAGCACATTACTGGAAATTTTTAAAACACACAGTTACTGGCGTGAAGAGGTTTCTGAAAACATACAAAGCACACATTCAACAAGAAAGTCCACCTGAAAATCCTGTGAGGGCAAAACTGGATTGGAACATTACAGCATGCCTGTTCTTTTTACAAAAAGCAAAGCAATACAAAGACTCAGAAACTCTCTTGAAAAAGATAGAAATGTTATGGCAAATTGGGCATATTACGTGCCCAATCCAACTGATGGGTAGTTGCTTCCTGAAGCCCCATGTACCTGATCATATTAGCAATGCCTGCCGTAAAGTAGGGAGGAGGGAGTAGATATTCACCATTGTTTAAAAGTCTGGCTTGCTTTGAGTTTCAGATCAGCTGGGCATACTATTTTCTATCCTAGAGGTACAAATTGGCAGCTTCTGGGCTGGGTTCACACTGAAGATATGCTTTGGCCCTCACATTATTTTTAAAAAATTAGTTGCCAATATTTGAAAATGGGAGATTTTACATTTTAAAAAAAGATTTGAAGTTTCTTTTAAAAATGGAAATTTCTAGCAATTTTAAGCGTATATTTCCCAAAGGCAACAGTCATCTGGAGCCAAGTAGAGGCTGCCTCATTTAGAGAGGATGTCCTCCCTTAAATTTGCTTTCACTCATTTACATTCCCGTCGGGCCTGTGTGGGACATGTGTTGGTGACTCCCTGCTCTATTCTTCTGTGCTACTGTTCCTTGAGCAAGCTCCTCAGCGTCAATGAGGACTTGGAGGTTCACTGTTTCCACTTCAGTTCTGTCATTAACCAGAATGACTTTATCTCTATGGCCTCACAGTTGTTGGACTTGCTCAGCTTCAGTAAGTCTCACCTCCACTTTGGCAACCCACTCTGCAGCAACGGAAATGTTCTACCTTCAAAAATTTTCAATTCCAATATTCTAGTTTTTGTTTCTATGTTTTGTTTTATTTTATTATGACCTCATATTAGTAGAGATGTTTCTGCCTTTATTTCCAACATATCTACCATTACCTATGTTGGGACCCAGAGTAGGCCACCCCAAAACATCCCACAATAGTATATTATTTGAATTAAAGTTATTCGAGAAGCAAAAAGAACAGTCTGACCCTGCTGTCTCTGTTCCCCCTGAAAGCAGGAAATAAATCTCTCATGTGAAGGGTGCTCTCCCTGCATCCTTATCACCAGAGCTGGGGGAAGTCAAGGGCCGAGGAGCCTGAATAAACAAACCTTGCTAATTTACTCCCTCAAGGCTCAACTCTGCTTAAATGCCTCACTAATTAGATACTTCAAATCTAAGTTTCTTCATCCTATCAATTCCTCACAAATTTATTGTTTCTTTGTGTAAAAGACATATATACTGCCTGCTTTGTTCACTCTCTGAGCATCATTTCTCTACGATCTCCAATATACATGTATTAAACTGAGTTTTTCTCCTGTTAACCTGGTCTTGTGTCAATTTTATTATTAGTCCAGCCATAAGAACACAAGAAGGGTGAAAGGGGGAAATTTCTCCCGCCTCAACACTTCTCAACCAGATGTTTCGTCCCTTTATCCTTTCCATATTTTCCGTATCTATCAGCCCCTTTATGGTCTACTTTGTTCTCATGGCCCATCATGTCCCTGCTTCCTTTGAAATTATTTTCATTGCTTTTGTTCCTTTGTCCTTCTCACACCAGCCCACCAAACCCCACCCCTGGATCAACCTAACCACTCAGATTCTCCAGAGTAATGAACACTGCTGGATAAAATCACACTACAAATTCACGATCTCCAGTCTCAATGAGCCTTAAGTGCATATATATCACCCTCTCCTATTCCCCTCAATGGCTACTGCAAAGAGTTGCCACTCTCCTTAAACCGCATAGTCTACTTCCTCTTGCCTCACTTTCAGAAGCAACTTTTGCTTTCTACTCTCTCAGAAAATCAAGGCAGTCAGATGAGAGAGGTCCCTCAGCTTGCTCCTCTACCACCTACAGACTTGAATTTCCATGCATTCTGACCTCATGCCTCATTGGGACAAACGTCCCTGCTCCATTCAAGACTAATTCTTCCCACCTGAGTGCCCATCCCTTTGACATTAGCCCATCCTCCTATTCCTGAGCCCTGACTTTATTCCATCACTTGAACCCCTCTCTCTTATCTTCAATAATTCTCTCCATCTACTTATTCTTTACTCTAAAAATATGAACATGCTCAACTGTCTTCCCTCTAAAAACATTCCTCCCTCAACCTGAAGTACCCTTTTGGCTGCAATTGTATTTACTGCCATTCTTTCATCACCAAATTTCTTGAAGAACAGTCGCTACTTCCTTGCCTTCCATTTACTCCTCCATCTACTAATTTTTGGCTTATATCATTACCTCTTCATTGAAACTTTTTTTAACGGTCAACAATAACCTCCACACTTCCATTCAATAAGCATTTTTTTGCCCTAATCTTGTTTGATGTCTATAGCATTTTCCCAGTGGTGAATGTTCCCTCTGCCTCCAAACTCTCTTTTCTTGGCATCTGTGGTTTTGCTCCTATCTTTATAGCTGTGTCCTTTAACACTTTGAAAGCACTGATTTGCTCATCAAGTAAATGTTATCATTACCCAGGACTCCAATCTCAGCTCTATGCCCTCCATATATGATACATTATCTCTTGTGATGCCATACACTTACTTGAAACATCAACTATTACCTGTAAGCTGTGGCATCCAACTCAGGCCTCTTTCTTGTCAATCTTCAAAAACAGAAATCAGTTTAAAAGGCAAAGTGTTTATTTGGGATCAAAGAATTACAATTCAGGGAGCACAGGTTCAGGTAGAAACTCAAATAGTGTCCCAATATAGAGTGAAAGCAAGTGGTTTTTATGAGAAAATGAGGGGTATAACCATATGAGTTGAAAGAGGAAAGAAAAAAATATTTGTATTGGTGTTAACAAGCTAAGCTGCTCCTGATTATACATTGATTGACTGTTGATTCTATCCTCAGAAAGTCCACAATCATCAGTCTTTGTGACCAGGATCTAGGTTCTTCTGCTGAGTTCTCAAACAATTGCTTGTAAAACAATTGCCATTTTGGCCCACTCCAAAGGTTTGGCCTAGCCCAAGTTTTGAGAAACAAGACAAGTAAGGCAGTTCCCCTGGAATGGCTGGTCCAGCTCTATTTTAAAATGGCTCCACTTATGTGAATTTTCACATTTTTCCCTTTTGATCAAGATCTTTCTCTGAAAGCATCATGGATCAGCCATTTAAAAGCATTGCTGATCAGCTATTGGACAAAATTGCTGACCAACTATGGAAAAGCATCATTGTCCCTCATCACCAGGAAGGCTCATTCTTGGTATGTCATGTCCAACATACCATAGGAGGGAAAGTGGTTTCCTTAGGAGCCTTTAGGCGACATTTGATCACAAGAGTGCCAGAGCAGCAGAAGGATTGTCATTAAGTCTTATGAAATAAGAAAAAGCTAGTAATGTTCCTTTAATTGGACAAAAAGGTATTAGAATTCAATTTAAAATGCTGAGCTACCATTATTTGTGTGGAATTTTTATAGCATTGTGAAAAGCAGAGTCTAACGATAGTAACAATTCCTAGAGTCACAAGGAAGACACTAATCCTGAACTGTAGAATAGTTTTAAACCATGAGGCTATACCTGAGGGTAGCCAATTAAATAGGTCAAAAGTTTTGAGTCCTCTATTTCTTAAAATAATCAGCCAAAAATAATCCTCATTCTAAAGAGACACATTTGGGGTGGCAAAATTTTTCTTCCCCATAGTCCTGCCTTTGAAACTTCCCCAAGAAGTTTCACAATCCAGAAGTTGAGTTGTCAGATTGTTCCATCTCATTGAATGAGTCTCTTAGTCCTGATAATAGGTCAGTTCAGTTAAAACTCATTTCAGGTGGTAGTGATGCAGGCGGGCTCCCTAATTTAGGCTTATATTGTGTAAGCAAGAAATTGTGTATTTAATAAGAGGTATTTCTATGGAAACAAAAGAAAAACAAAGGTCAATGGTTGGAGCAAATTAAAACCAGTTTCTAAGTCCAAAGGGTAGCCATTCAAGAATATTTCTAAATGTCAGTGTCCAAGCAACTTTTGTAGTTTGAAATGCCTCTGATGATGTCATTGGTGTTCAGGTAAACTTTCTGAGTGGTTCATACAGCAACAGGATTGAAGACTGCTTAACATGGGCGATTGTTGCAATTTCTTTAAAGTTTATATCAAATTGTCTAGTTTCAGGTTGCAGGGCCTCAAGAAGAAGGGCACTTTTAAATCTCAATGGTTCCAAGCCAAAAAGATGAAAGAAAATTTGAAATATTAGTTTGAAGATTTGTAGCCAGATATTTCGGGAAACTGGAAGAATTCAGAATCCAGTCCAGTTTACAGGTAGAAAACAAAACCTTAAAAACAATGAACAGGGAATGACATCAGCATCACGGCAGAGTAAGATCTTCCCTTACACCCTCCTCTGTAATATACAATGAAAAGGACACTCATAAACCAATAGGGGACATTCACACAACACGGATGTCTGAGACACCCATGCAGCCATATGGCTGAAAGTGGAGGTGCTGGACCCTCAGGAAGAAGTGGAAGGAGGTAAGGGGACGTCCTTTCCCTCCCCCAATGGCAGCAACCCAGGGCGCAGGACCACACTCTGCTCTGAGAAACGAGGGGGTAGGGGCAGCACTCTGCAGGGACACCTTCACAGTCCAAATTACCTCACATCTAGTGGAAAAGCCCCACACAGGTGTTGCTAAGCTATTGTGGGGGTGTCTTCATCAAGACAGCACCCCAAGAGAGCAGATAGTGAGGGAAGAGAGAGAATACCCCCAGGATCGTGCACAAAAGAAAGTGCCCCTCCCTGGGCCAGGTGCTCCAGCTCAGCCAGTCGGCCAGAGAAAGGGAGCCCCACCAGAGCACCTGTGCATACATTAGAAAAGCAGAAGCTTCAAGAGAGCTAGTTGGCAATAGAAGAAGAGCTCTGTCAGCATACATTCTAAGGACAAGCAAAGACACCAGGGATCACAGCAGGCTCAGAATACACAACTCCTGACCCATCCACCTAGCGGTGGAAGGCAGAATCTGCGACCAGAAACTATCACTGTGTGAAGGCACAAATCCACACCATCAAACAGTATGAAGAAATATATTAATTACCCAGACCAGAAGGAAAATGACAAGCATCCAGAAATCAAACCTGAAGGCACAGAAATTTACAGTCTAAATAACAAAATTCAAAATAGCTATCATAAAGAAAAACTCGAGTTACAAGAAAGCGCAGAGACAGTTCAATGACATCAGGAAGAAAATTAATAAACAGAGGGAATTCTTCACAAAAGACATTGAAACTACAAAGAAAAACCAATTCGAAATGTTGGAGATGAAAAACACAGTGGATTAGATAAAGAAAAATCTGGACTCCATGAATAACAGAGCTAATATTATAGAGGACAGAATTAGCAGTCTGGAGGACAGAAATACAGAAATGCTTAAGATGGAGGAGGAGAGAGAGCTAAGACTAAAAAGAAGTGAAGACATTTTCCAAGAAATATACAACCCAATTCGGAAATGCAACATAAGGATTATAAGTATTCCAAAGGGAGAAGAGAGGCAGAATAGAAGAGAAAGTTTGTTCAAAGAAATAATAACTGAGAACTTCCTAAACCTTGGGAAGGGGCTGGAAATACAAGTAAAAGAAGCTAATAGAACTCCTAATTACATCAATGTAGAAAGACCTTCTCCAAGACATATATTAGTAAAACTGGCAAAAGTAAATGACAAAGAAAAAATATTAAGGGCAGCAAGGAAGAAGAAAATAACTTACAAAGGAATCCCTATCAGGCTTTCAGCAGATTTCTCAGAAGATACCTTATAGGCTAGGAGAGAGTGGAATGATATATTCAAAATTCTGAAAGACAAAAGCTTTCAGTCAAAAATATTCCATCCAGTGAAAATGTCCTTCAGATATGGTTGAGAAATAAAAACTTTCCCAGATAAACTAAAGCTGAGGGAGTTCATTGACACAGGACCACCCCTACAAGAAATGATCAAGAAGGCCCTCATACCTGAAAAAAAAAAAGAAAGGGTCTACAAAGCCGAGAGCAAGGAGATAAATACGCAAACAAAATCAGACAATTGCAGCTCTCTAGCAAAACCAGTTAACAAACACTGAATCATAATATTAAAGGTAAAAGGAAAGAAAACATCAAAACTGAATATAATCTCATCATTTTAACCAAAAACTCACAATACAAGATGGAATAAGTAGTGACAATAACAACTCAGAAGGGAAGGGGGAAAGACATGGAATCAGCTTAGTCTAAGGAAATAAGAGGCTATCAGAAAATGAACTATCTCACATACAAGATTTTTATACAAACCTCATGGTAACCACTAAACAAATAATCAGAGCAGAGACACAAATGATAAATAAAAAGAAAACTGAGAAAACCATCATAGAGTACTACCAAACTGAATTGGTAGTCCAAAATACATGGGACAAAAGACAAGGGAAATACAGAACAACCAGAAAACAAGTAATAAATTGGCAGCATTAAGCCCTAATATATCAATAATCACCCTAAATGTAAATGGATTGAATTCTTCAATCAAAAGACACAGAGTGGTGGGATGGATTAAAAATCAAGAACAACATGCTGCCTCCAGGAAATACATCTCAGCTCTAAAGATAAATACAAGCTCAGAGTGAAGGGATGGAAGATGATGCTCCAAGCTTACAGCCAACAAGAGAAAGCAGGTGTTGCCATACTCATATCAGACATAGTAGACTTCAAGATAAAACAGGCAAAGAGTGAAAAAGAGGGGCAGTATATAATGATAAGAGGGACACTCCACAAAGAAGACACAACACTTGTAAACATATATGCACCCAACAAAGGAGCACCAAACTACATAAAGCAACTATGAATAAATCTAAAAGGAGATATTAACAACAACACAATAATAGTAGGCGATCTTAACACCCCACTTACTTCAATGGATAGATCATCCAGACAGAAAGTCAATAAAGAAATAGTGGATTTAAATAAAAAACTAAACCAGATGGACTTAATAGGTATATATGGAGCACTCCATCCAAAAACAGCAGAATACACATGCTTCTCAACTGCACAAAGAACATTCTTAAGGATAGAACATATGTTGGGAAACAAGGCAAGCTTCAATAAATTTAAGAAGATTGAAATCACATCAAGCATCATTTCCACCATAATGCTATGAAACTAGAAATCAACTACAAGAAAAAAGCTGGGAAAAGTACAAAGATGTGGAGACTAACCAACATGCTACTAAACAACCAATGGATCATTGAAGAAATTAAAGGAGAAATCAAAAAATACCTGGAGGAAATGAAAATGAAAATACACCATACCAACTCATATGGGATGCAGCAAAAATGGTCCTAACAGGGAAATTCATAGCAATACAGAGCCACTTTAACAAACAAGAAAAATCTCAAATAAGCAATCTTAAACTTCACATAACAGAATTAGAAAAAGAACAAACAAAGCCCAAAGTCAGCAGAAGGAGGAAAATAATAAAAATCAGAACAGAAATAAATGAAAAAGAAACCAAAAAAAAAAAAAACAGTAGAAAGGATTAATGAATCTAAGATCTGGTTCTTTGAGAAGATAAACAGAATTGAGAAACCCTTAGTTAGATACACTAAGCAAAAAAGAGAGAAGTCTCAAATAAACGAAGTTAAAAATGAAAGAGGACACATTACAATGGATACCACAGAGAGACAAAAGATTATAACAAAATACAATAAAAAGAATATGCCAACAAATTGGACAATCTAGAAGAAATGGATAAATTCTTAGACTCATACAACCTCCCAAAACTGGACCAAGAAGAAACAGAGAATCTGAATAGACCCATCACAAGTAAAGAGATTGAAACAGTAATCTAAAACCTCCCAAAAAGTAAAACTCCAGGACCAGATGGCTTCTCTGCAGAATTCTACCAAACATTCAAAGAAAATTTAATACCTCTCCCTTCTCAAACTATTCCAAAAAAGTGAAGAAGACAAAACACTTCCTAACACATTTTATCAGGCCAACATCACCCTGATGCCAAAATCAAACAAGGACAACAAAAAGAAGGAGAATTACAGGCCAATATCTGTAAGCAAGGTACCTGGTCAATTTTTCCAAAGGAATTTATTGGGTCTGTAAAGTCAATATTAGTTCCTTAAAGCTGTCTGTTCATTTCTGAATCTATCTCTATCCCTCTCAAATACGACATTCCAGTCAAAGCCTTGGTAATATAACCAATATTGCCAATTGTGTCCCGTTATAAGGAAGACATTCTTATTAAACTTATGTAAATAACTATATTGTCATGAAAATAATACTCACTGAGAGTTTCTGAATTCTGGAGGAATAAGGTAAGGAGAAAAGTAAGTATTTCATCTTTGTTCACAAAAGTGTATCTTACCACATTGTTGACAGCTTAAGAGAGAAGATTTCTTTAAATTTGGAAAAACATTAAAGAACCAGCAATATTTTAAACAGTCATAAAAATTATAATCATCCTCATTAGTTCATTCAGTCCTATATTATTAATTCTTGTTCTGTTTGAGTCCAGTTTTTCCATTATTTCTCTCGAACTTTCCTGATAATTGAGGGTGACAGGGACAGTGATAATTCCAAAAAATTTGTAAGGTTTTCATTCAGGCTCGTATGATTTGCCCAGTGAAGTTGGTGCCTCTATTACTGGACATTGTGGAAAGTATATGCCAAGTGGGAAACACACTCTCTAATGATTTTTTTGTCTTTATGAGGACGTCAGCCTTGCAGCAAGGGAAGGCTTCGGCCCATTCAGAACACATACATACAACAACAAGAATATATTGATAACCCATACTAAGTGGCAGTTGAATAAAGTCCAGCTGCAGGTGCTTAAAGGATCCAGAATGAGTAGGTCTAGGGCCTCTGGGAAGAAAAATAGCTTTTCCTACAGTGAGTGAAGAAATGCAAAAACCAAAATATCAGGTTTGCCAGGACAAACCAAGTGGCTATCTTGGTTTCCTATAGGCCCCACTGTTTGTTTACAGCCATTGTTTGCCCATCTTAATTTCTCTGATTCAGGAGCAGACTGTTGCCGTGTTACAAGGATATCAGGATAGCAAAAGTCTGGGAATGAAGGGCTATTGCTTATAGAGGCAGAACAGACTTTATCCACATCTGCTACAATCTTTATACATTCTGTTGTTGCTACCTTTGCATAAAAGTCAGCTAGGGCATTACCTGATGCTCAGATTCAGTCTTTTTAATGTGAGCCTCAATTTTAATGACAAACAACATTTTATATTAAGACATATCACATTTCTAGGAATTTCACACAATTTCTAGAATATTTATATACCCATACAAGTACAACATAAAGAAGGCTTAGCATTACTTTTTATTTGACAATGCTTTCCATGTAATTTAACATGCCAAGCAAGCCTAATTGGTTTACCTAATCTTTGGGAATATTCTAGGAACCCTCTGGAAAAACCTAAAGTTTCTTCTAGATCAAAACAACTTTATTTAGAATCTGACCTTGAGAATTTGACAAAAATATTTTTAAAAAAGTTTTAAAACACGTGCCTAAATAGGACCACAGATCATTATGAAACTTAGTATTTAATTATCTATTAGCAAAACTTAGTTCTTTAATATTAAGAAGATTCAGTTTTGCCAAAGTAATCAAAGACCTGAAAAAGCACAGAAAATTATTTTAATAAAACATAAAATCTTTGTTTTCCTTTTATAATCTTTTATTGGGAGTGGACCTAATAGTCCAAGAAAATTTTGTCCTTCTATCAGATGAAAGAAAATTAAGGTTTACTTTTACATAAGAATACTTATTGATATTAAAGGATATTTCCAAAACCCTTTGTAACAGTTCAATTTTTTGTTGTCGTTGTTGTTGTTATTGTTGTTTTTGAGGAAGATTAGCCCTGAGCTAACATCCGCTGCCAATCCTCCTCTTTTTGCTGAGGAACACTGGCCCTGAACTAACATCCATGCTCATCTTCCTCTATTTTATGTGGGATGCCTGCCACAGCATGGCTTTACAGGTGGTGCATACGTCCACACCTGGGATCTGAACTGGCAAACCCTGGGCCACCAAAGCGGAACAAGCAAACTTAACCACTGCGCCACTGGGCTGGCCCCAACAATTCAATTTTTAACCAACTTGACTACACAAAGTAAAATTCTCTCTTTCTCTCTTCTCAACTTTCTATATACATTTAGTTTGTCCTTCATTTTTCTCCTTTCCACTCTAAAACAAAATTACTCTTATTTCCCTTAACAAAAATGCATCTTTATACTAGAATTTTTAACATTTAAAAACTTTAATTTCTAGTGAAAAATAAAGAAGTAAACAATCATGAACTGTCTTTTGTATTAGCATTCTGCAGATTGGCAGATATACAAATACTTTTTATAATTTCTAGAAATATGTGCTTTTTTCATAGAAAATTTCCCAGCACGGCACAAAACATGTTTACTAACAGGTCCAAATAGCTTTAGTTTCTCTGCAATAGGAAGCCAAAGTAGATGAACCTATGTTTAGTAATTAATGTTCCACTATTTTTTCTTCCTTGGAAATGATTTAGATATTCAATGAACTTCCCATCATTTATTTTAACTTAGGAAAACTCTAAAGTTTCAAGTTATCCAAGACATTTGGAAAACTATTTTTAAGTACACATATCATACAACTATTGCTAAAGAGTTCACCTAAAAACTTTTATCTTACTTACATGTATCTAAATCATTTGTTCCCAACAATTATGTTTAGATTATCCATGACAACTTCATGGCAAAATCAGTCATCATTTTAAATTATTGTTTGCTGACAAATTTTCCGACAGATAACACGAACGTGACAAGCAAACCCAGGTAAATAAAAGATGTTTATCTGCATCATATTCAATGTTGATAACTCTAAAAACATGTCTGTTTTAATTAGATCAACTAACTTAAACTAGCTTTTATTTACAAAGGACTAATCCTAGATCATGTGAATCTGAAAAATATTTGAGTTACTTTCTTTATTCTTGAGAGTTTTAGAATACCCAATCCTTACAAGCACTTGACCTTTAAACCAGCTAAATAAACCCTTTACAAATGAGATTTAGCAATACCATCCGGAGGTAGAAAAATAGATAGAGATCCCACAGCTATTGTTTTAAAATTACTGCAATGAATCATGTACAGCAATACAAAACCAGTTAGTTATGAAAGAATAGTTAGATCCAAATTTTGTTTTGGCAGTTGATAGAGGTTAAGTTTATCTGCTCACATGGCTATAGCCTTTTACTAACATTTATGGAGAAGACTTTTAAGATTTGTATTTGCCCTTAACAAGTAATATTATGGAGGCTATAGCAAGGGAAACTTTAGAGCAGTTTGCATTTTAAAAAGTCCTCTTTCCCACTTTTTTCCTTCAGTCTTAGGAATCAGAGATGGTCTAGAGATAAGAGTTCCTGGGTGTAGACCTGGTAAAACTTTTATGTCTCAAAGGCCCACAGAAAGAATACATATTCTTCCAAGAAGGACTTTTGTTTACAGTTGTAGCCTTTTCTTTTAGGTACATTTTATATCTTTAATTTTTTTCAGTAGCTGTTTTGCAATGAGATTTTCAATGAAGCTATTTTGGAATTTTGAAGGCTTTACTTTTAAATATACTTCTTAAATGATCTTATTTAATTTGAACATTCCTCATAATGGTCATTATGATTCTAAGTTGTAATTCCCCTGAAGGCTGGTAACAGTTTGGTAGGCCCTTACCTGCAAGTTGAGTTCAATCCCCATTTCTGTCCAGCTATCTCTGGCCACAAACGAGGTGCAACTCATATTTCTGTTTGACCATATTTTGGGCCCCCAACCTGATGGTTACCAAGCCAAGCACTCATGGACACAAAACAAGCTTATTAAGACTTTGCCATTTTTGCCTTACTCTGGTCAGAATGGCTATAATTAACAAGACAGGAAACAGCAAGTGTTGGAGAGGATGAGGAGAGAAGGGAACCCTCATACACTGCTGGTGGGAGTGCAAACTGGTGCAGCCACTATGGAAAGCAGTATGGAGTATCCTCAGAAAATTAAGAATAGATCTACCATATGATCCAGTTATTCCTCTGCTGGGTATTTATCCAAAGAACTTGAAAACACAAATGCATAAAGTTACATGCACCCCTATGTTCATTGCAGCATTATACACAATAGCCAAGACTTGGAAGCAACCTAGGTGTCCATCAAGAGACGAATGGATAAAGAAGATGTGGTATATATACATAACGGAATACTACTCAGCCATAAGAAATGTTGAAATCTGGCCATTTGTGACAACATGGATGGACCTTGAGGGTATTATGCTAAGTGAAACAAGTCAGAGGGAGAAAGTCAAATACCGTATGATCTCACTCATAAGTAGAAGATAAAAACAATGACAAACACATAGCAACAAAGATTGGATTGGTGGTTACCATAGGGGAAGCCGGTGGGAGGGAGGGCAAAAGGGGTGATTAGGCTCACACGTGTGGTGATGGACTATAAGTAATTTTGGGGTGGTGAATATGATGTAATCCACACAGAATTCGAAATATATTACAATGTACATCTGAAAGTTATATAATGTTACAATCCAATGTTACTGCAATAAAAAATAAATAAATAAGACTTTGTCATTTTTGTAAACATTGACAGCTCCTAGGGTCAAAGTTCTTAAGCAAGTGTGCCAGAAGGTGGTGTGCTTCACTCTTCAGAAATTAAAGATCTTATTTAAAGGCTTAAATATGTAGCTCTCAAGTCTTTTGTGCAAAAAAACAAGTTTTGGTGGAGTGACATTAGCATAATGGCAGAGTGAGTTGTTCCCTTTTTCTCTCCTCTCTAAGTTACAACTAAACAGGCATTCATTAAACAATAGAGAATTTGCTACACAGCACAACAGGATGCCTGAGAGATCCATACAACCATACATCTGAAGGTGGGTGGACTGGATCCCTTGGAAGCAGTGGAACTAGGTGAGTGTACCCATTCATCTCCCCAGCAGCAGTGATCCAGGTCTCAGATCCTCACACAGCAGCTTGATGTGACTGTAAGTGGAGGCAGGCGCAGCCTGGCCCATGCATGAACACTTTCAGAGTGGTAGCTGGGCCTGCAGGAACTCACACTGTGCTGCAGCACCCCTGCCATGGGAATACTCAGCACAGAATGGCAATGGCTCAGCCCTCACACAAGCGCCCCTCTCACCTAGCACTGCAGCTCAGCTGAACCACCCAGGAGCACAAGTGCAGCACTGGCCTGCACCAAAAAAAGCAGCCCTCCAAACTAGAGGAGCAGCTCAGCTGGTCCCCTGATGAATGTAGTGGTCCTGTCCACACAAGAGTGACCTGCCTGCCAAGCACAAAGGCCCTACCCACATGAGTGCAAAGTACTAAGCAGCTGTGGCCAGCCTGAGCAAATGCAAAGTGCTCCTACTGGCATAACTTGAGCAGACTGGGCAGGATCAAAAAACACACCTCCTGCCCCTACCCCCAGCAGTGGCAGGTGGAATCTGCAACCTGATACTACCAAAAATGTGCTGGCAAAGGTTCAGTTCATCAAATGTCATGAAGAACTATATTAACATTTCAGAGGAGAAGGAAAATGACAGGTCTCCAGAAATCAATCTTGAAGTCACAGAAGTTTATAATCCAAATGGCAAAATTCAAAAAGTTATTGTAAATGAACTCAACAAGTTACAAGAAAACTCAGAAAGACAGTTCAGTGGGCTCAGAAATAAAATTAATGAGCAGAAGGAATACTTCACCACAGAGAAAGAAGCTCTAAAAAAAGCAACAGAAATTCTGGACTTGAAGAACACAATTGATGAGATAAAAAATAATTTAGAAACCATAAAAAATAGAGCTGACATTATCAATGACAGAATTAGTGAATCAGAGGACAAGAATCTAGAAATGCTTCAGGTAGAGGAGGAGAGAGAACTAAGATTTTTAAAAAATGAAGAAGTTCTTCAAGAACCATCTGACTCAATTAGGAAAAGCAACATAAGGATTATAAGTTGAATAAGAGGGAGAAGAGAGGGAGAAAGGAGCAGAGAGCTTGTTCAAAGAAATAATAGCTGATAACTTCCCAAACCTGGATAAGAATCTGGTCATAAAAGTACAAGAAGCCAACAGAACTCTTAATTAAATCAATGCAAAAAGACCTTCTCCAAGGCATATAATACTAAAACTGGCAAAAGTCAAGACAAGGATAAATATTAAGGGCAGCAAGGCAGAAGAAAATAACCTACAAAGGAAGCCCTATCAGGCTTTCAGCAGATTTCTCCACAAACCATACAGACTAGGAGAGAATGGAATGATATAATCAAAATACTGAAATACAAAAACTATCCACCAAGAATACTCTATCCAGTGAAATTATCCTTCAGATATGGCAGGGAAATAAAAGCTTTCCAAGATAAACAAAAGCTGAGGGAGTACATCACCACTAGACCTCCCTTACAAGAAATGATGAAGACAGCCCTCCTACCTAAAACAAAAAGGCAAAGGATTACGCAGCTGGGATATAAATAGGTAGACAAGATCAGAAAATTGCAGCTCTCTATCAGAACAAGTTGGCAAATACTTAAGTATAACCAAAGAGATAAAGGGAAAGAAAGCATCAAAAGTAACTGTAAACACTTCAACTTAGTCACAAACTCACAACTCAAAAAAGGTTAATTGGTGACAACAATAACTGAGAAGGGGAAGAGGAAAGGGATGGAATCTGCCTAGGCTAATGGAAATAAGAGGCTAGCAGAAAATGGACTATTTCATCTATGAGGTCTTTTTTATGCAAACCTCATGGTAACCACTAAACAAAAAAATAAGAGCAGAGCCACAAATCATAAATAAAGAGAAAACTGAGAAAACCATCACAGAAAACCACCAAACTGAAATGGCAGTCAGAAATACAAGGGGAAAGAAAAAATGGAAATATATAACAACCAGAAAATAAGAGAGAAAATGGCAATATTAAGCCTTCATATATAAATAATCACTCCAAATTAAAATGGATTGAATTCTCCAATAAAAAGACACAGAGTGGCTAGATGGATTAAAAAACAAGACCCAACAACATGCTGCCTCCAGGAAACACGTCTCAGCTCTAAAGACAAACATAGGTTCAGAGTGAAGTGAAGGAAGATGATACTCCTAGCAACTGACAAGCAAAAGAAAGCAGGTACTGCCATACCTATATCAGACAAAGCAGACTTCAAGATAAAAAAGACAATGAGAGACAAGAATGGGTGGTATATAGTGATATAAGGGACATTCCACCAAGAGGACATAACATTTATTGATATATATGCACCTAACACAAGAGCACCAAATTATACAAAGCAACTATTAACAGATCTAAAGGGAGAAATTGGCAGCAACACAATAATAGTAGGGGACCTCAACACTCCACTTACATCAATGGATAGATCGTCCAGGCAGAATGTCAACAAGGAAACATTGGAATTAAATGAAAAACTAACCAGTTGGACTTAATAGACACATATAGAACACGCTATCCCAAAACAACAGAATACACATTCTTCTCAAGTATGCATGGAACATTCTCAAAGATAGACAATATGTTTGGAAACAAGGGAAGCCTCAATGAATTTAAGAAGATTGATATCATATCAAGCATCTTTTCTGACCGTGAAACTAGAAATCAACTACAAGAAAAAAAGCTAGGAAGGCACAAATATGTGAAGACCAAAAAACATGCTACTGAACAGCCATTGGATCAACGAAGAAATCAAAGGAGAAATCAAAAAATATCTGGAAATAAATGAAAATGAAAACACAACATACAAATTCTTATGGGATACAGCAAAAGTGGTACTAACAGGGAAATTTATAGCAATACAGGCCTACCTCAACAAGCAAGAAAAATCTCAAAGAAGTAATCTTAAACTACACCAGCAGAACTAGAAAAAGGAGAAAAAACAAAGCCCAAAATCAGCAGAAGGAAGGAAATAATAAAAATTAGAGCAGAAGTAAATGAAATAGAAACAACAAAAAAAAACAGTAGAAAGGATCAATGGAATTAAGAGCTAGTTCTTTGAGAAGATAAACAACATTGAAAAACCCATAGCAAGACTCACCAAGAAAAAAAGAAAGAAGCCTCAAATAAATAAAATGTAAAATTAAAGAGGAGAAATTACAATGGACACCACAGACAGACAAAGGATTATAAGAGAATACTATGAAAACCTGTATGTCAACAAATTGGATAACGTAGAAGAAACGGAAAAATTCTTAGACTCATACAACCTCCCAATAGTGAATCAAGATGAAATAGAGGATCAGAATAAATCAATCACAAGTAAAAAGATTGAAACAGCTATCAAACAGCTCCCAAAAAACAAAAGTTCAGGACCAGATGGCTTTTCTGGAGAATTCTACCAAACATTCAAAGAAGATTTAATACCTATCCTTCTCAAGCTATTCCAAGAAATTTAAGAAGATGGAATGTTTCCTAACTCATTCTATGAGGCCAACATTACCCTGATCCCAAAGCCAGACAAAGACAACACAAAGAAGGAAAATTGCAGGCCAATATCACTAATAAACACTGACGCAAAAATCTTCAACAAAATATTAGCAAACCGAATACAGAAATACATTAAAAGAATCATACACCACAATCAAGTGGGATTCATTCCAGGGACAGAGGGATTGTTCAACATCCTCAAATTAATCAATGTGATACACCACATTAACAAAATGAGGAATAAAAATCACAGGATCATCTCAACAGATGCAGAGAAAGCATTTGACAAGATCCAACATCCATTTATTATAAAAACTCTCAATAAAATCAGTATAGAAGGAAAGTACCTCAATATAATAAAGGCCATATATGACAAACCCACAGCCAACATCATACGTATTGGTGGAAAACTAAGAGAAATCCCTCTAAGAACACGATCAAGAAAAGGGCACCCACTCTCACCACTCCTATTCAACATCGTACTGGAGGTTTTGGCCAGAGCACTTAGACATGAAAAAGAAATAAAAGGGATCCAAATTGGAAAGGAAGAAGTAAAACTCTTGCAGTTTGCATACTACCTGATTCTACATATAGGAAACCCTAAAGAATCCACCAGAAAGCTATTAGAAATAATCAACAACTACAGCAAAGTGGCAGGGTAGAAAATCAACTTAAAAAATCTGTCTCATTTCTAAACACTAATAACAAACTAGCAGAAAGAGAAGACAAGAATACAATCACATTTACAATCACAACAAAAAGAATAAAATATCTAGAAATAAACGTAACCAAGGAGGTGAAAGACCTATACAATCAAAACTATAAGACATTATTGAAAGAAATCAAAGAAGACATAAAGAAATGGAAAGATATTCCATGTTCCTGGATTGGAAGAATAAACAGTTAAAATGTCCATATTACCTAAAGCAACCTACAGATTCAGTGCAATCCTAATTAGAATCCCAATGACATTTTTCATGGAAATAGGACAAAGAATCCTAAAATTTATATGGATAACAAAAGACCCCGAATAGCCAAAGGAATGCTGAGAAAAAAGAACAAAGCTAGAGGTATCACAATCCCTGACTTCAAAATATACTACAAAGCTATAGGAATCAAAACAGCATGGAACTGGCACAAAAACAGACAGACAGATCAATGGAACAGAACTGAAAGCCCAGAATTAAAACCACAGGTCTATGGACAGCTAACCTTAGACAGAGGAGCTAAGAATATACAATAAAGAAAGGAAAATCTCTTCAATAAATGGTGTTGGGAAAACTGGACAGCCACATGCAACAGAACGAAAGTAGACCATTATCTTTCACCATACACAAAAATTAACTCAAAATGGATTAAAGACTTGAAGACAAGATGTGAAACCATAAAATTCCTAGAAGAAAATAGAGACAGTACACTCTTTGACATTGGTCGTAGCAGCATCTTTTCAAATACCATGTCTACTCAGGCAAGGGAAACAAAAGAAAAAATAAACAAATGAGACTATATCAGACTAAAAAGCTTCTGCAAGGCAAAGGAAACCATGAACAAAATGAAAGACAAGGGGCCAGCCCAGTGACATAGCAGTTAAGTTCGCATGCTCCGCTTCGGTGGCCTGCGGTTCGCTAGTTCAGATCCTGGATGCAGACCTACACACTGCTTGTCAAGCCATGGTGTGGTAGGCATTCAACATATAAAGCAGAAGGAGATGGGCACAGATGTTAGCTCAGGGCCAGTCTTCCTCAGCAAAAAGAGGAGGATTGGTGGCGAATGTTAGCTCAGGGCTAATCTGCCTCAAAAAAAATAAATAAATAAAAGACAACCCACCAACTTGGACATAATATTTCCAAATCATATACTTGACAGGTGGTTAGTTTCCAAAATACATAAAGAACTCATACAACTCAACAAAAAAAACTAATCAAAACATGGGCAGATATGAATAGACATTTTTCCAAAGAAGATATACAGATAGCAAACAGGCACATGAAAAGATGTTCCACATGACTAATTAATAGGGAAATGCAAATTAAAACTACAATGAGATATCACCTTACACCTGTCAGAATGGCTATTATTAACTAGACAAAAAATAACAAATATTGGAGAGGATGTGGAGAAAAGGGAACCCTCATATACTGCTGGTGGGAATGCAAACTGGTGCAGCCACTATGCAAAACAGTATGGAGCTTCCTCAAAAAATTAAGAACAGAAATACCATATGATCCAGCTATTCCACTACTGGATATTTATCCAAAGAACTTCAAATCAACAATCCAAAGAGATTTATGCACCCCTATGTTGATTGCAGCATTGTTCACAATAGCAAAGACATAGAAGCAATCCAAGTGCCCTTCACCTGATGAATGGATAAAGAAGTGGTATATATATATATATATACAATAGAATACTATTCAGACATAAAAAACACAAACTCATCCCATTTGCAACAATATGGATGGACCTTGAGGGTATGATGTTAAGCAAAATTAGCCAGACAGAGAATGACAAACACCATATGATTTCACTCATATGTGGAAGATAAACACTTGGATAAGGAGAACAGATTAGTGGTTACCAGAGGGGAAGGGGCTGGGGAGGGTGGGCAAAAGGGGTAAAGTGGTATATATGTATGGTGACAGATAAAAATTTAAAGCTCAAAAGAGCACCAAAGTGGCCACTGTAATTTTAAATCATTCTTAGTAATTCTGGTCCATTGAGATAGAAACATACAAGAGAAGGAACCATAATTTTTAAGCATAAAATCAACTGGACTTCCCAAGGGAGGCATTTCTCTGAGATTCTGAAAAATTGAAAGTCTCATATTAACAAAAAGCGTGCAACATAGATAACAATAGGGGAATCCCTATCGGGGGAGCCCCTTTAATTTAGTCAGAGTACTCACCAAACAGGGAAAGCCTTCCAGCTAGTAATAGCTGTGAGCTGGTCCCAATAGGGAAACTTTTGAATGGCAACAGCCATGAGCCACCTTTGAGAAAATTGTCTCTTACTAGGCAATCACCCCCAAATCCCAAAGAAAGGCAATGACTTCAACCAAAATGAAGGGGGCTGGAGCATGAGAGAACTCATGGTCAGAGGAAACAGCAGTCCATGGAAGTGTTGAGTGCAAGAGGCTCATTTAGGTACTGTACCAGGTTCCAGGGGATGCCAGCCCACGAAAGTGAGATCACTTCAGGTATCGCTTATGACACCATATGTCAACCTTCAAATCCAGAAACCAGTGTAAGAGGCAAAGCATTAATTGGGATCAAAGAATTTCAAATCAGGGGGCACAGATTCAGGTAGAAACCTAAATAATGTCCTGATTGTAGGGTGAAAGCAAGAGGGTTTTATGAGAAGAAGAAGGGGATACTTATAAGAGTTGAAAGAGGAAAGAAAAAATATATGTTACTATTGGTGTCAGGAAACTAAGCCACTCTTGATTATACATTGATTGACTATTGATTCTATCTTTAGAAAGTCCACAATCATCAGTCTTTGTGATCAGGATGTCCATTTTCTTGCTGACTTCTCAAACAATTTCTTGTAAAACAATTGCTATTTTGGCCCAGTTCAAAGGTTTGGCCCAGTGCAAAGTTTAAGAAACAAGATCAGCAAGGCAGTTCCCCTGGAATGGCTGCTTCAGCTCTATTTTAAAATGACTCCACTTCTGTCAGTTTTTACACTCTCAAGCTCAGAAGCCCCATATCCAAGTGTGTACTGGATATCTCTGTTTGGATAATCTAAAGGTACTATGAATTCCACGTGTCTCAAACCGAACTCCTCTCTCCAAAACTAATTTTCCTCTCCATTTAATGACATCAATATCTACCCAGACGCTCAAGCCAGAGATTTGCAAGTCATTCTGAAGTCCATCCCCCTCTTCTTCACCCAAGTCCTGTAATTCCAGATCGTAAGTGTTAGCAGTGCAAAGGAGAAACAGTGAGGACAACACCTTGGCAATAGGAGAAACAAGATCATCCTGTGAGACCTGACCATAGTTTGGCCCTGGGGAATCCATTCTCTCGTAGAGCTCCTACTTGAAATTTCTGCAATGTAAATCTGAACATACCACTTCCTCTCAATGACTCCCCATAGATTTTAGAATAAGAGTAAAACACTAATTGAGAGCACAGGCCATTCCTGAACCAGGCCTTACCAATCTTGCTAGCTTCATTTCCTGCCTATCCTCCACGTGTCCTCTATGCATTAGCCATACTGAACTGCTTGTACTTCTTTCACTTATGCTGTTCCCTCTGCCTAAAATTAGTCCACATTTCTATTTTTTTCCCTTGTCTGCTTGCCTAACTCCTAACCTTTTCTTAAAGACTTAACTCAAAGATAAGCTCCTCCAGGAAGCTTTCCCTGACTCCTAAAGGGGAGCAGAATTTGCCACCCCAAAATATGATTCTTTGGCATGAGGATTATTCTAGGTTGATTATTTTTAAGAAACAGTAGACACAGCAAGAGCTCTGAAAACTGAGTAGAAGTTGCTTTATGTAAGAGACATTTAGATTTATAAGGGAAATCTCCATTTGTAGGGGTGTCTCCCACTCTGTACCAGAAAGAGAAGGATGACTAAATCTCTAGAAACTATCAATGTAGAAGTCAACGACTAAATCTTCAGTAACAACCATACCCTTGTTTACTGCGCTTTTCCTGATAGCCTCTCAAACTGACTACCCACCCCTCACCATCATCTTTTATCTTTAGCTAGAGATGATATTTAAGGTTATGACTTGGGCCATTTCGTGGAGTTACTCAGTTTTCCGGGGTCTTTTCCATGTAGACAGGAGGTATACATGTTATTAACTTCTGTTTGTTTTTCTCCTAATTTGTCTTTTTATTACTGGGAGGTCTCAGCCAAGAACCTTAGAAGGATAAACGGAAAATTATTTTTCCTCCCCTATACTCTCCTTTTCTGCACCCCCAGTACCCTATGCGTATCTTTATCATAATACCTTATCACACTGACTTATGAATATTGATTTACTTGTATGATTCTTCTATTAGGCGGTGAAGTCCCAAAAGTAGGGATTAATTGATTATTTATTTCCATATCTCTAGTGCCTAGTACATTATTTAGCACATAGTAGATGCTTAATTAATATTTTCTAAATAAAAAAATGAGGGAATAAATGAACGGAAAGTTAATTAGGGAATAGAAAAGACTAAAACTCCATGTTGCTATGATTTCTTTTTTATACTAACTTCAAACATATTTTGAGTAGGGATTTTTGTTTCAGTTACGTACCTATGGGAGGTAATTGAAGATTTATGACACTTCATACCTCTGGGAACCTTTGTGTTACTTCATCGTGAGTAAGTTAGACTGTACGTTGCATAATTGAAGTGCTTCCTGACTACATGCTAGTGGGTCCTATTAGGGTAAGTAGGCTACATTATGTCACCAAACCTCTACTGTCTTACAAAGAATGTCTACGCAAACCGTGCCCTGACAACTGTTCCTGCGGGACTCTTCTGCTGCAGCTCCGCCTGCCTTGCCTCAGCTTTCTCATACTTGCTGCCATTTACAACTGCAACTTTAATAGAATGAGCCAATCAGGTCCCCCAGGCAAGGTGAGAAATGTTTCCCAGAAGAGCAAAATAATTGTTAAATCACAGCTTTGCAGATCAAACTTTCTTTTAACCCACTTAAAGCCTCCTTTTGTGCCTAGAACAAATTTAAATAGTTGTACTTCTCCTCCTTTTACTACAAGCTCCCCCCATACCCCACCTCCAAAATCAACACCTTCTTGCCAATGAATAGCCTAATTCAGACCTCTATTTCCTGTTCAATGAAAGGGTCAAGAGGTACACTCTGCTCCCTTCCTGCCTGTTCCTAGGCTGGCATGCCCTGTCCAACTAGACTATAGGGCTTCCCTGGGACGAGAATGTGGTGTCTGTCTAGGGAGGGGAGTTTACCACGATTATGCAGCCAGTAAGAACTACAATAAAGGGGCCCTGGACTGTCCCTCTGAGCTATCCCTTGCAACACAGGTGAGCCTCATTGGTCCACAGTAGGCACAAGCTACATGTCACACACTGACAATAATCCATTCTAGTGACTCAGCACTTCAAAATATCCTAGTTTGTCATTTTTACATTACCTTGGGTGTGGTGTCTTCCTACACTTATGTGCTCCTAACTGTAACACAAGTATTTTCAGAAGATATTGCTCTCTGTTAAAAAAAAAAGTTAAGCATTCTGTTGCCAAAATAGTCATATCTGTTATTTCCATAAATCGCATGAACACTTTTGCCAGTACTTTTTAAAGCCAGTACATTCTTCCACTTGACTCTCCTTCACAATCTTTGGTTAGACCACACTGTGTTGATGTCCTTTCACTCCGGATTATTTAAGACTCTCAAGATTTCAAGAATTGCATCTGAGCAAGAAGTCCCTGTTGACACATGTTCATATTAATACCTTAAATAGATCTTTTTAAACAAATCAAATTCATCACTCTAGTAACCATGAAATCTTTCTTTTTGCATTTTCAAATCTCTTTTCCAAAACTTTTGAATTAATCTCTACTCAGATATTATACATCCTCATGGGTCTTCAAAATTCTCAAATATCACCAGTCTCTTCACAAAGCCATAGGCAAACTTTTTTTTACAACTATCTGTAAATATTCCCTCAAATGTTCCCAAATATATTTAGATCTAGATAATTCAAGCTGAAATACGCAGCTTATTAAAGTCCAATGCTTTTTATGTTAAATTTAAGCCACGACCAAATCACCAAGCTTGCTAATTAGATTTTCTGTAGTTTGATCAAGCTGGAGAGTTCAAATCTTAAAACTAACTGTCAGAATTTGTTCCCTTTCTAATGATTTGATTGATGTGAGAAATTTACATCTGAACAGAAAAATGAGTTCTGAAAATCCTGCATTTTATGGTTTCCCAGCTGATAAAAATCACATGTCTCCTCTTCAGACAGAACTGACTGAAGTGGCTGCCCAAGTCATCTGACCTCCAAGTTTACCTAAGCAGAGATACGTGCTCTTCAGAACTCCAGTTCCTGGAACTGTGTCTGTACATTGCCTGCGCTGTGTCAGTGAGGGGAAGGCACAGGAGAGGGATTGTCCTGAGCTGTTTCACGCCAACCACTGGGTCCGGCTCAGGACTTTATCAGCACTTTGCTCCGTTTCCGACTAGCAAATTAACATAAATAGGAGGCCATCAACACAGCCACGGTTTCCGTTCTACCTGCTGCTGCTGACAGATTATTTATTACTGCCTTCACCTGGCATGTTTGGCATTAGGGTTGAGACCTGACAAGCTATTTCCTGAGTGTGGATGACCAACTTCAGTTGAGTGTGACAAATATTTTATGAATTCTATATTTCTTTCAAGAATAACTGGGAAAATAAAACACCCACCTGTCATTTTATTTTGATAATAAGATACTTTGTTGAGTAAGGAAATTTAAACTTAACAAATAAAAATGGCAAGCAATAGGATATATTGGAGTATATGAGGAAGCCATTTGGTATAAACCAAATTCAGCCTGACTTTGTTTTTCCAAAAGGGCCTGACTGTGGCCATTGAGCATGCATTGTATATCTGCTTAGACATTTTGAGATAAAGGTGCAACTTCCCTCCCCCTCCCAACTTTGGCATCTCCTTAAAGATTAAGCATCTTTCTTTAGGCTGGGAACTGATTGCAGCACTCATATGTGACCGCCCAGCTTGAGGCAACAGACCTGCCACCCTGCAGCGTTCACTGAGACAGCAGGCCTATCTGCTATTTCCATCAGTCGTTGTGCTGACAGAGCAGCCTTGTGACTATTGTAAAAGGGACATTTCAATCATATGTGAAACATACTCTTTGAGGGTATATAACCACCCTGTATACCCCCACTTCTTTGGAGTGCTCTGTTCCTTTGTGGAAAGACTCTCCTGGGTTATAATCCTCAGATTTAAGCTCAGAGTAAACTCATCCAAATTTTCATTTATAGATTGGTTATGGATTATTTTCGTTGACAAACTATTTGAAAATTATCATTGAGTAATTTAGTAACTCTTTTTAAATGTTGGCTCCCAAGACTCAGTTTTATCAGACAGCATACACATCTGGAACAGCACACACTTGAATGGACCCAAAGTGAATGGTATATCATTTAACCCCGGGTTCATTTTTGTGTTGCTAAACACCAGGGCTTGGATAATTGCATAAATCATTAGTCAACAGAGGCATTTTTCTCTAGTCAATTATTAAAACAAAAACTTCCAGAGAGGCGTGAGAGCATATGCTGCCTTCATATTATCCCAGGAAGGAGGGCTAGAACCACTCTGAATAAAGTGGAGCTAAAACAAAGAAAAGTGGGGCTGGGCCCTGAACATACCCACTACTGGGGAGGAAGAAATTTTTCCTCCTCCTTTTCTAAGTCCTTCTGGCTGGTTTAAGAATTAAATTAACATGAAACAGATTAACAGAAGAAAATCCAATTTAATTACATACATACGAGAACCCCAAAGATATGAGGTTCCCTGACAGTCAGGCAATTGAGGTTTATATACCATCTGGAGCTAAGGAGAAGGGAGTAGGGGTCTGGGGCTACAAAGCAGGGTAAGACAATTCACAGGAAGATGAGAAGAGCAAATGTTTGGTAAAGAAATGTTTGCCATGCCATGCAGACAACAGGACACAGAGAGGACTTTGATCTCTAGGCCCTGCCAAGCTTTCCCCACCACACCTAACCCAGATTCTTTGTTGATACCTCTGGTGATAGTGCTCTTCCTGGACTAGGGCCTCTACCTAAATTCTTTTAGGCAATTAAGTGAGAGGTAAAAGCAAAACTTCCGGAGTCTTTCTGTTTCTCAAAAATAATCGGCCTAAAATAATCCTCGTGCCAAACAGACATATTCTAGGGTGGCAAATTTTGCTCCCCTACACCACCAAACATAGGGCAGGATATAATACTCTCATGAAAAGGAAAGGGCACAGTCATCTTAGAGGCTCTGAGTTGGGAGAAAATCATACTCTCCTCCCCGTGCATTTTCCCCTTCCCATGTACATACAGGTTAGATTGACCAGTTAAACATCAAGGCCAAGGGAAAGATGATAGCACCATCTGTACTCTATAAAAATATAGAGAGGGGTACTAATGACTAGCAGCCTCACAGATCTCGGGGGAGGCTTAGGAATCCACATCTGTCACAAGCACTCCCAGATGATCCAGATGCAGGGGGTCCACAGGCCATGCTTTAAGTAGCACTGCCTCAGAGAATAATAAAGCCATCATAATCATAGAATACTAGAGCTGGATGGCCCCCTAGAGACTATCAAATCACTTCCAACAGTCATAGCCAGAGAAAAAGTGGTGTGGACCACCTTTGGGAGGTAGTAAACAGCCTATCACTGAAGGTATTCCAGCAGAAACTCAGTAACTACTTAGCAGGAATGTTGTGGTGGGATTTCAAATACCACATAGGGAAGTTAGACTAGGTAATCTTCAGGAAAATTTCAAGGCTGAGATTATATTATCTCTAGCTCTGGGAAAACAGAGAATTCCCATTTCCAGAAGTAGAAATAATACTAAGATGTGTTCCAACATATCAGATCGTGGAGGTGATGTTTTAAAAAAAATGTTCAAATGAAAACTCAAATAATGTCAAATGTTCTAAGAAACAAAACTGTACTGAGAGTCCATGGAGAGAGGGAGTCTAGAGGGAAGAGATTGCTTGGTCTAACTTGAATCAGCAAGAGAAGAAAAGCTATGGGTGAGTACTTCTGACTTATAGCTGATAAGTCTAAGTGCTTGAGATTAGTCCTCTCCTGCTTTCATTATGGGACAGAGGTTAGAAAACAGAATGGCAATGAAATAAAGAATGAGTAGGAATGGGAGCAGGGAGGAATCACACCGGCCCACAGACTGAATCACTATTCAAGGTATTCCATAGACAGTATCCGTTGGGGGAGGAGTTGTAGCACAATGCCCAAATTTAATAATCCAGGCAATTCTGTGTGTATAAGAACATTTCTAACTCAAGGCAAGATTCCTGGGGGACATGGTGGTTGTCACAGTTATTAAACTCTTCCTAGTGCCCATAGTAGTGGAAAGAAGGAAAGAGGTTGGAAACTAGCACATATGGAACACTTCGTATATTCTGGAACTTCTACTTTGACGTGCCATTTAATCCTCAAAACAGCCCTGTGAGATAGATAGTATTCTCATGCCCTTCTAACACACGAAAAAACTATCTCAGAGACACAACAATTTGTAAATGGCAGGATTTAAACCCATGACTCCGATTCTCAAATCCATGTTTCTGTCACCACCTCAGTGTCTCTAATATGCACATTAAAAGTATCTGAGGAGCTTTTAAAAATTACCACTGCCCAGATCCCACTCCAAGAGATTCTGATTCAATTTCCTGGTTGGGGGGGGGGGGACATCAATATATTTTTTATAACATACATAGAGAAAAATGCACAAAACAAATATATAGTTGTGTGAATTAGTGGTCTATTCCCTTTTTTTTGCTGCATAGTATTTTAACTGAGTGGATATACCACAATACTTTTAGCCTACACTAGTTGATGCACAGTTTAGAGTAAATATAAATAAAATTGCTAGGAACCTTTTCTTTTTTCTTTTTGGTGAGAAAGATGGTCCCTGAGCTAACATCTGTTGCCCATCTTCCTCTCTTTGCTTGAGGAAGATTGTCCCCGAGCTAACATCTGTGCCAGTCTTCCTCTATTTTTTGTATGTGGGATGCCACCACACCATGGCTTGATGAGTGGTGTAGGTCCACACCCAGGATCCAAACCCACAAATCTGGGGCCTCCAAAGTGGAGCGCACGAACTTAACCACTACACCATTGGGCCAGCCCCACTAAGAACATTCTTGTACATGCCTTTTGATGAACATAGGCCCTTATTTCTCAGCTTTAAACCATGCATTATCCAGCAGAGCAACAGTGCCTTCAAGAGAATAAAAATTGCTTCTTCGGGAGGTAAAAAGGATCTTAGTTATTACAGTGGCTTGTGGTCCTCCAAAAGGTCCCAATATATAAACAGATATACACTGCATCTGGAGTATTAACATTTCATGGAGAGGTGGGCATGATAAAGAACAAAATGTCTACAAAGGCTCCTGGGGGGTGATAATGAAAAAAAGCTTGAGAAACACTGCTTTATATCCAAGAGTAAACTTGCAGTGTATATGTACGTTCAACTTTATATATACTGCCAAAGAGTTTTCCAGAATGGTTATGTTTTAAAAGCACCAGAGGTGATATCTAATATCCAGGGTTGCGAACAACAGCACTCTATCATGCAGTTCACAGTGGGCAGAGCAAGCAGTATTGCTAATCTGCGTATTTGGGTTGACAAGGTCCTGTCTCCCTACCTGCCATCTTTCATGGTCACCACCACGATCTCTAACCAGCAGCCTCTCCCCCAGGTTTTGGAACTAATTCTCTCAAGAAGAATATAAAGAGCTCTAGGTGATTTCATCAATAGAAAAATATCAAGTCATCCTAACTACAAATTCTAACTCTGACTCTGAGCCTCAGTTATTAACAGGTGCTCTGACTCCTTTTTCTCTGTCCACCCTTTGGGACATCTTTTGCCGAACCCAAGCTTTCCACGTCAACAGCCTGCCTTGACTGTATCTATCTGTCACTGCCTAGTCTGAATACCACCCTCCTAGAAGCTTAGCTAAATGAAGAACAAGAGAAAAGCATTCTCCAAAAAATGATGCTTTTTCAACAATATTTTTAAGATGCCGTACTGACATGATTGTTTTTAAGTCTTGTGATACAGAGAAGGTAGTCAGAGAGTATTGTCTTTATAAAATAAGACACCTACTTACTCTCCTACCAGCCGATACCATACCCACTCCCATACAAAACCCCCCTTTGGCACTCTCCCTCTGATGCTAGAAACAAGGCAGGCCTCTGCACCTCTGCCTTCCTAGCTAAGCTTATTTTTATCAAGAGAAGCTGAGTTTTTCCTCCAGCATCTTCCCCATTCCAGATATCTGAGGTTCTAGCTTCACCTAAGTGCAAATTTTTTTGCGTCCCAAGGTGTCTTATTGGCAAAAGGATCAAAGGCTCCCTGAACTTCTTGAGCCTTAGACCAGTTGGCATGCAAAATGCTGGCTCCTTACTCAATTTGAATTTGTATTCTTAATTTGAAGGTTATGAATGTTTCTTTTGGACCTTCCTATGTTCTTTATTTTCTAGGGATGGCTACATTTAGACAATCAAATAATAGCCTCTAATAGAGACAAAATCCTTTTACAATAGTAAAATTCTTATTTAAAAAAAGAATCAGTTTTTGCTTCCCCATTGCATTTAGAAGACTATTAAACTCTGACAGACATTGAACTGAAACAGCATTTTTTGGGCAGTAATTGGAAAAACCAAACTTTCCTTCACCACTGTCTGCTTTGCTAAATCCAGGCTCAACCACCCACAGCAATAATAGTACGTGTATGTGTGTGTGTCTGTGTTTGTCTGTGTCTGTGAGGGGAAAGCTGCCTCTGTAGCTCAGGTAGCCAGATAGCACTTCCATTGCTGCCAGCTTAGCAGGACTCTAGCTACAGCACAGTGATTTAGCATCTCTGGTGACTAATCAACATACGAAGGAACATAAACTTTGTTAGCTTCCATTATGTCCTCCGGCACAGATTAATCTTCTCAAACATATCTAGACTTCCAGAGCCTCTGGACTAAGTAGAAGGACAATGATTCCCTGGGAAGAAAATATTGGCTCAGAGAAGGACAGATGGAAAAAACAGATCCACTTCTCTAAAAAGTTGCAAAATTTTCAATAGAATAAAACTGAGTCATGATCTCCCTCTAGTGACCAAAAGGAGAGTAGCCATCAGACTGTCGAGTTTGTTTTTTTCAACAGGCTGAGTTTTTAAGTGTAAAAATTTTAATACTTATCCTTAGCAACTAAACACTCACACACACATATATACATGGCATATCTATGTGTCTCTCTGTGTTTCTCTATGATCAGACCATAAGACTGTGCTTGGAGCAAGATCAGAAGACGCCATATGGACGCCATAATTCGGATAGCAGCTACATATGTACTAATTGTTTTATTGCTAAGCATAGGCAGTCTCATACAATGTTAAAATCTTGGAGACTGGACAACTCCATGTTTGATAAACTGATGTCTGAAAGAAGAAACCTGACTTTCTTGCAAGTGGACTAAATGAATTTACATTGATGGATAAGCTTTTATGAAATGCCTAGAGTCAGATTATACTACAGCTCTCCTTGTTTCTCCTGTATCCACTAAGTACTTTCTTTTGGACAGTGTTTTCTTCTCTCTATTGTTTTAAAAGTTATGATTTTTTTAATGTGCTGTGGTGTTTTCCCTTAAGAATGGTAGTCATGTTTATTTACTTTTCTTAATTTCTTAAAGATATTAATATCTATAACTTCTCCCTAATAAAACAAGAAGTTTGTCATGCTTTAAAATTAATTTGGTAGCCTCTTATTCCTATTAATATATTCTATAATTTTAGTTATGGCTTTTGATAAATATACATTCACTTTTTCTTTGCTTTAGTCCTGAAATTATTTTTATTTTATTTTTAAGGCATCATTAAACTTAGGAAAGAAGTTTGAGCATCTTAACTTGCCATATTTCTAGAAATTTGGATTTGTTTCCATTCTCATTTGAATACTTATGATCAAGTCTTGAATGTGAGTTCTTGTGTAGCAAACCTCCTAAGGCCTAGTATTCCAAAGAATATTTTTATTATTCCCTCACATTTGAATAACAATTTGGCTAGATAAAAAGTCTAGGCTCAAAGTTCTTTTCCTCAATATTTAAAAAATAATTGGTCCATTGCTTTCTTGCATTCAGAACACTGTTGGCAAGTCAAGCATCAATCTAACCTTGATTCCATTATTGTTGATCTATTCTTCCTTTCTGGCTCATTTTTAAGCTAGTTGACTTTTTAAAATTAATGCACTTTACTTTTTATGGCAGTTTTAGGTTAATCTAAAAATTGAGCAGGATGTACAGAGCTCTCATATATCCCAACACCGTCCCCCACACACACAGGTTCCCCTATTATGAACATCTTACAATGTGGTACAGTTGTTATAATTGATGATGAGGCAATATTGATACATTGTTATTAACTAAAGTTCATAGTTTATATTAGGGTTCACTCTTGTGTTGTACATTCTGTGAGTTTTGACAAATGTATAATAATATTATCCACCTTTACAGTACCATAGAGAATAGTTTCACTGCCCTAAAAATCCCCTGTATGCCACCTATTTATCCCTCCCGCCCTCTCCCCATTGCCATCATCATCACTATCACCATGATTATCAATGTCATCATTCTCACCATCATCGTCATCACCATAAACATCATCTTCATCGTCATTATTACCATCACCATCATAATTATCAACATCATCTTCATAATCAAAAGAATTTTCATTTCAATTATCATCTACAATATTTTCATCAACATTGCCATCACCATCATCTTCTTCACAGCATGATCACCATTCTCATAATCATCTTCATCACTTTCATCATTGCCATATCTTCCTCAGCTTTGCACTCATTATCACCATCATCATCACTATCTCACTATCTTCATCCTTAACATCATCACCATCATCATCTTCACCATCATATCATTCTTAACATTCTCTACACCATCATCATCACCATTGTCCATCTTCATCATTATCCTCACCGTCATCATTTTCATCATCTTCATTATAATTACCATTACCATCATCACCCTTTTCTTTACTATTATCATCACCATCATATCCATCATCTTCATTTATATCATCACTGTCATCATTAGCATCTTCAGTATCATCATTGCCACCATCATCATCTTCTTTATCACAATCATTATCATTGTCAACGCTATCATTGTGATTATCACCATCATCATCATATTCATTAATATTATCACCTTCATAGTCACCATTATTATCACCCACATTATCCTCACCATCCTTGTCATCATCATCATTTTCATTATTATTCATCACATCACTACTATTACCAGCATACCGCATCATAATCACTTCATATTCCTCACTATAATCTCCATCATTAGCAGATATGCAAAAGATAGATCAATTACAGAGAAAAACTTGGCAGACAAAGGTACCAGAATCAGAATAGCTGCACGGGCTAATAGAAGAACAATTATTTTTAGTTCTCTAAGATCCTGTGCAAATCTATATAGTGGCCAATCATCTTTACCAAATTTAACTTCCTTCATTATTGGAAGTATGTGAGTCTTACACGGTGAGTACCTTTTTAAAATTATCCCTTGTTTCATTGTAAGTCTTTTATAACTAAATTTATTACTTCTAATTGAGCTCTTGAAAAAAGATATTGTTTCACACATGGCCATGGCTTATCCCTTTTATAAAATATCTTTATTAGTTCTATATCTTGGATGTAACAAGTATCATTATTCCCTAGGGCCCAAAACAATGCATTGATTTGTTTCAACTCAGGGTACTTTTCTACTGTGTTATGAAACTGCCACTCTCTACCACACCTCCTTTCTTTCAATAGACACAGAGCAACCAATTCTGATCCCTCCTTGAGAGGAGTTCCACAGACACTCCACTCAGAGTACAGAATATGGTAGCCTTTAAGTTGCACAGCTGGACACCCCCCAATAGGTGTACAGAAGAATCAGGAGAAAATAAGAAAACGTGTTCCTCAGTCAGAGACCTGTCAATATAGGACCATGGAAGAAAATGAAAAAGTAGGAACAGAAAAAAGTAAAGATGCTGATCCAAGATACCAACATCCTATATTAATCTATCACCAAATGGAACGTGAGAAATTCATGAGGAATTTGCAGAATAATAGCACCAATATCACCACCAATTCCCCTCTCTGTGATTCCATAAATCTGTCCATTTTAGAGCATTTTCCAATTATTCCCTAGTTTTCTGGACTTTCCTGATTCCCTGTTTATGCAATTCTTGCATCTTCTAGAGACTCTTTCTATAATCTTCCTTCTAATATCCTGACTTCTGGCAATATTCATATACAGTTTTCCTTCTTCCTTTATCCCTTTCATAGGTTGTCCAGAGTAGGCATTATTCCCTTTAAGCAGTTCTAACTGAGCAACTAACACAGTAGTTTTTAAAATTTATTCATTTTTTCTTTATCTTTCTCTGGAGTATACCAAAAGTGAGTAGCTGCTGCTGAGATTTGAGTAATAGTCTGTCTTTGCCACACTACGTTTTCCCTAATGTGAGTTTCAAGAATCAGCAAAAGAGCCAAGACAAAGGTGGTTAGGGTCAGAAGGTGAGTTGATCTGCCCCTAGATCCAGGCCAACAAATATAGAGAAAACATCAACAAATCACTGATGAAATCAATGGGGACTCAACCATCTTCTGGGTACACCACTGCAACTTCTGCTAGCTCACCTTTAATAGAAAGGCTTCACATGCAGCCATTATCACCCCTCTTGACAGGTCTCCAAAGTCCTTAGTTCTTGCATACTCATCAGGAGACAGTAGATGGCCATCTTCCCTTGGCCGCCATAACACTTTATGTGTTCTTCCAGCCTTTGCAGTGTTTACTCCATCAAGCGAACAGTCGTCCGGTAGCAGAATTCCATATAGCTACCAGTTTGGGAATTCCAGGCAGTAGCCAGTGCACAACACCATGCATGGGACTATAAACTGAAGGCACACTGTGGAGTACTTCTATAAACTTCTGGATCCCAGGGGAAAGACTTGAAATGAGTACTATCAGCTGACAAGAATGGAATGTGAATAACCTGGGTGTTTGGGTAGCTTTTTAATGGCATCAGTTTTGTTGCTGATCCAAATAGGAAGGGCTGGTTTTCCTCACATTGACAAGAAAAATGTAAATTATATGGCAATTTTGTCTGCTTTCCTATATTAACGTTCATCACCTTAACACTTTCTTTATTTGCCTTTTTCCAAGTAACCAGAGAAGCTACTTTTCATCCTGTTGCCTTCATACAGGTGCAAAGTTATTTATTCAAGTTCTCAATTATTCTCAGCTCATGTCTCTTTATCATGTTTGCTTTCCTAACTACATAGTGTGTGGATAAGTGACTCTTGGAGGTGTAATATGGAATAAGACATAAAATGGACTCTGGGCTAAGCCTCTAGGTGCACAAACATTTTTCTTCAAATAGAGCAGGTGATTCATTACTGGCTAAAGAAGTTAAGCCCTCATCCTTCTTTGCAAGGAATTGTACTAAGGAAGGAAACCACTTGTCTAAAAGGTCATCACCTTCTCTTTCCCTGGAGTAAGTTTGAGGGAGGGAGGAATAAAGAGATGCAAGGGGAGCAGAGAGAATGAGAAGAACAAAGAAGAGGAGGTATTCATGAAAGGGAAAGAGCCTTTTTTTTTTAAGATTTTTAAATTTTTCCTTTTTCTCCCCAAGGCCCCCCAGTACATAATTGTGTATTTTTAGCTGTGGGTTCTTCCAGTTGTCACATGTGGGATGCCACCTCACCATAACCTGATGAGTGGTGCCATGTCCATGCCCAGGATCTGAACCAGTGAAACCCTGGGCCACTGAAGTGGAGCGCGCAAACTTAACCACTTGGCCAGGGGGCCGGCCCCGGGAAAGTGCCTTTAATTCACACATTTCAGTTTCTATATTTCTCAATCTTATTTCTGGAAATCCAAAACATTTTTAAAGTTTTTTCTTAGACTGCTATTCATCCCATAAATACTGGTAATTCATTTGCATGGGATGAGGCCTAAGAACTCCAGTAAACATGTTAATTTATTCAAATCAAAAGAAGTATCCTCAAGCAACTGCAATACAAGATTCTTACATACTCATCTAAAAGATGATAGAGAGATATTATCCCTTTAAGAGAAAGACCTGCAGGCAACATTTCTGTCTTCCAATATTTTCCAATTATATAGTGCTCCTGACTGGACTTTAGAGCTCATGTTACCCATGCTTAGTCAACAGTAAAATCTTGAATTTGGAAAAGGTTGCTTATCTGGTTAGTATTCCAAAAGAAAAGAGAGCTATAATTCTGGTTCTCTTATCTGACTGTTGTGTGGTGACTGACATTCAGCTGACCTGCTCAACTGAGGAACTGCAAGACAATACCAACCTCATCAACAAAATTGTTGGGTAAATATAATTTTAAACAAAGTCTCCTTTCAACCCAGTAAAACCTCTCCAAAAAGGTAGGTGAGAATAAGCATTAAACCAGAAAGTGATGACCATGATAAACAACGCTCTAAAGAGATTACAAAGACAGAAAGAAATCTCACTTTCCTATATAGCTAAGTGAATACAACCCCTTACATCAGGTAGGTTTTGCTATTTGAAGTCAATAACTTAGGCCCATCTCCTCCCAGGACACTGGGGGATTGGGTGCTAACTTCCCTGATGATTACATTTAAGGGATGATTCTCATGTCCTTGATGAAACATTCCTGAGTTAGGAGACTGACAGGCAGCTTATTTAAGCATTAAAAAGATTTACATCCTTTTGAAAACAACAAAGAAAGAAATTCTGAAGCAAAAGGGACAGAGGAGAAGCCTCTTCCCTGATTTTCAACAGAGAGAATGAAACTTCTTATATTTAATTTCTATTTTCTTTTACATCATCCTAAAAATCCTTATCACTTTCATCATAACCATAATCATCGACATCCTTATAACTATCATCAACACTATAATCTCCCTCATGATCCCTTCCTCCTCCATCTCATTTTTATCATCATCACTATCACCATTGTTAACAACTTTATTCGATCATCTTCATAAACATCTTTAATATCTTAATCATCAACACCAACATCATTATCATTATCAACACTATCATCATCTCCCTTATTATCATCACCATTTTAAACATCTCCACTCTCAACATCATCATCTTCATCATCATGTTCAATATTATAACAATTATCACCAAATCCATTTTTATTAAGATCATTGCAATCATCATCATATTCATTACCATCATCAATGTCTTCTTCATAAATATCAACATTACCAATTATAGCATTGCAATGGTTAATTGTATGTGTCAATATCATTGGGATGAGAGGTACTCAGATGTTTGGTCAACATTTTTCTGGCTGTTTCTGTGAGGGTGTTTTGGGATGAGTTTTAACATTTAAATCTATAAACTGAAAATCAGCAATGCAACACTTCAAGGAACACAAAAAAATCAAGGAAACATGACACCATCAAAGGAACACAATAATTTTCCAGTAACTGACTCCAGAAAAATGGAGATCTATGAATTGCCTAAGGAGAAATTAAAATAATTGTTTTAAGGAATCTCAGCAAGCTACAAGAGAACACAGGTATACAACTAAATAAAATTAGGAAAACAATACAAGAACAAAATGTTAAATTTAATAAAGAAATAGAAACCATAAAAAAAGCTAAAAGGAAATCCTAGAACTGAAGAATACAATGATTGAACTGAAAATTTTAATAGAGAGCTTCAACAGCAGACTCAATCAAACAGAAGAAACAATACATGAAATCAAAGACAGGTCATTTGAAATTAGCCAGATAGAGGAACAAAATGAGAAAAGAATGAAAAAGAGAGAAGAAAGAATATGGAACTTATGGGACACAATCAAAAGAACTGATATACACATTATAGGAATATCAGAAGGAGAATAGAGAGAAAGAGACAGAAAGCTTATTTAAAGAACTAATAGCAGAAAACTTCCCAAATATAGAGAGGGAAATGAATATCCAGTTTCAGGAAGCCCAAAGGTCCTGACATAGGTATAACCTCAAGAGGTCTACATTGAGACACATTGACACAAATTGTAAAAAAATCAAAGACAATGAGAGAATTTTTAAAGCAGCAAGAGAAAAGCAACTTATCACATACTAAGGAACTCCCGTGAGACTAACAGTGAATTTCTCAGAAGGAACCTTGCAAGACAGAAGATAGGGGGATAATCTGTTCAAATTACTGAAAGAAAAAAAACCTGGCAACCAACAATACTTTACCTGGAAAAACTGTCCCTTAAGAATGAAGGAGATGTAAAGACTTCCCAAGATAAACAAAAACTGGGGTAACTTGTCACCACTAGACCTGTGTTACAAGAAGAGCTAAAGAGAGTTCTTCAAGTTGAAATGAAAAGATGTTAAACACAAACCAAATGAAAGTATAAATCCCACTGCTGATAGTAAATATAAAGACAAAATCAGAATATTGTAACATTGCAATAATGGTGCATAAATCATATATATATAAAATCTTTATATACACTAGCATATAAATTAAAAGACAAATGTACCAAGAATAACTATAACCACAGAAATTTGTTAATAAACACACAATATAGAAAGAAGCAAACTTTCAGATGTCAATCAATTACATAAACTGTGAGGAGGAAATAAAGGGTACGGTTTCTGTATGCAATTGAATTAAGTTGTTATCAGCTTAAAACAAACAATCACAACTAAAAATGGTTGATGTAAGCCCTCTGGTAACCACCAAAACTAAAATGTACAGTAGATACACAAAAGATACAGAGAAAATAATCAAAGCATAACACTAGAAAAATCACTAAACCACAAAGAAACATAACAGAGAATAAGGAACAAGTGAACTACAAAAACAGACATAAAACAATTAACAAAATGTCAAGGGTAAGTCTTTACCTATCAGAATTACTTTAAATGTGAATGTACTAAACTCCCCAATCAAAAGACATAGAATGCCTGAGAGGATTAAAAAAATAAGAAGACCCAACTATGTGCTGTCTACAACAGACTTACTTTAGATTTAAGGACACACAGAAGGGAAAGTGAAGGGGTAGAGAAAGATAGCCTATGGAAATAGTAACCAAAAGAGAACAGATGTAGCCATACCTCATCAGACAAAATAAACTAAGTTAAAAACTATAACAAGAGAAAAGGAAGGCTATCATATAATGATAAAAGGATCAATTCAACAGGAATGTATAAAAATTATAAACACAGATGCACTCAACATGAAAGCTCCCAGATATGTAAAGCAAACTTTAAAGACCTGAAGGGAGAAACAGACAGCAATATAAAAACAGTAGGAGACTTCAATACTGCACACTCTATAATGGATAGATTATCCAGACAGAATATAAATAAGAAAACAGCAGCACTAAACAACACTATAGACCAAATGGAACTAACAACATATACAGAACATTTCACCCAACAGCAGCAGAATACTCATTCTTCTCAAGTGCACATGAAACAATCTCCAGGCTAGATCACATGCTAGGTCACAAAACAAGTCCTAACACATTTGAGAAGCTTGAAATCATCAAATTATTTCTTCCACTAGTAATGGAATGAAACTGGAAATCAATAAAAGAAAGAAAATGGGAAAATTAAAAAAGACGTGGATATTAAACTACATAATTCTGGACAACCAATGGATCAAAGAAGAAATCAAAAAGGAAATTTTGGATATCTCAAGACAAACAAAAGCAAAAATAAAATATACCAAAACTTATGGGATCCAGCAAAAGCAGTACTAACAGGGAAGTTTATAGTGTTTTTGTACATTAAAAAAGAAGAAAGATCTCAAATAAAAAGCCTAACTTTACACCTGAAGGAACTGGAAAAAGAAAAATATCTGAATGCAAAATTAGCAGAAAGAAGGAAATAATAGGAGCAAAATGGCGGGGTGAGCTGACCCGGGATTCTCTCCCCTCCAAAATACAACAAAAGATTGGAAGAACTGAATTTCAGAGAATAAACATAATGCCAGCTCGTTAGAGACCTACAATACCAAGAAGGCGGAGATCATAAACCTTGCTTACACCCTCGGAGGCGCTGGAACGGTAGGAGAGAACATCGCTCCCTCCCCTAGAGTCTGCGCAGGGTCGGGAAGGAGTGGGGGAGGGGCCACACGACTGGGGATCATCCAGGACTCCTGCCGCTGATTCAGTGGAGACCCGCTGAAAGGGGGAAAGCTTCCGTCTGCAGGGACCCCATAAATCAAGGACCTTGGGAGACCAGAGAACAGGATTGATCTGAACCCAGACCGGCGCCCCTCCCCCCCAGCAAAGCCAGTAGGCGCAGCCATCTTGCCCCAAGGCAGAGAGCTCATAACACGCGGCTCTTGACCCACATCTAGTGGCGACAGGCTGTAACTGCAACTGAATTCTACCACCATGTGAAAAAACCGCTCCTCTACCATCCAGCAATTTATAAAAGCCCCAGACCAGAAGGAAAACAATAAAAACACAGAATTAAGTCCTGAGGACTTGGAATTAGGTAAACTAAGTGATAATGAGCTCAGAGCAGCTATAATCAAAAAGTTCAATGAGGTAGAGAGAAAGATAGAGAAACAAGCCAAGTTCTGGAGTTACTTCACAAAAGAGATTGAAATCATAAAGAAGAATCAAACAGAATTACTTGAGATGAAAAACACAATGGACCAGATAAAACAGAATACGGATTCCCTGAATGCCCGTGTACACAACATAGAGGAGCAAATTAGCATAATCGAGGACAGACAGGCTGAATGGTGCCAGACAGAGGAAGAAAGAGAACTAAGAATTTAAAAAAATGAGGAAAATCTCCGAGAGATAATGGATTCAATGAAGAGTAAGAACATAAGGATCATAGGAATTCCCGAGAATATGGAAAAGGAAAATGGAGCAGAAAGTGTGCTTAACGAAATTATTGAAGAGAACTTCCCAAATCTAGGGATCGACGGAGAAATGTGTGTAGAGGAGGGTTTTAGATCTCCTAGATTTGTCAATGTAAAAAGACCTACTGCAAGGCACATAGTAGTAAAGTTGGCAAAAAGGAAAGATAAGGAAAGAATACTCAGGGAAGTAAGAAAAAAAAAGAGAATAACCTATGAAGGAGCCCCTATCAGACTGTCAGCGGATTTCTCTACAGAAACCCTACAAGCTAGGAGAGAATGGAGTGATATATTCAAAGCTTTAAAGGATAAAAATCTTCAGCCAAGAATACTCCATCCAGCAAGAATTTCCTTCAGATATGAGGGAGAAATTAAATCTTTTCCAGACAAACAAAAGTTAAGGGAATTTGTAACTAAAAGCCCTCCATTACAAGAAATCCTCAAGAAGGCTCTCATACCTGAAAAAAGAAAAGAGGGAGAAAGGCGACACAATCCACAGACTAGGGAGACCGATGGATAGAACCAGAACAGGATAGCAAATATTCAATTATAGCATTAGGGTAAAGGTAAGGAAACTACCAAAACAAAGACGATCTTAGCACTCTAACTACCAATTAATAAGACGAGTTGGAATAAAAAATGAAAATAATTATTTAGGAGGGGAAGAGCAAAGGGTCTAAATCAGTATTGGTCAAGTAAGTAAGAGACCACCAGAGAATAGACTATATTATACACGAGATTCTAAATACAAACTTCAAGGTAGACACTAAAATAAAGTACACAACAGAGTCACAAATCATAAATAAGGAAAAATCTAAGAAACCCAGCATAAGAAATTGCAGTATTAAATGGGTAGTCTAAAGGACACAGGAAAAGAAATGCAGGAAAACAAGATAACGAACGACAGATTAACAGCATTAAGTCCACATGCATCAATAATCACTCTCAATGTGAACGGATTGAACTCTCCAATAAAAAGACACAGAGTGGCAAAATGGATTAAAGAACAAGATCCAACAATTTGTTGCCTCCAGGAAACACACCTCAGCCCCAAGGACAAACACAGACTCAGGGTGAAGGGGTGGAGGACAATACTTCAAGCAAATAGCAAGGAAAAAAAGGCAGGTGTTGCAATTCTCATATCGGACCAAGTGGATTTCAAAATAAGACAGGTAAAGAGAGACACAGAGGGACAATATATAATGATCAAAGGGACACTTCATCAAGAAGAAATAACACTTATAAATATCTATGCACCCAACACAGGAGCACCAAGATTCATAAAGCAACTATTAACAGACCTAAAGGAAGATGTTAAAAACAACACAATAATAGTAGGAGACCTCAACACCCCACTCACATCAATGGACAGATCATCCAGACAGAAAATCAACAAGGAAATAGTGGAGCTAAATGAAAAACTAAAACAATTGGACTTAATAGACATATATAGATCACTTCACCCTGAAAGAGCTGAATACACATTCTTCTCAAGTGCACATGGAACATTCTCTAAGATAGACCATACATTGGGAAACAAGGCAAGCCTCTACAAATTTAAAAAAATTGAAATAATAACAAGCATCTTCTCTGATCATAGTGCTATAAGGCTAGAAATTAATTACAAGAAAAAAGCTGAGAAAGGCACAAAGATGTGGAGACTAAACAACACACTACTGAACAAGCAATGGATCATTGAAGAAATTAAAGAAGAAATTAAAAAAATACCTGGAAACAAATGAAAATGATAGCATGCCATACCAACTCATATGGGATACAGCAAAAGCTGTATTAAGAGGAAAATTCATCGCAATACAGGCACATCTTAACAAACAAGAAAAATCCCAAATAAGCAACCTTAAAGCACACCTAACTGAACTGGAGAAAAAAGAACAAATGAAGCCCAAAGTCAGCAGAAGGAGAGAAATAATAAAAATCAGAGCAGAAATAAATACTATTGAAACGAAAAAGGCAGTAGAAAGGATCAATGAGACAAAGAGCTGGTTTTTTGAGAAGATAAATAAAATTGACAAACCACTAGCCAGACTTACAAAGAAAAAAAGGGAGAAAGCTCAAATAAACAAAATCAGAAATGAGCAAGGAGAAATAACAACAGACTCTGCAGAAATACAACAGATTATAAGAGAATACTACAAAAAACTATATGCCAACAGAATGGATAACCTAGAGGAAATGGATAAATTCTTGGACTCCTACAATCTCCCAAAGCTCACTCAAGAAGAGGCAGACAATTTGAACAGACCAATCACAAGGAAAGAGATTGAAACAGCAATCAAAAACATCCCAAAGAATAAAACCCCAGGACCAGATGGCTTTCCTGGGGAATTCTACCAAACTTTCAGAGAGGATTTAATACCTATCCTTTTCAAGCTATTCCAAAAAATTAGGGAAGATGGAACACTTCCTAACACATTCTATGAGGCCAACACCACGCTGATACCAAAACCTGACAAGGACACCACGAAAAAAGAGAACTACAGGCCAATATCACTGATGAACATAGAGGCAAAAATTCTAAACAAAATTTTGGCAACCAGAATTCAGCAATTCATCAAAAGGATCATACATCATGATCAGATGGGATTCATACCAGGGACACAGGGATGGTTCAACATCCGCAAATCAATCAACGTGATACACCACATCAACAAACTGAGGAATAAAAATCACATGATCATCTCAATAGATGCAGAGAAGGCATTTGACAAGATCCAACAGCCATTTATGATAAAACTCTGAACAAAATGGGCATAGAAGGAAACTACCTCAACATAATAAAGGCCATATACGACAAGCCCATAGCCAACATCATACTCAATGGGAAAAACAGAACACCATCCCCCTGAAAACAGGAATGAGACAAGGATGCCCTCTATCACCACTCTTATTTAACATAGTACTAGAGGTCCTGGCCAGAGCAATCAGGCAAGAAAAAGGAATAAAAGGAATCCAAATAAGGAGGGAAGAAGTGAAACTCTCGCTGTTTGCAGACGACATGATCTTATATATAGAAAACCCCAAAGAATCCATTGGAAAACTGTTAGAAGTAATCAACAACTACAGCAAAGTTGCAGGGTATAAAATCAATTTGCATAAATTAGCAGCATTTCTATACTCCAGTAATGAACCAACAGAAAAAGAACTCAAGAAGGCAATACCATTCACAATCGCAACAAAAAGAATAAAATACCTTGGGGTAAATTTAACTAAGGAAGTGAAGGACCTATATAATGAAAATTACAAGGCCTTTCTGAGAGAATTGGATGACGACATAAGGAGATGGAAAGACATTCCATGTACATGGATTGGAAGAATAAACATAGTTAAAATGTCCATTCTACCTAAAGCAATCTACAGATTCAACGCCATCCCAATCAGAATCCCAATGACATTCTTTACAGAATTAGAACAAAGAATCCTAAAATTCATATGGGGCAACAAAAGACCCCGAATTTCTAAAGCAATCCTGAGAAAAAAGAACAAAACGGGAGGCATCACAATCCCTGACTTCAAAACTTACTACAAAGCTACAGTAATCAAAACAGCATGGTACTGGTACAAAAACAGGTGCACAGATCAATGGAACAGAATTGAAAGCCCAGAAATAAAACCACACATCTATGGACAGCTTATCTTTGACAAAGGAGCTGAGGGCATACAATGGAGAAAAGAAAGTCTTTTCAACAAATGGTGCTGGGAAAACTGGAAAGCCATATGTAAAAGAATGAAAATTGACCATTCTTTTTCACCATTCACCAAAATAAACTCAAAATGGATCAAAGACCTAAATGGGAGACCTGAAACCATAAGGCTTCTGGAAGAAAACGTAGGCAGTACACTCTTTGACATCAGTATTAAAAGGATCTTTTCGGACATCATGCCTTCTCAGAGAAGGGAAACAATAGAAAGAATAAACAAATGGGACTTCATCAGACTAAAGAGCTTCTTCAAGGCAAATGAAAACAGGATTGAAACAAAAAAACAACCCACTAACTGGGAAAAAATATTTGCAAGTCATATATCTGACAAAGGCTTAATATCCATAATATATAAAGAACTCTCACAACTCAACAACAAAACATCAAACAACCCAATCAAAAAATGGGCTGGAGACATGAACAGACATTTCTCCAAAGAAGATATACTGACGGCCAATAGGCACATGAAAAGATGCTCATCATCGCTGATCATCAGGGAAATGCAAATCAAAACTACACTAAGATATCACCTTACACCCGTTAGAATGACAAAAATGTCTAAAACTAATAGCAACAAATGTTGGAGAGGTTGCGGAGAAAAAGGAACCCTCATACACTGCTGGTGGGAATGCAAACTGGTGCAGCCACTATGGAAAACAGTATGGAGATTCCTCAAAAAATTAAAAATAGAACTACCATACGATCCAGCCATCCCACTACTGGGTATTTATCCAAAGAGCTTGAAGTCAGCAATCCCAAAAGTCCTATGCACCCCAATGTTTATTGCAGCACTGTTTACAATAGCCAAGACGTGGAAGCAACCTAAGTGCCCAGCAACAGACAAATGGATAAAGAAGATGTGGTACATATATACAATGGAATACTACTCAGCTGCAAAACAGAACAAAATCATCCCATTTGCAATAACATGGATGGACCTTGAGAGAATTATGTTAAGTGAAATAAGCCAGCTAGAGAAAGATAATCTGTGTATGACTCCACTCATATGAGGAATTTAAAACTATGGACCAAGAACAGTTTAGTGGATACCAGGGGAAAGGTGGGGTGGGGGGTGGGCACAAAGGGTGAAGTGGTGCACCTACAACATGACTGACAAACATTAATGTACAATTGAAATTTCACAAGATTGTAACCTATCAATAACTCAATAAAAAAAATTAAAAAAAAAAATTCCTTCCTCCAGCTCTTTCCTCTCCGAAATCCCTCCTCGACTCTCTAGTTGGGAGAGGGAGAAATACCACCTCATCAAGTTTGCCCAACTCCGCCTTCTAGATATCACCCCACTAGGGAAAGGGGAATGCTGCTTCCCAACCACCAACCAGAGCAAGATATATTAGTAATTTTTTAAAGTATCAAGAAATTCAAAATTGAAAATCATTCACTCTCTATCTTCTCCAGCAGGAAAAAAAATACACAGATGTTCAGCATCTTAGCAAAAAACACCAAGAAATTCAGCTAAGATCGATTTATTGAGTGATATATGGGCAGGAGGGCAGAAATTTGTCTCTAAATGGATCAAAAGCAAAGAGAGTATCCTGAGAACTGTGCTTTATTAGAACAGAGCAATGAAGTACAATGGTGAGGAAAAGGAAAGTGTTCCTAGCACAGATTATACAACAAAGTTAAACTGAGCCGTCAGCATACGCAACACTCATTCACAAGAGCTCCTTTTTGCCAAGAGTAAATACTCAATAAACATCTAAATTTTTATAAAATCATGAAATTGCCTCTATGATTTCATAGATGAGTCATTTCCCCATACGGTGGCCTGCGTAACTGCATTTTCATTAGAAAATTAGTTCCTAGTTAATGCATACTTTTGTGATAAGCTTTTTAAAAAACACATTGTTTAATGATGATTAGGTAAAATGATATTTAAGAAAAAGGCACTTTCATACAGCATATGCCAGAAAAATTAGGTTATTTTTATCACGGAATGTTGTCACCTATTCTACACTATGAAAATGGAAAACATCATTATTTTAAGAACAAAAATAACTAAGATAACAAGGGTCAATAAAAAAAGCACTTATCTTTATATTTAAGAGAGTTCTATTACTGAAAGATGGTAAAAGACTCAAAAGTAGGGGCTGGCCCCGTGGCGGAGTGGGTAAGTTCACGCGCTCTGCTGCAGGCGGCCCAGGGTTTTGTCAGTTTGAATCCTGGGCGCGGACATGGCACTGCTCATGGAACCTCGCTGAGGCGGCGTCCCATGTGCCACAACTAGAGGGACCCACAACTAAGAATACACAACTATGTGCCTGGGGGCTTTGGGGAGAAAAAGGAAAAAAATAAAATCTTTTAAAAATCCTTTAAAAGAAAAAAAGACTCAAAAGTGCTTCTCAGTTAAAGATGTGTGTCCCATAGTATTATAGTGGGATGGATGGTGGCCCCCCAAAAGATATGCCCACGTCCTAACCCCCAGAATCTGTGATTACCTTATATGGCAAAAGATGTCATTAAATTAAGTACCTTGGGAGGAGGTGCTTATTCCGGATTATCTGGGTGAGCCCTGAATGCAATCACCTTATAAAAGAGAGGTAGAGGGAGTTTGCAAACAGACACAAAGAGGGGAAGGCAATGTGAAAACGGAACAGAGAGAGATGCTGCCACAAGCCAAGGAATGCCAACAAGCATCAGAAGCTGGAAGAGGTAAGGAAGAGATTGTCTCCCAGAGCCTCCAGAGGAAGTACGGCCCTCCTGACACCGTGATTTTGGACTGATGTATTGCAGAACTGTGAAAATAAGTTTTTGTTGTTTTAAGACATCAGTTTATGGTAATTTGCTAGGAAATTAATACAATTATCCTTACATCACTTTATTGTTTCCTCTTTGCCTTCTGCATGAATTTCATATTCCCTATGGAGTTTCCAGTTATTGAGATACTGAACTGAAAGAGGAACATAAGGCAAAAGGAACTCTTTGTGAAAGAGTTCACAAAGGAAAGCAAAAGAATCAGCAGTCATATTCTCTAACATTATACCATACTTGTACACAGCTATGCAGTTATTCACATATTAATGACTACTAGTGGCTAGAAGATACCATAAACTCTACTCAAAGTTTTTCCTTTGACCATTTGATTTTCTTAAAGGAGAATCAAGTCATGGGGTTCAAGAATCAACCGATGGAGTTCAGGTTTATACATTTATTTCTACTTGGTTCTTTAAGTTAAAGCAAGTGATAATCCTGGAGCAGGAGGTCCCCCAACAAAGGTAGTGATGGAGGAGGGGGTCCTTGAACAAAGATGATGGTGGTGATGGTTTACCACTTATTCCAGGTAAAGGAATTGGAAGAGAAGGGACGACTCCTCTGGGTGGGGATGGCACTGGTAGAGCTCGTGGTGGGGATGGCCCTCCATCTGCCTATGGACGTGGTGGAAGAAGTCCTGAAATTTATGAGTAACCTGAGGGCCCATGCTCCTGTAATACAAATAATTCGATGTCCAAATGCTTGCAATAAAATATGCGGCAATATGCAGTAGACATTTGTGGGTTTTCTAGAGATTATATACTACTTATTAATTTACCAATATTCTAGGACTTAGCATATGCAAAAACTTGTACAGATATTTGATAAGCATTTTAAACTCTACTAACACTTTAATGCTAGGAGAGTTGGCATCCTCAGCAAAAGCTTTCTGAAATACTACTCTAAAATAATGAAAAATTAGATTTTACAATAAACATGCAAAGGAGAAGTACTCCATCTGGCCCGGGACTGTTAGACTAGTTGGTTCAAATATGGATAATTAGTACAAGGGCATGGTTTGATCCCCTTGGGACCTGATTAGCTTTACACAAAGAGTCTGTCTCACAGCGCCAATGAGCTAGCCGTCTTCTAATAACATAAGTAACATCCATTTGCATAGTAATATGTGCTTATCGAAGTTTTTACATCTATTATCCCTTTTGATCCTTATTATAACCCTGTAATATAGGTAGGGCAAGTAGTTTCATCTCACTGCTTACAGATGAGAAAACTGAGACTCCAAAAGTTTAAGTGACTAGTTAAAGGTCACAAATTCAGTGTGAGACGTGATTAGAACTTGAATGCAGTTCTTCACACACCTAATTTAGTTCCATTTTTTTTGTAAGATTGGCACCTGAGTTAACTATTACCAATCATTTTTTTTTTTTGCTTTTTCCCCCCAAATCCCCCCAGTACATAGTTGTGTATTTTTAGTTGTGGGTCCTTCTAGTTGTGGCATGTTGGACGCCACCTCAACATGGCCTGATGAGCGGTGTCATGTCCGCACCCAGGATCCAAACCGGCGAAACCCTGGGCCGCTGAAGCGGAGTGCACGAACTTTAACCACTTGGCCACGGGGCCGGCCCCATCAGTTCCTTTTCTGCTATAGCAGACTGCCTCCTCATGAATGCACATCATTTGGCATGAGCTGAGGACAGAGCCTAGGTGAATGCCCTAATTGGGGAGTGAAAAAAGGGACAGCAACTGACTTCTTAGAGATGTGAAAAGCAAAGTAGAAGCAGAGAAAAAAAAATGAAAGCTTTATTGAAAACAAATGATCAAAAATTACAGATATAGTAAAGTAGAGTAATGCTAGGAAAAGGCCACCAGATTGGGTCATTTGGAGTTCACCGTTGAGTTTTTACATAACTTTTCAGTAGAATGGTAGAAACAGACCAATTCAAACAACATACACCTATTGAAGATCCACTATGTTAAGAGGCAATCTTGAAACTCGGAACATTCCTTCCAAACATAAGCTGTCTTGAGAAGAATACTTAACCAGTTATAAACTATAGACTATCTAATAAAAATTTTAAGCACACATGAGAGCTTTCCTCAAAGAGAATGTAGGCAAGAGTACAAAGTTGACAAGTTTTGAAATGATGGTAGTCAAGACTACAGGGGTCTGTGAAAGCTTTGGGGATCACTAAAATAATAGAAGATGTTCTTCATGAAAGGAAATGTAGTTCTGATGGTTAACTTTATGTGTCAACATGACTGGGCAACAGGGTGCCCAGATATTTGGTCCAACATGATTCTGGGTGTTTCTGTGAGAGTGTTATTAGATGAGATTAACATTTAATTTGGTAGACTGAGTAAAGCACATTGCTCTCCCTAATGTGGATAGGCCTAATCCAATCTGTTGAAGGCCTGAATAGAACAAAATTGCTGATCCTCCAACTAGTAAGAGAGAATTCTTCCTGCCCAGCTGCCTTTGAACTGGGTCACGAGCTTTTTTCCTGTATTAGGACTCATGCTGCTGAGACCAGCTAGGCAGCAGCTGAAGGGGCAGACAGAATGAATATACAGAACACGTCTATATAATAGACACAACACACTCTATATTATTTAATGGGACAGGGGACCATCAGCCTCTAGGACTGAGGTGGCATCCCTCTGATCGCCACGTATTTATTTGCAGGCCAAGAAGTACAAGCATAGCAGGAATTCATGCCAGCAGGAATATGCAAGTCAAAGCTCAGCAGTTCTAGTCTTCCCCCCTTCAATGTACCCTGGCCCTACACAAGGCCATTCTCTGAGGGAGTATCCTAGGAACAAACAATCTGGCAAGTTATGCAGATGGCGTTCAGTTCCTGCAAGGGCCCAGCGTTCTTAAGCCCCTTGCCTTCATGTTTGATAAAATACTACCTTCCGGCCTTTGATTCCAAAGCACAAACAATCTAACACAGTAATTTATGAGAATCAGCAAGTTGCATATTTCTCAGTCACCCATTTTGTAATTTGTTCTTGCTAAGCTTAAAGCCTTGCAATAATGTTGCTATGCTCTCCTGCAACAGACTCAAACTGAAACATTGGTTCTTCCTGGGTCTCAAGCGTGCCGGCCTTCCAATGAGAATTATACCATTGGTTTTCACGGTTCTCAGGCCTTTGGACTCAGACTGGAACTAAACCAACAACTCTCCTGGGTCTGCAGTTTGCTAACTCACCCTCTAGATCTTGAGTCTTGCCTGCCACCAGAATCACGCGAGCCAATTCCATATATATGTGTATTAATATCCTATTGGTTCTGTTTCTCTGGAGAACCTAGAGTCATACAAAAGTGGACCCAAGTTTTCAAATAATAATGACAATTTTCTCAAAAACAGTTTTGCTTGTATAATATATTCTGTCACAAAATATTTAGGGAAGTTTTAGAAACTAGTGCTTGAGTCTTTTCCACACATGAACATGATTTGTCTCGAAACTAAAATGTTAAATTTGCCAGAAAGTCTATTTCTGGTCACATTATCCTTCTATTTAAAAACCAGGTAATTTTCTACCGTAGAATTCACCTGACGTGATATAATATATATCTAATTTCATTATCTGGGTTCAACTTTGCTGGAATTCTGTTCAAGGCTCTTTGATCTTTTCTTCCTTTTGTGGCACCTTGTTTGGAGCTTAGGTTTAGGCTCTAAATTCTTCATTTATCTACAATGATCATCACTACAAGTGCAAATTTAATAATATAGTTTCCAGAAAGCTTTAAACAATATTATGTATGAAATAAATAGAACATTCTTTGCTTCTTTAATTCCCAGGTCTTCACTCATGATTATTTTTGTGACAAGTAAATATCCCTCTGTGGGGGTGGGCCTAGAGCCGTTGGTGGTGGTGGTATTAATAAAGAAATATGCCCTCAACACAGGGCAAACAAAACCATTTTTACTCTTGGAAAAGAAAAACTATAAACAATTTTTAAATGGGTGGGCCACATTTTTCTTCGTATGTTATGGACATTTTGGGGTTTTATTTTGTTTTTTTTGGTGAAGAAGATTGGCCCTGAGCTAACATTTGTTGCCAATCTTCCTCTTTTTGTTTCTCCCCAAAGCCCCCCAGTACATAGTTGTATATCTTAGTTGTAGGTTCTTTTAGTTATTCTATGTGGGATGCCGCCTCAGCATGGCTTGATGAGCAGTGCCAGGTCTGCACCCAGGATCCGAACCGGTGAACCCCTGGGCTACCAAAGTGGAGTGCACGAACTTAACCACTGGGTCAGGGGGCCAGCCCCCATTTTTATTGTTTTGCAGTTGAAAATTAGAGATTAATAATTTACATTGTCTTTTTAATGTTACATACCATATATTTAAATTTAATAAATTAGAAAATGAAGTCTAAAAATATGCTGTGAGATAGTTAAACTTCTTAAGTATATTTAACCTTGAAAAGAGATTGCACTTCTAGAACATTCAAATTGATACACATTAGTACAAATTACAATCTTTCTATTGAACCCTTGTCTAGCATTCTAAAAGGCGTGCTGCACAAAATCAGACAGTAGAATGACATATGCCATAAAGGCATTCTCCTTGAGATAGCTAACAAAAACACGTATAAAATGTTGAAGCCCTGAACTAACTTCTGTGATGCTTGTTACTGTCTGGAGTCATATAGATAAAGTGATTATTTAATCTCTAAGAAAGGTCAAGATTGAAGAGAGAGCAATATGAAAGCACTTTAGTTTCTTGTCAGACAGCTGAAAACTAGAGTTTTGGGCTTCTGCTTCAACCCTTCTCCCTTCTACCAGCAGGAGAGAAACACTATACTAAAGTTGCATAGGAAGTAGAACAAAAAGGAATGAAACTTTGGGTAGAACCTAATACAACCGTAGCTATGCTTTCATGAAACAAGCAAAAGACAACCTAGGAATTCATAAAGCCGGCATGTCCTCGAAGGCACTTATGTAAGACATTAACATGGTATGAAAAGGCAACCTCAAATTTCAACAAACCTCCATGAATTAGGAGTCTCATTTTCTTAAAGTGAATTAGATTTTTCAAAGAAGCTAACTGAGCTGACTCCCAGCAGAGCGGGCGGGGGTATCACGGTTTGGTTTGGTTGCTATCAGGGAGACTGACTCTAGAGACCACAGAACATGGAACTAGGTGAAATCTCACAGTCCTCCAAGGGACCCCCTGTTGTAAGGAGGGGAAAGCTGCAGGATGCCCTGGGGACTGACTGAGGTTGACTGCACCCAACCACACCCTTTCAGCAACCTAATTTGATTTCATCCCATTTATCACTTTAGTATAATAAGGCTAGTGCTTGTTTTTTTCTATATGTATTAAAAGTGATGAGGAAGAAATGGTAGATTATACTAAGCTTATTTTATAAGGACAAACAAATCAATACTTGGTGGTTATGTTTTGGGTCCAGAATATAAAGTACTGTATAACTGGCACATTATTTAAAAGGTTTTCCAAAAGAGAAAGTAAAGCATATGTAATATGATTAAATTATTAAGTAAAACTATTGTATCTAATATTTAATAAGCCTTGCTTTTTTTGAAATTTCCACTGCTTTTTTGGTTTACTTTTCTCAACTTTTGCCTAGTCCACATAAGAATCTATTAATATTAACCAAAAATGAATAGAAATGAACACATCTCTCAGGCATAGGGTGGCTCCCAGCCTAAAATTCTACTACACAGACTATAATTTTTTATCTTAGTAAAATATAAATAATGTAAAGTATACCATTTTGCAGACTTTCTTTTTTTAATTACTTTATTGAGGTCATAATGGTTTGTAACATTTTGAAATTTTAGGTGTATATTATTATTTATCAGTTTCTGTATAAAATGCATTGTACTCACCACCAATAGTCTAATTTTTATCCATCAACATATATACATACCTCTTTAACCCTTTTGCCCATCCCATAACACGCTTCCTGTCTGGTAACCACTAATGTGTCTTTTTGTCCATGTATTAGTTTATCTTTCACATATGAGTGAAATCATATGGTGTTTGCCTTTCTCCATCTGGCTTATTTTGCTTAACGTAATACCCTTAAGGTCCATCCATGTTGTTGCAAATGGGACAATTTTGTATTTTTTAATGGCCGACTAGTATTCCATTATGTATATATATACCACATCTTCCTTATCCATTCGTCAGTTGATGGGCATTTGGGTTGCTTCCACATCTTGGCTATTGTGAACAATGCTGCAGTGAATATAGGGGTGCATAAGTCTCTTTGGATTGTTGATTTCAAGTTCTTTGGATAAATACCCAGTGTTGGGGTGGCTGGATTGATGGTATTCATATTTTTAATTTTCTTTTTTTTGGTGAGGAAGGTTTTCCCTAGCTAACATCTGTGCCAATCTTGCTCTGTTTTGTATGCGGTTGGTGGCCACAGGATGGCCGCTGACAGGTGGTATAGGTCTGCACCCAGGAACCAAACCCAGGCCGCTAAAGTGGAATGCACTGAACTTAACCACTAGGCCATGGGGCCGGCCCTCTCTATTTTTAATTTTTTGAGAAATCTCCATACTTTTTTCCAGGCTGCACCAGTTTGCATTCCCATCAGCAATGTATAAGGATTCCCCTTTTTCCACATACTCTCCAACATTTGTTATTTCTTTTCTTGGTAATTATAGCCATTCTAACAGGTGTCAGGTGATATCTCACTGTAGTTTTGATTTGCATTTCCCTAATGATTAGTGATGTTGAACATCTTTTCACATGCCTGTAGGCCATTTGTATATCTTCTTTGGAAAAATGTCCGTTCATTACCTCTGCCCATTTTTTGTTTGGTTTTTTTGTTGTTGAGTTGTATTAGACTTTCATTTTTGTGTCAGTTGCAATTGCAGAGAAGTTGACCTACACCACACATAAAACATAAGCTACTATGTATTCTTTCCTTAGCACATTTATTGAATACAACACTTAGCTTCTCAAGGCTCATGACCAAGCATTCATAAACATATGTGATTATCATCATTTTTAAAGGAATTTAAATATTTTTCAAATTTATGATTTTAGAATTCTTCTAAATTTCTTTCATGATTCATAATGGGTGGAAATGTGCCAAAGACTCTCTTTATAATGAGTAAGGCTCAAAATGATTTAAAAAAAAAAAGGCAGCAATACGAGGATATACAATAACACTAACTAATTCAGGATTCTTGTGAAGGATTTTACTTAAGTAACTCTGATCTGGAGCAGAAAATATCAAGTACATAAATAAAGGAACTTCTCAGGAACATTCAAACACTCCAGGTACATGTTTCTTAATACATATGAAATTTCCTTAATAATTATTCCTAGTTAAGCATGAAGTAAATAACTAAAGAACCTCTTTGCATCCACAATATAGTTCTTATTACTATGTGTACCGAAGGAGAACCCGAAACTTTTGGCTGTGATCAATGGGTTTGTTATTTTGATAGTGGCGATCATTTATCAGGTGTAACATATGTCAATATTTATCCAATTGTATACTTAAAATAAAGCAGATTACCTTCAACTATAGCTCCTTTGATAAAGCTTAAGAAAAAATAAAACTAAAAAACCTGTGTCTCTGGGACAAAGCAACCAAGGAGGAAAGTGGTTAAGTGATCAGGACAAAGAGTGGCCAGATCTTGTTCATTGCTGGACATGCTTGGGCATTATTTTCAGCCCAATTTCAATAGGAAATTGTTGGAGACTTTCAGGCAGGGGCCTGATATGATCTGAGTGATGGCAGACAGCAGAGGTGTGAAACTGGGAGAGACAACAAGCTCTCTAAGTCCAGGTGCTCTTAAGAAAGAGGTCCATAGGTTTCCTTAATGTTCCTGAAGTATCTGTTAATCTGTGTATGCATGTGCACATGTGCGTTTTTTAAAATTAATTTCCAAAACATTCATTAGCTTCTCAAAAAGGTCCTTGACCATAAAGTTTTAAGAGCCTCTTATTTATTTGACTCACATATTAGTTGAAGAGCGAAACCTGCAGAAGTAAAATGGTTTGTTCAAAATCAGAGGTGGCAGGTTGATGAGGTCATAAGGGTTTATGCTGCTGACTACCCTCTCTCCCCTGGTCCCCTCATTTCTCCCTGCCCCAGGTGCTGATGCACAGAACACAGTGACAAGGGGCCGGCACACAGCGCGCGAAGCCGATGTCTGCTGAACCCTGACCTGCTCACCCACGTCAGCAGGAGAGTGTGCCAACGATGTGGTCCACAAGAGGTGATGAGCCAGTACAACTGCTACAAAATTGTCCCTTATGACGCCCTCATCAAACTTCACTTATAACACATATGTATTTGTATTAAAATCACAAAAAAATACATCATAAGTAATAATAACCTATTGATCTTTCAGTATTACTCTGAGCCTGTCCTGTGCTATACACCAGAAGAATAATATAGAATTGGTTTTCAATGGCTATATTTTTCTTCCTGTAAAGAACAACAAATGGGTTCATGCTTGATCCTTCCCAATAGCTATTTCAATTAGGTATAAATAAAACTGTTTGAGGGCTGGCCTGGTGGCTTAAGTGGTTAAGTTTGCCCATTCCACTTCAGCGGCCCAGGGTTGGCAGGTTCGGATCTCCAGCATGGACCTACACACCATTCATCAAGCCATGCTGTGGTGGCGTCCCACATACAAAATAGAGGAAGACTGGCACACATGTTAGCTCAGGGACAATCTTCCTCAAGCAAAAAAAGGAAGATTGGCAATACATGTTAGCTCAGGGACAGTCTTCCTCACACACACACACACACAAAAAAAAAACCCCACTGCTTATCTAGAAGGCCCTGTAGCAAAGTACACTTCCCAAGAGAAGTTTCACATCATCCTTCAGAGATTCCAGTGTAGGATGACAGAAGGACCTTTCCTCAGCATCCAGGGGGACACACAGGATCGCCTCAAATTCTTTCCTCGCTCTAGGGTTTATGACAATATCAGGCTACTCTGACAGCTATAAAAGGTCCCAGGTTGCCGAAATAGTCCTGCTATCTTTCCTCCATCTTGAGCACAAGAACATAGCTATAACACTAAATGGAGCCTGATATACTCACGACTTCTACGAAACCTCCATGGCACCAGGATAAACTGGATTAAAACACTTCAGAAAGTCATGCTGGTAAAACTCAAGGGGTAAGACACAAAGTACACTGAGAGTTGTAGTCTATTCCTCCCAGGGACGTGAAATCAGTTCTAGTCATATAATGGCCTTTTGGAGGCTTTGAGTTCAAACTGAGTTCAGGGGTGTTGGGACTTACCAAATAGGTTAATATTTCCACTCGCACAGGCAGACCTCTCATGATCCTCATAATGAACAATTATGGCGACTGGGTGCATGGACACAGTGCTAACCAGATGCTAACAGAGGGAGTTCAGTGAGAGACCCACCTTGAGAGACAAGCCTCTTGTACAGAACAGGGCGTAACACACCATCACGCTGCAACTGAGAGTTGTATTACCTACCTATCAGAAGTGTGAAATGAGTGTCTGATCCTTGCCTGTGCTTGCACTCTGGGTCTACACCCCTGCCACGCAGCACAAGCTGTAGACCACGCTCCTCAAGTCTCTTACAAAAGTGTGACCTGAAAGGAAAAGACCAGTGTTTAATACCTTTGCAATGGACACAAATCAATTTCCCTAAGGAAAGATTCAGCATGAAACAAACAAGCCAGTCTTTTTCTAGCTTTGCAAGAGAAACCCTTCCAGCCACTACACACCCTCGGGAGAAATCAGCCTGAGCCTAAAGATGGCCTGGACTTTATACTGCAAACCCACTGTCATGTAGTCACCTCTGACCTCTTAGTGACTTTGCAAAGTAACTTGTTGGGATCCAGCCCTGTGGTCAAGGACAACGATCTGCCTTTCTACTTGCTTAAACTACTATCCCTGAGGTTAATGAAATAAATAACCTGTGAGCCCTACATCCACGGAGAAGGAAATGTTCTCCCATCTGTAACTTATTGATTCCATGAGGGATGAGTATCCTGGCACTAGGTGGCATGCGACAGTTTGGGTTTTGTACAGCACTGTCACTCCAGTAGCTATAAACAGCTTACAAAATGGGACTGAGCCACTTAAGTAAGATGCTATGCAAGGAGCAATTTATACAAGTATCCCAAAAGATCCACTTTATGCAAGCACACACGCTTAGTATGCATGGCTAGAGCCTCAGTTTATTCAGTGGCAAAGGTCCTAAACCATGTCCCAATCAAGTAAACCATCAAGGTAATTCTAGCCCCAAGCTCACCAATCTCCTACTGCCAAGATACAACAACACAGCACCTCTTGCATCAAAACTGGAGGGAAAATGACAGTTTCTCAGTGGCTAAGTCATTTAAGAGTCACGTGAGTAAGAGGCCCGGGATAGTCCCTCTCATTGCCACTTGCATCCCCCAGATCTCCACCAGGCTCCCCCCTCACTTCCTTCAGGTCTCTATGTCACTTTCTCAGTGAGGACTTGGCTGCAGAACCTTCAGGAAGGTGCAGATCCCCACACCCTCTGCACACCCCCTTCCGCTTCCCTGCTTTAGGGAGCTGTGTAGCACCCACCACCACCTGTCACGGTATATACGTGTCATACTGATCCGATTTTTTCATTCTCCCCCACTCAAATGTGACCCCTGTGAGCGGGGACCTTTTTGTCTCTTTCATGGCTGTATTTCAGCCGGAAGAACAGGGTCTAGCACACAGCAGGTGCTCAGCCAATAATGAAAGTCACCTTTGGCCACCAGTCCCAATGTTCACGCCATTTCTCAAGGTGACCCTGTTAACTGTATAGGACGCATCTTTCAGAATTTCCTCCCACATATTTACATTCTCATACAAGGGCCCATTAAAAATAGATACCTTCACATCGATTAAGCCCTTGACTATTTCTACAATACATTAAACAAAACTCACCTGTCTCTAGTCCTAACTGAAGACACAACCAATTACAGCTCTGTAAATGTAACCATAATCAACTATTTAAGTCTTGGCATTTTCTTCTTCTTCTTTTGGTGAGGAAACTTGGTGCTGACCTAACATCTGTGCCAATCTTCCTCTATTTTATATATGGGGCGTTGCCACAGCACGGCTTGATAAGTGGTGTGTATGTTCGAACTCAGGATCTGAACCCACAAACCCTAGGCCGCCCAAGCAGAGGGAGCAAAATTAACCACTATGCCACCAGGCTGGCCCCATGTCTTGGTATTTTCACCCATATTTCTCAATAATATACTCAAACTATGATACTGTTGTTCTTGTTTACTCTTTATCATGGGTGATTTCAAACAATGCAGATAGGACAATATATCAAAAACCCCATGTGCCCACCAACAAGTTTCAACAATAATCAACATGAACACTACTCAACATTTTGCCAGTTATGTTTTTTTTTTTTTTGCTATTTGTTTTTTGCAGGAGTATTTCAAAGCATATTGCAGATATATGACTTTACACATAGATCCTAACAAGCTGTACAACCCATACGCTCTACTATAACATACACTCTAACAGATAAGGGCTTTTAAAAGAACCCGAATACCATCATTGCATCTAAGAAATTACAATTATTCCCTAATGCCACATGAAAATATCCGTGTTCAATTTCCCTACTTGACCTAATTATGTCTCTTAAATTAGATTTGCTCTTATTAGGATCTAAACAAGCAACACATGTAGGCATTAGCTGAAATATTACTTAATCCCCTTTTAATCTATAACAGCCCCTCTGCTTTTTTCTTTGCTATTCCTTTGATGAAAAGACTGGACTCTGTCCGGTAGAGTTACATTCTGGATTTCCCTGTATGCCTCCTTGTCCTGAACATGTTCCATTAGAAACAGAATATCTTGTAGTGAGATCTATGGACTTGGTTAGATTCAGGGTCAATTATTTTAGCAAGAACATTTTATACTTGGTCCTTTGTATTCCTATTACATCATAGCAGAACACACATGATGTCTGTTTCACACACTGTTCCCTACGCTTCTGATGTAGAGACTGTTCAGTGGGTTGTAGTATTCTCACCTTGATTCACCCACATTGTAAAACTTCCCATCAATCTTTTACTTAAATTTTATTAAATTCATGTGCTAGCTTACTTTTTCATTATTGATATGCAATTCATATACTATATAATTTACAATTTTAAAGTGTACAAGTCACTGTCTTTTAGAATATTCACAAAATTGTGCACCCATTATGACCACAATCAATTTTAGAACATTTTCATCATCCCCAAAAGAAAGCCCATATCCATTACAAGTCATTCCCCATCCTCCTTCCCCCAGCCCCTGACAACTCCTAATCCACTTTGTATCCCTATGGCTTTACTTATTCTGGACATTTTATGTGAATAGGATCATGTAATATGTGTTCTTTTGTGTCTGGCGTCTTAGAAGTGTTATGTTTTCAAGGTTACATTTTGTACCATGTATCCATACTTCCTTCTGTGTTATGGCTAAACAAAAACCCAAAGTATGGATATAGGGCATTTTGTTGAAACATTCATCAGTTGATGGACATTTAGGTTCTTTCTTCCTTTTTGGCTGTATGAATAATGCTGCCATAAAGATTCATGTACAAGTTCTTGTTTGATTATCTGTCCTGAGTTCCCCAGGATATATGCCTAGGAGCGGAATTGCTGGCCACATGGTCACTCTATGTTCAATTTTTGGTGGAAAGGCCAAACCGCTTTCCACAGCGTCCTCACCATTTCATATTCTCACCAGCAGTGTATGAGGGTTCCAATTTCTTCGCATGCTTATTACCCTTGTTGTTTTCCATCTTTTTATCATAGCTGTCCTAATAGGTGTAGAGTGGTATCTCCTGTGATTTTGATTTCCCTAATGACTAATGATGTCGGGCCTTTTTTGTGTGCTTATTGGCTATTTGCAAGGAGAGAGCAAAGGGTTTGCAGCATGGGAGCCCCAAGTGTGTGAGTCTGTGCTGTGCAACCCTGGTTGACAATGGCAAAGCCGTTTAGACCTCGGTTTCCTGGCACAATGAGTAGTTATTGAATCTGCGTCTGTCCAGGGGACAGGGACAGAAAAAAGGCTTTGACTTGGATCTCCACGTGAGGAAATGGCCACTACTCCCTAAAGTGAAGGAAAAGAAACACAGGGAGGAGCCAGAGGGGCTGAGATGCAGGGCCCAGGGAGCAGTCAGGTAATTCCACCTGGGGAGGAGGTGGACCCTCTCTCACTTTGCACCCTCTCCTAAGGTGGGGAAGTTGTGGTCGAGCGCCACCCCTCCCTTCACCCCCTAGCAGTTGAGGATGGCTGGGCTTTGAGAGATTTCCTGTGTTGACCTGAAATGCAAAAAGGCAGCTGCCTGGCCGGGACAAAGCACCTCAGGGGCCTCATTGTCCTCCTCCCTCCTGCCCTAGAAATCCCCCCACCCCTGCCCAAAGGGCAGAGAGAGAAAGGGGCTGTGAGTCAGAGCCCGAGCCCAAGGCTGGGAGTAGCCAGACAGCGGGTGGTTTCGGGGCGCCTGAGCCTGAGCAGGTCCTCTGTGCAGGAGTGGAATGGAGGCAGGAAATTCTGAGGAGTTAGGGGCAGTCAGCAGCCAGTTGCGCTGCCCTGGCGCTGATGCAGAGCCCCTGGGTGTCTTTGAGAAGGGTTTCTTTTAAGGGTGGTTACACTGGGGAGTGGATGCGGGCAGGGGTAACTTCAGTTCTCTCTTGAAACACTTCTGCATTCTGATGTTTTTTCTTAAAAAATAAGCCAGATAGAGAAAGACGAACTCTGTATGACTCCACTCACAGGTTGAAGTTAACATATAGACAAAGATTGGTGGTTACCAGGGGAAGGGGGGGGAGGGCACAAAGGGTGAAGTGGTGCACCTACAACATGACTAACAATAATGTACAACTGAAATTTCACGAGGTTGTAAACTATCATAATCTTAATACAAGGGGAAAAAATAAGCAAGTGTTACATTTGTCAAAGGAAATAATCAACAAAAATATCTTCAGAGTCAATTGTTTTATTCACCAAACAGCCTGCAGTTTACCCCTGGGCCTAGGGAGCTCCTTAGACTATTGTCTTTAAAGGATCTTTATTTGCATGTCTCCCCTGCTCTCTCTTTGTCCTTAGGGAACAAACTCCTAGGGTGATACACGCCCCAATGTAACACCCCTCATCTCTGCGCTGGGGGCACCACCTGTTATCTTCCTTTTCCTCTCTAGACTACACGTGTCTCCATTAGCCGAACAGTATTTTGCAAGAGGAGCGTGTTCCTTTTCTCAACAGGAAGGAAGAAATAAATCAAGGCACCAGCCAGGCCGGAGAAACCTGCGAGTCGCTGTGACTGCTTCGGACCCAGCACATCCCAGCCACCTCGGGCTGTGGACGCCACCTGCAGCAGCCCGGGGAAAACGGAGGAAGAGGCGCTGGATGCGGAGCAGGTCCTTGGCAAGGAGCGGAAGGTGACGGGGCGCAGGGAGCGCCTGCTCTCAGGATCCTGCCTCTCAGCTGAGGAGGGACCAATTCAAGTTTTAATAATCTCAGGCATATGAATGATGCAAACTTGCAACAGCGTTTGAAAGTGCACTTATTTAAACTTCTTCCTCTAAATAGCTTTGCGACTGTCGAGCGGTAAATTTTACGTTTTATTGTTCCATCACATTAATCGTTTGCCCTCTTGCTAGCAGGGACCCCACAATGGAGACAAATTGGTTCTCCCGGGCAAATGGCAAGGAAAGGAAGTTTCCCGTCCGACTTTCCCAAGCCTCCCTCTCCCCGCCCCTTCTTGCACCTGGACCATCCGGGGCTGTCGCACCCCTCCCCTGGGCGGAGCCGGCACTGCGGGACCCCGGCTTCCCACCCCCTCCCCTTTCCCGCTGTACCTCCAGCCCCCACCCGCTCCGGGAAAAGGGAGGAGGCGCCGACGATGGGGGGAGGGGTAGCGGCCGAGTCGGGGGCCAGGCGGCCGCCGCTTTACGGCCGGCGGGGACGGGGGCTCAGTCGCATCCAGCCCGCCCCGTGCTAGGAGCCGAGCCGACCGAGTCCTTCCCGCGGGTGCGCGGCCTCAGCCGGTAGGTGCCCCGCCTGCCTTCCCTTGACGCGGGGCGCGGGGCTGGGGGCTGGGCTGGGGCGGCCTTTCTGGCCCCTGGCCCCTGCCCTGTCCTCCACGTGTGGGCAGCCTGTGTCCCGCGTGCGACCCAGGCCAGTGGTGGCCGCGGCGGCGGCTCGGGGGACGGGCGCGGGCTCCGTACCGCCGCCTAAGGTCTGTGCCTGGCGCGGGAAGGGCGGGCCCTCGAGGAGAGCCCCTCCAGCCTTGCCCCGTCGGTGGGCCCTGAAGCGTTTCCCTGTGGCCAGAGGGTGGCCCGGGTTCCTCCTCGGTCCTCCCTGCCCTCCCCGTGTACGTGGCCGCAGGTGGGTCAACCGGGTCGGTTTGGATGGAGGGCGCTGCCGTCAGGGACTGGGCCCCTGGAATCTCCCTAGAGAAGCAACATTTCCTTTAAAGAAATATGCCGCTTCCAGGGACTGAGGGAAGAAGAGGTGTCCTTCTTGACTGGTGTTGGGCTCAATTCCTATACTTATTTCTGACAAACTCTCTTGAAAATCTTACAAGAAACCCAGTGCCAATGACTGGTCTAGGAAACTCTTTCGTTCTGTAAATTGTTGGTTGCAGTGAAATCAGCAGATTCACGTAATGGGTTGCAGGAGAATATGAGACACCGTCCGCATTATTTTAAACGGAGTGCTGGGATTTCTGAGACCATGGTTAATTTTCACAAGTCGTTTGTGCTCCTCGTGATTTGAAACTTAGCAGAGGGCTAAATTTGAAGAGGTAAAATGACCTAAATGAAGAAATCTAGCCTGTCATATTCCTGTGTATTTAAAACTTCTAAGGACTTGCTGTTAGCCCTCCGACCGATTGTATTTCACTCATTGAAGGCTGCTTACTCTGTAGCAGCCAGAACTGGCACAAATCCATTCTGTCCAGTCTGGTTGTTTATGACAAATCGTGTTCGGTCCCTAGAGAAATCTGAAAAAAAAAAATGTAGGTTATATAATTATCTTTATGGAAATGAACAAAGGACAAAAGTTTGCTTTATACACATGCATTTGTTTGCTGGATGTATATCCAGACATGTATGTCCTGTTGGTCATTTATTTTAAAAAGCAGATAAAACAACATGCTGTTGATTGTGTTTACTACTAGAGAGTGGAATTTGGAAGAGGCTCTTTCATAATATTTTTTAACCACATCTCTGTGCTTAAAACTTATTTTAGACAAAACAGGAATTTCAATTATGATTTCTAAACATAATTTTTTTTTAAGAAATGATGGTTACCAAACAGCACAGAGCTTAGAAATGAATTTTTGGCCCAAAAAAATTATGAGTCCGTTTCCACATATGCGTTTAACTAAGCTCTCAAATTTTCAAGCGCTTTCCCCAAGTGATGGGAATACTGGTGGTTTATGTTTTCATCTTTTTCAGTTCTGTGCAATAGGAGAATCTGCAGGGAGGATGATTATTAATAAAATGAACAATAAGGCTTTTTAAAGAAGTAATTTCAGGTTACCAAAGATAAAATATAGTGGCAATAATACAAAAATATGTATGAGGTGAACCAACTAGATGTAGACAAAGAAGTCAAGAAGGAAAGAAAACATTTATGCTAGATATTTCTAGACAAGTGTTAAGGGTGTGTGTTTATGTGTGTGTGAGCACGCTGTGTTTCTTGTTACTGATACTGAGGCAGAAGTTTGCTCTCATTTCCAGAATTTAAAAGCTCATATAACAAGTTCTGCAGAGATTTGATGGCATGAGAGAGCAACTGAGAAGTAAGGGTCAGGGATTTTCACAGAAAGGACCACACTCTGTTTACAGGGTGATTATTCCCATTTTAACGGGTCAAAGTGATTGGCCCCACAGCTTGTGTAAAAAGATCTGCCCCGCCATGTCATTTGCCTCTCTGCGTGTGTAGGCCAAAATGCTTGCAAGAAAATAGCAGGTGATGACTTGGGACCACTTAAGATGAGCCAGATCCAAGACAGGGCAAGAAATACCAGGTAATAAAGGGGCAGGTCATTCTTGGAAACCCATGATATGTAAGAAATTGTACAACAGTGCAATTTTTGTTTAGATTTTCCTTATTATGTAGGTGAAAATGTATATTTAGGGTCCTTTTGTGTTTCTTTCTCTGTGGACTGTTAATGTCTTTTTCTATTGGGTGGTTGTTAATCCAAAACAATTTCTAGAACTTGCTTTTTATGTATTAGGAAGACTAGTGATGTGAGTTGAAAATATTTTTTCCTGTTTGTCAGTGCTTTTCTGACTTTGATTGTGAGGTGTTTTTTTAATATGGTGAATTTCATCTGTTCATATTTATCCATGTTTTCTTTGATGGGTTTTGAGTCAAAGGTGGAAAGGCTTTCCCTGCTCCAAGGTTATAAAGGAATCAGCCCATGTTTTCTTTTAGTTGTTGTCTGATTCTGTGTTTTTTGTACAGTTAATTCTTGGATCCATGTAGAGTTTATCTTGGTTTATGTATGGTGTTAAGTGGAACTAAGAATCTTTTCTAGATGGGTACCTCTTTGTCCCAAATCTGTCTCTACCCCCACTGATTTGGGAGGCAGCCTTGTCGTATACTAAATTATTGTATGTCTTTGGGTCTATTCTCTGAGTGTTGGATTTCTAAGCACTGGGTGGGAAAGAGTTAGGTAAAATGTTACAAATTTGTTTCCCTGAAATGTTTTGTTGTCTCTCTTTTGTGCAGTGTTGCAAACAGAATTCAAATATCACCACTTGTTTTTTCTTACACTTCACTGGAAGGTGCTGAAATCCTTGCATTTCCCCTTCTTTACACACTTGCTGAGATTCCAAAGATTTGAAAGTTAATGTTATGTGGGAAAGATGCTGACTGAGACCTTATTTGCTGAGCACAGGCCAAAGTGCTGACCCACACAATCCCACGTGGTCTCTACCCCAGTGCTGTGAGCATGGTGGTCTCACTGTGCGGTTTTGACCAGAGTTCACACTGTGACGTGATAAAGATAGAGTAGATCTCCTGCTTGAGGTCCCAGATGTCTTTCCAAACAAGAGCATCTTGATAATCTGACTGGAAGCCAAGGAGCATGGGCTGGCTTGACTACTGTAGACAAGAAGTGTGGACGAGAGACCTTGACCTGGTGACTCCAGAAGATGATGTAGATCTCAATTGATTAATTAAAAAAGGGCATAGACATCCGTAGTTGTACCTAACAAGATGGGCTAAAGAGTACTGTGGAGCCTGTGAACCAGAATTTATTTGGGGATCAAAATAAAATAAAACTCTAAATATAATGCACTTGTATTGCCCTTTCTTTTCAAGGCCTAGTAAAAAATGATAAACTGTGACTTGCTTCAAACTAGGAGATACGCAATGCTAGTAATTTTATTCTTCAGGGTGTTCTTTTCTTCCTATTTGTGCTTTGATGGTACACAGGCCCTTATTTGCTGATGAGAATTAAACTAAAATATATTGTTAAAATGTTTGAAAATTGGAGAATTTAGTTCAAAGCATGGCATGAAAGGGGGCTTCTTTGCTTGATTAGAATCCAAGCATCCACGAAGCTCTAGACTGATCAGTTGGACTCCATCTCAACGTAAACCTACTTTAGGTGAGGAGACAGGCAAAATAACACACAGAAGGGAGGCAGACATTTGCACATTCATCACGGTATAGCTTTTTTACCTTTTATGTTGACTACAATGAAAAAGACTAGCCAGGTCTATTAGAGTTGGGACATCTCATACTGGGCAGGCAGGATGCCTTTAGGTATGTGTCTCTTGGAACACCATTTGACAGAATTGATCCCCAAATTGAAAATATATGAGAATTTTGGTTCATTCTATTGCTTCTCTGAAAACACAGAAGAGACTTGTATTCACAAGTGAACAGAGGAATGCATCCAAGAGGGCATCATTCAGCCAAGGTTTGTAGAATTAAGAAGTAGGAAGGGACCAAAAGGACCCTCTAGAGGTGAATAGTGGGCTGTATTGTTATTCATTGGTGAGAGGGAATATACAGTGTCTGCCATTATAAGGATGAGACGGTAGCCCTCTTGGGCCTGAAACCTTGGGAGAAGTGTGTCCTCTTTTGAGGGAAAAAAGCAGAAAGGTTCCTGAAGAGTTGATGTTGGATGAGTCTCATATAATATGAAACAAGAAAGAAACATCTGCTTGGATAGAGATACACCTCTATGCCAGTGCACAGGCAGCCTGAGGTAGACAGACATTCACCTTCCACCTAAAAGTTTCTTTGATGTTGTGTGTGGGAAAGTCTTTAAGGAGGAAAAGCCTAACATAAAATTGTGACTTCCCTTTCTTCGGGGGTCAGTAGCATGGGGTAGAGGTTCTTCGGAATTTTGCTTGATACATCGCAATACATTTAAACATTTTCTAATAGCCTTCAATTACATCAAGCCTGTGTTTGGAGCTCAACATTAATGTGTGGACCAACAGAAAAAAAACCCAATAGGCAAAAGAAAACATGATTTGGCAGGATATTCCTGAACAAAATACTGTGGGGGCTGCTAGGGAAATGAAACACGGAGGCACCAACAGAATGGCTTTCTGCTAATACTCTCTTCAGACACCTTTACCCCAGTGTGTTCCTTCAGTACATGATGGAAATTATTCCTCCTTTCCATCTGCCACAATCATAAAAAGTGGATTCTAAAAGTGTACTGGACATCATAGTAAAGTCTGCATCATATACCATGTGCTGATTGCTTGGAAAAAAGACGAAAGGCTTGTGGCTTCATATGGAATGCTCCAAAATGACAGCATGAATTCTCACAAACATACAGAAATTACATGTGTTTTTCATTACAAGCCTTATGATGGAAATAACTGAAGAGATTGGAAATAGACCAGATACGAGGACGGCTGTCTTTTGTGTGATATGTACTTTGATTCCTAATTTATGAGTATAATAATTGATGCCAGAATACTACGAGCAGCCATCTAACATAAACTCGGTTCACAGGATCGTTATGTTAGAAATGGACGGTTACCTGAATCTTCACCATGTCAGTGACTGTGAACCAACTCTCTTTGTATCGAAGATTACATGAGGATTCACAGTAAGATTATGGGTTTATGAGGAGACACCACCTCAAGTGCCAAATACACAGGTAGGAATCCATTCGAGTTCACCAACAGGGCGCCAGGACAGGGCGTCTGGGCCTTGTGGTCCTGAAGACAGGCTAAGAGGACTCAACAGAGTCGGGGTACCTGCAGGAGGGAGCGCCAGCCTTTGGGGGGCGCCCCCGCACTCTAAAGTGGCCAGGAGGGCCAGCCGCCTAGCCTCACCCAGGTTGCACACGGCTCGCTGTCCTTTTCATCGGCAAAGGGCGGAGGGAAAGGTCCTGGCGGGTGTCGGGTTGGCAGTTCTGATGCAATACTGGCATCAAGAGGAAAGGCTTTCGCGGTCCCGCGGACCCTGCACGGTCGCCTCCTGAGGGCCAGGGCCCCTTACGGATTCAAGCCTCGCCAGGCACGGCACGGCGAGGAAGGTCTCGGACCCTGGCACCTGCAGAGAGGGGCAGCGGGACGAGGCACCGGGCCCGGGCGCCTGGCGGGCCAGGCACAGGAAGCCCAGGCTCGGCGCCCTGGTGGCCGCCATGTCTGGGCGGGACTAGCGGAAGGCGCTGCGAGGAGCCCGGGGCCCTGGGCCTTGGGCAGTGGGCCCCTTCCCCTCGGAGCAAGATCGGGTTCGGCCTGGGCGGGCCCAGGGCCCCCGAAGGCCCTCTGGGCCACGGGGCAGCCCTGCCGACGACCACGGCGGGCGCTGGAGTCGCGTTGCCACGGGCGGCCTTAGAGGCGGGCCCAGGGCGGTTCTTCTGTGCATGCAGCTCAGAGGTGGCGGCGTGGCAGCCTGGCTACCCGGTGCGGTGCCCAGGGGGCCTGGGGCCCAGCCAGGGCCCGCAGCCGCAGTTCCGAAGGGGACGGCCCTCCCCGGCACGGGGGAGCCAGGGCGGCAGGGGAAGCTAGTCGGCAGTTGGCCGTTGCCGTGCCCTCCCCGGGGGCGTCCAGGCTTCTGGCACAGGCCTGTCCCGAGGGCTCCGGCACCCATCTCCCTCCCTGAGTGGCGAGGAGGACAGAGGAGGAGCGGAGCGAGCAGAGCCCAGCCCAGCGGATGCCCAGGCCGGGCCTTTGCCGACCCTGGCCCTCTTGGCCACCTGCCCCAAGAGGCCCTGAGCCTCCCCTGGGCCATGCGAATGAGTGGCCCTGGCGCCCGCTCCCCCCTGGCTGTCTAGGTCTCGACCCCATGCTTGCCTCTCGGCAGCTGGGGCCGGGCCACCGGCTCTGAAGGCTCTGCCTAAAGCTCACCACTGTCAGGTTGAGAGAGGCCGCCCGGCCAACGCAACCCCCACGGGGCTTGCTGCTCAGGCCAGGGAGCAGGTGCCTGATCCTGGGCACCAGGCCGGCCCTTCCTGCTAGACCCTGACTGTCCCCATAGCTCGCTTCTGGAAGAAGAGCCTCCGGGTTGGCTCCTTCGTGCCTCTGGCCAGGCTCCCACTTGCCGCGGGGGTGGGATGTTGGGGCTTGGGGGGTGTGTGGGGGGGTGGAGTGTCGGGGACCTGGGAGCAAGTGTCCAGGCTCAACCCGTCCCTGCTGCGCACACAGCCCTTGCTTTCCCCACTCCCGGAAGGGTGCCGAGTCCCACTCCCTGCCCCTTTCGAATTTCCCACTTGGGGAGTCGCTGGCAATGTTGCCAGGGGGTCTGCCTCGTGTGGGCCGAGCCTTTCGGGGCCGCCCTTGTTGGCCCAACCTTGGGGCCAGGTCCCGACCTACAAGGTCTGAGCGGTCCCCAGCCCCAGGTGGTCTCGGTGGAGCCCTGTGGCCCGCAGCCCAGGGACCCCGTGCGGGAAGGCCCCGGGGCCTGTCTCTGCACACAGGAGGACCCGTCCAGCGGGGAGGGAGGCCGAGGAACAGGGCGTCCCCGGGCCGCCAGGTTCCCGGGGAGAAGGGCGGAAAACAGGCCTCGGTCCCCTCTGTCCGGAGGAGGATGGCCCTGTCGAGGGACCGATGCCGGGCCCGTGGGATCAGAACCGACGCCGAGTGGGCATGGAGCCCCTCTGATCCTTGGCACGAGAGGGGCCCGCCGGGATGCCGCGGGGCCTGGGGCCCAGACTCTGTTCGGCGGGAGCCAAGGACAACGAACCCCAGCTCTGACTCTGCCCTGCGGCGAGGCGAGGCCCCAGCGTCCCTCTTCCTCGCCCGGCTCCCGTACCCCATCCCGGGGACATTCGCCCTCCTGTCTGCCAGCTGCTGCCCCTGACCGGGTGGCCGCTGCGGCCTTGCCTTTCCCCACGCCCCACCCCCACCCCCACCCCCACCCCCACCCCCCACCGGTTTTCTTGGTGGCCGGGCCTGGGGCCTCCGACGTGGCCTGGGGTCCCGCGTTCCCCGTGTCCCTGGCCCCGCGGGCCCCCCGCGGGCCCACGTCGCTCGCGCCCGCGGAGTGGGCGACGAGCCGCGGGCCAGACGCCCCCCCGGGCGCGAGCTTCCGCCCCGCGGGCTGGAACGTGAACATGGCGGCCGCCGAGGCCACGCCCCCCGCGGCCCGGGGAGCCCCGCGGGCCCCGCCCCCCGCGGCCCGGGCAGCCCCGCGGGCCTGGCCTCCCGGCCCCCGGGGCTCGTCGGTGGGCGAGCCCGGCCCCAGCGGGATGACACCCGCATCCAGCCCCGGAGTCCTCCGAGCGCCCCGAACGAGCCCGCCCTTCCTCCCATCTCGGGCTTTGCCCACGCGAGCCACGGCCGGGGCCTTGAGGCCCGTGCTCAAAACGCTCCCGCTTGATGGCACTGTTGCTCCACGGATGCCAGCCACCCTTGGGCGCCCGGCCGCTCCCTCCGCCCTTTGCGCGTCAAAAAACGCCAGCGAAGGCCCCGAAGCCCTCCCAGCCCTCCCAGTGGGGTTGGCCGTCCTTGGGGGATTGCGGGGGGCGCGGGGGGCACCCCTCTTTCCTTTCGGGGCTTCTTGTCGGGAGGAGGATGGTACGGAGAAAGACGTCCAGAGGCCTCCATGCCGCTGTGGACCCACCTCCCCATCTCTCTGGGAGCTTTAAGGCCGCCTCTCCTGGCGGCAACGCGGACCCCGCGTCCCCTGCACACTTGCCCGTGGACGTCCCTCCATGAGGGTCTTCTCGGGCTGAAGCCTAGAAATCCTAGAATCCCAGAAAACTGGATTCGTGGCCCGAGGCCCGGCACTACCCCTCTCTCTGCTCCTGGCCTCCTTGCTTCTCCCGCTCTCCTCCAGCTGCCTCAGCTGGCCTCGGGGCTCAGGAGCAGGCCCCAGAAGGAGTAGGCCGCTGAGGCAGCAGGTGGAAGCGACAGGGACCCCGGCAGGTGGCAAGACGGGCAGGCGGACTGCCCGTGCTCCCCGCAGAGCACCTCAGCCAGTCACTCTGTGTCCCCGAGCGCCCCAGGGGGTTTCTGGTGGGGAGCTGGGGAGAGGAGTCCGTGGGACAGGTGGACATCCCACAGGCAGCTGACCCCGGTGAGGCCCCCTTTGTGCGGCAGCCCCTTCTGGGAAGCTCTCCGGGAGCCTGTGTGCCTCCTCTACCCTCCCCGCCCACCGCCCCTCGTTCCTTCGTTCGTTCATTGGTTCTTAAACGCGTACACACAGGGAGGGGTGTGTCTGTGCATGGGGAGGTGTGGGTGGGTGGGTGGGTGTACACGCATACGTGTGTCCGTATGCACGTGTGGGTGTGCACGCGCGCCTGTGTGGGTCCGTAACACGCATGTGTATAATTTCCCTTCCCCTGCCCTTTTCCCCGGAGCCGCCTCGGGGATGCCACTGTGGATGGAAATCCCTCCCAGTCCAAGCCGAAGCCCTCAGCTTAGCGCGCTGACCGCTCCCAGGGTGCCCCTCTGCCTTCTCGCTCCCTGGCCGCCGTGGGAACCCCGTGTCCTCTGGGCTTGCGTGTGCTTCCGGGGCTGAATGCAGATGAAAGCGGACAGACACGGAGGGCCCCTCGGACCCCCGAGGCTCACAAGGGCGTAGTCACAGACCCTCTGTGGCATTTGGCCGCTCTCACAGCTCGTGTGTCCCCGGGGCTCGGCCCCTGCCTGGGGAGTAGACGCCCTGTTCTGCTCCAGCCTCTCCGTTTCTCCTCTGACAGCTCCCCGGGGTGGGTGGGGTGCCCGTGTGTCTGCCTGGGGGCAGGGGCCTGGGTCATCTCCCGTGTCCCCTCTCTTTGGACGCCGGGTAGCTCTTTTCTTTCCTCCTCTCCTCTGCTCTCCTCTCTTGGACCGAACTGGCCGTGAGGCGGCCTGCGGCGTCGTGGCTCCCCAAAAGTGCGAGCGTGCGTGACCGGGGTACGTTTGCCAGCATCCGTGTCCACCCCGAGGAGGAAAGCGGTGGGGTGCATGGGAAGTCGGGCCCGTGCGCTGGATCTGTGTGGGACCAGAGAGGAGACAGCTAGGGCCCGTGTGCCCGCGAGTCAGACGAGCTCGTGGTCAGGCTCTGTGTTTCCGTTTGCGGTGGACGACGACGTGGGCTTGCCGGGATGTCCGTCGACAGCCCGCCGGAGTCCCACACGGGTCCGGAGCCGAGGAGGAAGGCTCTGCGAGCACGAGCGCCCAGGCGCCAAGGCCGTGGTTCCCGCGCAAGACAGACGGCGGGGGAAGGCATCCTCGAGGTGCCCCCGGCACGGTTCTGGGCTCTGCGAGGGCTGCTGCTTTCTGAGTGAGATCCGCGCCATCTCCCAAAGACGAGCGGAGGCTGGTTGTGTCCACGCTAACGCTCCTCTCCGGGGCTTTGGTCGACCCGAGAGCTGGGGTGAGGGGTGACGGACAAGACGCTGGAGGTTGCCGGGGCCGGGTGGGTGGTCCCACACCGAGTGAAGGGCGCTCGGCTCTCTCGTTGCAGAGGAGGCCGACCGGAAGGAAAGGAAGGGCAAGGGCAAGGGCAAGGGCAAGGGCAAGGGCAAGGACGACGGAGACGCCGGTCACCCGCGGGCGCTGCTGTTCTGGGTGAGTGCGTGCTCTTTCTTCTCTTCCTTGGCCCTTTCCCCAACCGGTTATTCCGTCCTAGCCAAAAGGCCGTCATTCTGGTATCTCAGCAAGCCTCCAGGAGGAAAGGCTCCCAAGGTAGGCCGGTGGCACGGGGACACGGGCGTGCCCTTGCGCAGTTTTCGGCCGCACTAGAAAAGGGCGTCGAGCGAGGTCCCGGTTGTGGAAGCGGAAGAAAACGTTGGCGCGGGCCAGCGCGTAGATCGTGTGTGTCTATTGCTTAAGGCGATGGATCGGTCCGTGGAACGTGAGGGCGCTGTCCTCCGGGACCAGAGAGAGTGCAGAGGGATTGGGCTCGGGCCTGGAGCATGAGCTGCACCTACACCTGGCCCTGGGCCCGGGTCCGGGCCCGGGCCCGGGCCGGGGCCTACACCCGGACCTTCGCCTGGGCCTGCACCTGCACCTGCACCTGGCACCTGCACCTGCATCTGCATGAGGGCCTGGACTTGGGCCTAGCCGGGGCCTAGCGCCCGGACCGGCGCCCGGACCCGCGCCTGCTGGGCCCTAGGCCCTGGGAAGCCCACTGCCGGTGATTTGCCCATTCCACTCCCCCCCGAGAAGCAGCAGTCCCAGCTGCACGTGGAGAAAGGTCCTTGGAGACCCTTTGGGGCGAACCCGGCCTGTAAGGCCTTTTGCCTCCTTGGCTTTGAGTGGAGCCCTCCCGAGCTCTTCCTGCCGTCATCCCCTGATTGCTCTTGGGCCCAGCTCGCTGCTGCGAGACCCGCCCGCCACCAGCCCAGGGAGGACTTGGGAACCCGCTCTTGCTGGAATGCGGGGCAGGTGCGCGTGCTGGGGGTCGGGGGGTGACGTGGGGCGGGGGGGGTTGAGCCTCGGGGCAGCCCGCCGTGGATCTCCGTGCTCCCCAAGTCTGTCTCTTGACCAGCCGAGGAACGTGAAAGGGTGGAGTCTCCAAGACGGGTACTTCCCTTCTTCCGTGTGCGAACGTCGCACGCACGTGTGTGTGACCCGAAGCCGCAGGTGTTTTCTCTCTTCCTGTCTTCCTTTCTTCTTCCTCCCGTGTCTTCTTGAAACGATCTTGCCATGAGGAAGGACGCCTCCCGTCCTGGCTCAGCACCACTGAAGGCGTCTCCAGGCGGGCTGGCGGCCGTGCGGCGCCGTGGACTGGGGAGGGCAGACGCTGGTGGGCGTTTCTTGGTCAGCGAAGGGCGGACGCAGGGTCCCCGCAGCAAGGGCAGCCAGGGTGGCTTTCCTGCGGCAACTCTGCCTTCAAGAGGAACTTTGTTGGGCAATCCCAAGAGGCCCTCGCGGTCAAATCCGGGGGAAGGCTGGGCATTGAGTCGAGTCCTCGTTCTAGGCTCTAGGTGGCCGCCCCGCCGGCTCGCGTTACCCCCCCCCCCCGCCGCCCCCACAAAGGAGCCTTCGGCCGGCCGTGACTCGCAACCCCCCAACTCCCTCGCCGCGGGGCATGGCTTTCCTGGACAACCACCCAGGGACAGGGACGGGATCCTCCCCCTCTCCCTCTCTGTGCCGCGAGGAAAAGGAGGCGATGGCACCCTCCGGTCTGATTCGTGGCTCCAGTCCCGTCGGATGGCCCGTGGCCGGTGACCAAAAGGAGGTGGTCTGTCGAGAGTCGAGGTTCCCGGAGCCCCGTGCCGCAGGAATCTGCGTGGAAACGTCCGGTCCGTGTGGAAACGTGTCCAGCTGCGTGCCTGAGCGTGCCCGGGGGGCGGTGGGCACAGGAGCATCGCCCCTGACCCGCACACCCATCTCTCCTGGAGCCTGGGTGCGCTCGACCTCCGCTCCACGCTCGGAGGCCCTTTGGGGCTTTCCTTTCTGTCCCTCGGTGAGCTGGAAAGTGTTGCCAGAGCCCGGCCGCGCCACCGTTTCAGAGCTAGAGAAAGAGAGGACCGCGCGCGCTCGCGCTCAGAGAACCCGAGGGGCGGGGAGGGAAGAGGACAGCATCCCGGCCCTCTGGTCTCGTCTCATCTCTTTCCTCGGCCTCGTGCCCGGACCGCTGGGCATCGGGAGTGTGTTCCTTCAGCCACTGTGTGCGGCGACGGCGACTCTGCCCGGTCTCGGCTCTGCTCAGAGCTGACCGGCGCCGAGAGGCCACTTGATGGCAGCGGCACGTGTCCCCGCCACGCGCCCGGGTGTCCCAGAAGGAAAGCGGAAGGCCTCTCCAGTGGCTGCCAGACGCTCCGAGGGCTGATCCCCCCGAATCCTGGGGAGCCTCCGCACAGCCGGGTGTTTCCCGTGGCCGGCCTTCCCGTGTGGGAGTTGTCGGGAGACGGACCCTGAGCCAGGCGGGAGGCCTCTGGGGCGGCGGCCGGCTGCCCTCCCGAGTGACCCGTGTGGCCGAGCGTCCGCGCCTGAACCCCGGGGGTGGGGGTGGGGGGCCGTGGGAGAGAAGAGCCAGGTCCCCTCTCTTGACTCCCCACCCCCCCGCCTCCGCCACCCACCACGCACACACACACCCACCCCCCCCCCCCCACCACCACCACCACCACCACCAGCACCACCACCACCACTACCCGGCCAACACTGTCCCTGACCCAACGGTGCCTGTGGGCCGCGGCCCTTTGGCCTCGCGGTCAAGCTGGCCCCTCGGTGACTTGGGAGAACGTGCCCTGCCGTGGTGTGGGGGGGATGGCCTGGGTCCCGTGCCAACACTCGGCGAGTCTGCCAAGGTCTCGGGCAGACCTGGAGAGCCGAGGGTACGCGGCTAGGGACCCGTTGGGGTCCGGCCGCCAGGGCGCTGCGTTGGGGTGTGGTGGCCTTGTGGTCGCGAAGGCAGGCTAAGAGGACCCGACAGAGTCCGGGGCCCTGCAGGATGGAGCGCCAGCCTTCGAGGCGGGCGCCCGCAGCCCCAAAGTGGCCAGGAGGGCCAGCCGCCTTGCCTTAGCCAGGTTGGACACGGCTCGCTGTTTTTTTTTCTTCGGCAAAGGGCGGAGGGAGAGGCCCTGGCGGGTGCCGGGTTGGCATTTCTGGTGCAATGCTGCCATCAAGAGGAAAGGCTTTCGCGGTCCCGCGGACCCTGCACGGTCGCCTCCTGGGGAGGACTGAGCCAGGGAGTGAAGTCGGGGACCAGGGCCGGGGGACCCCTAGGGATTCCAAGCCGCGCCAGGCACGGCGGGGAGGGTCTCGGGCCCTGGCACCTGCAGAGAGGGGCAGCGGGACGAGGCACCGGGCCCGGGCGCCTGGCGGGCCAGGCACAGGAAGCCCAGGCTCGGCGCCCTGGTGGCCGCCATGTCTGGGCGGGACTAGCGGAAGGCGCTGCGAGGAGCCCGGGGCCCTGGGCCTTGGGCAGTGGGCCCCTTCCCCTCGGAGCAAGATCGGGTTCGGCCTGGGCGGGCCCAGGGCCCCCGAAGGCCCTCTGGGCCACGGGGCAGCCCTGCCGACGACCACGGCGGGGCGCTGGAGTCGCGTTGCCACGGGCGGCCTTAGAGGCGGGCCCAGGGCGGTTCTTCTGTGCATGCAGCTCAGAGGTGGCGGCGTGGCAGCCTGGCTACCCGGTGCGGTGCCCAGGGGGCCTGGGGCCCAGCCAGGGCCCGCAGCCGCAGTTCCGAAGGGGACGGCCCTCCCCGGCACGGGGGAGCCAGGGCGGCAGGGGAAGCTAGTCGGCAGTTGGCCGTTGCCGTGCCCTCCCCGGGGGCGTCCAGGCTTCTGGCACAGGCCTGTCCCGAGGGCTCCGGCACCCATCTCCCTCCCTGAGTGGCGAGGAGGACAGAGGAGGAGCGGAGCGAGCAGAGCCCAGCCCAGCGGATGCCCAGGCCGGGCCTTTGCCGACCCTGGCCCTCTTGGCCACCTGCCCCAAGAGGCCCTGAGCCTCCCCTGGGCCATGCGAATGAGTGGCCCTGGCGCCCGCTCCCCCCTGGCTGTCTAGGTCTCGACCCCATGCTTGCCTCTCGGCAGCTGGGGCCGGGCCACCGGCTCTGAAGGCTCTGCCTAAAGCTCACCACTGTCAGGTTGAGAGAGGCCGCCCGGCCAACGCAACCCCCACGGGGCTTGCTGCTCAGGCCAGGGAGCAGGTGCCTGATCCTGGGCACCAGGCCGGCCCTTCCTGCTAGACCCTGACTGTCCCCATAGCTCGCTTCTGGAAGAAGAGCCTCCGGGTTGGCTCCTTCGTGCCTCTGGCCAGGCTCCCACTTGCCGCGGGGGTGGGATGTTGGGGCTTGGGGGGTGTGTGGGGGGGTGGAGTGTCGGGGACCTGGGAGCAAGTGTCCAGGCTCAACCCGTCCCTGCTGCGCACACAGCCCTTGCTTTCCCCACTCCCGGAAGGGTGCCGAGTCCCACTCCCTGCCCCTTTCGAATTTCCCACTTGGGGAGTCGCCGGCAATGTTGCCAGGGGGTCTGCCTCGTGTGGGCCGAGCCTTTCGGGGCCGCCCTTGTTGGCCCAACCTTGGGGCCAGGTCCCGACCTACAAGGTCTGAGCGGTCCCCAGCCCCAGGTGGTCTCGGTGGAGCCCTGTGGCCCGCAGCCCAGGGACCCCGTGCGGGAAGGCCCCGGGGCCTGTCTCTGCACACAGGAGGACCCGTCCAGCGGGGAGGGAGGCCGAGGAACAGGGCGTCCCCGGGCCGCCAGGTTCCCGGGGAGAAGGGCGGAAAACAGGCCTCGGTCCCCTCTGTCCGGAGGAGGATGGCCCTGTCGAGGGACCGATGCCGGGCCCGTGGGATCAGAACCGACGCCGAGTGGGCATGGAGCCCCTCTGATCCTTGGCACGAGAGGGGCCCGCCGGGATGCCGCGGGGCCTGGGGCCCAGACTCTGTTCGGCGGGAGCCAAGGACAACGAACCCCAGCTCTGACTCTGCCCTGCGGCGAGGCGAGGCCCCAGCGTCCCTCTTCCTCGCCCGGCTCCCGTACCCCATCCCGGGGACATTCGCCCTCCTGTCTGCCAGCTGCTGCCCCTGACCGGGTGGCCGCTGCGGCCTTGCCTTTCCCCACGCCCCACCCCCACCCCCACCCCCACCCCCACCCCCCACCGGTTTTCTTGGTGGCCGGGCCTGGGGCCTCCGACGTGGCCTGGGGTCCCGCGTTCCCCGTGTCCCTGGCCCCGCGGGCCCCCCGCGGGCCCACGTCGCTCGCGCCCGCGGAGTGGGCGACGAGCCGCGGGCCAGACGCCCCCCCGGGCGCGAGCTTCCGCCCCGCGGGCTGGAACGTGAACATGGCGGCCGCCGAGGCCACGCCCCCCGCGGCCCGGGGAGCCCCGCGGGCCCCGCCCCCCGCGGCCCGGGCAGCCCCGCGGGCCTGGCCTCCCGGCCCCCGGGGCTCGTCGGTGGGCGAGCCCGGCCCCAGCGGGATGACACCCGCATCCAGCCCCGGAGTCCTCCGGGCGCCCCGAACGAGCCCGCCCTTCCTCCCATCTCGGGCTTTGCCCACGCGAGCCACGGCCGGGGCCTTGAGGCCCGTGCTCAAAACGCTCCCGCTTGATGGCACTGTTGCTCCACGGATGCCAGCCACCCTTGGGCGCCCGGCCGCTCCCTCCGCCCTTTGCGCGTCAAAAAACGCCAGCGAAGGCCCCGAAGCCCTCCCAGCCCTCCCAGTGGGGTTGGCCGTCCTTGGGGGATTGCGGGGGGCGCGGGGGGCACCCCTCTTTCCTTTCGGGGCTTCTTGTCGGGAGGAGGATGGTACGGAGAAAGACGTCCAGAGGCCTCCATGCCGCTGTGGACCCACCTCCCCATCTCTCTGGGAGCTTTAAGGCCGCCTCTCCTGGCGGCAACGCGGACCCCGCGTCCCCTGCACACTTGCCCGTGGACGTCCCTCCATGAGGGTCTTCTCGGGCTGAAGCCTAGAAATCCTAGAATCCCAGAAAACTGGATTCGTGGCCCGAGGCCCGGCACTACCCCTCTCTCTGCTCCTGGCCTCCTTGCTTCTCCCGCTCTCCTCCAGCTGCCTCAGCTGGCCTCGGGGCTCAGGAGCAGGCCCCAGAAGGAGTAGGCCGCTGAGGCAGCAGGTGGAAGCGACAGGGACCCCGGCAGGTGGCAAGACGGGCAGGCGGACTGCCCGTGCTCCCCGCAGAGCACCTCAGCCAGTCACTCTGTGTCCCCGAGCGCCCCAGGGGGTTTCTGGTGGGGAGCTGGGGAGAGGAGTCCGTGGGACAGGTGGACATCCCACAGGCAGCTGACCCCGGTGAGGCCCCCTTTGTGCGGCAGCCCCTTCTGGGAAGCTCTCCGGGAGCCTGTGTGCCTCCTCTACCCTCCCCGCCCACCGCCCCTCGTTCCTTCGTTCGTTCATTGGTTCTTAAACGCGTACACACAGGGAGGGGTGTGTCTGTGCATGGGGAGGTGTGGGTGGGTGGGTGGGTGTACACGCATACGTGTGTCCGTATGCACGTGTGGGTGTGCACGCGCGCCTGTGTGGGTCCGTAACACGCATGTGTATAATTTCCCTTCCCCTGCCCTTTTCCCCGGAGCCGCCTCGGGGATGCCACTGTGGATGGAAATCCCTCCCAGTCCAAGCCGAAGCCCTCAGCTTAGCGCGCTGACCGCTCCCAGGGTGCCCCTCTGCCTTCTCGCTCCCTGGCCGCCGTGGGAACCCCGTGTCCTCTGGGCTTGCGTGTGCTTCCGGGGCTGAATGCAGATGAAAGCGGACAGACACGGAGGGCCCCTCGGACCCCCGAGGCTCACAAGGGCGTAGTCACAGACCCTCTGTGGCATTTGGCCGCTCTCACAGCTCGTGTGTCCCCGGGGCTCGGCCCCTGCCTGGGGAGTAGACGCCCTGTTCTGCTCCAGCCTCTCCGTTTCTCCTCTGACAGCTCCCCGGGGTGGGTGGGGTGCCCGTGTGTCTGCCTGGGGGCAGGGGCCTGGGTCATCTCCCGTGTCCCCTCTCTTTGGACGCCGGGTAGCTCTTTTCTTTCCTCCTCTCCTCTGCTCTCCTCTCTTGGACCGAACTGGCCGTGAGGCGGCCTGCGGCGTCGTGGCTCCCCAAAAGTGCGAGCGTGCGTGACCGGGGTACGTTTGCCAGCATCCGTGTCCACCCCGAGGAGGAAAGCGGTGGGGTGCATGGGAAGTCGGGCCCGTGCGCTGGATCTGTGTGGGACCAGAGAGGAGACAGCTAGGGCCCGTGTGCCCGCGAGTCAGACGAGCTCGTGGTCAGGCTCTGTGTTTCCGTTTGCGGTGGACGACGACGTGGGCTTGCCGGGATGTCCGTCGACAGCCCGCCGGAGTCCCACACGGGTCCGGAGCCGAGGAGGAAGGCTCTGCGAGCAGGAGCGCCCAGGCGCCAAGGCGCCAAGGCGCCAAGGCCGTGGTTCCCGCGCAAGACAGACGGCGGGGGAAGGCATCCTCGGGGTGCCCCCGGCACGGTTCTGGGCTCTGCGAGGGCTGCTGCTTTCTGAGTGAGATCCGCGCCATCTCCCAAAGACGAGCGGAGGCTGGTTGTGTCCACGCTAACGCTCCTCTCCGGGGCTTTGGTCGACCCGAGAGCTGGGGTGAGGGGTGACGGACAAGACGCTGGAGGTTGCCGGGGCCGGGTGGGTGGTCCCACACCGAGTGAAGGGCGCTCGGCTCTCTCGTTGCAGAGGAGGCCGACCGGAAGGAAAGGAAGGGCAAGGGCAAGGGCAAGGGCAAGGGCAAGGACGACGGAGACGCCGGTCACCCGCGGGCGCTGCTGTTCTGGGTGAGTGCGTGCTCTTTCTTCTCTTCCTTGGCCCTTTCCCCAACCGGTTATTCCGTCCTAGCCAAAAGGCCGTCATTCTGGTATCTCAGCAAGCCTCCAGGAGGAAAGGCTCCCAAGGTAGGCCGGTGGCACGGGGACACGGGCGTGCCCTTGCGCAGTTTTCGGCCGCACTAGAAAAGGGCGTCGAGCGAGGTCCCGGTTGTGGAAGCGGAAGAAAACGTTGGCGCGGGCCAGCGCGTAGATCGTGTGTGTCTATTGCTTAAGGCGATGGATCGGTCCGTGGAACGTGAGGGCGCTGTCCTCCGGGACCAGAGAGAGTGCAGAGGGATTGGGCTCGGGCCTGGAGCATGAGCTGCACCTACACCTGGCCCTGGGCCCGGGTCCGGGCCCGGGCCCGGGCCGGGGCCTACACCCGGACCTTCGCCTGGGCCTGCACCTGCACCTGCACCTGGCACCTGCACCTGCATCTGCATGAGGGCCTGGACTTGGGCCTAGCCGGGGCCTAGCGCCCGGACCGGCGCCCGGACCCGCGCCTGCTGGGCCCTAGGCCCTGGGAAGCCCACTGCCGGTGATTTGCCCATTCCACTCCCCCCCGAGAAGCAGCAGTCCCAGCTGCACGTGGAGAAAGGTCCTTGGAGACCCTTTGGGGCGAACCCGGCCTGTAAGGCCTTTTGCCTCCTTGGCTTTGAGTGGAGCCCTCCCGAGCTCTTCCTGCCGTCATCCCCTGATTGCTCTTGGGCCCAGCTCGCTGCTGCGAGACCCGCCCGCCACCAGCCCAGGGAGGACTTGGGAACCCGCTCTTGCTGGAATGCGGGGCAGGTGCGCGTGCTGGGGGTCGGGGGGTGACGTGGGGCGGGGGGGGTTGAGCCTCGGGGCAGCCCGCCGTGGATCTCCGTGCTCCCCAAGTCTGTCTCTTGACCAGCCGAGGAACGTGAAAGGGTGGAGTCTCCAAGACGGGTACTTCCCTTCTTCCGTGTGCGAACGTCGCACGCACGTGTGTGTGACCCGAAGCCGCAGGTGTTTTCTCTCTTCCTGTCTTCCTTTCTTCTTCCTCCCGTGTCTTCTTGAAACGATCTTGCCATGAGGAAGGACGCCTCCCGTCCTGGCTCAGCACCACTGAAGGCGTCTCCAGGCGGGCTGGCGGCCGTGCGGCGCCGTGGACTGGGGAGGGCAGACGCTGGTGGGCGTTTCTTGGTCAGCGAAGGGCGGACGCAGGGTCCCCGCAGCAAGGGCAGCCAGGGTGGCTTTCCTGCGGCAACTCTGCCTTCAAGAGGAACTTTGTTGGGCAATCCCAAGAGGCCCTCGCGGTCAAATCCGGGGGAAGGCTGGGCATTGAGTCGAGTCCTCGTTCTAGGCTCTAGGTGGCCGCCCCGCCGGCTCGCGTTACCCCCCCCCCCCGCCGCCCCCACAAAGGAGCCTTCGGCCGGCCGTGACTCGCAACCCCCCAACTCCCTCGCCGCGGGGCATGGCTTTCCTGGACAACCACCCAGGGACAGGGACGGGATCCTCCCCCTCTCCCTCTCTGTGCCGCGAGGAAAAGGAGGCGATGGCACCCTCCGGTCTGATTCGTGGCTCCAGTCCCGTCGGATGGCCCGTGGCCGGTGACCAAAAGGAGGTGGTCTGTCGAGAGTCGAGGTTCCCGGAGCCCCGTGCCGCAGGAATCTGCGTGGAAACGTCCGGTCCGTGTGGAAACGTGTCCAGCTGCGTGCCTGAGCGTGCCCGGGGGGCGGTGGGCACAGGAGCATCGCCCCTGACCCGCACACCCATCTCTCCTGGAGCCTGGGTGCGCTCGACCTCCGCTCCACGCTCGGAGGCCCTTTGGGGCTTTCCTTTCTGTCCCTCGGTGAGCTGGAAAGTGTTGCCAGAGCCCGGCCGCGCCACCGTTTCAGAGCTAGAGAAAGAGAGGACCGCGCGCGCTCGCGCTCAGAGAACCCGAGGGGCGGGGAGGGAAGAGGACAGCATCCCGGCCCTCTGGTCTCGTCTCATCTCTTTCCTCGGCCTCGTGCCCGGACCGCTGGGCATCGGGAGTGTGTTCCTTCAGCCACTGTGTGCGGCGACGGCGACTCTGCCCGGTCTCGGCTCTGCTCAGAGCTGACCGGCGCCGAGAGGCCACTTGATGGCAGCGGCACGTGTCCCCGCCACGCGCCCGGGTGTCCCAGAAGGAAAGCGAAAGGCCTCTCCAGTGGCTGCCAGACGCTCCGAGGGCTGATCCCCCCGAATCCTGGGGAGCCTCCGCACAGCCGGGTGTTTCCCGTGGCCGGCCTTCCCGTGTGGGAGTTGTCGGGAGACGGACCCTGAGCCAGGCGGGAGGCCTCTGGGGCGGCGGCCGGCTGCCCTCCCGAGTGACCCGTGTGGCCGAGCGTCCGCGCCTGAACCCCGGGGGTGGGGGTGGGGGGCCGTGGGAGAGAAGAGCCAGGTCCCCTCTCTTGACTCCCCACCCCCCCGCCTCCGCCACCCACCACGCACACACACACCCACCCCCCCCCCCCACCACCACCACCACCACCACCAGCACCACCACCACCACTACCCGGCCAACACTGTCCCTGACCCAACGGTGCCTGTGGGCCGCGGCCCTTTGGCCTCGCGGTCAAGCTGGCCCCTCGGTGACTTGGGAGAACGTGCCCTGCCGTGGTGTGGGGGGGATGGCCTGGGTCCCGTGCCAACACTCGGCGAGTCTGCCAAGGTCTCGGGCAGACCTGGAGAGCCGAGGGTACGCGGCTAGGGACCCGTTGGGGTCCGGCCGCCAGGGCGCTGCGTTGGGGTGTGGTGGCCTTGTGGTCGCGAAGGCAGGCTAAGAGGACCCGACAGAGTCCGGGGCCCTGCAGGATGGAGCGCCAGCCTTCGAGGCGGGCGCCCGCAGCCCCAAAGTGGCCAGGAGGGCCAGCCGCCTTGCCTTAGCCAGGTTGGACACGGCTCGCTGTTTTTTTTTCTTCGGCAAAGGGCGGAGGGAGAGGCCCTGGCGGGTGCCGGGTTGGCATTTCTGGTGCAATGCTGCCATCAAGAGGAAAGGCTTTCGCGGTCCCGCGGACCCTGCACGGTCGCCTCCTGGGGAGGACTGAGCCAGGGAGTGAAGTCGGGGACCAGGGCCGGGGGACCCCTAGGGATTCCAAGCCGCGCCAGGCACGGCGGGGAGGGTCTCGGGCCCTGGCACCTGCAGAGAGGGGCAGCGGGACGAGGCACCGGGCCCGGGCGCCTGGCGGGCCAGGCACAGGAAGCCCAGGCTCGGCGCCCTGGTGGCCGCCATGTCTGGGCGGGACTAGCGGAAGGCGCTGCGAGGAGCCCGGGGCCCTGGGCCTTGGGCAGTGGGCCCCTTCCCCTCGGAGCAAGATCGGGTTCGGCCTGGGCGGGCCCAGGGCCCCCGAAGGCCCTCTGGGCCACGGGGCAGCCCTGCCGACGACCACGGCGGGGCGCTGGAGTCGCGTTGCCACGGGCGGCCTTAGAGGCGGGCCCAGGGCGGTTCTTCTGTGCATGCAGCTCAGAGGTGGCGGCGTGGCAGCCTGGCTACCCGGTGCGGTGCCCAGGGGGCCTGGGGCCCAGCCAGGGCCCGCAGCCGCAGTTCCGAAGGGGACGGCCCTCCCCGGCACGGGGGAGCCAGGGCGGCAGGGGAAGCTAGTCGGCAGTTGGCCGTTGCCGTGCCCTCCCCGGGGGCGTCCAGGCTTCTGGCACAGGCCTGTCCCGAGGGCTCCGGCACCCATCTCCCTCCCTGAGTGGCGAGGAGGACAGAGGAGGAGCGGAGCGAGCAGAGCCCAGCCCAGCGGATGCCCAGGCCGGGCCTTTGCCGACCCTGGCCCTCTTGGCCACCTGCCCCAAGAGGCCCTGAGCCTCCCCTGGGCCATGCGAATGAGTGGCCCTGGCGCCCGCTCCCCCCTGGCTGTCTAGGTCTCGACCCCATGCTTGCCTCTCGGCAGCTGGGGCCGGGCCACCGGCTCTGAAGGCTCTGCCTAAAGCTCACCACTGTCAGGTTGAGAGAGGCCGCCCGGCCAACGCAACCCCCACGGGGCTTGCTGCTCAGGCCAGGGAGCAGGTGCCTGATCCTGGGCACCAGGCCGGCCCTTCCTGCTAGACCCTGACTGTCCCCATAGCTCGCTTCTGGAAGAAGAGCCTCCGGGTTGGCTCCTTCGTGCCTCTGGCCAGGCTCCCACTTGCCGCGGGGGTGGGATGTTGGGGCTTGGGGGGTGTGTGGGGGGGTGGAGTGTCGGGGACCTGGGAGCAAGTGTCCAGGCTCAACCCGTCCCTGCTGCGCACACAGCCCTTGCTTTCCCCACTCCCGGAAGGGTGCCGAGTCCCACTCCCTGCCCCTTTCGAATTTCCCACTTGGGGAGTCGCCGGCAATGTTGCCAGGGGGTCTGCCTCGTGTGGGCCGAGCCTTTCGGGGCCGCCCTTGTTGGCCCAACCTTGGGGCCAGGTCCCGACCTACAAGGTCTGAGCGGTCCCCAGCCCCAGGTGGTCTCGGTGGAGCCCTGTGGCCCGCAGCCCAGGGACCCCGTGCGGGAAGGCCCCGGGGCCTGTCTCTGCACACAGGAGGACCCGTCCAGCGGGGAGGGAGGCCGAGGAACAGGGCGTCCCCGGGCCGCCAGGTTCCCGGGGAGAAGGGCGGAAAACAGGCCTCGGTCCCCTCTGTCCGGAGGAGGATGGCCCTGTCGAGGGACCGATGCCGGGCCCGTGGGATCAGAACCGACGCCGAGTGGGCATGGAGCCCCTCTGATCCTTGGCACGAGAGGGGCCCGCCGGGATGCCGCGGGGCCTGGGGCCCAGACTCTGTTCGGCGGGAGCCAAGGACAACGAACCCCAGCTCTGACTCTGCCCTGCGGCGAGGCGAGGCCCCAGCGTCCCTCTTCCTCGCCCGGCTCCCGTACCCCATCCCGGGGACATTCGCCCTCCTGTCTGCCAGCTGCTGCCCCTGACCGGGTGGCCGCTGCGGCCTTGCCTTTCCCCACGCCCCACCCCCACCCCCACCCCCACCCCCACCCCCCACCGGTTTTCTTGGTGGCCGGGCCTGGGGCCTCCGACGTGGCCTGGGGTCCCGCGTTCCCCGTGTCCCTGGCCCCGCGGGCCCCCCGCGGGCCCACGTCGCTCGCGCCCGCGGAGTGGGCGACGAGCCGCGGGCCAGACGCCCCCCCGGGCGCGAGCTTCCGCCCCGCGGGCTGGAACGTGAACATGGCGGCCGCCGAGGCCACGCCCCCCGCGGCCCGGGGAGCCCCGCGGGCCCCGCCCCCCGCGGCCCGGGCAGCCCCGCGGGCCTGGCCTCCCGGCCCCCGGGGCTCGTCGGTGGGCGAGCCCGGCCCCAGCGGGATGACACCCGCATCCAGCCCCGGAGTCCTCCGAGCGCCCCGAACGAGCCCGCCCTTCCTCCCATCTCGGGCTTTGCCCACGCGAGCCACGGCCGGGGCCTTGAGGCCCGTGCTCAAAACGCTCCCGCTTGATGGCACTGTTGCTCCACGGATGCCAGCCACCCTTGGGCGCCCGGCCGCTCCCTCCGCCCTTTGCGCGTCAAAAAACGCCAGCGAAGGCCCCGAAGCCCTCCCAGCCCTCCCAGTGGGGTTGGCCGTCCTTGGGGGATTGCGGGGGGCGCGGGGGGCACCCCTCTTTCCTTTCGGGGCTTCTTGTCGGGAGGAGGATGGTACGGAGAAAGACGTCCAGAGGCCTCCATGCCGCTGTGGACCCACCTCCCCATCTCTCTGGGAGCTTTAAGGCCGCCTCTCCTGGCGGCAACGCGGACCCCGCGTCCCCTGCACACTTGCCCGTGGACGTCCCTCCATGAGGGTCTTCTCGGGCTGAAGCCTAGAAATCCTAGAATCCCAGAAAACTGGATTCGTGGCCCGAGGCCCGGCACTACCCCTCTCTCTGCTCCTGGCCTCCTTGCTTCTCCCGCTCTCCTCCAGCTGCCTCAGCTGGCCTCGGGGCTCAGGAGCAGGCCCCAGAAGGAGTAGGCCGCTGAGGCAGCAGGTGGAAGCGACAGGGACCCCGGCAGGTGGCAAGACGGGCAGGCGGACTGCCCGTGCTCCCCGCAGAGCACCTCAGCCAGTCACTCTGTGTCCCCGAGCGCCCCAGGGGGTTTCTGGTGGGGAGCTGGGGAGAGGAGTCCGTGGGACAGGTGGACATCCCACAGGCAGCTGACCCCGGTGAGGCCCCCTTTGTGCGGCAGCCCCTTCTGGGAAGCTCTCCGGGAGCCTGTGTGCCTCCTCTACCCTCCCCGCCCACCGCCCCTCGTTCCTTCGTTCGTTCATTGGTTCTTAAACGCGTACACACAGGGAGGGGTGTGTCTGTGCATGGGGAGGTGTGGGTGGGTGGGTGGGTGTACACGCATACGTGTGTCCGTATGCACGTGTGGGTGTGCACGCGCGCCTGTGTGGGTCCGTAACACGCATGTGTATAATTTCCCTTCCCCTGCCCTTTTCCCCGGAGCCGCCTCGGGGATGCCACTGTGGATGGAAATCCCTCCCAGTCCAAGCCGAAGCCCTCAGCTTAGCGCGCTGACCGCTCCCAGGGTGCCCCTCTGCCTTCTCGCTCCCTGGCCGCCGTGGGAACCCCGTGTCCTCTGGGCTTGCGTGTGCTTCCGGGGCTGAATGCAGATGAAAGCGGACAGACACGGAGGGCCCCTCGGACCCCCGAGGCTCACAAGGGCGTAGTCACAGACCCTCTGTGGCATTTGGCCGCTCTCACAGCTCGTGTGTCCCCGGGGCTCGGCCCCTGCCTGGGGAGTAGACGCCCTGTTCTGCTCCAGCCTCTCCGTTTCTCCTCTGACAGCTCCCCGGGGTGGGTGGGGTGCCCGTGTGTCTGCCTGGGGGCAGGGGCCTGGGTCATCTCCCGTGTCCCCTCTCTTTGGACGCCGGGTAGCTCTTTTCTTTCCTCCTCTCCTCTGCTCTCCTCTCTTGGACCGAACTGGCCGTGAGGCGGCCTGCGGCGTCGTGGCTCCCCAAAAGTGCGAGCGTGCGTGACCGGGGTACGTTTGCCAGCATCCGTGTCCACCCCGAGGAGGAAAGCGGTGGGGTGCATGGGAAGTCGGGCCCGTGCGCTGGATCTGTGTGGGACCAGAGAGGAGACAGCTAGGGCCCGTGTGCCCGCGAGTCAGACGAGCTCGTGGTCAGGCTCTGTGTTTCCGTTTGCGGTGGACGACGACGTGGGCTTGCCGGGATGTCCGTCGACAGCCCGCCGGAGTCCCACACGGGTCCGGAGCCGAGGAGGAAGGCTCTGCGAGCACGAGCGCCCAGGCGCCAAGGCCGTGGTTCCCGCGCAAGACAGACGGCGGGGGAAGGCATCCTCGAGGTGCCCCCGGCACGGTTCTGGGCTCTGCGAGGGCTGCTGCTTTCTGAGTGAGATCCGCGCCATCTCCCAAAGACGAGCGGAGGCTGGTTGTGTCCACGCTAACGCTCCTCTCCGGGGCTTTGGTCGACCCGAGAGCTGGGGTGAGGGGTGACGGACAAGACGCTGGAGGTTGCCGGGGCCGGGTGGGTGGTCCCACACCGAGTGAAGGGCGCTCGGCTCTCTCGTTGCAGAGGAGGCCGACCGGAAGGAAAGGAAGGGCAAGGGCAAGGGCAAGGGCAAGGGCAAGGGCAAGGACGACGGAGACGCCGGTCACCCGCGGGCGCTGCTGTTCTGGGTGAGTGCGTGCTCTTTCTTCTCTTCCTTGGCCCTTTCCCCAACCGGTTATTCCGTCCTAGCCAAAAGGCCGTCATTCTGGTATCTCAGCAAGCCTCCAGGAGGAAAGGCTCCCAAGGTAGGCCGGTGGCACGGGGACACGGGCGTGCCCTTGCGCAGTTTTCGGCCGCACTAGAAAAGGGCGTCGAGCGAGGTCCCGGTTGTGGAAGCGGAAGAAAACGTTGGCGCGGGCCAGCGCGTAGATCGTGTGTGTCTATTGCTTAAGGCGATGGATCGGTCCGTGGAACGTGAGGGCGCTGTCCTCCGGGACCAGAGAGAGTGCAGAGGGATTGGGCTCGGGCCTGGAGCATGAGCTGCACCTACACCTGGCCCTGGGCCCGGGTCCGGGCCCGGGCCCGGGCCGGGGCCTACACCCGGACCTTCGCCTGGGCCTGCACCTGCACCTGCACCTGGCACCTGCACCTGCATCTGCATGAGGGCCTGGACTTGGGCCTAGCCGGGGCCTAGCGCCCGGACCGGCGCCCGGACCCGCGCCTGCTGGGCCCTAGGCCCTGGGAAGCCCACTGCCGGTGATTTGCCCATTCCACTCCCCCCCGAGAAGCAGCAGTCCCAGCTGCACGTGGAGAAAGGTCCTTGGAGACCCTTTGGGGCGAACCCGGCCTGTAAGGCCTTTTGCCTCCTTGGCTTTGAGTGGAGCCCTCCCGAGCTCTTCCTGCCGTCATCCCCTGATTGCTCTTGGGCCCAGCTCGCTGCTGCGAGACCCGCCCGCCACCAGCCCAGGGAGGACTTGGGAACCCGCTCTTGCTGGAATGCGGGGCAGGTGCGCGTGCTGGGGGTCGGGGGGTGACGTGGGGCGGGGGGGGTTGAGCCTCGGGGCAGCCCGCCGTGGATCTCCGTGCTCCCCAAGTCTGTCTCTTGACCAGCCGAGGAACGTGAAAGGGTGGAGTCTCCAAGACGGGTACTTCCCTTCTTCCGTGTGCGAACGTCGCACGCACGTGTGTGTGACCCGAAGCCGCAGGTGTTTTCTCTCTTCCTGTCTTCCTTTCTTCTTCCTCCCGTGTCTTCTTGAAACGATCTTGCCATGAGGAAGGACGCCTCCCGTCCTGGCTCAGCACCACTGAAGGCGTCTCCAGGCGGGCTGGCGGCCGTGCGGCGCCGTGGACTGGGGAGGGCAGACGCTGGTGGGCGTTTCTTGGTCAGCGAAGGGCGGACGCAGGGTCCCCGCAGCAAGGGCAGCCAGGGTGGCTTTCCTGCGGCAACTCTGCCTTCAAGAGGAACTTTGTTGGGCAATCCCAAGAGGCCCTCGCGGTCAAATCCGGGGGAAGGCTGGGCATTGAGTCGAGTCCTCGTTCTAGGCTCTAGGTGGCCGCCCCGCCGGCTCGCGTTACCCCCCCCCCCCCCGCCGCCCCCACAAAGGAGCCTTCGGCCGGCCGTGACTCGCAACCCCCCAACTCCCTCGCCGCGGGGCATGGCTTTCCTGGACAACCACCCAGGGACAGGGACGGGATCCTCCCCCTCTCCCTCTCTGTGCCGCGAGGAAAAGGAGGCGATGGCACCCTCCGGTCTGATTCGTGGCTCCAGTCCCGTCGGATGGCCCGTGGCCGGTGACCAAAAGGAGGTGGTCTGTCGAGAGTCGAGGTTCCCGGAGCCCCGTGCCGCAGGAATCTGCGTGGAAACGTCCGGTCCGTGTGGAAACGTGTCCAGCTGCGTGCCTGAGCGTGCCCGGGGGGCGGTGGGCACAGGAGCATCGCCCCTGACCCGCACACCCATCTCTCCTGGAGCCTGGGTGCGCTCGACCTCCGCTCCACGCTCGGAGGCCCTTTGGGGCTTTCCTTTCTGTCCCTCGGTGAGCTGGAAAGTGTTGCCAGAGCCCGGCCGCGCCACCGTTTCAGAGCTAGAGAAAGAGAGGACCGCGCGCGCTCGCGCTCAGAGAACCCGAGGGGCGGGGAGGGAAGAGGACAGCATCCCGGCCCTCTGGTCTCGTCTCATCTCTTTCCTCGGCCTCGTGCCCGGACCGCTGGGCATCGGGAGTGTGTTCCTTCAGCCACTGTGTGCGGCGACGGCGACTCTGCCCGGTCTCGGCTCTGCTCAGAGCTGACCGGCGCCGAGAGGCCACTTGATGGCAGCGGCACGTGTCCCCGCCACGCGCCCGGGTGTCCCAGAAGGAAAGCGGAAGGCCTCTCCAGTGGCTGCCAGACGCTCCGAGGGCTGATCCCCCCGAATCCTGGGGAGCCTCCGCACAGCCGGGTGTTTCCCGTGGCCGGCCTTCCCGTGTGGGAGTTGTCGGGAGACGGACCCTGAGCCAGGCGGGAGGCCTCTGGGGCGGCGGCCGGCTGCCCTCCCGAGTGACCCGTGTGGCCGAGCGTCCGCGCCTGAACCCCGGGGGTGGGGGTGGGGGGCCGTGGGAGAGAAGAGCCAGGTCCCCTCTCTTGACTCCCCACCCCCCCGCCTCCGCCACCCACCACGCACACACACACCCACCCCCCCCCCCCCCCCACCACCACCACCACCACCAGCACCACCACCACCACTACCCGGCCAACACTGTCCCTGACCCAACGGTGCCTGTGGGCCGCGGCCCTTTGGCCTCGCGGTCAAGCTGGCCCCTCGGTGACTTGGGAGAACGTGCCCTGCCGTGGTGTGGGGGGGATGGCCTGGGTCCCGTGCCAACACTCGGCGAGTCTGCCAAGGTCTCGGGCAGACCTGGAGAGCCGAGGGTACGCGGCTAGGGACCCGTTGGGGTCCGGCCGCCAGGGCGCTGCGTTGGGGTGTGGTGGCCTTGTGGTCGCGAAGGCAGGCTAAGAGGACCCGACAGAGTCCGGGGCCCTGCAGGATGGAGCGCCAGCCTTCGAGGCGGGCGCCCGCAGCCCCAAAGTGGCCAGGAGGGCCAGCCGCCTTGCCTTAGCCAGGTTGGACACGGCTCGCTGTTTTTTTTTCTTCGGCAAAGGGCGGAGGGAGAGGCCCTGGCGGGTGCCGGGTTGGCATTTCTGGTGCAATGCTGCCATCAAGAGGAAAGGCTTTCGCGGTCCCGCGGACCCTGCACGGTCGCCTCCTGGGGAGGACTGAGCCAGGGAGTGAAGTCGGGGACCAGGGCCGGGGGACCCCTAGGGATTCCAAGCCGCGCCAGGCACGGCGGGGAGGGTCTCGGGCCCTGGCACCTGCAGAGAGGGGCAGCGGGACGAGGCACCGGGCCCGGGCGCCTGGCGGGCCAGGCACAGGAAGCCCAGGCTCGGCGCCCTGGTGGCCGCCATGTCTGGGCGGGACTAGCGGAAGGCGCTGCGAGGAGCCCGGGGCCCTGGGCCTTGGGCAGTGGGCCCCTTCCCCTCGGAGCAAGATCGGGTTCGGCCTGGGCGGGCCCAGGGCCCCCGAAGGCCCTCTGGGCCACGGGGCAGCCCTGCCGACGACCACGGCGGGGCGCTGGAGTCGCGTTGCCACGGGCGGCCTTAGAGGCGGGCCCAGGGCGGTTCTTCTGTGCATGCAGCTCAGAGGTGGCGGCGTGGCAGCCTGGCTACCCGGTGCGGTGCCCAGGGGGCCTGGGGCCCAGCCAGGGCCCGCAGCCGCAGTTCCGAAGGGGACGGCCCTCCCCGGCACGGGGGAGCCAGGGCGGCAGGGGAAGCTAGTCGGCAGTTGGCCGTTGCCGTGCCCTCCCCGGGGGCGTCCAGGCTTCTGGCACAGGCCTGTCCCGAGGGCTCCGGCACCCATCTCCCTCCCTGAGTGGCGAGGAGGACAGAGGAGGAGCGGAGCGAGCAGAGCCCAGCCCAGCGGATGCCCAGGCCGGGCCTTTGCCGACCCTGGCCCTCTTGGCCACCTGCCCCAAGAGGCCCTGAGCCTCCCCTGGGCCATGCGAATGAGTGGCCCTGGCGCCCGCTCCCCCCTGGCTGTCTAGGTCTCGACCCCATGCTTGCCTCTCGGCAGCTGGGGCCGGGCCACCGGCTCTGAAGGCTCTGCCTAAAGCTCACCACTGTCAGGTTGAGAGAGGCCGCCCGGCCAACGCAACCCCCACGGGGCTTGCTGCTCAGGCCAGGGAGCAGGTGCCTGATCCTGGGCACCAGGCCGGCCCTTCCTGCTAGACCCTGACTGTCCCCATAGCTCGCTTCTGGAAGAAGAGCCTCCGGGTTGGCTCCTTCGTGCCTCTGGCCAGGCTCCCACTTGCCGCGGGGGTGGGATGTTGGGGCTTGGGGGGTGTGTGGGGGGGTGGAGTGTCGGGGACCTGGGAGCAAGTGTCCAGGCTCAACCCGTCCCTGCTGCGCACACAGCCCTTGCTTTCCCCACTCCCGGAAGGGTGCCGAGTCCCACTCCCTGCCCCTTTCGAATTTCCCACTTGGGGAGTCGCCGGCAATGTTGCCAGGGGGTCTGCCTCGTGTGGGCCGAGCCTTTCGGGGCCGCCCTTGTTGGCCCAACCTTGGGGCCAGGTCCCGACCTACAAGGTCTGAGCGGTCCCCAGCCCCAGGTGGTCTCGGTGGAGCCCTGTGGCCCGCAGCCCAGGGACCCCGTGCGGGAAGGCCCCGGGGCCTGTCTCTGCACACAGGAGGACCCGTCCAGCGGGGAGGGAGGCCGAGGAACAGGGCGTCCCCGGGCCGCCAGGTTCCCGGGGAGAAGGGCGGAAAACAGGCCTCGGTCCCCTCTGTCCGGAGGAGGATGGCCCTGTCGAGGGACCGATGCCGGGCCCGTGGGATCAGAACCGACGCCGAGTGGGCATGGAGCCCCTCTGATCCTTGGCACGAGAGGGGCCCGCCGGGATGCCGCGGGGCCTGGGGCCCAGACTCTGTTCGGCGGGAGCCAAGGACAACGAACCCCAGCTCTGACTCTGCCCTGCGGCGAGGCGAGGCCCCAGCGTCCCTCTTCCTCGCCCGGCTCCCGTACCCCATCCCGGGGACATTCGCCCTCCTGTCTGCCAGCTGCTGCCCCTGACCGGGTGGCCGCTGCGGCCTTGCCTTTCCCCACGCCCCACCCCCACCCCCACCCCCACCCCCCACCGGTTTTCTTGGTGGCCGGGCCTGGGGCCTCCGACGTGGCCTGGGGTCCCGCGTTCCCCGTGTCCCTGGCCCCGCGGGCCCCCCGCGGGCCCACGTCGCTCGCGCCCGCGGAGTGGGCGACGAGCCGCGGGCCAGACGCCCCCCCGGGCGCGAGCTTCCGCCCCGCGGGCTGGAACGTGAACATGGCGGCCGCCGAGGCCACGCCCCCCGCGGCCCGGGGAGCCCCGCGGGCCCCGCCCCCCGCGGCCCGGGCAGCCCCGCGGGCCTGGCCTCCCGGCCCCCGGGGCTCGTCGGTGGGCGAGCCCGGCCCCAGCGGGATGACACCCGCATCCAGCCCCGGAGTCCTCCGAGCGCCCCGAACGAGCCCGCCCTTCCTCCCATCTCGGGCTTTGCCCACGCGAGCCACGGCCGGGGCCTTGAGGCCCGTGCTCAAAACGCTCCCGCTTGATGGCACTGTTGCTCCACGGATGCCAGCCACCCTTGGGCGCCCGGCCGCTCCCTCCGCCCTTTGCGCGTCAAAAAACGCCAGCGAAGGCCCCGAAGCCCTCCCAGCCCTCCCAGTGGGGTTGGCCGTCCTTGGGGGATTGCGGGGGGCGCGGGGGGCACCCCTCTTTCCTTTCGGGGCTTCTTGTCGGGAGGAGGATGGTACGGAGAAAGACGTCCAGAGGCCTCCATGCCGCTGTGGACCCACCTCCCCATCTCTCTGGGAGCTTTAAGGCCGCCTCTCCTGGCGGCAACGCGGACCCCGCGTCCCCTGCACACTTGCCCGTGGACGTCCCTCCATGAGGGTCTTCTCGGGCTGAAGCCTAGAAATCCTAGAATCCCAGAAAACTGGATTCGTGGCCCGAGGCCCGGCACTACCCCTCTCTCTGCTCCTGGCCTCCTTGCTTCTCCCGCTCTCCTCCAGCTGCCTCAGCTGGCCTCGGGGCTCAGGAGCAGGCCCCAGAAGGAGTAGGCCGCTGAGGCAGCAGGTGGAAGCGACAGGGACCCCGGCAGGTGGCAAGACGGGCAGGCGGACTGCCCGTGCTCCCCGCAGAGCACCTCAGCCAGTCACTCTGTGTCCCTGAGCGCCCCAGGGGGTTTCTGGTGGGGAGCTGGGGAGAGGAGTCCGTGGGACAGGTGGACATCCCACAGGCAGCTGACCCCGGTGAGGCCCCCTTTGTGCGGCAGCCCCTTCTGGGAAGCTCTCCGGGAGCCTGTGTGCCTCCTCTACCCTCCCCGCCCACCGCCCCTCGTTCCTTCGTTCGTTCATTGGTTCTTAAACGCGTACACACAGGGAGGGGTGTGTCTGTGCATGGGGAGGTGTGGGTGGGTGGGTGGGTGTACACGCATACGTGTGTCCGTATGCACGTGTGGGTGTGCACGCGCGCCTGTGTGGGTCCGTAACACGCATGTGTATAATTTCCCTTCCCCTGCCCTTTTCCCCGGAGCCGCCTCGGGGATGCCACTGTGGATGGAAATCCCTCCCAGTCCAAGCCGAAGCCCTCAGCTTAGCGCGCTGACCGCTCCCAGGGTGCCCCTCTGCCTTCTCGCTCCCTGGCCGCCGTGGGAACCCCGTGTCCTCTGGGCTTGCGTGTGCTTCCGGGGCTGAATGCAGATGAAAGCGGACAGACACGGAGGGCCCCTCGGACCCCCGAGGCTCACAAGGGCGTAGTCACAGACCCTCTGTGGCATTTGGCCGCTCTCACAGCTCGTGTGTCCCCGGGGCTCGGCCCCTGCCTGGGGAGTAGACGCCCTGTTCTGCTCCAGCCTCTCCGTTTCTCCTCTGACAGCTCCCCGGGGTGGGTGGGGTGCCCGTGTGTCTGCCTGGGGGCAGGGGCCTGGGTCATCTCCCGTGTCCCCTCTCTTTGGACGCCGGGTAGCTCTTTTCTTTCCTCCTCTCCTCTGCTCTCCTCTCTTGGACCGAACTGGCCGTGAGGCGGCCTGCGGCGTCGTGGCTCCCCAAAAGTGCGAGCGTGCGTGACCGGGGTACGTTTGCCAGCATCCGTGTCCACCCCGAGGAGGAAAGCGGTGGGGTGCATGGGAAGTCGGGCCCGTGCGCTGGATCTGTGTGGGACCAGAGAGGAGACAGCTAGGGCCCGTGTGCCCGCGAGTCAGACGAGCTCGTGGTCAGGCTCTGTGTTTCCGTTTGCGGTGGACGACGACGTGGGCTTGCCGGGATGTCCGTCGACAGCCCGCCGGAGTCCCACACGGGTCCGGAGCCGAGGAGGAAGGCTCTGCGAGCACGAGCGCCCAGGCGCCAAGGCGCCAAGGCGCCAAGGCCGTGGTTCCCGCGCAAGACAGACGGCGGGGGAAGGCATCCTCGGGGTGCCCCCGGCACGGTTCTGGGCTCTGCGAGGGCTGCTGCTTTCTGAGTGAGATCCGCGCCATCTCCCAAAGACGAGCGGAGGCTGGTTGTGTCCACGCTAACGCTCCTCTCCGGGGCTTTGGTCGACCCGAGAGCTGGGGTGAGGGGTGACGGACAAGACGCTGGAGGTTGCCGGGGCCGGGTGGGTGGTCCCACACCGAGTGAAGGGCGCTCGGCTCTCTCGTTGCAGAGGAGGCCGACCGGAAGGAAAGGAAGGGCAAGGGCAAGGGCAAGGGCAAGGGCAAGGACGACGGAGACGCCGGTCACCCGCGGGCGCTGCTGTTCTGGGTGAGTGCGTGCTCTTTCTTCTCTTCCTTGGCCCTTTCCCCAACCGGTTATTCCGTCCTAGCCAAAAGGCCGTCATTCTGGTATCTCAGCAAGCCTCCAGGAGGAAAGGCTCCCAAGGTAGGCCGGTGGCACGGGGACACGGGCGTGCCCTTGCGCAGTTTTCGGCCGCACTAGAAAAGGGCGTCGAGCGAGGTCCCGGTTGTGGAAGCGGAAGAAAACGTTGGCGCGGGCCAGCGCGTAGATCGTGTGTGTCTATTGCTTAAGGCGATGGATCGGTCCGTGGAACGTGAGGGCGCTGTCCTCCGGGACCAGAGAGAGTGCAGAGGGATTGGGCTCGGGCCTGGAGCATGAGCTGCACCTACACCTGGCCCTGGGCCCGGGTCCGGGCCCGGGCCCGGGCCGGGGCCTACACCCGGACCTTCGCCTGGGCCTGCACCTGCACCTGCACCTGGCACCTGCACCTGCATCTGCATGAGGGCCTGGACTTGGGCCTAGCCGGGGCCTAGCGCCCGGACCGGCGCCCGGACCCGCGCCTGCTGGGCCCTAGGCCCTGGGAAGCCCACTGCCGGTGATTTGCCCATTCCACTCCCCCCCGAGAAGCAGCAGTCCCAGCTGCACGTGGAGAAAGGTCCTTGGAGACCCTTTGGGGCGAACCCGGCCTGTAAGGCCTTTTGCCTCCTTGGCTTTGAGTGGAGCCCTCCCGAGCTCTTCCTGCCGTCATCCCCTGATTGCTCTTGGGCCCAGCTCGCTGCTGCGAGACCCGCCCGCCACCAGCCCAGGGAGGACTTGGGAACCCGCTCTTGCTGGAATGCGGGGCAGGTGCGCGTGCTGGGGGTCGGGGGGTGACGTGGGGCGGGGGGGGTTGAGCCTCGGGGCAGCCCGCCGTGGATCTCCGTGCTCCCCAAGTCTGTCTCTTGACCAGCCGAGGAACGTGAAAGGGTGGAGTCTCCAAGACGGGTACTTCCCTTCTTCCGTGTGCGAACGTCGCATGCACGTGTGTGTGACCCGAAGCCGCAGGTGTTTTCTCTCTTCCTGTCTTCCTTTCTTCTTCCTCCCGTGTCTTCTTGAAACGATCTTGCCATGAGGAAGGACGCCTCCCGTCCTGGCTCAGCACCACTGAAGGCGTCTCCAGGCGGGCTGGCGGCCGTGCGGCGCCGTGGACTGGGGAGGGCAGACGCTGGTGGGCGTTTCTTGGTCAGCGAAGGGCGGACGCAGGGTCCCCGCAGCAAGGGCAGCCAGGGTGGCTTTCCTGCGGCAACTCTGCCTTCAAGAGGAACTTTGTTGGGCAATCCCAAGAGGCCCTCGCGGTCAAATCCGGGGGAAGGCTGGGCATTGAGTCGAGTCCTCGTTCTAGGCTCTAGGTGGCCGCCCCGCCGGCTCGCGTTACCCCCCCCCCCCCCCGCCGCCCCCACAAAGGAGCCTTCGGCCGGCCGTGACTCGCAACCCCCCAACTCCCTCGCCGCGGGGCATGGCTTTCCTGGACAACCACCCAGGGACAGGGACGGGATCCTCCCCCTCTCCCTCTCTGTGCCGCGAGGAAAAGGAGGCGATGGCACCCTCCGGTCTGATTCGTGGCTCCAGTCCCGTCGGATGGCCCGTGGCCGGTGACCAAAAGGAGGTGGTCTGTCGAGAGTCGAGGTTCCCGGAGCCCCGTGCCGCAGGAATCTGCGTGGAAACGTCCGGTCCGTGTGGAAACGTGTCCAGCTGCGTGCCTGAGCGTGCCCGGGGGGCGGTGGGCACAGGAGCATCGCCCCTGACCCGCACACCCATCTCTCCTGGAGCCTGGGTGCGCTCGACCTCCGCTCCACGCTCGGAGGCCCTTTGGGGCTTTCCTTTCTGTCCCTCGGTGAGCTGGAAAGTGTTGCCAGAGCCCGGCCGCGCCACCGTTTCAGAGCTAGAGAAAGAGAGGACCGCGCGCGCTCGCGCTCAGAGAACCCGAGGGGCGGGGAGGGAAGAGGACAGCATCCCGGCCCTCTGGTCTCGTCTCATCTCTTTCCTCGGCCTCGTGCCCGGACCGCTGGGCATCGGGAGTGTGTTCCTTCAGCCACTGTGTGCGGCGACGGCGACTCTGCCCGGTCTCGGCTCTGCTCAGAGCTGACCGGCGCCGAGAGGCCACTTGATGGCAGCGGCACGTGTCCCCGCCACGCGCCCGGGTGTCCCAGAAGGAAAGCGGAAGGCCTCTCCAGTGGCTGCCAGACGCTCCGAGGGCTGATCCCCCCGAATCCTGGGGAGCCTCCGCACAGCCGGGTGTTTCCCGTGGCCGGCCTTCCCGTGTGGGAGTTGTCGGGAGACGGACCCTGAGCCAGGCGGGAGGCCTCTGGGGCGGCGGCCGGCTGCCCTCCCGAGTGACCCGTGTGGCCGAGCGTCCGCGCCTGAACCCCGGGGGTGGGGGTGGGGGGCCGTGGGAGAGAAGAGCCAGGTCCCCTCTCTTGACTCCCCACCCCCCCGCCTCCGCCACCCACCACGCACACACACACCCACCCCCCCCCCCCCACCACCACCACCACCACCACCAGCACCACCACCACCACTACCCGGCCAACACTGTCCCTGACCCAACGGTGCCTGTGGGCCGCGGCCCTTTGGCCTCGCGGTCAAGCTGGCCCCTCGGTGACTTGGGAGAACGTGCCCTGCCGTGGTGTGGGGGGGATGGCCTGGGTCCCGTGCCAACACTCGGCGAGTCTGCCAAGGTCTCGGGCAGACCTGGAGAGCCGAGGGTACGCGGCTAGGGACCCGTTGGGGTCCGGCCGCCAGGGCGCTGCGTTGGGGTGTGGTGGCCTTGTGGTCGCGAAGGCAGGCTAAGAGGACCCGACAGAGTCCGGGGCCCTGCAGGATGGAGCGCCAGCCTTCGAGGCGGGCGCCCGCAGCCCCAAAGTGGCCAGGAGGGCCAGCCGCCTTGCCTTAGCCAGGTTGGACACGGCTCGCTGTTTTTTTTTCTTCGGCAAAGGGCGGAGGGAGAGGCCCTGGCGGGTGCCGGGTTGGCATTTCTGGTGCAATGCTGCCATCAAGAGGAAAGGCTTTCGCGGTCCCGCGGACCCTGCACGGTCGCCTCCTGGGGAGGACTGAGCCAGGGAGTGAAGTCGGGGACCAGGGCCGGGGGACCCCTAGGGATTCCAAGCCGCGCCAGGCACGGCGGGGAGGGTCTCGGGCCCTGGCACCTGCAGAGAGGGGCAGCGGGACGAGGCACCGGGCCCGGGCGCCTGGCGGGCCAGGCACAGGAAGCCCAGGCTCGGCGCCCTGGTGGCCGCCATGTCTGGGCGGGACTAGCGGAAGGCGCTGCGAGGAGCCCGGGGCCCTGGGCCTTGGGCAGTGGGCCCCTTCCCCTCGGAGCAAGATCGGGTTCGGCCTGGGCGGGCCCAGGGCCCCCGAAGGCCCTCTGGGCCACGGGGCAGCCCTGCCGACGACCACGGCGGGGCGCTGGAGTCGCGTTGCCACGGGCGGCCTTAGAGGCGGGCCCAGGGCGGTTCTTCTGTGCATGCAGCTCAGAGGTGGCGGCGTGGCAGCCTGGCTACCCGGTGCGGTGCCCAGGGGGCCTGGGGCCCAGCCAGGGCCCGCAGCCGCAGTTCCGAAGGGGACGGCCCTCCCCGGCACGGGGGAGCCAGGGCGGCAGGGGAAGCTAGTCGGCAGTTGGCCGTTGCCGTGCCCTCCCCGGGGGCGTCCAGGCTTCTGGCACAGGCCTGTCCCGAGGGCTCCGGCACCCATCTCCCTCCCTGAGTGGCGAGGAGGACAGAGGAGGAGCGGAGCGAGCAGAGCCCAGCCCAGCGGATGCCCAGGCCGGGCCTTTGCCGACCCTGGCCCTCTTGGCCACCTGCCCCAAGAGGCCCTGAGCCTCCCCTGGGCCATGCGAATGAGTGGCCCTGGCGCCCGCTCCCCCCTGGCTGTCTAGGTCTCGACCCCATGCTTGCCTCTCGGCAGCTGGGGCCGGGCCACCGGCTCTGAAGGCTCTGCCTAAAGCTCACCACTGTCAGGTTGAGAGAGGCCGCCCGGCCAACGCAACCCCCACGGGGCTTGCTGCTCAGGCCAGGGAGCAGGTGCCTGATCCTGGGCACCAGGCCGGCCCTTCCTGCTAGACCCTGACTGTCCCCATAGCTCGCTTCTGGAAGAAGAGCCTCCGGGTTGGCTCCTTCGTGCCTCTGGCCAGGCTCCCACTTGCCGCGGGGGTGGGATGTTGGGGCTTGGGGGGTGTGTGGGGGGGTGGAGTGTCGGGGACCTGGGAGCAAGTGTCCAGGCTCAACCCGTCCCTGCTGCGCACACAGCCCTTGCTTTCCCCACTCCCGGAAGGGTGCCGAGTCCCACTCCCTGCCCCTTTCGAATTTCCCACTTGGGGAGTCGCCGGCAATGTTGCCAGGGGGTCTGCCTCGTGTGGGCCGAGCCTTTCGGGGCCGCCCTTGTTGGCCCAACCTTGGGGCCAGGTCCCGACCTACAAGGTCTGAGCGGTCCCCAGCCCCAGGTGGTCTCGGTGGAGCCCTGTGGCCCGCAGCCCAGGGACCCCGTGCGGGAAGGCCCCGGGGCCTGTCTCTGCACACAGGAGGACCCGTCCAGCGGGGAGGGAGGCCGAGGAACAGGGCGTCCCCGGGCCGCCAGGTTCCCGGGGAGAAGGGCGGAAAACAGGCCTCGGTCCCCTCTGTCCGGAGGAGGATGGCCCTGTCGAGGGACCGATGCCGGGCCCGTGGGATCAGAACCGACGCCGAGTGGGCATGGAGCCCCTCTGATCCTTGGCACGAGAGGGGCCCGCCGGGATGCCGCGGGGCCTGGGGCCCAGACTCTGTTCGGCGGGAGCCAAGGACAACGAACCCCAGCTCTGACTCTGCCCTGCGGCGAGGCGAGGCCCCAGCGTCCCTCTTCCTCGCCCGGCTCCCGTACCCCATCCCGGGGACATTCGCCCTCCTGTCTGCCAGCTGCTGCCCCTGACCGGGTGGCCGCTGCGGCCTTGCCTTTCCCCACGCCCCACCCCCACCCCCACCCCCACCCCCACCCCCCACCGGTTTTCTTGGTGGCCGGGCCTGGGGCCTCCGACGTGGCCTGGGGTCCCGCGTTCCCCGTGTCCCTGGCCCCGCGGGCCCCCCGCGGGCCCACGTCGCTCGCGCCCGCGGAGTGGGCGACGAGCCGCGGGCCAGACGCCCCCCCGGGCGCGAGCTTCCGCCCCGCGGGCTGGAACGTGAACATGGCGGCCGCCGAGGCCACGCCCCCCGCGGCCCGGGGAGCCCCGCGGGCCCCGCCCCCCGCGGCCCGGGCAGCCCCGCGGGCCTGGCCTCCCGGCCCCCGGGGCTCGTCGGTGGGCGAGCCCGGCCCCAGCGGGATGACACCCGCATCCAGCCCCGGAGTCCTCCGAGCGCCCCGAACGAGCCCGCCCTTCCTCCCATCTCGGGCTTTGCCCACGCGAGCCACGGCCGGGGCCTTGAGGCCCGTGCTCAAAACGCTCCCGCTTGATGGCACTGTTGCTCCACGGATGCCAGCCACCCTTGGGCGCCCGGCCGCTCCCTCCGCCCTTTGCGCGTCAAAAAACGCCAGCGAAGGCCCCGAAGCCCTCCCAGCCCTCCCAGTGGGGTTGGCCGTCCTTGGGGGATTGCGGGGTGCGCGGGGGGCACCCCTCTTTCCTTTCGGGGCTTCTTGTCGGGAGGAGGATGGTACGGAGAAAGACGTCCAGAGGCCTCCATGCCGCTGTGGACCCACCTCCCCATCTCTCTGGGAGCTTTAAGGCCGCCTCTCCTGGCGGCAACGCGGACCCCGCGTCCCCTGCACACTTGCCCGTGGACGTCCCTCCATGAGGGTCTTCTCGGGCTGAAGCCTAGAAATCCTAGAATCCCAGAAAACTGGATTCGTGGCCCGAGGCCCGGCACTACCCCTCTCTCTGCTCCTGGCCTCCTTGCTTCTCCCGCTCTCCTCCAGCTGCCTCAGCTGGCCTCGGGGCTCAGGAGCAGGCCCCAGAAGGAGTAGGCCGCTGAGGCAGCAGGTGGAAGCGACAGGGACCCCGGCAGGTGGCAAGACGGGCAGGCGGACTGCCCGTGCTCCCCGCAGAGCACCTCAGCCAGTCACTCTGTGTCCCTGAGCGCCCCAGGGGGTTTCTGGTGGGGAGCTGGGGAGAGGAGTCCGTGGGACAGGTGGACATCCCACAGGCAGCTGACCCCGGTGAGGCCCCCTTTGTGCGGCAGCCCCTTCTGGGAAGCTCTCCGGGAGCCTGTGTGCCTCCTCTACCCTCCCCGCCCACCGCCCCTCGTTCCTTCGTTCGTTCATTGGTTCTTAAACGCGTACACACAGGGAGGGGTGTGTCTGTGCATGGGGAGGTGTGGGTGGGTGGGTGGGTGTACACGCATACGTGTGTCCGTATGCACGTGTGGGTGTGCACGCGCGCCTGTGTGGGTCCGTAACACGCATGTGTATAATTTCCCTTCCCCTGCCCTTTTCCCCGGAGCCGCCTCGGGGATGCCACTGTGGATGGAAATCCCTCCCAGTCCAAGCCGAAGCCCTCAGCTTAGCGCGCTGACCGCTCCCAGGGTGCCCCTCTGCCTTCTCGCTCCCTGGCCGCCGTGGGAACCCCGTGTCCTCTGGGCTTGCGTGTGCTTCCGGGGCTGAATGCAGATGAAAGCGGACAGACACGGAGGGCCCCTCGGACCCCCGAGGCTCACAAGGGCGTAGTCACAGACCCTCTGTGGCATTTGGCCGCTCTCACAGCTCGTGTGTCCCCGGGGCTCGGCCCCTGCCTGGGGAGTAGACGCCCTGTTCTGCTCCAGCCTCTCCGTTTCTCCTCTGACAGCTCCCCGGGGTGGGTGGGGTGCCCGTGTGTCTGCCTGGGGGCAGGGGCCTGGGTCATCTCCCGTGTCCCCTCTCTTTGGACGCCGGGTAGCTCTTTTCTTTCCTCCTCTCCTCTGCTCTCCTCTCTTGGACCGAACTGGCCGTGAGGCGGCCTGCGGCGTCGTGGCTCCCCAAAAGTGCGAGCGTGCGTGACCGGGGTACGTTTGCCAGCATCCGTGTCCACCCCGAGGAGGAAAGCGGTGGGGTGCATGGGAAGTCGGGCCCGTGCGCTGGATCTGTGTGGGACCAGAGAGGAGACAGCTAGGGCCCGTGTGCCCGCGAGTCAGACGAGCTCGTGGTCAGGCTCTGTGTTTCCGTTTGCGGTGGACGACGACGTGGGCTTGCCGGGATGTCCGTCGACAGCCCGCCGGAGTCCCACACGGGTCCGGAGCCGAGGAGGAAGGCTCTGCGAGCACGAGCGCCCAGGCGCCAAGGCGCCAAGGCGCCAAGGCCGTGGTTCCCGCGCAAGACAGACGGCGGGGGAAGGCATCCTCGGGGTGCCCCCGGCACGGTTCTGGGCTCTGCGAGGGCTGCTGCTTTCTGAGTGAGATCCGCGCCATCTCCCAAAGACGAGCGGAGGCTGGTTGTGTCCACGCTAACGCTCCTCTCCGGGGCTTTGGTCGACCCGAGAGCTGGGGTGAGGGGTGACGGACAAGACGCTGGAGGTTGCCGGGGCCGGGTGGGTGGTCCCACACCGAGTGAAGGGCGCTCGGCTCTCTCGTTGCAGAGGAGGCCGACCGGAAGGAAAGGAAGGGCAAGGGCAAGGGCAAGGGCAAGGGCAAGGACGACGGAGACGCCGGTCACCCGCGGGCGCTGCTGTTCTGGGTGAGTGCGTGCTCTTTCTTCTCTTCCTTGGCCCTTTCCCCAACCGGTTATTCCGTCCTAGCCAAAAGGCCGTCATTCTGGTATCTCAGCAAGCCTCCAGGAGGAAAGGCTCCCAAGGTAGGCCGGTGGCACGGGGACACGGGCGTGCCCTTGCGCAGTTTTCGGCCGCACTAGAAAAGGGCGTCGAGCGAGGTCCCGGTTGTGGAAGCGGAAGAAAACGTTGGCGCGGGCCAGCGCGTAGATCGTGTGTGTCTATTGCTTAAGGCGATGGATCGGTCCGTGGAACGTGAGGGCGCTGTCCTCCGGGACCAGAGAGAGTGCAGAGGGATTGGGCTCGGGCCTGGAGCATGAGCTGCACCTACACCTGGCCCTGGGCCCGGGTCCTACACCCGGACCTTCGCCTGGGCCTGCACCTGCACCTGCACCTGGCACCTGCACCTGCATCTGCATGAGGGCCTGGACTTGGGCCTAGCCGGGGCCTAGCGCCCGGACCGGCGCCCGGACCCGCGCCTGCTGGGCCCTAGGCCCTGGGAAGCCCACTGCCGGTGATTTGCCCATTCCACTCCCCCCCGAGAAGCAGCAGTCCCAGCTGCACGTGGAGAAAGGTCCTTGGAGACCCTTTGGGGCGAACCCGGCCTGTAAGGCCTTTTGCCTCCTTGGCTTTGAGTGGAGCCCTCCCGAGCTCTTCCTGCCGTCATCCCCTGATTGCTCTTGGGCCCAGCTCGCTGCTGCGAGACCCGCCCGCCACCAGCCCAGGGAGGACTTGGGAACCCGCTCTTGCTGGAATGCGGGGCAGGTGCGCGTGCTGGGGGTCGGGGGGTGACGTGGGGCGGGGGGGGTTGAGCCTCGGGGCAGCCCGCCGTGGATCTCCGTGCTCCCCAAGTCTGTCTCTTGACCAGCCGAGGAACGTGAAAGGGTGGAGTCTCCAAGACGGGTACTTCCCTTCTTCCGTGTGCGAACGTCGCACGCACGTGTGTGTGACCCGAAGCCGCAGGTGTTTTCTCTCTTCCTGTCTTCCTTTCTTCTTCCTCCCGTGTCTTCTTGAAACGATCTTGCCATGAGGAAGGACGCCTCCCGTCCTGGCTCAGCACCACTGAAGGCGTCTCCAGGCGGGCTGGCGGCCGTGCGGCGCCGTGGACTGGGGAGGGCAGACGCTGGTGGGCGTTTCTTGGTCAGCGAAGGGCGGACGCAGGGTCCCCGCAGCAAGGGCAGCCAGGGTGGCTTTCCTGCGGCAACTCTGCCTTCAAGAGGAACTTTGTTGGGCAATCCCAAGAGGCCCTCGCGGTCAAATCCGGGGGAAGGCTGGGCATTGAGTCGAGTCCTCGTTCTAGGCTCTAGGTGGCCGCCCCGCCGGCTCGCGTTACCCCCCCCCCCCCCGCCGCCCCCACAAAGGAGCCTTCGGCCGGCCGTGACTCGCAACCCCCCAACTCCCTCGCCGCGGGGCATGGCTTTCCTGGACAACCACCCAGGGACAGGGACGGGATCCTCCCCCTCTCCCTCTCTGTGCCGCGAGGAAAAGGAGGCGATGGCACCCTCCGGTCTGATTCGTGGCTCCAGTCCCGTCGGATGGCCCGTGGCCGGTGACCAAAAGGAGGTGGTCTGTCGAGAGTCGAGGTTCCCGGAGCCCCGTGCCGCAGGAATCTGCGTGGAAACGTCCGGTCCGTGTGGAAACGTGTCCAGCTGCGTGCCTGAGCGTGCCCGGGGGGCGGTGGGCACAGGAGCATCGCCCCTGACCCGCACACCCATCTCTCCTGGAGCCTGGGTGCGCTCGACCTCCGCTCCACGCTCGGAGGCCCTTTGGGGCTTTCCTTTCTGTCCCTCGGTGAGCTGGAAAGTGTTGCCAGAGCCCGGCCGCGCCACCGTTTCAGAGCTAGAGAAAGAGAGGACCGCGCGCGCTCGCGCTCAGAGAACCCGAGGGGCGGGGAGGGAAGAGGACAGCATCCCGGCCCTCTGGTCTCGTCTCATCTCTTTCCTCGGCCTCGTGCCCGGACCGCTGGGCATCGGGAGTGTGTTCCTTCAGCCACTGTGTGCGGCGACGGCGACTCTGCCCGGTCTCGGCTCTGCTCAGAGCTGACCGGCGCCGAGAGGCCACTTGATGGCAGCGGCACGTGTCCCCGCCACGCGCCCGGGTGTCCCAGAAGGAAAGCGGAAGGCCTCTCCAGTGGCTGCCAGACGCTCCGAGGGCTGATCCCCCCGAATCCTGGGGAGCCTCCGCACAGCCGGGTGTTTCCCGTGGCCGGCCTTCCCGTGTGGGAGTTGTCGGGAGACGGACCCTGAGCCAGGCGGGAGGCCTCTGGGGCGGCGGCCGGCTGCCCTCCCGAGTGACCCGTGTGGCCGAGCGTCCGCGCCTGAACCCCGGGGGTGGGGGTGGGGGGCCGTGGGAGAGAAGAGCCAGGTCCCCTCTCTTGACTCCCCACCCCCCCGCCTCCGCCACCCACCACGCACACACACACCCACCCCCCCCCCCCCCCCACCACCACCACCACCACCAGCACCACCACCACCACTACCCGGCCAACACTGTCCCTGACCCAACGGTGCCTGTGGGCCGCGGCCCTTTGGCCTCGCGGTCAAGCTGGCCCCTCGGTGACTTGGGAGAACGTGCCCTGCCGTGGTGTGGGGGGGATGGCCTGGGTCCCGTGCCAACACTCGGCGAGTCTGCCAAGGTCTCGGGCAGACCTGGAGAGCCGAGGGTACGCGGCTAGGGACCCGTTGGGGTCCGGCCGCCAGGGCGCTGCGTTGGGGTGTGGTGGCCTTGTGGTCGCGAAGGCAGGCTAAGAGGACCCGACAGAGTCCGGGGCCCTGCAGGATGGAGCGCCAGCCTTCGAGGCGGGCGCCCGCAGCCCCAAAGTGGCCAGGAGGGCCAGCCGCCTTGCCTTAGCCAGGTTGGACACGGCTCGCTGTTTTTTTTTCTTCGGCAAAGGGCGGAGGGAGAGGCCCTGGCGGGTGCCGGGTTGGCATTTCTGGTGCAATGCTGCCATCAAGAGGAAAGGCTTTCGCGGTCCCGCGGACCCTGCACGGTCGCCTCCTGGGGAGGACTGAGCCAGGGAGTGAAGTCGGGGACCAGGGCCGGGGGACCCCTAGGGATTCCAAGCCGCGCCAGGCACGGCGGGGAGGGTCTCGGGCCCTGGCACCTGCAGAGAGGGGCAGCGGGACGAGGCACCGGGCCCGGGCGCCTGGCGGGCCAGGCACAGGAAGCCCAGGCTCGGCGCCCTGGTGGCCGCCATGTCTGGGCGGGACTAGCGGAAGGCGCTGCGAGGAGCCCGGGGCCCTGGGCCTTGGGCAGTGGGCCCCTTCCCCTCGGAGCAAGATCGGGTTCGGCCTGGGCGGGCCCAGGGCCCCCGAAGGCCCTCTGGGCCACGGGGCAGCCCTGCCGACGACCACGGCGGGGCGCTGGAGTCGCGTTGCCACGGGCGGCCTTAGAGGCGGGCCCAGGGCGGTTCTTCTGTGCATGCAGCTCAGAGGTGGCGGCGTGGCAGCCTGGCTACCCGGTGCGGTGCCCAGGGGGCCTGGGGCCCAGCCAGGGCCCGCAGCCGCAGTTCCGAAGGGGACGGCCCTCCCCGGCACGGGGGAGCCAGGGCGGCAGGGGAAGCTAGTCGGCAGTTGGCCGTTGCCGTGCCCTCCCCGGGGGCGTCCAGGCTTCTGGCACAGGCCTGTCCCGAGGGCTCCGGCACCCATCTCCCTCCCTGAGTGGCGAGGAGGACAGAGGAGGAGCGGAGCGAGCAGAGCCCAGCCCAGCGGATGCCCAGGCCGGGCCTTTGCCGACCCTGGCCCTCTTGGCCACCTGCCCCAAGAGGCCCTGAGCCTCCCCTGGGCCATGCGAATGAGTGGCCCTGGCGCCCGCTCCCCCCTGGCTGTCTAGGTCTCGACCCCATGCTTGCCTCTCGGCAGCTGGGGCCGGGCCACCGGCTCTGAAGGCTCTGCCTAAAGCTCACCACTGTCAGGTTGAGAGAGGCCGCCCGGCCAACGCAACCCCCACGGGGCTTGCTGCTCAGGCCAGGGAGCAGGTGCCTGATCCTGGGCACCAGGCCGGCCCTTCCTGCTAGACCCTGACTGTCCCCATAGCTCGCTTCTGGAAGAAGAGCCTCCGGGTTGGCTCCTTCGTGCCTCTGGCCAGGCTCCCACTTGCCGCGGGGGTGGGATGTTGGGGCTTGGGGGGTGTGTGGGGGGGTGGAGTGTCGGGGACCTGGGAGCAAGTGTCCAGGCTCAACCCGTCCCTGCTGCGCACACAGCCCTTGCTTTCCCCACTCCCGGAAGGGTGCCGAGTCCCACTCCCTGCCCCTTTCGAATTTCCCACTTGGGGAGTCGCCGGCAATGTTGCCAGGGGGTCTGCCTCGTGTGGGCCGAGCCTTTCGGGGCCGCCCTTGTTGGCCCAACCTTGGGGCCAGGTCCCGACCTACAAGGTCTGAGCGGTCCCCAGCCCCAGGTGGTCTCGGTGGAGCCCTGTGGCCCGCAGCCCAGGGACCCCGTGCGGGAAGGCCCCGGGGCCTGTCTCTGCACACAGGAGGACCCGTCCAGCGGGGAGGGAGGCCGAGGAACAGGGCGTCCCCGGGCCGCCAGGTTCCCGGGGAGAAGGGCGGAAAACAGGCCTCGGTCCCCTCTGTCCGGAGGAGGATGGCCCTGTCGAGGGACCGATGCCGGGCCCGTGGGATCAGAACCGACGCCGAGTGGGCATGGAGCCCCTCTGATCCTTGGCACGAGAGGGGCCCGCCGGGATGCCGCGGGGCCTGGGGCCCAGACTCTGTTCGGCGGGAGCCAAGGACAACGAACCCCAGCTCTGACTCTGCCCTGCGGCGAGGCGAGGCCCCAGCGTCCCTCTTCCTCGCCCGGCTCCCGTACCCCATCCCGGGGACATTCGCCCTCCTGTCTGCCAGCTGCTGCCCCTGACCGGGTGGCCGCTGCGGCCTTGCCTTTCCCCACGCCCCACCCCCACCCCCACCCCCACCCCCACCCCCCACCGGTTTTCTTGGTGGCCGGGCCTGGGGCCTCCGACGTGGCCTGGGGTCCCGCGTTCCCCGTGTCCCTGGCCCCGCGGGCCCCCCGCGGGCCCACGTCGCTCGCGCCCGCGGAGTGGGCGACGAGCCGCGGGCCAGACGCCCCCCCGGGCGCGAGCTTCCGCCCCGCGGGCTGGAACGTGAACATGGCGGCCGCCGAGGCCACGCCCCCCGCGGCCCGGGGAGCCCCGCGGGCCCCGCCCCCCGCGGCCCGGGCAGCCCCGCGGGCCTGGCCTCCCGGCCCCCGGGGCTCGTCGGTGGGCGAGCCCGGCCCCAGCGGGATGACACCCGCATCCAGCCCCGGAGTCCTCCGAGCGCCCCGAACGAGCCCGCCCTTCCTCCCATCTCGGGCTTTGCCCACGCGAGCCACGGCCGGGGCCTTGAGGCCCGTGCTCAAAACGCTCCCGCTTGATGGCACTGTTGCTCCACGGATGCCAGCCACCCTTGGGCGCCCGGCCGCTCCCTCCGCCCTTTGCGCGTCAAAAAACGCCAGCGAAGGCCCCGAAGCCCTCCCAGCCCTCCCAGTGGGGTTGGCCGTCCTTGGGGGATTGCGGGGGGCGCGGGGGGCACCCCTCTTTCCTTTCGGGGCTTCTTGTCGGGAGGAGGATGGTACGGAGAAAGACGTCCAGAGGCCTCCATGCCGCTGTGGACCCACCTCCCCATCTCTCTGGGAGCTTTAAGGCCGCCTCTCCTGGCGGCAACGCGGACCCCGCGTCCCCTGCACACTTGCCCGTGGACGTCCCTCCATGAGGGTCTTCTCGGGCTGAAGCCTAGAAATCCTAGAATCCCAGAAAACTGGATTCGTGGCCCGAGGCCCGGCACTACCCCTCTCTCTGCTCCTGGCCTCCTTGCTTCTCCCGCTCTCCTCCAGCTGCCTCAGCTGGCCTCGGGGCTCAGGAGCAGGCCCCAGAAGGAGTAGGCCGCTGAGGCAGCAGGTGGAAGCGACAGGGACCCCGGCAGGTGGCAAGACGGGCAGGCGGACTGCCCGTGCTCCCCGCAGAGCACCTCAGCCAGTCACTCTGTGTCCCTGAGCGCCCCAGGGGGTTTCTGGTGGGGAGCTGGGGAGAGGAGTCCGTGGGACAGGTGGACATCCCACAGGCAGCTGACCCCGGTGAGGCCCCCTTTGTGCGGCAGCCCCTTCTGGGAAGCTCTCCGGGAGCCTGTGTGCCTCCTCTACCCTCCCCGCCCACCGCCCCTCGTTCCTTCGTTCGTTCATTGGTTCTTAAACGCGTACACACAGGGAGGGGTGTGTCTGTGCATGGGGAGGTGTGGGTGGGTGGGTGGGTGTACACGCATACGTGTGTCCGTATGCACGTGTGGGTGTGCACGCGCGCCTGTGTGGGTCCGTAACACGCATGTGTATAATTTCCCTTCCCCTGCCCTTTTCCCCGGAGCCGCCTCGGGGATGCCACTGTGGATGGAAATCCCTCCCAGTCCAAGCCGAAGCCCTCAGCTTAGCGCGCTGACCGCTCCCAGGGTGCCCCTCTGCCTTCTCGCTCCCTGGCCGCCGTGGGAACCCCGTGTCCTCTGGGCTTGCGTGTGCTTCCGGGGCTGAATGCAGATGAAAGCGGACAGACACGGAGGGCCCCTCGGACCCCCGAGGCTCACAAGGGCGTAGTCACAGACCCTCTGTGGCATTTGGCCGCTCTCACAGCTCGTGTGTCCCCGGGGCTCGGCCCCTGCCTGGGGAGTAGACGCCCTGTTCTGCTCCAGCCTCTCCGTTTCTCCTCTGACAGCTCCCCGGGGTGGGTGGGGTGCCCGTGTGTCTGCCTGGGGGCAGGGGCCTGGGTCATCTCCCGTGTCCCCTCTCTTTGGACGCCGGGTAGCTCTTTTCTTTCCTCCTCTCCTCTGCTCTCCTCTCTTGGACCGAACTGGCCGTGAGGCGGCCTGCGGCGTCGTGGCTCCCCAAAAGTGCGAGCGTGCGTGACCGGGGTACGTTTGCCAGCATCCGTGTCCACCCCGAGGAGGAAAGCGGTGGGGTGCATGGGAAGTCGGGCCCGTGCGCTGGATCTGTGTGGGACCAGAGAGGAGACAGCTAGGGCCCGTGTGCCCGCGAGTCAGACGAGCTCGTGGTCAGGCTCTGTGTTTCCGTTTGCGGTGGACGACGACGTGGGCTTGCCGGGATGTCCGTCGACAGCCCGCCGGAGTCCCACACGGGTCCGGAGCCGAGGAGGAAGGCTCTGCGAGCACGAGCGCCCAGGCGCCAAGGCGCCAAGGCGCCAAGGCCGTGGTTCCCGCGCAAGACAGACGGCGGGGGAAGGCATCCTCGGGGTGCCCCCGGCACGGTTCTGGGCTCTGCGAGGGCTGCTGCTTTCTGAGTGAGATCCGCGCCATCTCCCAAAGACGAGCGGAGGCTGGTTGTGTCCACGCTAACGCTCCTCTCCGGGGCTTTGGTCGACCCGAGAGCTGGGGTGAGGGGTGACGGACAAGACGCTGGAGGTTGCCGGGGCCGGGTGGGTGGTCCCACACCGAGTGAAGGGCGCTCGGCTCTCTCGTTGCAGAGGAGGCCGACCGGAAGGAAAGGAAGGGCAAGGGCAAGGGCAAGGGCAAGGGCAAGGACGACGGAGACGCCGGTCACCCGCGGGCGCTGCTGTTCTGGGTGAGTGCGTGCTCTTTCTTCTCTTCCTTGGCCCTTTCCCCAACCGGTTATTCCGTCCTAGCCAAAAGGCCGTCATTCTGGTATCTCAGCAAGCCTCCAGGAGGAAAGGCTCCCAAGGTAGGCCGGTGGCACGGGGACACGGGCGTGCCCTTGCGCAGTTTTCGGCCGCACTAGAAAAGGGCGTCGAGCGAGGTCCCGGTTGTGGAAGCGGAAGAAAACGTTGGCGCGGGCCAGCGCGTAGATCGTGTGTGTCTATTGCTTAAGGCGATGGATCGGTCCGTGGAACGTGAGGGCGCTGTCCTCCGGGACCAGAGAGAGTGCAGAGGGATTGGGCTCGGGCCTGGAGCATGAGCTGCACCTACACCTGGCCCTGGGCCCGGGTCCGGGCCCGGGCCCGGGCCGGGGCCTACACCCGGACCTTCGCCTGGGCCTGCACCTGCACCTGCACCTGGCACCTGCACCTGCATCTGCATGAGGGCCTGGACTTGGGCCTAGCCGGGGCCTAGCGCCCGGACCGGCGCCCGGACCCGCGCCTGCTGGGCCCTAGGCCCTGGGAAGCCCACTGCCGGTGATTTGCCCATTCCACTCCCCCCCGAGAAGCAGCAGTCCCAGCTGCACGTGGAGAAAGGTCCTTGGAGACCCTTTGGGGCGAACCCGGCCTGTAAGGCCTTTTGCCTCCTTGGCTTTGAGTGGAGCCCTCCCGAGCTCTTCCTGCCGTCATCCCCTGATTGCTCTTGGGCCCAGCTCGCTGCTGCGAGACCCGCCCGCCACCAGCCCAGGGAGGACTTGGGAACCCGCTCTTGCTGGAATGCGGGGCAGGTGCGCGTGCTGGGGGTCGGGGGGTGACGTGGGGCGGGGGGGGTTGAGCCTCGGGGCAGCCCGCCGTGGATCTCCGTGCTCCCCAAGTCTGTCTCTTGACCAGCCGAGGAACGTGAAAGGGTGGAGTCTCCAAGACGGGTACTTCCCTTCTTCCGTGTGCGAACGTCGCACGCACGTGTGTGTGACCCGAAGCCGCAGGTGTTTTCTCTCTTCCTGTCTTCCTTTCTTCTTCCTCCCGTGTCTTCTTGAAACGATCTTGCCATGAGGAAGGACGCCTCCCGTCCTGGCTCAGCACCACTGAAGGCGTCTCCAGGCGGGCTGGCGGCCGTGCGGCGCCGTGGACTGGGGAGGGCAGACGCTGGTGGGCGTTTCTTGGTCAGCGAAGGGCGGACGCAGGGTCCCCGCAGCAAGGGCAGCCAGGGTGGCTTTCCTGCGGCAACTCTGCCTTCAAGAGGAACTTTGTTGGGCAATCCCAAGAGGCCCTCGCGGTCAAATCCGGGGGAAGGCTGGGCATTGAGTCGAGTCCTCGTTCTAGGCTCTAGGTGGCCGCCCCGCCGGCTCGCGTTACCCCCCCCCCCCCGCCGCCCCCACAAAGGAGCCTTCGGCCGGCCGTGACTCGCAACCCCCCAACTCCCTCGCCGCGGGGCATGGCTTTCCTGGACAACCACCCAGGGACAGGGACGGGATCCTCCCCCTCTCCCTCTCTGTGCCGCGAGGAAAAGGAGGCGATGGCACCCTCCGGTCTGATTCGTGGCTCCAGTCCCGTCGGATGGCCCGTGGCCGGTGACCAAAAGGAGGTGGTCTGTCGAGAGTCGAGGTTCCCGGAGCCCCGTGCCGCAGGAATCTGCGTGGAAACGTCCGGTCCGTGTGGAAACGTGTCCAGCTGCGTGCCTGAGCGTGCCCGGGGGGCGGTGGGCACAGGAGCATCGCCCCTGACCCGCACACCCATCTCTCCTGGAGCCTGGGTGCGCTCGACCTCCGCTCCACGCTCGGAGGCCCTTTGGGGCTTTCCTTTCTGTCCCTCGGTGAGCTGGAAAGTGTTGCCAGAGCCCGGCCGCGCCACCGTTTCAGAGCTAGAGAAAGAGAGGACCGCGCGCGCTCGCGCTCAGAGAACCCGAGGGGCGGGGAGGGAAGAGGACAGCATCCCGGCCCTCTGGTCTCGTCTCATCTCTTTCCTCGGCCTCGTGCCCGGACCGCTGGGCATCGGGAGTGTGTTCCTTCAGCCACTGTGTGCGGCGACGGCGACTCTGCCCGGTCTCGGCTCTGCTCAGAGCTGACCGGCGCCGAGAGGCCACTTGATGGCAGCGGCACGTGTCCCCGCCACGCGCCCGGGTGTCCCAGAAGGAAAGCGGAAGGCCTCTCCAGTGGCTGCCAGACGCTCCGAGGGCTGATCCCCCCGAATCCTGGGGAGCCTCCGCACAGCCGGGTGTTTCCCGTGGCCGGCCTTCCCGTGTGGGAGTTGTCGGGAGACGGACCCTGAGCCAGGCGGGAGGCCTCTGGGGCGGCGGCCGGCTGCCCTCCCGAGTGACCCGTGTGGCCGAGCGTCCGCGCCTGAACCCCGGGGGTGGGGGTGGGGGGCCGTGGGAGAGAAGAGCCAGGTCCCCTCTCTTGACTCCCCACCCCCCCGCCTCCGCCACCCACCACGCACACACACACCCCCCCCCCCCCCCCCCCCACCACCACCACCACCACCAGCACCACCACCACCACTACCCGGCCAACACTGTCCCTGACCCAACGGTGCCTGTGGGCCGCGGCCCTTTGGCCTCGCGGTCAAGCTGGCCCCTCGGTGACTTGGGAGAACGTGCCCTGCCGTGGTGTGGGGGGGATGGCCTGGGTCCCGTGCCAACACTCGGCGAGTCTGCCAAGGTCTCGGGCAGACCTGGAGAGCCGAGGGTACGCGGCTAGGGACCCGTTGGGGTCCGGCCGCCAGGGCGCTGCGTTGGGGTGTGGTGGCCTTGTGGTCGCGAAGGCAGGCTAAGAGGACCCGACAGAGTCCGGGGCCCTGCAGGATGGAGCGCCAGCCTTCGAGGCGGGCGCCCGCAGCCCCAAAGTGGCCAGGAGGGCCAGCCGCCTTGCCTTAGCCAGGTTGGACACGGCTCGCTGTTTTTTTTTCTTCGGCAAAGGGCGGAGGGAGAGGCCCTGGCGGGTGCCGGGTTGGCATTTCTGGTGCAATGCTGCCATCAAGAGGAAAGGCTTTCGCGGTCCCGCGGACCCTGCACGGTCGCCTCCTGGGGAGGACTGAGCCAGGGAGTGAAGTCGGGGACCAGGGCCGGGGGACCCCTAGGGATTCCAAGCCGCGCCAGGCACGGCGGGGAGGGTCTCGGGCCCTGGCACCTGCAGAGAGGGGCAGCGGGACGAGGCACCGGGCCCGGGCGCCTGGCGGGCCAGGCACAGGAAGCCCAGGCTCGGCGCCCTGGTGGCCGCCATGTCTGGGCGGGACTAGCGGAAGGCGCTGCGAGGAGCCCGGGGCCCTGGGCCTTGGGCAGTGGGCCCCTTCCCCTCGGAGCAAGATCGGGTTCGGCCTGGGCGGGCCCAGGGCCCCCGAAGGCCCTCTGGGCCACGGGGCAGCCCTGCCGACGACCACGGCGGGGCGCTGGAGTCGCGTTGCCACGGGCGGCCTTAGAGGCGGGCCCAGGGCGGTTCTTCTGTGCATGCAGCTCAGAGGTGGCGGCGTGGCAGCCTGGCTACCCGGTGCGGTGCCCAGGGGGCCTGGGGCCCAGCCAGGGCCCGCAGCCGCAGTTCCGAAGGGGACGGCCCTCCCCGGCACGGGGGAGCCAGGGCGGCAGGGGAAGCTAGTCGGCAGTTGGCCGTTGCCGTGCCCTCCCCGGGGGCGTCCAGGCTTCTGGCACAGGCCTGTCCCGAGGGCTCCGGCACCCATCTCCCTCCCTGAGTGGCGAGGAGGACAGAGGAGGAGCGGAGCGAGCAGAGCCCAGCCCAGCGGATGCCCAGGCCGGGCCTTTGCCGACCCTGGCCCTCTTGGCCACCTGCCCCAAGAGGCCCTGAGCCTCCCCTGGGCCATGCGAATGAGTGGCCCTGGCGCCCGCTCCCCCCTGGCTGTCTAGGTCTCGACCCCATGCTTGCCTCTCGGCAGCTGGGGCCGGGCCACCGGCTCTGAAGGCTCTGCCTAAAGCTCACCACTGTCAGGTTGAGAGAGGCCGCCCGGCCAACGCAACCCCCACGGGGCTTGCTGCTCAGGCCAGGGAGCAGGTGCCTGATCCTGGGCACCAGGCCGGCCCTTCCTGCTAGACCCTGACTGTCCCCATAGCTCGCTTCTGGAAGAAGAGCCTCCGGGTTGGCTCCTTCGTGCCTCTGGCCAGGCTCCCACTTGCCGCGGGGGTGGGATGTTGGGGCTTGGGGGGTGTGTGGGGGGGTGGAGTGTCGGGGACCTGGGAGCAAGTGTCCAGGCTCAACCCGTCCCTGCTGCGCACACAGCCCTTGCTTTCCCCACTCCCGGAAGGGTGCCGAGTCCCACTCCCTGCCCCTTTCGAATTTCCCACTTGGGGAGTCGCCGGCAATGTTGCCAGGGGGTCTGCCTCGTGTGGGCCGAGCCTTTCGGGGCCGCCCTTGTTGGCCCAACCTTGGGGCCAGGTCCCGACCTACAAGGTCTGAGCGGTCCCCAGCCCCAGGTGGTCTCGGTGGAGCCCTGTGGCCCGCAGCCCAGGGACCCCGTGCGGGAAGGCCCCGGGGCCTGTCTCTGCACACAGGAGGACCCGTCCAGCGGGGAGGGAGGCCGAGGAACAGGGCGTCCCCGGGCCGCCAGGTTCCCGGGGAGAAGGGCGGAAAACAGGCCTCGGTTCCCTCTGTCCGGAGGAGGATGGCCCTGTCGAGGGACCGATGCCGGGCCCGTGGGATCAGAACCGACGCCGAGTGGGCATGGAGCCCCTCTGATCCTTGGCACGAGAGGGGCCCGCCGGGATGCCGCGGGGCCTGGGGCCCAGACTCTGTTCGGCGGGAGCCAAGGACAACGAACCCCAGCTCTGACTCTGCCCTGCGGCGAGGCGAGGCCCCAGCGTCCCTCTTCCTCGCCCGGCTCCCGTACCCCATCCCGGGGACATTCGCCCTCCTGTCTGCCAGCTGCTGCCCCTGACCGGGTGGCCGCTGCGGCCTTGCCTTTCCCCACGCCCCACCCCCACCCCCACCCCCACCCCCACCCCCCACCGGTTTTCTTGGTGGCCGGGCCTGGGGCCTCCGACGTGGCCTGGGGTCCCGCGTTCCCCGTGTCCCTGGCCCCGCGGGCCCCCCGCGGGCCCACGTCGCTCGCGCCCGCGGAGTGGGCGACGAGCCGCGGGCCAGACGCCCCCCCGGGCGCGAGCTTCCGCCCCGCGGGCTGGAACGTGAACATGGCGGCCGCCGAGGCCACGCCCCCCGCGGCCCGGGGAGCCCCGCGGGCCCCGCCCCCCGCGGCCCGGGCAGCCCCGCGGGCCTGGCCTCCCGGCCCCCGGGGCTCGTCGGTGGGCGAGCCCGGCCCCAGCGGGATGACACCCGCATCCAGCCCCGGAGTCCTCCGAGCGCCCCGAACGAGCCCGCCCTTCCTCCCATCTCGGGCTTTGCCCACGCGAGCCACGGCCGGGGCCTTGAGGCCCGTGCTCAAAACGCTCCCGCTTGATGGCACTGTTGCTCCACGGATGCCAGCCACCCTTGGGCGCCCGGCCGCTCCCTCCGCCCTTTGCGCGTCAAAAAACGCCAGCGAAGGCCCCGAAGCCCTCCCAGCCCTCCCAGTGGGGTTGGCCGTCCTTGGGGGATTGCGGGGGGCGCGGGGGGCACCCCTCTTTCCTTTCGGGGCTTCTTGTCGGGAGGAGGATGGTACGGAGAAAGACGTCCAGAGGCCTCCATGCCGCTGTGGACCCACCTCCCCATCTCTCTGGGAGCTTTAAGGCCGCCTCTCCTGGCGGCAACGCGGACCCCGCGTCCCCTGCACACTTGCCCGTGGACGTCCCTCCATGAGGGTCTTCTCGGGCTGAAGCCTAGAAATCCTAGAATCCCAGAAAACTGGATTCGTGGCCCGAGGCCCGGCACTACCCCTCTCTCTGCTCCTGGCCTCCTTGCTTCTCCCGCTCTCCTCCAGCTGCCTCAGCTGGCCTCGGGGCTCAGGAGCAGGCCCCAGAAGGAGTAGGCCGCTGAGGCAGCAGGTGGAAGCGACAGGGACCCCGGCAGGTGGCAAGACGGGCAGGCGGACTGCCCGTGCTCCCCGCAGAGCACCTCAGCCAGTCACTCTGTGTCCCCGAGCGCCCCAGGGGGTTTCTGGTGGGGAGCTGGGGAGAGGAGTCCGTGGGACAGGTGGACATCCCACAGGCAGCTGACCCCGGTGAGGCCCCCTTTGTGCGGCAGCCCCTTCTGGGAAGCTCTCCGGGAGCCTGTGTGCCTCCTCTACCCTCCCCGCCCACCGCCCCTCGTTCCTTCGTTCGTTCATTGGTTCTTAAACGCGTACACACAGGGAGGGGTGTGTCTGTGCATGGGGAGGTGTGGGTGGGTGGGTGGGTGTACACGCATACGTGTGTCCGTATGCACGTGTGGGTGTGCACGCGCGCCTGTGTGGGTCCGTAACACGCATGTGTATAATTTCCCTTCCCCTGCCCTTTTCCCCGGAGCCGCCTCGGGGATGCCACTGTGGATGGAAATCCCTCCCAGTCCAAGCCGAAGCCCTCAGCTTAGCGCGCTGACCGCTCCCAGGGTGCCCCTCTGCCTTCTCGCTCCCTGGCCGCCGTGGGAACCCCGTGTCCTCTGGGCTTGCGTGTGCTTCCGGGGCTGAATGCAGATGAAAGCGGACAGACACGGAGGGCCCCTCGGACCCCCGAGGCTCACAAGGGCGTAGTCACAGACCCTCTGTGGCATTTGGCCGCTCTCACAGCTCGTGTGTCCCCGGGGCTCGGCCCCTGCCTGGGGAGTAGACGCCCTGTTCTGCTCCAGCCTCTCCGTTTCTCCTCTGACAGCTCCCCGGGGTGGGTGGGGTGCCCGTGTGTCTGCCTGGGGGCAGGGGCCTGGGTCATCTCCCGTGTCCCCTCTCTTTGGACGCCGGGTAGCTCTTTTCTTTCCTCCTCTCCTCTGCTCTCCTCTCTTGGACCGAACTGGCCGTGAGGCGGCCTGCGGCGTCGTGGCTCCCCAAAAGTGCGAGCGTGCGTGACCGGGGTACGTTTGCCAGCATCCGTGTCCACCCCGAGGAGGAAAGCGGTGGGGTGCATGGGAAGTCGGGCCCGTGCGCTGGATCTGTGTGGGACCAGAGAGGAGACAGCTAGGGCCCGTGTGCCCGCGAGTCAGACGAGCTCGTGGTCAGGCTCTGTGTTTCCGTTTGCGGTGGACGACGACGTGGGCTTGCCGGGATGTCCGTCGACAGCCCGCCGGAGTCCCACACGGGTCCGGAGCCGAGGAGGAAGGCTCTGCGAGCACGAGCGCCCAGGCGCCAAGGCGCCAAGGCGCCAAGGCCGTGGTTCCCGCGCAAGACAGACGGCGGGGGAAGGCATCCTCGGGGTGCCCCCGGCACGGTTCTGGGCTCTGCGAGGGCTGCTGCTTTCTGAGTGAGATCCGCGCCATCTCCCAAAGACGAGCGGAGGCTGGTTGTGTCCACGCTAACGCTCCTCTCCGGGGCTTTGGTCGACCCGAGAGCTGGGGTGAGGGGTGACGGACAAGACGCTGGAGGTTGCCGGGGCCGGGTGGGTGGTCCCACACCGAGTGAAGGGCGCTCGGCTCTCTCGTTGCAGAGGAGGCCGACCGGAAGGAAAGGAAGGGCAAGGGCAAGGGCAAGGGCAAGGGCAAGGACGACGGAGACGCCGGTCACCCGCGGGCGCTGCTGTTCTGGGTGAGTGCGTGCTCTTTCTTCTCTTCCTTGGCCCTTTCCCCAACCGGTTATTCCGTCCTAGCCAAAAGGCCGTCATTCTGGTATCTCAGCAAGCCTCCAGGAGGAAAGGCTCCCAAGGTAGGCCGGTGGCACGGGGACACGGGCGTGCCCTTGCGCAGTTTTCGGCCGCACTAGAAAAGGGCGTCGAGCGAGGTCCCGGTTGTGGAAGCGGAAGAAAACGTTGGCGCGGGCCAGCGCGTAGATCGTGTGTGTCTATTGCTTAAGGCGATGGATCGGTCCGTGGAACGTGAGGGCGCTGTCCTCCGGGACCAGAGAGAGTGCAGAGGGATTGGGCTCGGGCCTGGAGCATGAGCTGCACCTACACCTGGCCCTGGGCCCGGGTCCGGGCCCGGGCCCGGGCCGGGGCCTACACCCGGACCTTCGCCTGGGCCTGCACCTGCACCTGCACCTGGCACCTGCACCTGCATCTGCATGAGGGCCTGGACTTGGGCCTAGCCGGGGCCTAGCGCCCGGACCGGCGCCCGGACCCGCGCCTGCTGGGCCCTAGGCCCTGGGAAGCCCACTGCCGGTGATTTGCCCATTCCACTCCCCCCCGAGAAGCAGCAGTCCCAGCTGCACGTGGAGAAAGGTCCTTGGAGACCCTTTGGGGCGAACCCGGCCTGTAAGGCCTTTTGCCTCCTTGGCTTTGAGTGGAGCCCTCCCGAGCTCTTCCTGCCGTCATCCCCTGATTGCTCTTGGGCCCAGCTCGCTGCTGCGAGACCCGCCCGCCACCAGCCCAGGGAGGACTTGGGAACCCGCTCTTGCTGGAATGCGGGGCAGGTGCGCGTGCTGGGGGTCGGGGGGTGACGTGGGGCGGGGGGGGTTGAGCCTCGGGGCAGCCCGCCGTGGATCTCCGTGCTCCCCAAGTCTGTCTCTTGACCAGCCGAGGAACGTGAAAGGGTGGAGTCTCCAAGACGGGTACTTCCCTTCTTCCGTGTGCGAACGTCGCACGCACGTGTGTGTGACCCGAAGCCGCAGGTGTTTTCTCTCTTCCTGTCTTCCTTTCTTCTTCCTCCCGTGTCTTCTTGAAACGATCTTGCCATGAGGAAGGACGCCTCCCGTCCTGGCTCAGCACCACTGAAGGCGTCTCCAGGCGGGCTGGCGGCCGTGCGGCGCCGTGGACTGGGGAGGGCAGACGCTGGTGGGCGTTTCTTGGTCAGCGAAGGGCGGACGCAGGGTCCCCGCAGCAAGGGCAGCCAGGGTGGCTTTCCTGCGGCAACTCTGCCTTCAAGAGGAACTTTGTTGGGCAATCCCAAGAGGCCCTCGCGGTCAAATCCGGGGGAAGGCTGGGCATTGAGTCGAGTCCTCGTTCTAGGCTCTAGGTGGCCGCCCCGCCGGCTCGCGTTACCCCCCCCCCCCGCCGCCCCCACAAAGGAGCCTTCGGCCGGCCGTGACTCGCAACCCCCCAACTCCCTCGCCGCGGGGCATGGCTTTCCTGGACAACCACCCAGGGACAGGGACGGGATCCTCCCCCTCTCCCTCTCTGTGCCGCGAGGAAAAGGAGGCGATGGCACCCTCCGGTCTGATTCGTGGCTCCAGTCCCGTCGGATGGCCCGTGGCCGGTGACCAAAAGGAGGTGGTCTGTCGAGAGTCGAGGTTCCCGGAGCCCCGTGCCGCAGGAATCTGCGTGGAAACGTCCGGTCCGTGTGGAAACGTGTCCAGCTGCGTGCCTGAGCGTGCCCGGGGGGCGGTGGGCACAGGAGCATCGCCCCTGACCCGCACACCCATCTCTCCTGGAGCCTGGGTGCGCTCGACCTCCGCTCCACGCTCGGAGGCCCTTTGGGGCTTTCCTTTCTGTCCCTCGGTGAGCTGGAAAGTGTTGCCAGAGCCCGGCCGCGCCACCGTTTCAGAGCTAGAGAAAGAGAGGACCGCGCGCGCTCGCGCTCAGAGAACCCGAGGGGCGGGGAGGGAAGAGGACAGCATCCCGGCCCTCTGGTCTCGTCTCATCTCTTTCCTCGGCCTCGTGCCCGGACCGCTGGGCATCGGGAGTGTGTTCCTTCAGCCACTGTGTGCGGCGACGGCGACTCTGCCCGGTCTCGGCTCTGCTCAGAGCTGACCGGCGCCGAGAGGCCACTTGATGGCAGCGGCACGTGTCCCCGCCACGCGCCCGGGTGTCCCAGAAGGAAAGCGGAAGGCCTCTCCAGTGGCTGCCAGACGCTCCGAGGGCTGATCCCCCCGAATCCTGGGGAGCCTCCGCACAGCCGGGTGTTTCCCGTGGCCGGCCTTCCCGTGTGGGAGTTGTCGGGAGACGGACCCTGAGCCAGGCGGGAGGCCTCTGGGGCGGCGGCCGGCTGCCCTCCCGAGTGACCCGTGTGGCCGAGCGTCCGCGCCTGAACCCCGGGGGTGGGGGTGGGGGGCCGTGGGAGAGAAGAGCCAGGTCCCCTCTCTTGACTCCCCACCCCCCCGCCTCCGCCACCCACCACGCACACACACACCCACCCCCCCCCCCCCCACCACCACCACCACCACCAGCACCACCACCACCACTACCCGGCCAACACTGTCCCTGACCCAACGGTGCCTGTGGGCCGCGGCCCTTTGGCCTCGCGGTCAAGCTGGCCCCTCGGTGACTTGGGAGAACGTGCCCTGCCGTGGTGTGGGGGGGATGGCCTGGGTCCCGTGCCAACACTCGGCGAGTCTGCCAAGGTCTCGGGCAGACCTGGAGAGCCGAGGGTACGCGGCTAGGGACCCGTTGGGGTCCGGCCGCCAGGGCGCTGCGTTGGGGTGTGGTGGCCTTGTGGTCGCGAAGGCAGGCTAAGAGGACCCGACAGAGTCCGGGGCCCTGCAGGATGGAGCGCCAGCCTTCGAGGCGGGCGCCCGCAGCCCCAAAGTGGCCAGGAGGGCCAGCCGCCTTGCCTTAGCCAGGTTGGACACGGCTCGCTGTTTTTTTTTCTTCGGCAAAGGGCGGAGGGAGAGGCCCTGGCGGGTGCCGGGTTGGCATTTCTGGTGCAATGCTGCCATCAAGAGGAAAGGCTTTCGCGGTCCCGCGGACCCTGCACGGTCGCCTCCTGGGGAGGACTGAGCCAGGGAGTGAAGTCGGGGACCAGGGCCGGGGGACCCCTAGGGATTCCAAGCCGCGCCAGGCACGGCGGGGAGGGTCTCGGGCCCTGGCACCTGCAGAGAGGGGCAGCGGGACGAGGCACCGGGCCCGGGCGCCTGGCGGGCCAGGCACAGGAAGCCCAGGCTCGGCGCCCTGGTGGCCGCCATGTCTGGGCGGGACTAGCGGAAGGCGCTGCGAGGAGCCCGGGGCCCTGGGCCTTGGGCAGTGGGCCCCTTCCCCTCGGAGCAAGATCGGGTTCGGCCTGGGCGGGCCCAGGGCCCCCGAAGGCCCTCTGGGCCACGGGGCAGCCCTGCCGACGACCACGGCGGGGCGCTGGAGTCGCGTTGCCACGGGCGGCCTTAGAGGCGGGCCCAGGGCGGTTCTTCTGTGCATGCAGCTCAGAGGTGGCGGCGTGGCAGCCTGGCTACCCGGTGCGGTGCCCAGGGGGCCTGGGGCCCAGCCAGGGCCCGCAGCCGCAGTTCCGAAGGGGACGGCCCTCCCCGGCACGGGGGAGCCAGGGCGGCAGGGGAAGCTAGTCGGCAGTTGGCCGTTGCCGTGCCCTCCCCGGGGGCGTCCAGGCTTCTGGCACAGGCCTGTCCCGAGGGCTCCGGCACCCATCTCCCTCCCTGAGTGGCGAGGAGGACAGAGGAGGAGCGGAGCGAGCAGAGCCCAGCCCAGCGGATGCCCAGGCCGGGCCTTTGCCGACCCTGGCCCTCTTGGCCACCTGCCCCAAGAGGCCCTGAGCCTCCCCTGGGCCATGCGAATGAGTGGCCCTGGCGCCCGCTCCCCCCTGGCTGTCTAGGTCTCGACCCCATGCTTGCCTCTCGGCAGCTGGGGCCGGGCCACCGGCTCTGAAGGCTCTGCCTAAAGCTCACCACTGTCAGGTTGAGAGAGGCCGCCCGGCCAACGCAACCCCCACGGGGCTTGCTGCTCAGGCCAGGGAGCAGGTGCCTGATCCTGGGCACCAGGCCGGCCCTTCCTGCTAGACCCTGACTGTCCCCATAGCTCGCTTCTGGAAGAAGAGCCTCCGGGTTGGCTCCTTCGTGCCTCTGGCCAGGCTCCCACTTGCCGCGGGGGTGGGATGTTGGGGCTTGGGGGGTGTGTGGGGGGGTGGAGTGTCGGGGACCTGGGAGCAAGTGTCCAGGCTCAACCCGTCCCTGCTGCGCACACAGCCCTTGCTTTCCCCACTCCCGGAAGGGTGCCGAGTCCCACTCCCTGCCCCTTTCGAATTTCCCACTTGGGGAGTCGCCGGCAATGTTGCCAGGGGGTCTGCCTCGTGTGGGCCGAGCCTTTCGGGGCCGCCCTTGTTGGCCCAACCTTGGGGCCAGGTCCCGACCTACAAGGTCTGAGCGGTCCCCAGCCCCAGGTGGTCTCGGTGGAGCCCTGTGGCCCGCAGCCCAGGGACCCCGTGCGGGAAGGCCCCGGGGCCTGTCTCTGCACACAGGAGGACCCGTCCAGCGGGGAGGGAGGCCGAGGAACAGGGCGTCCCCGGGCCGCCAGGTTCCCGGGGAGAAGGGCGGAAAACAGGCCTCGGTTCCCTCTGTCCGGAGGAGGATGGCCCTGTCGAGGGACCGATGCCGGGCCCGTGGGATCAGAACCGACGCCGAGTGGGCATGGAGCCCCTCTGATCCTTGGCACGAGAGGGGCCCGCCGGGATGCCGCGGGGCCTGGGGCCCAGACTCTGTTCGGCGGGAGCCAAGGACAACGAACCCCAGCTCTGACTCTGCCCTGCGGCGAGGCGAGGCCCCAGCGTCCCTCTTCCTCGCCCGGCTCCCGTACCCCATCCCGGGGACATTCGCCCTCCTGTCTGCCAGCTGCTGCCCCTGACCGGGTGGCCGCTGCGGCCTTGCCTTTCCCCACGCCCCACCCCCACCCCCACCCCCACCCCCACCCCCCACCGGTTTTCTTGGTGGCCGGGCCTGGGGCCTCCGACGTGGCCTGGGGTCCCGCGTTCCCCGTGTCCCTGGCCCCGCGGGCCCCCCGCGGGCCCACGTCGCTCGCGCCCGCGGAGTGGGCGACGAGCCGCGGGCCAGACGCCCCCCCGGGCGCGAGCTTCCGCCCCGCGGGCTGGAACGTGAACATGGCGGCCGCCGAGGCCACGCCCCCCGCGGCCCGGGGAGCCCCGCGGGCCCCGCCCCCCGCGGCCCGGGCAGCCCCGCGGGCCTGGCCTCCCGGCCCCCGGGGCTCGTCGGTGGGCGAGCCCGGCCCCAGCGGGATGACACCCGCATCCAGCCCCGGAGTCCTCCGAGCGCCCCGAACGAGCCCGCCCTTCCTCCCATCTCGGGCTTTGCCCACGCGAGCCACGGCCGGGGCCTTGAGGCCCGTGCTCAAAACGCTCCCGCTTGATGGCACTGTTGCTCCACGGATGCCAGCCACCCTTGGGCGCCCGGCCGCTCCCTCCGCCCTTTGCGCGTCAAAAAACGCCAGCGAAGGCCCCGAAGCCCTCCCAGCCCTCCCAGTGGGGTTGGCCGTCCTTGGGGGATTGCGGGGGGCGCGGGGGGCACCCCTCTTTCCTTTCGGGGCTTCTTGTCGGGAGGAGGATGGTACGGAGAAAGACGTCCAGAGGCCTCCATGCCGCTGTGGACCCACCTCCCCATCTCTCTGGGAGCTTTAAGGCCGCCTCTCCTGGCGGCAACGCGGACCCCGCGTCCCCTGCACACTTGCCCGTGGACGTCCCTCCATGAGGGTCTTCTCGGGCTGAAGCCTAGAAATCCTAGAATCCCAGAAAACTGGATTCGTGGCCCGAGGCCCGGCACTACCCCTCTCTCTGCTCCTGGCCTCCTTGCTTCTCCCGCTCTCCTCCAGCTGCCTCAGCTGGCCTCGGGGCTCAGGAGCAGGCCCCAGAAGGAGTAGGCCGCTGAGGCAGCAGGTGGAAGCGACAGGGACCCCGGCAGGTGGCAAGACGGGCAGGCGGACTGCCCGTGCTCCCCGCAGAGCACCTCAGCCAGTCACTCTGTGTCCCCGAGCGCCCCAGGGGGTTTCTGGTGGGGAGCTGGGGAGAGGAGTCCGTGGGACAGGTGGACATCCCACAGGCAGCTGACCCCGGTGAGGCCCCCTTTGTGCGGCAGCCCCTTCTGGGAAGCTCTCCGGGAGCCTGTGTGCCTCCTCTACCCTCCCCGCCCACCGCCCCTCGTTCCTTCGTTCGTTCATTGGTTCTTAAACGCGTACACACAGGGAGGGGTGTGTCTGTGCATGGGGAGGTGTGGGTGGGTGGGTGGGTGTACACGCATACGTGTGTCCGTATGCACGTGTGGGTGTGCACGCGCGCCTGTGTGGGTCCGTAACACGCATGTGTATAATTTCCCTTCCCCTGCCCTTTTCCCCGGAGCCGCCTCGGGGATGCCACTGTGGATGGAAATCCCTCCCAGTCCAAGCCGAAGCCCTCAGCTTAGCGCGCTGACCGCTCCCAGGGTGCCCCTCTGCCTTCTCGCTCCCTGGCCGCCGTGGGAACCCCGTGTCCTCTGGGCTTGCGTGTGCTTCCGGGGCTGAATGCAGATGAAAGCGGACAGACACGGAGGGCCCCTCGGACCCCCGAGGCTCACAAGGGCGTAGTCACAGACCCTCTGTGGCATTTGGCCGCTCTCACAGCTCGTGTGTCCCCGGGGCTCGGCCCCTGCCTGGGGAGTAGACGCCCTGTTCTGCTCCAGCCTCTCCGTTTCTCCTCTGACAGCTCCCCGGGGTGGGTGGGGTGCCCGTGTGTCTGCCTGGGGGCAGGGGCCTGGGTCATCTCCCGTGTCCCCTCTCTTTGGACGCCGGGTAGCTCTTTTCTTTCCTCCTCTCCTCTGCTCTCCTCTCTTGGACCGAACTGGCCGTGAGGCGGCCTGCGGCGTCGTGGCTCCCCAAAAGTGCGAGCGTGCGTGACCGGGGTACGTTTGCCAGCATCCGTGTCCACCCCGAGGAGGAAAGCGGTGGGGTGCATGGGAAGTCGGGCCCGTGCGCTGGATCTGTGTGGGACCAGAGAGGAGACAGCTAGGGCCCGTGTGCCCGCGAGTCAGACGAGCTCGTGGTCAGGCTCTGTGTTTCCGTTTGCGGTGGACGACGACGTGGGCTTGCCGGGATGTCCGTCGACAGCCCGCCGGAGTCCCACACGGGTCCGGAGCCGAGGAGGAAGGCTCTGCGAGCACGAGCGCCCAGGCGCCAAGGCGCCAAGGCGCCAAGGCCGTGGTTCCCGCGCAAGACAGACGGCGGGGGAAGGCATCCTCGGGGTGCCCCCGGCACGGTTCTGGGCTCTGCGAGGGCTGCTGCTTTCTGAGTGAGATCCGCGCCATCTCCCAAAGACGAGCGGAGGCTGGTTGTGTCCACGCTAACGCTCCTCTCCGGGGCTTTGGTCGACCCGAGAGCTGGGGTGAGGGGTGACGGACAAGACGCTGGAGGTTGCCGGGGCCGGGTGGGTGGTCCCACACCGAGTGAAGGGCGCTCGGCTCTCTCGTTGCAGAGGAGGCCGACCGGAAGGAAAGGAAGGGCAAGGGCAAGGGCAAGGGCAAGGGCAAGGACGACGGAGACGCCGGTCACCCGCGGGCGCTGCTGTTCTGGGTGAGTGCGTGCTCTTTCTTCTCTTCCTTGGCCCTTTCCCCAACCGGTTATTCCGTCCTAGCCAAAAGGCCGTCATTCTGGTATCTCAGCAAGCCTCCAGGAGGAAAGGCTCCCAAGGTAGGCCGGTGGCACGGGGACACGGGCGTGCCCTTGCGCAGTTTTCGGCCGCACTAGAAAAGGGCGTCGAGCGAGGTCCCGGTTGTGGAAGCGGAAGAAAACGTTGGCGCGGGCCAGCGCGTAGATCGTGTGTGTCTATTGCTTAAGGCGATGGATCGGTCCGTGGAACGTGAGGGCGCTGTCCTCCGGGACCAGAGAGAGTGCAGAGGGATTGGGCTCGGGCCTGGAGCATGAGCTGCACCTACACCTGGCCCTGGGCCCGGGTCCGGGCCCGGGCCCGGGCCGGGGCCTACACCCGGACCTTCGCCTGGGCCTGCACCTGCACCTGCACCTGGCACCTGCACCTGCATCTGCATGAGGGCCTGGACTTGGGCCTAGCCGGGGCCTAGCGCCCGGACCGGCGCCCGGACCCGCGCCTGCTGGGCCCTAGGCCCTGGGAAGCCCACTGCCGGTGATTTGCCCATTCCACTCCCCCCCGAGAAGCAGCAGTCCCAGCTGCACGTGGAGAAAGGTCCTTGGAGACCCTTTGGGGCGAACCCGGCCTGTAAGGCCTTTTGCCTCCTTGGCTTTGAGTGGAGCCCTCCCGAGCTCTTCCTGCCGTCATCCCCTGATTGCTCTTGGGCCCAGCTCGCTGCTGCGAGACCCGCCCGCCACCAGCCCAGGGAGGACTTGGGAACCCGCTCTTGCTGGAATGCGGGGCAGGTGCGCGTGCTGGGGGTCGGGGGGTGACGTGGGGCGGGGGGGGTTGAGCCTCGGGGCAGCCCGCCGTGGATCTCCGTGCTCCCCAAGTCTGTCTCTTGACCAGCCGAGGAACGTGAAAGGGTGGAGTCTCCAAGACGGGTACTTCCCTTCTTCCGTGTGCGAACGTCGCACGCACGTGTGTGTGACCCGAAGCCGCAGGTGTTTTCTCTCTTCCTGTCTTCCTTTCTTCTTCCTCCCGTGTCTTCTTGAAACGATCTTGCCATGAGGAAGGACGCCTCCCGTCCTGGCTCAGCACCACTGAAGGCGTCTCCAGGCGGGCTGGCGGCCGTGCGGCGCCGTGGACTGGGGAGGGCAGACGCTGGTGGGCGTTTCTTGGTCAGCGAAGGGCGGACGCAGGGTCCCCGCAGCAAGGGCAGCCAGGGTGGCTTTCCTGCGGCAACTCTGCCTTCAAGAGGAACTTTGTTGGGCAATCCCAAGAGGCCCTCGCGGTCAAATCCGGGGGAAGGCTGGGCATTGAGTCGAGTCCTCGTTCTAGGCTCTAGGTGGCCGCCCCGCCGGCTCGCGTTACCCCCCCCCCCCCGCCGCCCCCACAAAGGAGCCTTCGGCCGGCCGTGACTCGCAACCCCCCAACTCCCTCGCCGCGGGGCATGGCTTTCCTGGACAACCACCCAGGGACAGGGACGGGATCCTCCCCCTCTCCCTCTCTGTGCCGCGAGGAAAAGGAGGCGATGGCACCCTCCGGTCTGATTCGTGGCTCCAGTCCCGTCGGATGGCCCGTGGCCGGTGACCAAAAGGAGGTGGTCTGTCGAGAGTCGAGGTTCCCGGAGCCCCGTGCCGCAGGAATCTGCGTGGAAACGTCCGGTCCGTGTGGAAACGTGTCCAGCTGCGTGCCTGAGCGTGCCCGGGGGGCGGTGGGCACAGGAGCATCGCCCCTGACCCGCACACCCATCTCTCCTGGAGCCTGGGTGCGCTCGACCTCCGCTCCACGCTCGGAGGCCCTTTGGGGCTTTCCTTTCTGTCCCTCGGTGAGCTGGAAAGTGTTGCCAGAGCCCGGCCGCGCCACCGTTTCAGAGCTAGAGAAAGAGAGGACCGCGCGCGCTCGCGCTCAGAGAACCCGAGGGGCGGGGAGGGAAGAGGACAGCATCCCGGCCCTCTGGTCTCGTCTCATCTCTTTCCTCGGCCTCGTGCCCGGACCGCTGGGCATCGGGAGTGTGTTCCTTCAGCCACTGTGTGCGGCGACGGCGACTCTGCCCGGTCTCGGCTCTGCTCAGAGCTGACCGGCGCCGAGAGGCCACTTGATGGCAGCGGCACGTGTCCCCGCCACGCGCCCGGGTGTCCCAGAAGGAAAGCGGAAGGCCTCTCCAGTGGCTGCCAGACGCTCCGAGGGCTGATCCCCCCGAATCCTGGGGAGCCTCCGCACAGCCGGGTGTTTCCCGTGGCCGGCCTTCCCGTGTGGGAGTTGTCGGGAGACGGACCCTGAGCCAGGCGGGAGGCCTCTGGGGCGGCGGCCGGCTGCCCTCCCGAGTGACCCGTGTGGCCGAGCGTCCGCGCCTGAACCCCGGGGGTGGGGGTGGGGGGCCGTGGGAGAGAAGAGCCAGGTCCCCTCTCTTGACTCCCCACCCCCCCGCCTCCGCCACCCACCACGCACACACACACCCACCCCCCCCCCCCCCACCACCACCACCACCACCAGCACCACCACCACCACTACCCGGCCAACACTGTCCCTGACCCAACGGTGCCTGTGGGCCGCGGCCCTTTGGCCTCGCGGTCAAGCTGGCCCCTCGGTGACTTGGGAGAACGTGCCCTGCCGTGGTGTGGGGGGGATGGCCTGGGTCCCGTGCCAACACTCGGCGAGTCTGCCAAGGTCTCGGGCAGACCTGGAGAGCCGAGGGTACGCGGCTAGGGACCCGTTGGGGTCCGGCCGCCAGGGCGCTGCGTTGGGGTGTGGTGGCCTTGTGGTCGCGAAGGCAGGCTAAGAGGACCCGACAGAGTCCGGGGCCCTGCAGGATGGAGCGCCAGCCTTCGAGGCGGGCGCCCGCAGCCCCAAAGTGGCCAGGAGGGCCAGCCGCCTTGCCTTAGCCAGGTTGGACACGGCTCGCTGTTTTTTTTTCTTCGGCAAAGGGCGGAGGGAGAGGCCCTGGCGGGTGCCGGGTTGGCATTTCTGGTGCAATGCTGCCATCAAGAGGAAAGGCTTTCGCGGTCCCGCGGACCCTGCACGGTCGCCTCCTGGGGAGGACTGAGCCAGGGAGTGAAGTCGGGGACCAGGGCCGGGGGACCCCTAGGGATTCCAAGCCGCGCCAGGCACGGCGGGGAGGGTCTCGGGCCCTGGCACCTGCAGAGAGGGGCAGCGGGACGAGGCACCGGGCCCGGGCGCCTGGCGGGCCAGGCACAGGAAGCCCAGGCTCGGCGCCCTGGTGGCCGCCATGTCTGGGCGGGACTAGCGGAAGGCGCTGCGAGGAGCCCGGGGCCCTGGGCCTTGGGCAGTGGGCCCCTTCCCCTCGGAGCAAGATCGGGTTCGGCCTGGGCGGGCCCAGGGCCCCCGAAGGCCCTCTGGGCCACGGGGCAGCCCTGCCGACGACCACGGCGGGGCGCTGGAGTCGCGTTGCCACGGGCGGCCTTAGAGGCGGGCCCAGGGCGGTTCTTCTGTGCATGCAGCTCAGAGGTGGCGGCGTGGCAGCCTGGCTACCCGGTGCGGTGCCCAGGGGGCCTGGGGCCCAGCCAGGGCCCGCAGCCGCAGTTCCGAAGGGGACGGCCCTCCCCGGCACGGGGGAGCCAGGGCGGCAGGGGAAGCTAGTCGGCAGTTGGCCGTTGCCGTGCCCTCCCCGGGGGCGTCCAGGCTTCTGGCACAGGCCTGTCCCGAGGGCTCCGGCACCCATCTCCCTCCCTGAGTGGCGAGGAGGACAGAGGAGGAGCGGAGCGAGCAGAGCCCAGCCCAGCGGATGCCCAGGCCGGGCCTTTGCCGACCCTGGCCCTCTTGGCCACCTGCCCCAAGAGGCCCTGAGCCTCCCCTGGGCCATGCGAATGAGTGGCCCTGGCGCCCGCTCCCCCCTGGCTGTCTAGGTCTCGACCCCATGCTTGCCTCTCGGCAGCTGGGGCCGGGCCACCGGCTCTGAAGGCTCTGCCTAAAGCTCACCACTGTCAGGTTGAGAGAGGCCGCCCGGCCAACGCAACCCCCACGGGGCTTGCTGCTCAGGCCAGGGAGCAGGTGCCTGATCCTGGGCACCAGGCCGGCCCTTCCTGCTAGACCCTGACTGTCCCCATAGCTCGCTTCTGGAAGAAGAGCCTCCGGGTTGGCTCCTTCGTGCCTCTGGCCAGGCTCCCACTTGCCGCGGGGGTGGGATGTTGGGGCTTGGGGGGTGTGTGGGGGGGTGGAGTGTCGGGGACCTGGGAGCAAGTGTCCAGGCTCAACCCGTCCCTGCTGCGCACACAGCCCTTGCTTTCCCCACTCCCGGAAGGGTGCCGAGTCCCACTCCCTGCCCCTTTCGAATTTCCCACTTGGGGAGTCGCCGGCAATGTTGCCAGGGGGTCTGCCTCGTGTGGGCCGAGCCTTTCGGGGCCGCCCTTGTTGGCCCAACCTTGGGGCCAGGTCCCGACCTACAAGGTCTGAGCGGTCCCCAGCCCCAGGTGGTCTCGGTGGAGCCCTGTGGCCCGCAGCCCAGGGACCCCGTGCGGGAAGGCCCCGGGGCCTGTCTCTGCACACAGGAGGACCCGTCCAGCGGGGAGGGAGGCCGAGGAACAGGGCGTCCCCGGGCCGCCAGGTTCCCGGGGAGAAGGGCGGAAAACAGGCCTCGGTCCCCTCTGTCCGGAGGAGGATGGCCCTGTCGAGGGACCGATGCCGGGCCCGTGGGATCAGAACCGACGCCGAGTGGGCATGGAGCCCCTCTGATCCTTGGCACGAGAGGGGCCCGCCGGGATGCCGCGGGGCCTGGGGCCCAGACTCTGTTCGGCGGGAGCCAAGGACAACGAACCCCAGCTCTGACTCTGCCCTGCGGCGAGGCGAGGCCCCAGCGTCCCTCTTCCTCGCCCGGCTCCCGTACCCCATCCCGGGGACATTCGCCCTCCTGTCTGCCAGCTGCTGCCCCTGACCGGGTGGCCGCTGCGGCCTTGCCTTTCCCCACGCCCCACCCCCACCCCCACCCCCACCCCCACCCCCCACCGGTTTTCTTGGTGGCCGGGCCTGGGGCCTCCGACGTGGCCTGGGGTCCCGCGTTCCCCGTGTCCCTGGCCCCGCGGGCCCCCCGCGGGCCCACGTCGCTCGCGCCCGCGGAGTGGGCGACGAGCCGCGGGCCAGACGCCCCCCCGGGCGCGAGCTTCCGCCCCGCGGGCTGGAACGTGAACATGGCGGCCGCCGAGGCCACGCCCCCCGCGGCCCGGGGAGCCCCGCGGGCCCCGCCCCCCGCGGCCCGGGCAGCCCCGCGGGCCTGGCCTCCCGGCCCCCGGGGCTCGTCGGTGGGCGAGCCCGGCCCCAGCGGGATGACACCCGCATCCAGCCCCGGAGTCCTCCGAGCGCCCCGAACGAGCCCGCCCTTCCTCCCATCTCGGGCTTTGCCCACGCGAGCCACGGCCGGGGCCTTGAGGCCCGTGCTCAAAACGCTCCCGCTTGATGGCACTGTTGCTCCACGGATGCCAGCCACCCTTGGGCGCCCGGCCGCTCCCTCCGCCCTTTGCGCGTCAAAAAACGCCAGCGAAGGCCCCGAAGCCCTCCCAGCCCTCCCAGTGGGGTTGGCCGTCCTTGGGGGATTGCGGGGGGCGCGGGGGGCACCCCTCTTTCCTTTCGGGGCTTCTTGTCGGGAGGAGGATGGTACGGAGAAAGACGTCCAGAGGCCTCCATGCCGCTGTGGACCCACCTCCCCATCTCTCTGGGAGCTTTAAGGCCGCCTCTCCTGGCGGCAACGCGGACCCCGCGTCCCCTGCACACTTGCCCGTGGACGTCCCTCCATGAGGGTCTTCTCGGGCTGAAGCCTAGAAATCCTAGAATCCCAGAAAACTGGATTCGTGGCCCGAGGCCCGGCACTACCCCTCTCTCTGCTCCTGGCCTCCTTGCTTCTCCCGCTCTCCTCCAGCTGCCTCAGCTGGCCTCGGGGCTCAGGAGCAGGCCCCAGAAGGAGTAGGCCGCTGAGGCAGCAGGTGGAAGCGACAGGGACCCCGGCAGGTGGCAAGACGGGCAGGCGGACTGCCCGTGCTCCCCGCAGAGCACCTCAGCCAGTCACTCTGTGTCCCCGAGCGCCCCAGGGGGTTTCTGGTGGGGAGCTGGGGAGAGGAGTCCGTGGGACAGGTGGACATCCCACAGGCAGCTGACCCCGGTGAGGCCCCCTTTGTGCGGCAGCCCCTTCTGGGAAGCTCTCCGGGAGCCTGTGTGCCTCCTCTACCCTCCCCGCCCACCGCCCCTCGTTCCTTCGTTCGTTCATTGGTTCTTAAACGCGTACACACAGGGAGGGGTGTGTCTGTGCATGGGGAGGTGTGGGTGGGTGGGTGGGTGTACACGCATACGTGTGTCCGTATGCACGTGTGGGTGTGCACGCGCGCCTGTGTGGGTCCGTAACACGCATGTGTATAATTTCCCTTCCCCTGCCCTTTTCCCCGGAGCCGCCTCGGGGATGCCACTGTGGATGGAAATCCCTCCCAGTCCAAGCCGAAGCCCTCAGCTTAGCGCGCTGACCGCTCCCAGGGTGCCCCTCTGCCTTCTCGCTCCCTGGCCGCCGTGGGAACCCCGTGTCCTCTGGGCTTGCGTGTGCTTCCGGGGCTGAATGCAGATGAAAGCGGACAGACACGGAGGGCCCCTCGGACCCCCGAGGCTCACAAGGGCGTAGTCACAGACCCTCTGTGGCATTTGGCCGCTCTCACAGCTCGTGTGTCCCCGGGGCTCGGCCCCTGCCTGGGGAGTAGACGCCCTGTTCTGCTCCAGCCTCTCCGTTTCTCCTCTGACAGCTCCCCGGGGTGGGTGGGGTGCCCGTGTGTCTGCCTGGGGGCAGGGGCCTGGGTCATCTCCCGTGTCCCCTCTCTTTGGACGCCGGGTAGCTCTTTTCTTTCCTCCTCTCCTCTGCTCTCCTCTCTTGGACCGAACTGGCCGTGAGGCGGCCTGCGGCGTCGTGGCTCCCCAAAAGTGCGAGCGTGCGTGACCGGGGTACGTTTGCCAGCATCCGTGTCCACCCCGAGGAGGAAAGCGGTGGGGTGCATGGGAAGTCGGGCCCGTGCGCTGGATCTGTGTGGGACCAGAGAGGAGACAGCTAGGGCCCGTGTGCCCGCGAGTCAGACGAGCTCGTGGTCAGGCTCTGTGTTTCCGTTTGCGGTGGACGACGACGTGGGCTTGCCGGGATGTCCGTCGACAGCCCGCCGGAGTCCCACACGGGTCCGGAGCCGAGGAGGAAGGCTCTGCGAGCACGAGCGCCCAGGCGCCAAGGCGCCAAGGCGCCAAGGCCGTGGTTCCCGCGCAAGACAGACGGCGGGGGAAGGCATCCTCGGGGTGCCCCCGGCACGGTTCTGGGCTCTGCGAGGGCTGCTGCTTTCTGAGTGAGATCCGCGCCATCTCCCAAAGACGAGCGGAGGCTGGTTGTGTCCACGCTAACGCTCCTCTCCGGGGCTTTGGTCGACCCGAGAGCTGGGGTGAGGGGTGACGGACAAGACGCTGGAGGTTGCCGGGGCCGGGTGGGTGGTCCCACACCGAGTGAAGGGCGCTCGGCTCTCTCGTTGCAGAGGAGGCCGACCGGAAGGAAAGGAAGGGCAAGGGCAAGGGCAAGGGCAAGGGCAAGGACGACGGAGACGCCGGTCACCCGCGGGCGCTGCTGTTCTGGGTGAGTGCGTGCTCTTTCTTCTCTTCCTTGGCCCTTTCCCCAACCGGTTATTCCGTCCTAGCCAAAAGGCCGTCATTCTGGTATCTCAGCAAGCCTCCAGGAGGAAAGGCTCCCAAGGTAGGCCGGTGGCACGGGGACACGGGCGTGCCCTTGCGCAGTTTTCGGCCGCACTAGAAAAGGGCGTCGAGCGAGGTCCCGGTTGTGGAAGCGGAAGAAAACGTTGGCGCGGGCCAGCGCGTAGATCGTGTGTGTCTATTGCTTAAGGCGATGGATCGGTCCGTGGAACGTGAGGGCGCTGTCCTCCGGGACCAGAGAGAGTGCAGAGGGATTGGGCTCGGGCCTGGAGCATGAGCTGCACCTACACCTGGCCCTGGGCCCGGGTCCGGGCCCGGGCCCGGGCCGGGGCCTACACCCGGACCTTCGCCTGGGCCTGCACCTGCACCTGCACCTGGCACCTGCACCTGCATCTGCATGAGGGCCTGGACTTGGGCCTAGCCGGGGCCTAGCGCCCGGACCGGCGCCCGGACCCGCGCCTGCTGGGCCCTAGGCCCTGGGAAGCCCACTGCCGGTGATTTGCCCATTCCACTCCCCCCCGAGAAGCAGCAGTCCCAGCTGCACGTGGAGAAAGGTCCTTGGAGACCCTTTGGGGCGAACCCGGCCTGTAAGGCCTTTTGCCTCCTTGGCTTTGAGTGGAGCCCTCCCGAGCTCTTCCTGCCGTCATCCCCTGATTGCTCTTGGGCCCAGCTCGCTGCTGCGAGACCCGCCCGCCACCAGCCCAGGGAGGACTTGGGAACCCGCTCTTGCTGGAATGCGGGGCAGGTGCGCGTGCTGGGGGTCGGGGGGTGACGTGGGGCGGGGGGGGTTGAGCCTCGGGGCAGCCCGCCGTGGATCTCCGTGCTCCCCAAGTCTGTCTCTTGACCAGCCGAGGAACGTGAAAGGGTGGAGTCTCCAAGACGGGTACTTCCCTTCTTCCGTGTGCGAACGTCGCACGCACGTGTGTGTGACCCGAAGCCGCAGGTGTTTTCTCTCTTCCTGTCTTCCTTTCTTCTTCCTCCCGTGTCTTCTTGAAACGATCTTGCCATGAGGAAGGACGCCTCCCGTCCTGGCTCAGCACCACTGAAGGCGTCTCCAGGCGGGCTGGCGGCCGTGCGGCGCCGTGGACTGGGGAGGGCAGACGCTGGTGGGCGTTTCTTGGTCAGCGAAGGGCGGACGCAGGGTCCCCGCAGCAAGGGCAGCCAGGGTGGCTTTCCTGCGGCAACTCTGCCTTCAAGAGGAACTTTGTTGGGCAATCCCAAGAGGCCCTCGCGGTCAAATCCGGGGGAAGGCTGGGCATTGAGTCGAGTCCTCGTTCTAGGCTCTAGGTGGCCGCCCCGCCGGCTCGCGTTACCCCCCCCCCCCCGCCGCCCCCACAAAGGAGCCTTCGGCCGGCCGTGACTCGCAACCCCCCAACTCCCTCGCCGCGGGGCATGGCTTTCCTGGACAACCACCCAGGGACAGGGACGGGATCCTCCCCCTCTCCCTCTCTGTGCCGCGAGGAAAAGGAGGCGATGGCACCCTCCGGTCTGATTCGTGGCTCCAGTCCCGTCGGATGGCCCGTGGCCGGTGACCAAAAGGAGGTGGTCTGTCGAGAGTCGAGGTTCCCGGAGCCCCGTGCCGCAGGAATCTGCGTGGAAACGTCCGGTCCGTGTGGAAACGTGTCCAGCTGCGTGCCTGAGCGTGCCCGGGGGGCGGTGGGCACAGGAGCATCGCCCCTGACCCGCACACCCATCTCTCCTGGAGCCTGGGTGCGCTCGACCTCCGCTCCACGCTCGGAGGCCCTTTGGGGCTTTCCTTTCTGTCCCTCGGTGAGCTGGAAAGTGTTGCCAGAGCCCGGCCGCGCCACCGTTTCAGAGCTAGAGAAAGAGAGGACCGCGCGCGCTCGCGCTCAGAGAACCCGAGGGGCGGGGAGGGAAGAGGACAGCATCCCGGCCCTCTGGTCTCGTCTCATCTCTTTCCTCGGCCTCGTGCCCGGACCGCTGGGCATCGGGAGTGTGTTCCTTCAGCCACTGTGTGCGGCGACGGCGACTCTGCCCGGTCTCGGCTCTGCTCAGAGCTGACCGGCGCCGAGAGGCCACTTGATGGCAGCGGCACGTGTCCCCGCCACGCGCCCGGGTGTCCCAGAAGGAAAGCGGAAGGCCTCTCCAGTGGCTGCCAGACGCTCCGAGGGCTGATCCCCCCGAATCCTGGGGAGCCTCCGCACAGCCGGGTGTTTCCCGTGGCCGGCCTTCCCGTGTGGGAGTTGTCGGGAGACGGACCCTGAGCCAGGCGGGAGGCCTCTGGGGCGGCGGCCGGCTGCCCTCCCGAGTGACCCGTGTGGCCGAGCGTCCGCGCCTGAACCCCGGGGGTGGGGGTGGGGGGCCGTGGGAGAGAAGAGCCAGGTCCCCTCTCTTGACTCCCCACCCCCCCGCCTCCGCCACCCACCACGCACACACACACCCACCCCCCCCCCCCCCCACCACCACCACCACCACCAGCACCACCACCACCACTACCCGGCCAACACTGTCCCTGACCCAACGGTGCCTGTGGGCCGCGGCCCTTTGGCCTCGCGGTCAAGCTGGCCCCTCGGTGACTTGGGAGAACGTGCCCTGCCGTGGTGTGGGGGGGATGGCCTGGGTCCCGTGCCAACACTCGGCGAGTCTGCCAAGGTCTCGGGCAGACCTGGAGAGCCGAGGGTACGCGGCTAGGGACCCGTTGGGGTCCGGCCGCCAGGGCGCTGCGTTGGGGTGTGGTGGCCTTGTGGTCGCGAAGGCAGGCTAAGAGGACCCGACAGAGTCCGGGGCCCTGCAGGATGGAGCGCCAGCCTTCGAGGCGGGCGCCCGCAGCCCCAAAGTGGCCAGGAGGGCCAGCCGCCTTGCCTTAGCCAGGTTGGACACGGCTCGCTGTTTTTTTTTCTTCGGCAAAGGGCGGAGGGAGAGGCCCTGGCGGGTGCCGGGTTGGCATTTCTGGTGCAATGCTGCCATCAAGAGGAAAGGCTTTCGCGGTCCCGCGGACCCTGCACGGTCGCCTCCTGGGGAGGACTGAGCCAGGGAGTGAAGTCGGGGACCAGGGCCGGGGGACCCCTAGGGATTCCAAGCCGCGCCAGGCACGGCGGGGAGGGTCTCGGGCCCTGGCACCTGCAGAGAGGGGCAGCGGGACGAGGCACCGGGCCCGGGCGCCTGGCGGGCCAGGCACAGGAAGCCCAGGCTCGGCGCCCTGGTGGCCGCCATGTCTGGGCGGGACTAGCGGAAGGCGCTGCGAGGAGCCCGGGGCCCTGGGCCTTGGGCAGTGGGCCCCTTCCCCTCGGAGCAAGATCGGGTTCGGCCTGGGCGGGCCCAGGGCCCCCGAAGGCCCTCTGGGCCACGGGGCAGCCCTGCCGACGACCACGGCGGGGCGCTGGAGTCGCGTTGCCACGGGCGGCCTTAGAGGCGGGCCCAGGGCGGTTCTTCTGTGCATGCAGCTCAGAGGTGGCGGCGTGGCAGCCTGGCTACCCGGTGCGGTGCCCAGGGGGCCTGGGGCCCAGCCAGGGCCCGCAGCCGCAGTTCCGAAGGGGACGGCCCTCCCCGGCACGGGGGAGCCAGGGCGGCAGGGGAAGCTAGTCGGCAGTTGGCCGTTGCCGTGCCCTCCCCGGGGGCGTCCAGGCTTCTGGCACAGGCCTGTCCCGAGGGCTCCGGCACCCATCTCCCTCCCTGAGTGGCGAGGAGGACAGAGGAGGAGCGGAGCGAGCAGAGCCCAGCCCAGCGGATGCCCAGGCCGGGCCTTTGCCGACCCTGGCCCTCTTGGCCACCTGCCCCAAGAGGCCCTGAGCCTCCCCTGGGCCATGCGAATGAGTGGCCCTGGCGCCCGCTCCCCCCTGGCTGTCTAGGTCTCGACCCCATGCTTGCCTCTCGGCAGCTGGGGCCGGGCCACCGGCTCTGAAGGCTCTGCCTAAAGCTCACCACTGTCAGGTTGAGAGAGGCCGCCCGGCCAACGCAACCCCCACGGGGCTTGCTGCTCAGGCCAGGGAGCAGGTGCCTGATCCTGGGCACCAGGCCGGCCCTTCCTGCTAGACCCTGACTGTCCCCATAGCTCGCTTCTGGAAGAAGAGCCTCCGGGTTGGCTCCTTCGTGCCTCTGGCCAGGCTCCCACTTGCCGCGGGGGTGGGATGTTGGGGCTTGGGGGGTGTGTGGGGGGGTGGAGTGTCGGGGACCTGGGAGCAAGTGTCCAGGCTCAACCCGTCCCTGCTGCGCACACAGCCCTTGCTTTCCCCACTCCCGGAAGGGTGCCGAGTCCCACTCCCTGCCCCTTTCGAATTTCCCACTTGGGGAGTCGCCGGCAATGTTGCCAGGGGGTCTGCCTCGTGTGGGCCGAGCCTTTCGGGGCCGCCCTTGTTGGCCCAACCTTGGGGCCAGGTCCCGACCTACAAGGTCTGAGCGGTCCCCAGCCCCAGGTGGTCTCGGTGGAGCCCTGTGGCCCGCAGCCCAGGGACCCCGTGCGGGAAGGCCCCGGGGCCTGTCTCTGCACACAGGAGGACCCGTCCAGCGGGGAGGGAGGCCGAGGAACAGGGCGTCCCCGGGCCGCCAGGTTCCCGGGGAGAAGGGCGGAAAACAGGCCTCGGTCCCCTCTGTCCGGAGGAGGATGGCCCTGTCGAGGGACCGATGCCGGGCCCGTGGGATCAGAACCGACGCCGAGTGGGCATGGAGCCCCTCTGATCCTTGGCACGAGAGGGGCCCGCCGGGATGCCGCGGGGCCTGGGGCCCAGACTCTGTTCGGCGGGAGCCAAGGACAACGAACCCCAGCTCTGACTCTGCCCTGCGGCGAGGCGAGGCCCCAGCGTCCCTCTTCCTCGCCCGGCTCCCGTACCCCATCCCGGGGACATTCGCCCTCCTGTCTGCCAGCTGCTGCCCCTGACCGGGTGGCCGCTGCGGCCTTGCCTTTCCCCACGCCCCACCCCCACCCCCACCCCCACCCCCACCCCCCACCGGTTTTCTTGGTGGCCGGGCCTGGGGCCTCCGACGTGGCCTGGGGTCCCGCGTTCCCCGTGTCCCTGGCCCCGCGGGCCCCCCGCGGGCCCACGTCGCTCGCGCCCGCGGAGTGGGCGACGAGCCGCGGGCCAGACGCCCCCCCGGGCGCGAGCTTCCGCCCCGCGGGCTGGAACGTGAACATGGCGGCCGCCGAGGCCACGCCCCCCGCGGCCCGGGGAGCCCCGCGGGCCCCGCCCCCCGCGGCCCGGGCAGCCCCGCGGGCCTGGCCTCCCGGCCCCCGGGGCTCGTCGGTGGGCGAGCCCGGCCCCAGCGGGATGACACCCGCATCCAGCCCCGGAGTCCTCCGAGCGCCCCGAACGAGCCCGCCCTTCCTCCCATCTCGGGCTTTGCCCACGCGAGCCACGGCCGGGGCCTTGAGGCCCGTGCTCAAAACGCTCCCGCTTGATGGCACTGTTGCTCCACGGATGCCAGCCACCCTTGGGCGCCCGGCCGCTCCCTCCGCCCTTTGCGCGTCAAAAAACGCCAGCGAAGGCCCCGAAGCCCTCCCAGCCCTCCCAGTGGGGTTGGCCGTCCTTGGGGGATTGCGGGGGGCGCGGGGGGCACCCCTCTTTCCTTTCGGGGCTTCTTGTCGGGAGGAGGATGGTACGGAGAAAGACGTCCAGAGGCCTCCATGCCGCTGTGGACCCACCTCCCCATCTCTCTGGGAGCTTTAAGGCCGCCTCTCCTGGCGGCAACGCGGACCCCGCGTCCCCTGCACACTTGCCCGTGGACGTCCCTCCATGAGGGTCTTCTCGGGCTGAAGCCTAGAAATCCTAGAATCCCAGAAAACTGGATTCGTGGCCCGAGGCCCGGCACTACCCCTCTCTCTGCTCCTGGCCTCCTTGCTTCTCCCGCTCTCCTCCAGCTGCCTCAGCTGGCCTCGGGGCTCAGGAGCAGGCCCCAGAAGGAGTAGGCCGCTGAGGCAGCAGGTGGAAGCGACAGGGACCCCGGCAGGTGGCAAGACGGGCAGGCGGACTGCCCGTGCTCCCCGCAGAGCACCTCAGCCAGTCACTCTGTGTCCCCGAGCGCCCCAGGGGGTTTCTGGTGGGGAGCTGGGGAGAGGAGTCCGTGGGACAGGTGGACATCCCACAGGCAGCTGACCCCGGTGAGGCCCCCTTTGTGCGGCAGCCCCTTCTGGGAAGCTCTCCGGGAGCCTGTGTGCCTCCTCTACCCTCCCCGCCCACCGCCCCTCGTTCCTTCGTTCGTTCATTGGTTCTTAAACGCGTACACACAGGGAGGGGTGTGTCTGTGCATGGGGAGGTGTGGGTGGGTGGGTGGGTGTACACGCATACGTGTGTCCGTATGCACGTGTGGGTGTGCACGCGCGCCTGTGTGGGTCCGTAACACGCATGTGTATAATTTCCCTTCCCCTGCCCTTTTCCCCGGAGCCGCCTCGGGGATGCCACTGTGGATGGAAATCCCTCCCAGTCCAAGCCGAAGCCCTCAGCTTAGCGCGCTGACCGCTCCCAGGGTGCCCCTCTGCCTTCTCGCTCCCTGGCCGCCGTGGGAACCCCGTGTCCTCTGGGCTTGCGTGTGCTTCCGGGGCTGAATGCAGATGAAAGCGGACAGACACGGAGGGCCCCTCGGACCCCCGAGGCTCACAAGGGCGTAGTCACAGACCCTCTGTGGCATTTGGCCGCTCTCACAGCTCGTGTGTCCCCGGGGCTCGGCCCCTGCCTGGGGAGTAGACGCCCTGTTCTGCTCCAGCCTCTCCGTTTCTCCTCTGACAGCTCCCCGGGGTGGGTGGGGTGCCCGTGTGTCTGCCTGGGGGCAGGGGCCTGGGTCATCTCCCGTGTCCCCTCTCTTTGGACGCCGGGTAGCTCTTTTCTTTCCTCCTCTCCTCTGCTCTCCTCTCTTGGACCGAACTGGCCGTGAGGCGGCCTGCGGCGTCGTGGCTCCCCAAAAGTGCGAGCGTGCGTGACCGGGGTACGTTTGCCAGCATCCGTGTCCACCCCGAGGAGGAAAGCGGTGGGGTGCATGGGAAGTCGGGCCCGTGCGCTGGATCTGTGTGGGACCAGAGAGGAGACAGCTAGGGCCCGTGTGCCCGCGAGTCAGACGAGCTCGTGGTCAGGCTCTGTGTTTCCGTTTGCGGTGGACGACGACGTGGGCTTGCCGGGATGTCCGTCGACAGCCCGCCGGAGTCCCACACGGGTCCGGAGCCGAGGAGGAAGGCTCTGCGAGCACGAGCGCCCAGGCGCCAAGGCGCCAAGGCGCCAAGGCCGTGGTTCCCGCGCAAGACAGACGGCGGGGGAAGGCATCCTCGGGGTGCCCCCGGCACGGTTCTGGGCTCTGCGAGGGCTGCTGCTTTCTGAGTGAGATCCGCGCCATCTCCCAAAGACGAGCGGAGGCTGGTTGTGTCCACGCTAACGCTCCTCTCCGGGGCTTTGGTCGACCCGAGAGCTGGGGTGAGGGGTGACGGACAAGACGCTGGAGGTTGCCGGGGCCGGGTGGGTGGTCCCACACCGAGTGAAGGGCGCTCGGCTCTCTCGTTGCAGAGGAGGCCGACCGGAAGGAAAGGAAGGGCAAGGGCAAGGGCAAGGGCAAGGGCAAGGACGACGGAGACGCCGGTCACCCGCGGGCGCTGCTGTTCTGGGTGAGTGCGTGCTCTTTCTTCTCTTCCTTGGCCCTTTCCCCAACCGGTTATTCCGTCCTAGCCAAAAGGCCGTCATTCTGGTATCTCAGCAAGCCTCCAGGAGGAAAGGCTCCCAAGGTAGGCCGGTGGCACGGGGACACGGGCGTGCCCTTGCGCAGTTTTCGGCCGCACTAGAAAAGGGCGTCGAGCGAGGTCCCGGTTGTGGAAGCGGAAGAAAACGTTGGCGCGGGCCAGCGCGTAGATCGTGTGTGTCTATTGCTTAAGGCGATGGATCGGTCCGTGGAACGTGAGGGCGCTGTCCTCCGGGACCAGAGAGAGTGCAGAGGGATTGGGCTCGGGCCTGGAGCATGAGCTGCACCTACACCTGGCCCTGGGCCCGGGTCCGGGCCCGGGCCCGGGCCGGGGCCTACACCCGGACCTTCGCCTGGGCCTGCACCTGCACCTGCACCTGGCACCTGCACCTGCATCTGCATGAGGGCCTGGACTTGGGCCTAGCCGGGGCCTAGCGCCCGGACCGGCGCCCGGACCCGCGCCTGCTGGGCCCTAGGCCCTGGGAAGCCCACTGCCGGTGATTTGCCCATTCCACTCCCCCCCGAGAAGCAGCAGTCCCAGCTGCACGTGGAGAAAGGTCCTTGGAGACCCTTTGGGGCGAACCCGGCCTGTAAGGCCTTTTGCCTCCTTGGCTTTGAGTGGAGCCCTCCCGAGCTCTTCCTGCCGTCATCCCCTGATTGCTCTTGGGCCCAGCTCGCTGCTGCGAGACCCGCCCGCCACCAGCCCAGGGAGGACTTGGGAACCCGCTCTTGCTGGAATGCGGGGCAGGTGCGCGTGCTGGGGGTCGGGGGGTGACGTGGGGCGGGGGGGGTTGAGCCTCGGGGCAGCCCGCCGTGGATCTCCGTGCTCCCCAAGTCTGTCTCTTGACCAGCCGAGGAACGTGAAAGGGTGGAGTCTCCAAGACGGGTACTTCCCTTCTTCCGTGTGCGAACGTCGCACGCACGTGTGTGTGACCCGAAGCCGCAGGTGTTTTCTCTCTTCCTGTCTTCCTTTCTTCTTCCTCCCGTGTCTTCTTGAAACGATCTTGCCATGAGGAAGGACGCCTCCCGTCCTGGCTCAGCACCACTGAAGGCGTCTCCAGGCGGGCTGGCGGCCGTGCGGCGCCGTGGACTGGGGAGGGCAGACGCTGGTGGGCGTTTCTTGGTCAGCGAAGGGCGGACGCAGGGTCCCCGCAGCAAGGGCAGCCAGGGTGGCTTTCCTGCGGCAACTCTGCCTTCAAGAGGAACTTTGTTGGGCAATCCCAAGAGGCCCTCGCGGTCAAATCCGGGGGAAGGCTGGGCATTGAGTCGAGTCCTCGTTCTAGGCTCTAGGTGGCCGCCCCGCCGGCTCGCGTTACCCCCCCCCCCCCGCCGCCCCCACAAAGGAGCCTTCGGCCGGCCGTGACTCGCAACCCCCCAACTCCCTCGCCGCGGGGCATGGCTTTCCTGGACAACCACCCAGGGACAGGGACGGGATCCTCCCCCTCTCCCTCTCTGTGCCGCGAGGAAAAGGAGGCGATGGCACCCTCCGGTCTGATTCGTGGCTCCAGTCCCGTCGGATGGCCCGTGGCCGGTGACCAAAAGGAGGTGGTCTGTCGAGAGTCGAGGTTCCCGGAGCCCCGTGCCGCAGGAATCTGCGTGGAAACGTCCGGTCCGTGTGGAAACGTGTCCAGCTGCGTGCCTGAGCGTGCCCGGGGGGCGGTGGGCACAGGAGCATCGCCCCTGACCCGCACACCCATCTCTCCTGGAGCCTGGGTGCGCTCGACCTCCGCTCCACGCTCGGAGGCCCTTTGGGGCTTTCCTTTCTGTCCCTCGGTGAGCTGGAAAGTGTTGCCAGAGCCCGGCCGCGCCACCGTTTCAGAGCTAGAGAAAGAGAGGACCGCGCGCGCTCGCGCTCAGAGAACCCGAGGGGCGGGGAGGGAAGAGGACAGCATCCCGGCCCTCTGGTCTCGTCTCATCTCTTTCCTCGGCCTCGTGCCCGGACCGCTGGGCATCGGGAGTGTGTTCCTTCAGCCACTGTGTGCGGCGACGGCGACTCTGCCCGGTCTCGGCTCTGCTCAGAGCTGACCGGCGCCGAGAGGCCACTTGATGGCAGCGGCACGTGTCCCCGCCACGCGCCCGGGTGTCCCAGAAGGAAAGCGGAAGGCCTCTCCAGTGGCTGCCAGACGCTCCGAGGGCTGATCCCCCCGAATCCTGGGGAGCCTCCGCACAGCCGGGTGTTTCCCGTGGCCGGCCTTCCCGTGTGGGAGTTGTCGGGAGACGGACCCTGAGCCAGGCGGGAGGCCTCTGGGGCGGCGGCCGGCTGCCCTCCCGAGTGACCCGTGTGGCCGAGCGTCCGCGCCTGAACCCCGGGGGTGGGGGTGGGGGGCCGTGGGAGAGAAGAGCCAGGTCCCCTCTCTTGACTCCCCACCCCCCCGCCTCCGCCACCCACCACGCACACACACACCCACCCCCCCCCCCCACCACCACCACCACCACCACCAGCACCACCACCACCACTACCCGGCCAACACTGTCCCTGACCCAACGGTGCCTGTGGGCCGCGGCCCTTTGGCCTCGCGGTCAAGCTGGCCCCTCGGTGACTTGGGAGAACGTGCCCTGCCGTGGTGTGGGGGGGATGGCCTGGGTCCCGTGCCAACACTCGGCGAGTCTGCCAAGGTCTCGGGCAGACCTGGAGAGCCGAGGGTACGCGGCTAGGGACCCGTTGGGGTCCGGCCGCCAGGGCGCTGCGTTGGGGTGTGGTGGCCTTGTGGTCGCGAAGGCAGGCTAAGAGGACCCGACAGAGTCCGGGGCCCTGCAGGATGGAGCGCCAGCCTTCGAGGCGGGCGCCCGCAGCCCCAAAGTGGCCAGGAGGGCCAGCCGCCTTGCCTTAGCCAGGTTGGACACGGCTCGCTGTTTTTTTTTCTTCGGCAAAGGGCGGAGGGAGAGGCCCTGGCGGGTGCCGGGTTGGCATTTCTGGTGCAATGCTGCCATCAAGAGGAAAGGCTTTCGCGGTCCCGCGGACCCTGCACGGTCGCCTCCTGGGGAGGACTGAGCCAGGGAGTGAAGTCGGGGACCAGGGCCGGGGGACCCCTAGGGATTCCAAGCCGCGCCAGGCACGGCGGGGAGGGTCTCGGGCCCTGGCACCTGCAGAGAGGGGCAGCGGGACGAGGCACCGGGCCCGGGCGCCTGGCGGGCCAGGCACAGGAAGCCCAGGCTCGGCGCCCTGGTGGCCGCCATGTCTGGGCGGGACTAGCGGAAGGCGCTGCGAGGAGCCCGGGGCCCTGGGCCTTGGGCAGTGGGCCCCTTCCCCTCGGAGCAAGATCGGGTTCGGCCTGGGCGGGCCCAGGGCCCCCGAAGGCCCTCTGGGCCACGGGGCAGCCCTGCCGACGACCACGGCGGGGCGCTGGAGTCGCGTTGCCACGGGCGGCCTTAGAGGCGGGCCCAGGGCGGTTCTTCTGTGCATGCAGCTCAGAGGTGGCGGCGTGGCAGCCTGGCTACCCGGTGCGGTGCCCAGGGGGCCTGGGGCCCAGCCAGGGCCCGCAGCCGCAGTTCCGAAGGGGACGGCCCTCCCCGGCACGGGGGAGCCAGGGCGGCAGGGGAAGCTAGTCGGCAGTTGGCCGTTGCCGTGCCCTCCCCGGGGGCGTCCAGGCTTCTGGCACAGGCCTGTCCCGAGGGCTCCGGCACCCATCTCCCTCCCTGAGTGGCGAGGAGGACAGAGGAGGAGCGGAGCGAGCAGAGCCCAGCCCAGCGGATGCCCAGGCCGGGCCTTTGCCGACCCTGGCCCTCTTGGCCACCTGCCCCAAGAGGCCCTGAGCCTCCCCTGGGCCATGCGAATGAGTGGCCCTGGCGCCCGCTCCCCCCTGGCTGTCTAGGTCTCGACCCCATGCTTGCCTCTCGGCAGCTGGGGCCGGGCCACCGGCTCTGAAGGCTCTGCCTAAAGCTCACCACTGTCAGGTTGAGAGAGGCCGCCCGGCCAACGCAACCCCCACGGGGCTTGCTGCTCAGGCCAGGGAGCAGGTGCCTGATCCTGGGCACCAGGCCGGCCCTTCCTGCTAGACCCTGACTGTCCCCATAGCTCGCTTCTGGAAGAAGAGCCTCCGGGTTGGCTCCTTCGTGCCTCTGGCCAGGCTCCCACTTGCCGCGGGGGTGGGATGTTGGGGCTTGGGGGGTGTGTGGGGGGGTGGAGTGTCGGGGACCTGGGAGCAAGTGTCCAGGCTCAACCCGTCCCTGCTGCGCACACAGCCCTTGCTTTCCCCACTCCCGGAAGGGTGCCGAGTCCCACTCCCTGCCCCTTTCGAATTTCCCACTTGGGGAGTCGCCGGCAATGTTGCCAGGGGGTCTGCCTCGTGTGGGCCGAGCCTTTCGGGGCCGCCCTTGTTGGCCCAACCTTGGGGCCAGGTCCCGACCTACAAGGTCTGAGCGGTCCCCAGCCCCAGGTGGTCTCGGTGGAGCCCTGTGGCCCGCAGCCCAGGGACCCCGTGCGGGAAGGCCCCGGGGCCTGTCTCTGCACACAGGAGGACCCGTCCAGCGGGGAGGGAGGCCGAGGAACAGGGCGTCCCCGGGCCGCCAGGTTCCCGGGGAGAAGGGCGGAAAACAGGCCTCGGTCCCCTCTGTCCGGAGGAGGATGGCCCTGTCGAGGGACCGATGCCGGGCCCGTGGGATCAGAACCGACGCCGAGTGGGCATGGAGCCCCTCTGATCCTTGGCACGAGAGGGGCCCGCCGGGATGCCGCGGGGCCTGGGGCCCAGACTCTGTTCGGCGGGAGCCAAGGACAACGAACCCCAGCTCTGACTCTGCCCTGCGGCGAGGCGAGGCCCCAGCGTCCCTCTTCCTCGCCCGGCTCCCGTACCCCATCCCGGGGACATTCGCCCTCCTGTCTGCCAGCTGCTGCCCCTGACCGGGTGGCCGCTGCGGCCTTGCCTTTCCCCACGCCCCACCCCCACCCCCACCCCCACCCCCACCCCCCACCGGTTTTCTTGGTGGCCGGGCCTGGGGCCTCCGACGTGGCCTGGGGTCCCGCGTTCCCCGTGTCCCTGGCCCCGCGGGCCCCCCGCGGGCCCACGTCGCTCGCGCCCGCGGAGTGGGCGACGAGCCGCGGGCCAGACGCCCCCCCGGGCGCGAGCTTCCGCCCCGCGGGCTGGAACGTGAACATGGCGGCCGCCGAGGCCACGCCCCCCGCGGCCCGGGGAGCCCCGCGGGCCCCGCCCCCCGCGGCCCGGGCAGCCCCGCGGGCCTGGCCTCCCGGCCCCCGGGGCTCGTCGGTGGGCGAGCCCGGCCCCAGCGGGATGACACCCGCATCCAGCCCCGGAGTCCTCCGAGCGCCCCGAACGAGCCCGCCCTTCCTCCCATCTCGGGCTTTGCCCACGCGAGCCACGGCCGGGGCCTTGAGGCCCGTGCTCAAAACGCTCCCGCTTGATGGCACTGTTGCTCCACGGATGCCAGCCACCCTTGGGCGCCCGGCCGCTCCCTCCGCCCTTTGCGCGTCAAAAAACGCCAGCGAAGGCCCCGAAGCCCTCCCAGCCCTCCCAGTGGGGTTGGCCGTCCTTGGGGGATTGCGGGGGGCGCGGGGGGCACCCCTCTTTCCTTTCGGGGCTTCTTGTCGGGAGGAGGATGGTACGGAGAAAGACGTCCAGAGGCCTCCATGCCGCTGTGGACCCACCTCCCCATCTCTCTGGGAGCTTTAAGGCCGCCTCTCCTGGCGGCAACGCGGACCCCGCGTCCCCTGCACACTTGCCCGTGGACGTCCCTCCATGAGGGTCTTCTCGGGCTGAAGCCTAGAAATCCTAGAATCCCAGAAAACTGGATTCGTGGCCCGAGGCCCGGCACTACCCCTCTCTCTGCTCCTGGCCTCCTTGCTTCTCCCGCTCTCCTCCAGCTGCCTCAGCTGGCCTCGGGGCTCAGGAGCAGGCCCCAGAAGGAGTAGGCCGCTGAGGCAGCAGGTGGAAGCGACAGGGACCCCGGCAGGTGGCAAGACGGGCAGGCGGACTGCCCGTGCTCCCCGCAGAGCACCTCAGCCAGTCACTCTGTGTCCCCGAGCGCCCCAGGGGGTTTCTGGTGGGGAGCTGGGGAGAGGAGTCCGTGGGACAGGTGGACATCCCACAGGCAGCTGACCCCGGTGAGGCCCCCTTTGTGCGGCAGCCCCTTCTGGGAAGCTCTCCGGGAGCCTGTGTGCCTCCTCTACCCTCCCCGCCCACCGCCCCTCGTTCCTTCGTTCGTTCATTGGTTCTTAAACGCGTACACACAGGGAGGGGTGTGTCTGTGCATGGGGAGGTGTGGGTGGGTGGGTGGGTGTACACGCATACGTGTGTCCGTATGCACGTGTGGGTGTGCACGCGCGCCTGTGTGGGTCCGTAACACGCATGTGTATAATTTCCCTTCCCCTGCCCTTTTCCCCGGAGCCGCCTCGGGGATGCCACTGTGGATGGAAATCCCTCCCAGTCCAAGCCGAAGCCCTCAGCTTAGCGCGCTGACCGCTCCCAGGGTGCCCCTCTGCCTTCTCGCTCCCTGGCCGCCGTGGGAACCCCGTGTCCTCTGGGCTTGCGTGTGCTTCCGGGGCTGAATGCAGATGAAAGCGGACAGACACGGAGGGCCCCTCGGACCCCCGAGGCTCACAAGGGCGTAGTCACAGACCCTCTGTGGCATTTGGCCGCTCTCACAGCTCGTGTGTCCCCGGGGCTCGGCCCCTGCCTGGGGAGTAGACGCCCTGTTCTGCTCCAGCCTCTCCGTTTCTCCTCTGACAGCTCCCCGGGGTGGGTGGGGTGCCCGTGTGTCTGCCTGGGGGCAGGGGCCTGGGTCATCTCCCGTGTCCCCTCTCTTTGGACGCCGGGTAGCTCTTTTCTTTCCTCCTCTCCTCTGCTCTCCTCTCTTGGACCGAACTGGCCGTGAGGCGGCCTGCGGCGTCGTGGCTCCCCAAAAGTGCGAGCGTGCGTGACCGGGGTACGTTTGCCAGCATCCGTGTCCACCCCGAGGAGGAAAGCGGTGGGGTGCATGGGAAGTCGGGCCCGTGCGCTGGATCTGTGTGGGACCAGAGAGGAGACAGCTAGGGCCCGTGTGCCCGCGAGTCAGACGAGCTCGTGGTCAGGCTCTGTGTTTCCGTTTGCGGTGGACGACGACGTGGGCTTGCCGGGATGTCCGTCGACAGCCCGCCGGAGTCCCACACGGGTCCGGAGCCGAGGAGGAAGGCTCTGCGAGCACGAGCGCCCAGGCGCCAAGGCGCCAAGGCGCCAAGGCCGTGGTTCCCGCGCAAGACAGACGGCGGGGGAAGGCATCCTCGGGGTGCCCCCGGCACGGTTCTGGGCTCTGCGAGGGCTGCTGCTTTCTGAGTGAGATCCGCGCCATCTCCCAAAGACGAGCGGAGGCTGGTTGTGTCCACGCTAACGCTCCTCTCCGGGGCTTTGGTCGACCCGAGAGCTGGGGTGAGGGGTGACGGACAAGACGCTGGAGGTTGCCGGGGCCGGGTGGGTGGTCCCACACCGAGTGAAGGGCGCTCGGCTCTCTCGTTGCAGAGGAGGCCGACCGGAAGGAAAGGAAGGGCAAGGGCAAGGGCAAGGGCAAGGGCAAGGACGACGGAGACGCCGGTCACCCGCGGGCGCTGCTGTTCTGGGTGAGTGCGTGCTCTTTCTTCTCTTCCTTGGCCCTTTCCCCAACCGGTTATTCCGTCCTAGCCAAAAGGCCGTCATTCTGGTATCTCAGCAAGCCTCCAGGAGGAAAGGCTCCCAAGGTAGGCCGGTGGCACGGGGACACGGGCGTGCCCTTGCGCAGTTTTCGGCCGCACTAGAAAAGGGCGTCGAGCGAGGTCCCGGTTGTGGAAGCGGAAGAAAACGTTGGCGCGGGCCAGCGCGTAGATCGTGTGTGTCTATTGCTTAAGGCGATGGATCGGTCCGTGGAACGTGAGGGCGCTGTCCTCCGGGACCAGAGAGAGTGCAGAGGGATTGGGCTCGGGCCTGGAGCATGAGCTGCACCTACACCTGGCCCTGGGCCCGGGTCCGGGCCCGGGCCCGGGCCGGGGCCTACACCCGGACCTTCGCCTGGGCCTGCACCTGCACCTGCACCTGGCACCTGCACCTGCATCTGCATGAGGGCCTGGACTTGGGCCTAGCCGGGGCCTAGCGCCCGGACCGGCGCCCGGACCCGCGCCTGCTGGGCCCTAGGCCCTGGGAAGCCCACTGCCGGTGATTTGCCCATTCCACTCCCCCCCGAGAAGCAGCAGTCCCAGCTGCACGTGGAGAAAGGTCCTTGGAGACCCTTTGGGGCGAACCCGGCCTGTAAGGCCTTTTGCCTCCTTGGCTTTGAGTGGAGCCCTCCCGAGCTCTTCCTGCCGTCATCCCCTGATTGCTCTTGGGCCCAGCTCGCTGCTGCGAGACCCGCCCGCCACCAGCCCAGGGAGGACTTGGGAACCCGCTCTTGCTGGAATGCGGGGCAGGTGCGCGTGCTGGGGGTCGGGGGGTGACGTGGGGCGGGGGGGGTTGAGCCTCGGGGCAGCCCGCCGTGGATCTCCGTGCTCCCCAAGTCTGTCTCTTGACCAGCCGAGGAACGTGAAAGGGTGGAGTCTCCAAGACGGGTACTTCCCTTCTTCCGTGTGCGAACGTCGCACGCACGTGTGTGTGACCCGAAGCCGCAGGTGTTTTCTCTCTTCCTGTCTTCCTTTCTTCTTCCTCCCGTGTCTTCTTGAAACGATCTTGCCATGAGGAAGGACGCCTCCCGTCCTGGCTCAGCACCACTGAAGGCGTCTCCAGGCGGGCTGGCGGCCGTGCGGCGCCGTGGACTGGGGAGGGCAGACGCTGGTGGGCGTTTCTTGGTCAGCGAAGGGCGGACGCAGGGTCCCCGCAGCAAGGGCAGCCAGGGTGGCTTTCCTGCGGCAACTCTGCCTTCAAGAGGAACTTTGTTGGGCAATCCCAAGAGGCCCTCGCGGTCAAATCCGGGGGAAGGCTGGGCATTGAGTCGAGTCCTCGTTCTAGGCTCTAGGTGGCCGCCCCGCCGGCTCGCGTTACCCCCCCCCCCCCCCGCCGCCCCCACAAAGGAGCCTTCGGCCGGCCGTGACTCGCAACCCCCCAACTCCCTCGCCGCGGGGCATGGCTTTCCTGGACAACCACCCAGGGACAGGGACGGGATCCTCCCCCTCTCCCTCTCTGTGCCGCGAGGAAAAGGAGGCGATGGCACCCTCCGGTCTGATTCGTGGCTCCAGTCCCGTCGGATGGCCCGTGGCCGGTGACCAAAAGGAGGTGGTCTGTCGAGAGTCGAGGTTCCCGGAGCCCCGTGCCGCAGGAATCTGCGTGGAAACGTCCGGTCCGTGTGGAAACGTGTCCAGCTGCGTGCCTGAGCGTGCCCGGGGGGCGGTGGGCACAGGAGCATCGCCCCTGACCCGCACACCCATCTCTCCTGGAGCCTGGGTGCGCTCGACCTCCGCTCCACGCTCGGAGGCCCTTTGGGGCTTTCCTTTCTGTCCCTCGGTGAGCTGGAAAGTGTTGCCAGAGCCCGGCCGCGCCACCGTTTCAGAGCTAGAGAAAGAGAGGACCGCGCGCGCTCGCGCTCAGAGAACCCGAGGGGCGGGGAGGGAAGAGGACAGCATCCCGGCCCTCTGGTCTCGTCTCATCTCTTTCCTCGGCCTCGTGCCCGGACCGCTGGGCATCGGGAGTGTGTTCCTTCAGCCACTGTGTGCGGCGACGGCGACTCTGCCCGGTCTCGGCTCTGCTCAGAGCTGACCGGCGCCGAGAGGCCACTTGATGGCAGCGGCACGTGTCCCCGCCACGCGCCCGGGTGTCCCAGAAGGAAAGCGGAAGGCCTCTCCAGTGGCTGCCAGACGCTCCGAGGGCTGATCCCCCCGAATCCTGGGGAGCCTCCGCACAGCCGGGTGTTTCCCGTGGCCGGCCTTCCCGTGTGGGAGTTGTCGGGAGACGGACCCTGAGCCAGGCGGGAGGCCTCTGGGGCGGCGGCCGGCTGCCCTCCCGAGTGACCCGTGTGGCCGAGCGTCCGCGCCTGAACCCCGGGGGTGGGGGTGGGGGGCCGTGGGAGAGAAGAGCCAGGTCCCCTCTCTTGACTCCCCACCCCCCCGCCTCCGCCACCCACCACGCACACACACACCCACCCCCCCCCCCACCACCACCACCACCACCACCAGCACCACCACCACCACTACCCGGCCAACACTGTCCCTGACCCAACGGTGCCTGTGGGCCGCGGCCCTTTGGCCTCGCGGTCAAGCTGGCCCCTCGGTGACTTGGGAGAACGTGCCCTGCCGTGGTGTGGGGGGGATGGCCTGGGTCCCGTGCCAACACTCGGCGAGTCTGCCAAGGTCTCGGGCAGACCTGGAGAGCCGAGGGTACGCGGCTAGGGACCCGTTGGGGTCCGGCCGCCAGGGCGCTGCGTTGGGGTGTGGTGGCCTTGTGGTCGCGAAGGCAGGCTAAGAGGACCCGACAGAGTCCGGGGCCCTGCAGGATGGAGCGCCAGCCTTCGAGGCGGGCGCCCGCAGCCCCAAAGTGGCCAGGAGGGCCAGCCGCCTTGCCTTAGCCAGGTTGGACACGGCTCGCTGTTTTTTTTTCTTCGGCAAAGGGCGGAGGGAGAGGCCCTGGCGGGTGCCGGGTTGGCATTTCTGGTGCAATGCTGCCATCAAGAGGAAAGGCTTTCGCGGTCCCGCGGACCCTGCACGGTCGCCTCCTGGGGAGGACTGAGCCAGGGAGTGAAGTCGGGGACCAGGGCCGGGGGACCCCTAGGGATTCCAAGCCGCGCCAGGCACGGCGGGGAGGGTCTCGGGCCCTGGCACCTGCAGAGAGGGGCAGCGGGACGAGGCACCGGGCCCGGGCGCCTGGCGGGCCAGGCACAGGAAGCCCAGGCTCGGCGCCCTGGTGGCCGCCATGTCTGGGCGGGACTAGCGGAAGGCGCTGCGAGGAGCCCGGGGCCCTGGGCCTTGGGCAGTGGGCCCCTTCCCCTCGGAGCAAGATCGGGTTCGGCCTGGGCGGGCCCAGGGCCCCCGAAGGCCCTCTGGGCCACGGGGCAGCCCTGCCGACGACCACGGCGGGGCGCTGGAGTCGCGTTGCCACGGGCGGCCTTAGAGGCGGGCCCAGGGCGGTTCTTCTGTGCATGCAGCTCAGAGGTGGCGGCGTGGCAGCCTGGCTACCCGGTGCGGTGCCCAGGGGGCCTGGGGCCCAGCCAGGGCCCGCAGCCGCAGTTCCGAAGGGGACGGCCCTCCCCGGCACGGGGGAGCCAGGGCGGCAGGGGAAGCTAGTCGGCAGTTGGCCGTTGCCGTGCCCTCCCCGGGGGCGTCCAGGCTTCTGGCACAGGCCTGTCCCGAGGGCTCCGGCACCCATCTCCCTCCCTGAGTGGCGAGGAGGACAGAGGAGGAGCGGAGCGAGCAGAGCCCAGCCCAGCGGATGCCCAGGCCGGGCCTTTGCCGACCCTGGCCCTCTTGGCCACCTGCCCCAAGAGGCCCTGAGCCTCCCCTGGGCCATGCGAATGAGTGGCCCTGGCGCCCGCTCCCCCCTGGCTGTCTAGGTCTCGACCCCATGCTTGCCTCTCGGCAGCTGGGGCCGGGCCACCGGCTCTGAAGGCTCTGCCTAAAGCTCACCACTGTCAGGTTGAGAGAGGCCGCCCGGCCAACGCAACCCCCACGGGGCTTGCTGCTCAGGCCAGGGAGCAGGTGCCTGATCCTGGGCACCAGGCCGGCCCTTCCTGCTAGACCCTGACTGTCCCCATAGCTCGCTTCTGGAAGAAGAGCCTCCGGGTTGGCTCCTTCGTGCCTCTGGCCAGGCTCCCACTTGCCGCGGGGGTGGGATGTTGGGGCTTGGGGGGTGTGTGGGGGGGTGGAGTGTCGGGGACCTGGGAGCAAGTGTCCAGGCTCAACCCGTCCCTGCTGCGCACACAGCCCTTGCTTTCCCCACTCCCGGAAGGGTGCCGAGTCCCACTCCCTGCCCCTTTCGAATTTCCCACTTGGGGAGTCGCCGGCAATGTTGCCAGGGGGTCTGCCTCGTGTGGGCCGAGCCTTTCGGGGCCGCCCTTGTTGGCCCAACCTTGGGGCCAGGTCCCGACCTACAAGGTCTGAGCGGTCCCCAGCCCCAGGTGGTCTCGGTGGAGCCCTGTGGCCCGCAGCCCAGGGACCCCGTGCGGGAAGGCCCCGGGGCCTGTCTCTGCACACAGGAGGACCCGTCCAGCGGGGAGGGAGGCCGAGGAACAGGGCGTCCCCGGGCCGCCAGGTTCCCGGGGAGAAGGGCGGAAAACAGGCCTCGGTCCCCTCTGTCCGGAGGAGGATGGCCCTGTCGAGGGACCGATGCCGGGCCCGTGGGATCAGAACCGACGCCGAGTGGGCATGGAGCCCCTCTGATCCTTGGCACGAGAGGGGCCCGCCGGGATGCCGCGGGGCCTGGGGCCCAGACTCTGTTCGGCGGGAGCCAAGGACAACGAACCCCAGCTCTGACTCTGCCCTGCGGCGAGGCGAGGCCCCAGCGTCCCTCTTCCTCGCCCGGCTCCCGTACCCCATCCCGGGGACATTCGCCCTCCTGTCTGCCAGCTGCTGCCCCTGACCGGGTGGCCGCTGCGGCCTTGCCTTTCCCCACGCCCCACCCCCACCCCCACCCCCACCCCCACCCCCCACCGGTTTTCTTGGTGGCCGGGCCTGGGGCCTCCGACGTGGCCTGGGGTCCCGCGTTCCCCGTGTCCCTGGCCCCGCGGGCCCCCCGCGGGCCCACGTCGCTCGCGCCCGCGGAGTGGGCGACGAGCCGCGGGCCAGACGCCCCCCCGGGCGCGAGCTTCCGCCCCGCGGGCTGGAACGTGAACATGGCGGCCGCCGAGGCCACGCCCCCCGCGGCCCGGGGAGCCCCGCGGGCCCCGCCCCCCGCGGCCCGGGCAGCCCCGCGGGCCTGGCCTCCCGGCCCCCGGGGCTCGTCGGTGGGCGAGCCCGGCCCCAGCGGGATGACACCCGCATCCAGCCCCGGAGTCCTCCGAGCGCCCCGAACGAGCCCGCCCTTCCTCCCATCTCGGGCTTTGCCCACGCGAGCCACGGCCGGGGCCTTGAGGCCCGTGCTCAAAACGCTCCCGCTTGATGGCACTGTTGCTCCACGGATGCCAGCCACCCTTGGGCGCCCGGCCGCTCCCTCCGCCCTTTGCGCGTCAAAAAACGCCAGCGAAGGCCCCGAAGCCCTCCCAGCCCTCCCAGTGGGGTTGGCCGTCCTTGGGGGATTGCGGGGGGCGCGGGGGGCACCCCTCTTTCCTTTCGGGGCTTCTTGTCGGGAGGAGGATGGTACGGAGAAAGACGTCCAGAGGCCTCCATGCCGCTGTGGACCCACCTCCCCATCTCTCTGGGAGCTTTAAGGCCGCCTCTCCTGGCGGCAACGCGGACCCCGCGTCCCCTGCACACTTGCCCGTGGACGTCCCTCCATGAGGGTCTTCTCGGGCTGAAGCCTAGAAATCCTAGAATCCCAGAAAACTGGATTCGTGGCCCGAGGCCCGGCACTACCCCTCTCTCTGCTCCTGGCCTCCTTGCTTCTCCCGCTCTCCTCCAGCTGCCTCAGCTGGCCTCGGGGCTCAGGAGCAGGCCCCAGAAGGAGTAGGCCGCTGAGGCAGCAGGTGGAAGCGACAGGGACCCCGGCAGGTGGCAAGACGGGCAGGCGGACTGCCCGTGCTCCCCGCAGAGCACCTCAGCCAGTCACTCTGTGTCCCCGAGCGCCCCAGGGGGTTTCTGGTGGGGAGCTGGGGAGAGGAGTCCGTGGGACAGGTGGACATCCCACAGGCAGCTGACCCCGGTGAGGCCCCCTTTGTGCGGCAGCCCCTTCTGGGAAGCTCTCCGGGAGCCTGTGTGCCTCCTCTACCCTCCCCGCCCACCGCCCCTCGTTCCTTCGTTCGTTCATTGGTTCTTAAACGCGTACACACAGGGAGGGGTGTGTCTGTGCATGGGGAGGTGTGGGTGGGTGGGTGGGTGTACACGCATACGTGTGTCCGTATGCACGTGTGGGTGTGCACGCGCGCCTGTGTGGGTCCGTAACACGCATGTGTATAATTTCCCTTCCCCTGCCCTTTTCCCCGGAGCCGCCTCGGGGATGCCACTGTGGATGGAAATCCCTCCCAGTCCAAGCCGAAGCCCTCAGCTTAGCGCGCTGACCGCTCCCAGGGTGCCCCTCTGCCTTCTCGCTCCCTGGCCGCCGTGGGAACCCCGTGTCCTCTGGGCTTGCGTGTGCTTCCGGGGCTGAATGCAGATGAAAGCGGACAGACACGGAGGGCCCCTCGGACCCCCGAGGCTCACAAGGGCGTAGTCACAGACCCTCTGTGGCATTTGGCCGCTCTCACAGCTCGTGTGTCCCCGGGGCTCGGCCCCTGCCTGGGGAGTAGACGCCCTGTTCTGCTCCAGCCTCTCCGTTTCTCCTCTGACAGCTCCCCGGGGTGGGTGGGGTGCCCGTGTGTCTGCCTGGGGGCAGGGGCCTGGGTCATCTCCCGTGTCCCCTCTCTTTGGACGCCGGGTAGCTCTTTTCTTTCCTCCTCTCCTCTGCTCTCCTCTCTTGGACCGAACTGGCCGTGAGGCGGCCTGCGGCGTCGTGGCTCCCCAAAAGTGCGAGCGTGCGTGACCGGGGTACGTTTGCCAGCATCCGTGTCCACCCCGAGGAGGAAAGCGGTGGGGTGCATGGGAAGTCGGGCCCGTGCGCTGGATCTGTGTGGGACCAGAGAGGAGACAGCTAGGGCCCGTGTGCCCGCGAGTCAGACGAGCTCGTGGTCAGGCTCTGTGTTTCCGTTTGCGGTGGACGACGACGTGGGCTTGCCGGGATGTCCGTCGACAGCCCGCCGGAGTCCCACACGGGTCCGGAGCCGAGGAGGAAGGCTCTGCGAGCACGAGCGCCCAGGCGCCAAGGCGCCAAGGCGCCAAGGCCGTGGTTCCCGCGCAAGACAGACGGCGGGGGAAGGCATCCTCGGGGTGCCCCCGGCACGGTTCTGGGCTCTGCGAGGGCTGCTGCTTTCTGAGTGAGATCCGCGCCATCTCCCAAAGACGAGCGGAGGCTGGTTGTGTCCACGCTAACGCTCCTCTCCGGGGCTTTGGTCGACCCGAGAGCTGGGGTGAGGGGTGACGGACAAGACGCTGGAGGTTGCCGGGGCCGGGTGGGTGGTCCCACACCGAGTGAAGGGCGCTCGGCTCTCTCGTTGCAGAGGAGGCCGACCGGAAGGAAAGGAAGGGCAAGGGCAAGGGCAAGGGCAAGGGCAAGGACGACGGAGACGCCGGTCACCCGCGGGCGCTGCTGTTCTGGGTGAGTGCGTGCTCTTTCTTCTCTTCCTTGGCCCTTTCCCCAACCGGTTATTCCGTCCTAGCCAAAAGGCCGTCATTCTGGTATCTCAGCAAGCCTCCAGGAGGAAAGGCTCCCAAGGTAGGCCGGTGGCACGGGGACACGGGCGTGCCCTTGCGCAGTTTTCGGCCGCACTAGAAAAGGGCGTCGAGCGAGGTCCCGGTTGTGGAAGCGGAAGAAAACGTTGGCGCGGGCCAGCGCGTAGATCGTGTGTGTCTATTGCTTAAGGCGATGGATCGGTCCGTGGAACGTGAGGGCGCTGTCCTCCGGGACCAGAGAGAGTGCAGAGGGATTGGGCTCGGGCCTGGAGCATGAGCTGCACCTACACCTGGCCCTGGGCCCGGGTCCTACACCCGGACCTTCGCCTGGGCCTGCACCTGCACCTGCACCTGGCACCTGCACCTGCATCTGCATGAGGGCCTGGACTTGGGCCTAGCCGGGGCCTAGCGCCCGGACCGGCGCCCGGACCCGCGCCTGCTGGGCCCTAGGCCCTGGGAAGCCCACTGCCGGTGATTTGCCCATTCCACTCCCCCCCGAGAAGCAGCAGTCCCAGCTGCACGTGGAGAAAGGTCCTTGGAGACCCTTTGGGGCGAACCCGGCCTGTAAGGCCTTTTGCCTCCTTGGCTTTGAGTGGAGCCCTCCCGAGCTCTTCCTGCCGTCATCCCCTGATTGCTCTTGGGCCCAGCTCGCTGCTGCGAGACCCGCCCGCCACCAGCCCAGGGAGGACTTGGGAACCCGCTCTTGCTGGAATGCGGGGCAGGTGCGCGTGCTGGGGGTCGGGGGGTGACGTGGGGCGGGGGGGGTTGAGCCTCGGGGCAGCCCGCCGTGGATCTCCGTGCTCCCCAAGTCTGTCTCTTGACCAGCCGAGGAACGTGAAAGGGTGGAGTCTCCAAGACGGGTACTTCCCTTCTTCCGTGTGCGAACGTCGCACGCACGTGTGTGTGACCCGAAGCCGCAGGTGTTTTCTCTCTTCCTGTCTTCCTTTCTTCTTCCTCCCGTGTCTTCTTGAAACGATCTTGCCATGAGGAAGGACGCCTCCCGTCCTGGCTCAGCACCACTGAAGGCGTCTCCAGGCGGGCTGGCGGCCGTGCGGCGCCGTGGACTGGGGAGGGCAGACGCTGGTGGGCGTTTCTTGGTCAGCGAAGGGCGGACGCAGGGTCCCCGCAGCAAGGGCAGCCAGGGTGGCTTTCCTGCGGCAACTCTGCCTTCAAGAGGAACTTTGTTGGGCAATCCCAAGAGGCCCTCGCGGTCAAATCCGGGGGAAGGCTGGGCATTGAGTCGAGTCCTCGTTCTAGGCTCTAGGTGGCCGCCCCGCCGGCTCGCGTTACCCCCCCCCCCCCGCCGCCCCCACAAAGGAGCCTTCGGCCGGCCGTGACTCGCAACCCCCCAACTCCCTCGCCGCGGGGCATGGCTTTCCTGGACAACCACCCAGGGACAGGGACGGGATCCTCCCCCTCTCCCTCTCTGTGCCGCGAGGAAAAGGAGGCGATGGCACCCTCCGGTCTGATTCGTGGCTCCAGTCCCGTCGGATGGCCCGTGGCCGGTGACCAAAAGGAGGTGGTCTGTCGAGAGTCGAGGTTCCCGGAGCCCCGTGCCGCAGGAATCTGCGTGGAAACGTCCGGTCCGTGTGGAAACGTGTCCAGCTGCGTGCCTGAGCGTGCCCGGGGGGCGGTGGGCACAGGAGCATCGCCCCTGACCCGCACACCCATCTCTCCTGGAGCCTGGGTGCGCTCGACCTCCGCTCCACGCTCGGAGGCCCTTTGGGGCTTTCCTTTCTGTCCCTCGGTGAGCTGGAAAGTGTTGCCAGAGCCCGGCCGCGCCACCGTTTCAGAGCTAGAGAAAGAGAGGACCGCGCGCGCTCGCGCTCAGAGAACCCGAGGGGCGGGGAGGGAAGAGGACAGCATCCCGGCCCTCTGGTCTCGTCTCATCTCTTTCCTCGGCCTCGTGCCCGGACCGCTGGGCATCGGGAGTGTGTTCCTTCAGCCACTGTGTGCGGCGACGGCGACTCTGCCCGGTCTCGGCTCTGCTCAGAGCTGACCGGCGCCGAGAGGCCACTTGATGGCAGCGGCACGTGTCCCCGCCACGCGCCCGGGTGTCCCAGAAGGAAAGCGGAAGGCCTCTCCAGTGGCTGCCAGACGCTCCGAGGGCTGATCCCCCCGAATCCTGGGGAGCCTCCGCACAGCCGGGTGTTTCCCGTGGCCGGCCTTCCCGTGTGGGAGTTGTCGGGAGACGGACCCTGAGCCAGGCGGGAGGCCTCTGGGGCGGCGGCCGGCTGCCCTCCCGAGTGACCCGTGTGGCCGAGCGTCCGCGCCTGAACCCCGGGGGTGGGGGTGGGGGGCCGTGGGAGAGAAGAGCCAGGTCCCCTCTCTTGACTCCCCACCCCCCCGCCTCCGCCACCCACCACGCACACACACACCCACCCCCCCCCCCCCCACCACCACCACCACCACCACCAGCACCACCACCACCACTACCCGGCCAACACTGTCCCTGACCCAACGGTGCCTGTGGGCCGCGGCCCTTTGGCCTCGCGGTCAAGCTGGCCCCTCGGTGACTTGGGAGAACGTGCCCTGCCGTGGTGTGGGGGGGATGGCCTGGGTCCCGTGCCAACACTCGGCGAGTCTGCCAAGGTCTCGGGCAGACCTGGAGAGCCGAGGGTACGCGGCTAGGGACCCGTTGGGGTCCGGCCGCCAGGGCGCTGCGTTGGGGTGTGGTGGCCTTGTGGTCGCGAAGGCAGGCTAAGAGGACCCGACAGAGTCCGGGGCCCTGCAGGATGGAGCGCCAGCCTTCGAGGCGGGCGCCCGCAGCCCCAAAGTGGCCAGGAGGGCCAGCCGCCTTGCCTTAGCCAGGTTGGACACGGCTCGCTGTTTTTTTTTCTTCGGCAAAGGGCGGAGGGAGAGGCCCTGGCGGGTGCCGGGTTGGCATTTCTGGTGCAATGCTGCCATCAAGAGGAAAGGCTTTCGCGGTCCCGCGGACCCTGCACGGTCGCCTCCTGGGGAGGACTGAGCCAGGGAGTGAAGTCGGGGACCAGGGCCGGGGGACCCCTAGGGATTCCAAGCCGCGCCAGGCACGGCGGGGAGGGTCTCGGGCCCTGGCACCTGCAGAGAGGGGCAGCGGGACGAGGCACCGGGCCCGGGCGCCTGGCGGGCCAGGCACAGGAAGCCCAGGCTCGGCGCCCTGGTGGCCGCCATGTCTGGGCGGGACTAGCGGAAGGCGCTGCGAGGAGCCCGGGGCCCTGGGCCTTGGGCAGTGGGCCCCTTCCCCTCGGAGCAAGATCGGGTTCGGCCTGGGCGGGCCCAGGGCCCCCGAAGGCCCTCTGGGCCACGGGGCAGCCCTGCCGACGACCACGGCGGGGCGCTGGAGTCGCGTTGCCACGGGCGGCCTTAGAGGCGGGCCCAGGGCGGTTCTTCTGTGCATGCAGCTCAGAGGTGGCGGCGTGGCAGCCTGGCTACCCGGTGCGGTGCCCAGGGGGCCTGGGGCCCAGCCAGGGCCCGCAGCCGCAGTTCCGAAGGGGACGGCCCTCCCCGGCACGGGGGAGCCAGGGCGGCAGGGGAAGCTAGTCGGCAGTTGGCCGTTGCCGTGCCCTCCCCGGGGGCGTCCAGGCTTCTGGCACAGGCCTGTCCCGAGGGCTCCGGCACCCATCTCCCTCCCTGAGTGGCGAGGAGGACAGAGGAGGAGCGGAGCGAGCAGAGCCCAGCCCAGCGGATGCCCAGGCCGGGCCTTTGCCGACCCTGGCCCTCTTGGCCACCTGCCCCAAGAGGCCCTGAGCCTCCCCTGGGCCATGCGAATGAGTGGCCCTGGCGCCCGCTCCCCCCTGGCTGTCTAGGTCTCGACCCCATGCTTGCCTCTCGGCAGCTGGGGCCGGGCCACCGGCTCTGAAGGCTCTGCCTAAAGCTCACCACTGTCAGGTTGAGAGAGGCCGCCCGGCCAACGCAACCCCCACGGGGCTTGCTGCTCAGGCCAGGGAGCAGGTGCCTGATCCTGGGCACCAGGCCGGCCCTTCCTGCTAGACCCTGACTGTCCCCATAGCTCGCTTCTGGAAGAAGAGCCTCCGGGTTGGCTCCTTCGTGCCTCTGGCCAGGCTCCCACTTGCCGCGGGGGTGGGATGTTGGGGCTTGGGGGGTGTGTGGGGGGGTGGAGTGTCGGGGACCTGGGAGCAAGTGTCCAGGCTCAACCCGTCCCTGCTGCGCACACAGCCCTTGCTTTCCCCACTCCCGGAAGGGTGCCGAGTCCCACTCCCTGCCCCTTTCGAATTTCCCACTTGGGGAGTCGCCGGCAATGTTGCCAGGGGGTCTGCCTCGTGTGGGCCGAGCCTTTCGGGGCCGCCCTTGTTGGCCCAACCTTGGGGCCAGGTCCCGACCTACAAGGTCTGAGCGGTCCCCAGCCCCAGGTGGTCTCGGTGGAGCCCTGTGGCCCGCAGCCCAGGGACCCCGTGCGGGAAGGCCCCGGGGCCTGTCTCTGCACACAGGAGGACCCGTCCAGCGGGGAGGGAGGCCGAGGAACAGGGCGTCCCCGGGCCGCCAGGTTCCCGGGGAGAAGGGCGGAAAACAGGCCTCGGTTCCCTCTGTCCGGAGGAGGATGGCCCTGTCGAGGGACCGATGCCGGGCCCGTGGGATCAGAACCGACGCCGAGTGGGCATGGAGCCCCTCTGATCCTTGGCACGAGAGGGGCCCGCCGGGATGCCGCGGGGCCTGGGGCCCAGACTCTGTTCGGCGGGAGCCAAGGACAACGAACCCCAGCTCTGACTCTGCCCTGCGGCGAGGCGAGGCCCCAGCGTCCCTCTTCCTCGCCCGGCTCCCGTACCCCATCCCGGGGACATTCGCCCTCCTGTCTGCCAGCTGCTGCCCCTGACCGGGTGGCCGCTGCGGCCTTGCCTTTCCCCACGCCCCACCCCCACCCCCACCCCCACCCCCACCCCCCACCGGTTTTCTTGGTGGCCGGGCCTGGGGCCTCCGACGTGGCCTGGGGTCCCGCGTTCCCCGTGTCCCTGGCCCCGCGGGCCCCCCGCGGGCCCACGTCGCTCGCGCCCGCGGAGTGGGCGACGAGCCGCGGGCCAGACGCCCCCCCGGGCGCGAGCTTCCGCCCCGCGGGCTGGAACGTGAACATGGCGGCCGCCGAGGCCACGCCCCCCGCGGCCCGGGGAGCCCCGCGGGCCCCGCCCCCCGCGGCCCGGGCAGCCCCGCGGGCCTGGCCTCCCGGCCCCCGGGGCTCGTCGGTGGGCGAGCCCGGCCCCAGCGGGATGACACCCGCATCCAGCCCCGGAGTCCTCCGAGCGCCCCGAACGAGCCCGCCCTTCCTCCCATCTCGGGCTTTGCCCACGCGAGCCACGGCCGGGGCCTTGAGGCCCGTGCTCAAAACGCTCCCGCTTGATGGCACTGTTGCTCCACGGATGCCAGCCACCCTTGGGCGCCCGGCCGCTCCCTCCGCCCTTTGCGCGTCAAAAAACGCCAGCGAAGGCCCCGAAGCCCTCCCAGCCCTCCCAGTGGGGTTGGCCGTCCTTGGGGGATTGCGGGGGGCGCGGGGGGCACCCCTCTTTCCTTTCGGGGCTTCTTGTCGGGAGGAGGATGGTACGGAGAAAGACGTCCAGAGGCCTCCATGCCGCTGTGGACCCACCTCCCCATCTCTCTGGGAGCTTTAAGGCCGCCTCTCCTGGCGGCAACGCGGACCCCGCGTCCCCTGCACACTTGCCCGTGGACGTCCCTCCATGAGGGTCTTCTCGGGCTGAAGCCTAGAAATCCTAGAATCCCAGAAAACTGGATTCGTGGCCCGAGGCCCGGCACTACCCCTCTCTCTGCTCCTGGCCTCCTTGCTTCTCCCGCTCTCCTCCAGCTGCCTCAGCTGGCCTCGGGGCTCAGGAGCAGGCCCCAGAAGGAGTAGGCCGCTGAGGCAGCAGGTGGAAGCGACAGGGACCCCGGCAGGTGGCAAGACGGGCAGGCGGACTGCCCGTGCTCCCCGCAGAGCACCTCAGCCAGTCACTCTGTGTCCCCGAGCGCCCCAGGGGGTTTCTGGTGGGGAGCTGGGGAGAGGAGTCCGTGGGACAGGTGGACATCCCACAGGCAGCTGACCCCGGTGAGGCCCCCTTTGTGCGGCAGCCCCTTCTGGGAAGCTCTCCGGGAGCCTGTGTGCCTCCTCTACCCTCCCCGCCCACCGCCCCTCGTTCCTTCGTTCGTTCATTGGTTCTTAAACGCGTACACACAGGGAGGGGTGTGTCTGTGCATGGGGAGGTGTGGGTGGGTGGGTGGGTGTACACGCATACGTGTGTCCGTATGCACGTGTGGGTGTGCACGCGCGCCTGTGTGGGTCCGTAACACGCATGTGTATAATTTCCCTTCCCCTGCCCTTTTCCCCGGAGCCGCCTCGGGGATGCCACTGTGGATGGAAATCCCTCCCAGTCCAAGCCGAAGCCCTCAGCTTAGCGCGCTGACCGCTCCCAGGGTGCCCCTCTGCCTTCTCGCTCCCTGGCCGCCGTGGGAACCCCGTGTCCTCTGGGCTTGCGTGTGCTTCCGGGGCTGAATGCAGATGAAAGCGGACAGACACGGAGGGCCCCTCGGACCCCCGAGGCTCACAAGGGCGTAGTCACAGACCCTCTGTGGCATTTGGCCGCTCTCACAGCTCGTGTGTCCCCGGGGCTCGGCCCCTGCCTGGGGAGTAGACGCCCTGTTCTGCTCCAGCCTCTCCGTTTCTCCTCTGACAGCTCCCCGGGGTGGGTGGGGTGCCCGTGTGTCTGCCTGGGGGCAGGGGCCTGGGTCATCTCCCGTGTCCCCTCTCTTTGGACGCCGGGTAGCTCTTTTCTTTCCTCCTCTCCTCTGCTCTCCTCTCTTGGACCGAACTGGCCGTGAGGCGGCCTGCGGCGTCGTGGCTCCCCAAAAGTGCGAGCGTGCGTGACCGGGGTACGTTTGCCAGCATCCGTGTCCACCCCGAGGAGGAAAGCGGTGGGGTGCATGGGAAGTCGGGCCCGTGCGCTGGATCTGTGTGGGACCAGAGAGGAGACAGCTAGGGCCCGTGTGCCCGCGAGTCAGACGAGCTCGTGGTCAGGCTCTGTGTTTCCGTTTGCGGTGGACGACGACGTGGGCTTGCCGGGATGTCCGTCGACAGCCCGCCGGAGTCCCACACGGGTCCGGAGCCGAGGAGGAAGGCTCTGCGAGCACGAGCGCCCAGGCGCCAAGGCGCCAAGGCGCCAAGGCCGTGGTTCCCGCGCAAGACAGACGGCGGGGGAAGGCATCCTCGGGGTGCCCCCGGCACGGTTCTGGGCTCTGCGAGGGCTGCTGCTTTCTGAGTGAGATCCGCGCCATCTCCCAAAGACGAGCGGAGGCTGGTTGTGTCCACGCTAACGCTCCTCTCCGGGGCTTTGGTCGACCCGAGAGCTGGGGTGAGGGGTGACGGACAAGACGCTGGAGGTTGCCGGGGCCGGGTGGGTGGTCCCACACCGAGTGAAGGGCGCTCGGCTCTCTCGTTGCAGAGGAGGCCGACCGGAAGGAAAGGAAGGGCAAGGGCAAGGGCAAGGGCAAGGGCAAGGACGACGGAGACGCCGGTCACCCGCGGGCGCTGCTGTTCTGGGTGAGTGCGTGCTCTTTCTTCTCTTCCTTGGCCCTTTCCCCAACCGGTTATTCCGTCCTAGCCAAAAGGCCGTCATTCTGGTATCTCAGCAAGCCTCCAGGAGGAAAGGCTCCCAAGGTAGGCCGGTGGCACGGGGACACGGGCGTGCCCTTGCGCAGTTTTCGGCCGCACTAGAAAAGGGCGTCGAGCGAGGTCCCGGTTGTGGAAGCGGAAGAAAACGTTGGCGCGGGCCAGCGCGTAGATCGTGTGTGTCTATTGCTTAAGGCGATGGATCGGTCCGTGGAACGTGAGGGCGCTGTCCTCCGGGACCAGAGAGAGTGCAGAGGGATTGGGCTCGGGCCTGGAGCATGAGCTGCACCTACACCTGGCCCTGGGCCCGGGTCCTACACCCGGACCTTCGCCTGGGCCTGCACCTGCACCTGCACCTGGCACCTGCACCTGCATCTGCATGAGGGCCTGGACTTGGGCCTAGCCGGGGCCTAGCGCCCGGACCGGCGCCCGGACCCGCGCCTGCTGGGCCCTAGGCCCTGGGAAGCCCACTGCCGGTGATTTGCCCATTCCACTCCCCCCCGAGAAGCAGCAGTCCCAGCTGCACGTGGAGAAAGGTCCTTGGAGACCCTTTGGGGCGAACCCGGCCTGTAAGGCCTTTTGCCTCCTTGGCTTTGAGTGGAGCCCTCCCGAGCTCTTCCTGCCGTCATCCCCTGATTGCTCTTGGGCCCAGCTCGCTGCTGCGAGACCCGCCCGCCACCAGCCCAGGGAGGACTTGGGAACCCGCTCTTGCTGGAATGCGGGGCAGGTGCGCGTGCTGGGGGTCGGGGGGTGACGTGGGGCGGGGGGGGTTGAGCCTCGGGGCAGCCCGCCGTGGATCTCCGTGCTCCCCAAGTCTGTCTCTTGACCAGCCGAGGAACGTGAAAGGGTGGAGTCTCCAAGACGGGTACTTCCCTTCTTCCGTGTGCGAACGTCGCACGCACGTGTGTGTGACCCGAAGCCGCAGGTGTTTTCTCTCTTCCTGTCTTCCTTTCTTCTTCCTCCCGTGTCTTCTTGAAACGATCTTGCCATGAGGAAGGACGCCTCCCGTCCTGGCTCAGCACCACTGAAGGCGTCTCCAGGCGGGCTGGCGGCCGTGCGGCGCCGTGGACTGGGGAGGGCAGACGCTGGTGGGCGTTTCTTGGTCAGCGAAGGGCGGACGCAGGGTCCCCGCAGCAAGGGCAGCCAGGGTGGCTTTCCTGCGGCAACTCTGCCTTCAAGAGGAACTTTGTTGGGCAATCCCAAGAGGCCCTCGCGGTCAAATCCGGGGGAAGGCTGGGCATTGAGTCGAGTCCTCGTTCTAGGCTCTAGGTGGCCGCCCCGCCGGCTCGCGTTACCCCCCCCCCCCCCCGCCGCCCCCACAAAGGAGCCTTCGGCCGGCCGTGACTCGCAACCCCCCAACTCCCTCGCCGCGGGGCATGGCTTTCCTGGACAACCACCCAGGGACAGGGACGGGATCCTCCCCCTCTCCCTCTCTGTGCCGCGAGGAAAAGGAGGCGATGGCACCCTCCGGTCTGATTCGTGGCTCCAGTCCCGTCGGATGGCCCGTGGCCGGTGACCAAAAGGAGGTGGTCTGTCGAGAGTCGAGGTTCCCGGAGCCCCGTGCCGCAGGAATCTGCGTGGAAACGTCCGGTCCGTGTGGAAACGTGTCCAGCTGCGTGCCTGAGCGTGCCCGGGGGGCGGTGGGCACAGGAGCATCGCCCCTGACCCGCACACCCATCTCTCCTGGAGCCTGGGTGCGCTCGACCTCCGCTCCACGCTCGGAGGCCCTTTGGGGCTTTCCTTTCTGTCCCTCGGTGAGCTGGAAAGTGTTGCCAGAGCCCGGCCGCGCCACCGTTTCAGAGCTAGAGAAAGAGAGGACCGCGCGCGCTCGCGCTCAGAGAACCCGAGGGGCGGGGAGGGAAGAGGACAGCATCCCGGCCCTCTGGTCTCGTCTCATCTCTTTCCTCGGCCTCGTGCCCGGACCGCTGGGCATCGGGAGTGTGTTCCTTCAGCCACTGTGTGCGGCGACGGCGACTCTGCCCGGTCTCGGCTCTGCTCAGAGCTGACCGGCGCCGAGAGGCCACTTGATGGCAGCGGCACGTGTCCCCGCCACGCGCCCGGGTGTCCCAGAAGGAAAGCGGAAGGCCTCTCCAGTGGCTGCCAGACGCTCCGAGGGCTGATCCCCCCGAATCCTGGGGAGCCTCCGCACAGCCGGGTGTTTCCCGTGGCCGGCCTTCCCGTGTGGGAGTTGTCGGGAGACGGACCCTGAGCCAGGCGGGAGGCCTCTGGGGCGGCGGCCGGCTGCCCTCCCGAGTGACCCGTGTGGCCGAGCGTCCGCGCCTGAACCCCGGGGGTGGGGGTGGGGGGCCGTGGGAGAGAAGAGCCAGGTCCCCTCTCTTGACTCCCCACCCCCCCGCCTCCGCCACCCACCACGCACACACACACCCACCCCCCCCCCACCACCACCACCACCACCACCACCAGCACCACCACCACCACTACCCGGCCAACACTGTCCCTGACCCAACGGTGCCTGTGGGCCGCGGCCCTTTGGCCTCGCGGTCAAGCTGGCCCCTCGGTGACTTGGGAGAACGTGCCCTGCCGTGGTGTGGGGGGGATGGCCTGGGTCCCGTGCCAACACTCGGCGAGTCTGCCAAGGTCTCGGGCAGACCTGGAGAGCCGAGGGTACGCGGCTAGGGACCCGTTGGGGTCCGGCCGCCAGGGCGCTGCGTTGGGGTGTGGTGGCCTTGTGGTCGCGAAGGCAGGCTAAGAGGACCCGACAGAGTCCGGGGCCCTGCAGGATGGAGCGCCAGCCTTCGAGGCGGGCGCCCGCAGCCCCAAAGTGGCCAGGAGGGCCAGCCGCCTTGCCTTAGCCAGGTTGGACACGGCTCGCTGTTTTTTTTTCTTCGGCAAAGGGCGGAGGGAGAGGCCCTGGCGGGTGCCGGGTTGGCATTTCTGGTGCAATGCTGCCATCAAGAGGAAAGGCTTTCGCGGTCCCGCGGACCCTGCACGGTCGCCTCCTGGGGAGGACTGAGCCAGGGAGTGAAGTCGGGGACCAGGGCCGGGGGACCCCTAGGGATTCCAAGCCGCGCCAGGCACGGCGGGGAGGGTCTCGGGCCCTGGCACCTGCAGAGAGGGGCAGCGGGACGAGGCACCGGGCCCGGGCGCCTGGCGGGCCAGGCACAGGAAGCCCAGGCTCGGCGCCCTGGTGGCCGCCATGTCTGGGCGGGACTAGCGGAAGGCGCTGCGAGGAGCCCGGGGCCCTGGGCCTTGGGCAGTGGGCCCCTTCCCCTCGGAGCAAGATCGGGTTCGGCCTGGGCGGGCCCAGGGCCCCCGAAGGCCCTCTGGGCCACGGGGCAGCCCTGCCGACGACCACGGCGGGGCGCTGGAGTCGCGTTGCCACGGGCGGCCTTAGAGGCGGGCCCAGGGCGGTTCTTCTGTGCATGCAGCTCAGAGGTGGCGGCGTGGCAGCCTGGCTACCCGGTGCGGTGCCCAGGGGGCCTGGGGCCCAGCCAGGGCCCGCAGCCGCAGTTCCGAAGGGGACGGCCCTCCCCGGCACGGGGGAGCCAGGGCGGCAGGGGAAGCTAGTCGGCAGTTGGCCGTTGCCGTGCCCTCCCCGGGGGCGTCCAGGCTTCTGGCACAGGCCTGTCCCGAGGGCTCCGGCACCCATCTCCCTCCCTGAGTGGCGAGGAGGACAGAGGAGGAGCGGAGCGAGCAGAGCCCAGCCCAGCGGATGCCCAGGCCGGGCCTTTGCCGACCCTGGCCCTCTTGGCCACCTGCCCCAAGAGGCCCTGAGCCTCCCCTGGGCCATGCGAATGAGTGGCCCTGGCGCCCGCTCCCCCCTGGCTGTCTAGGTCTCGACCCCATGCTTGCCTCTCGGCAGCTGGGGCCGGGCCACCGGCTCTGAAGGCTCTGCCTAAAGCTCACCACTGTCAGGTTGAGAGAGGCCGCCCGGCCAACGCAACCCCCACGGGGCTTGCTGCTCAGGCCAGGGAGCAGGTGCCTGATCCTGGGCACCAGGCCGGCCCTTCCTGCTAGACCCTGACTGTCCCCATAGCTCGCTTCTGGAAGAAGAGCCTCCGGGTTGGCTCCTTCGTGCCTCTGGCCAGGCTCCCACTTGCCGCGGGGGTGGGATGTTGGGGCTTGGGGGGTGTGTGGGGGGGTGGAGTGTCGGGGACCTGGGAGCAAGTGTCCAGGCTCAACCCGTCCCTGCTGCGCACACAGCCCTTGCTTTCCCCACTCCCGGAAGGGTGCCGAGTCCCACTCCCTGCCCCTTTCGAATTTCCCACTTGGGGAGTCGCCGGCAATGTTGCCAGGGGGTCTGCCTCGTGTGGGCCGAGCCTTTCGGGGCCGCCCTTGTTGGCCCAACCTTGGGGCCAGGTCCCGACCTACAAGGTCTGAGCGGTCCCCAGCCCCAGGTGGTCTCGGTGGAGCCCTGTGGCCCGCAGCCCAGGGACCCCGTGCGGGAAGGCCCCGGGGCCTGTCTCTGCACACAGGAGGACCCGTCCAGCGGGGAGGGAGGCCGAGGAACAGGGCGTCCCCGGGCCGCCAGGTTCCCGGGGAGAAGGGCGGAAAACAGGCCTCGGTCCCCTCTGTCCGGAGGAGGATGGCCCTGTCGAGGGACCGATGCCGGGCCCGTGGGATCAGAACCGACGCCGAGTAGGCATGGAGCCCCTCTGATCCTTGGCACGAGAGGGGCCCGCCGGGATGCCGCGGGGCCTGGGGCCCAGACTCTGTTCGGCGGGAGCCAAGGACAACGAACCCCAGCTCTGACTCTGCCCTGCGGCGAGGCGAGGCCCCAGCGTCCCTCTTCCTCGCCCGGCTCCCGTACCCCATCCCGGGGACATTCGCCCTCCTGTCTGCCAGCTGCTGCCCCTGACCGGGTGGCCGCTGCGGCCTTGCCTTTCCCCACGCCCCACCCCCACCCCCACCCCCACCCCCACCCCCCACCGGTTTTCTTGGTGGCCGGGCCTGGGGCCTCCGACGTGGCCTGGGGTCCCGCGTTCCCCGTGTCCCTGGCCCCGCGGGCCCCCCGCGGGCCCACGTCGCTCGCGCCCGCGGAGTGGGCGACGAGCCGCGGGCCAGACGCCCCCCCGGGCGCGAGCTTCCGCCCCGCGGGCTGGAACGTGAACATGGCGGCCGCCGAGGCCACGCCCCCCGCGGCCCGGGGAGCCCCGCGGGCCCCGCCCCCCGCGGCCCGGGCAGCCCCGCGGGCCTGGCCTCCCGGCCCCCGGGGCTCGTCGGTGGGCGAGCCCGGCCCCAGCGGGATGACACCCGCATCCAGCCCCGGAGTCCTCCGAGCGCCCCGAACGAGCCCGCCCTTCCTCCCATCTCGGGCTTTGCCCACGCGAGCCACGGCCGGGGCCTTGAGGCCCGTGCTCAAAACGCTCCCGCTTGATGGCACTGTTGCTCCACGGATGCCAGCCACCCTTGGGCGCCCGGCCGCTCCCTCCGCCCTTTGCGCGTCAAAAAACGCCAGCGAAGGCCCCGAAGCCCTCCCAGCCCTCCCAGTGGGGTTGGCCGTCCTTGGGGGATTGCGGGGGGCGCGGGGGGCACCCCTCTTTCCTTTCGGGGCTTCTTGTCGGGAGGAGGATGGTACGGAGAAAGACGTCCAGAGGCCTCCATGCCGCTGTGGACCCACCTCCCCATCTCTCTGGGAGCTTTAAGGCCGCCTCTCCTGGCGGCAACGCGGACCCCGCGTCCCCTGCACACTTGCCCGTGGACGTCCCTCCATGAGGGTCTTCTCGGGCTGAAGCCTAGAAATCCTAGAATCCCAGAAAACTGGATTCGTGGCCCGAGGCCCGGCACTACCCCTCTCTCTGCTCCTGGCCTCCTTGCTTCTCCCGCTCTCCTCCAGCTGCCTCAGCTGGCCTCGGGGCTCAGGAGCAGGCCCCAGAAGGAGTAGGCCGCTGAGGCAGCAGGTGGAAGCGACAGGGACCCCGGCAGGTGGCAAGACGGGCAGGCGGACTGCCCGTGCTCCCCGCAGAGCACCTCAGCCAGTCACTCTGTGTCCCCGAGCGCCCCAGGGGGTTTCTGGTGGGGAGCTGGGGAGAGGAGTCCGTGGGACAGGTGGACATCCCACAGGCAGCTGACCCCGGTGAGGCCCCCTTTGTGCGGCAGCCCCTTCTGGGAAGCTCTCCGGGAGCCTGTGTGCCTCCTCTACCCTCCCCGCCCACCGCCCCTCGTTCCTTCGTTCGTTCATTGGTTCTTAAACGCGTACACACAGGGAGGGGTGTGTCTGTGCATGGGGAGGTGTGGGTGGGTGGGTGGGTGTACACGCATACGTGTGTCCGTATGCACGTGTGGGTGTGCACGCGCGCCTGTGTGGGTCCGTAACACGCATGTGTATAATTTCCCTTCCCCTGCCCTTTTCCCCGGAGCCGCCTCGGGGATGCCACTGTGGATGGAAATCCCTCCCAGTCCAAGCCGAAGCCCTCAGCTTAGCGCGCTGACCGCTCCCAGGGTGCCCCTCTGCCTTCTCGCTCCCTGGCCGCCGTGGGAACCCCGTGTCCTCTGGGCTTGCGTGTGCTTCCGGGGCTGAATGCAGATGAAAGCGGACAGACACGGAGGGCCCCTCGGACCCCCGAGGCTCACAAGGGCGTAGTCACAGACCCTCTGTGGCATTTGGCCGCTCTCACAGCTCGTGTGTCCCCGGGGCTCGGCCCCTGCCTGGGGAGTAGACGCCCTGTTCTGCTCCAGCCTCTCCGTTTCTCCTCTGACAGCTCCCCGGGGTGGGTGGGGTGCCCGTGTGTCTGCCTGGGGGCAGGGGCCTGGGTCATCTCCCGTGTCCCCTCTCTTTGGACGCCGGGTAGCTCTTTTCTTTCCTCCTCTCCTCTGCTCTCCTCTCTTGGACCGAACTGGCCGTGAGGCGGCCTGCGGCGTCGTGGCTCCCCAAAAGTGCGAGCGTGCGTGACCGGGGTACGTTTGCCAGCATCCGTGTCCACCCCGAGGAGGAAAGCGGTGGGGTGCATGGGAAGTCGGGCCCGTGCGCTGGATCTGTGTGGGACCAGAGAGGAGACAGCTAGGGCCCGTGTGCCCGCGAGTCAGACGAGCTCGTGGTCAGGCTCTGTGTTTCCGTTTGCGGTGGACGACGACGTGGGCTTGCCGGGATGTCCGTCGACAGCCCGCCGGAGTCCCACACGGGTCCGGAGCCGAGGAGGAAGGCTCTGCGAGCACGAGCGCCCAGGCGCCAAGGCCGTGGTTCCCGCGCAAGACAGACGGCGGGGGAAGGCATCCTCGGGGTGCCCCCGGCACGGTTCTGGGCTCTGCGAGGGCTGCTGCTTTCTGAGTGAGATCCGCGCCATCTCCCAAAGACGAGCGGAGGCTGGTTGTGTCCACGCTAACGCTCCTCTCCGGGGCTTTGGTCGACCCGAGAGCTGGGGTGAGGGGTGACGGACAAGACGCTGGAGGTTGCCGGGGCCGGGTGGGTGGTCCCACACCGAGTGAAGGGCGCTCGGCTCTCTCGTTGCAGAGGAGGCCGACCGGAAGGAAAGGAAGGGCAAGGGCAAGGGCAAGGGCAAGGGCAAGGACGACGGAGACGCCGGTCACCCGCGGGCGCTGCTGTTCTGGGTGAGTGCGTGCTCTTTCTTCTCTTCCTTGGCCCTTTCCCCAACCGGTTATTCCGTCCTAGCCAAAAGGCCGTCATTCTGGTATCTCAGCAAGCCTCCAGGAGGAAAGGCTCCCAAGGTAGGCCGGTGGCACGGGGACACGGGCGTGCCCTTGCGCAGTTTTCGGCCGCACTAGAAAAGGGCGTCGAGCGAGGTCCCGGTTGTGGAAGCGGAAGAAAACGTTGGCGCGGGCCAGCGCGTAGATCGTGTGTGTCTATTGCTTAAGGCGATGGATCGGTCCGTGGAACGTGAGGGCGCTGTCCTCCGGGACCAGAGAGAGTGCAGAGGGATTGGGCTCGGGCCTGGAGCATGAGCTGCACCTACACCTGGCCCTGGGCCCGGGTCCTACACCCGGACCTTCGCCTGGGCCTGCACCTGCACCTGCACCTGGCACCTGCACCTGCATCTGCATGAGGGCCTGGACTTGGGCCTAGCCGGGGCCTAGCGCCCGGACCGGCGCCCGGACCCGCGCCTGCTGGGCCCTAGGCCCTGGGAAGCCCACTGCCGGTGATTTGCCCATTCCACTCCCCCCCGAGAAGCAGCAGTCCCAGCTGCACGTGGAGAAAGGTCCTTGGAGACCCTTTGGGGCGAACCCGGCCTGTAAGGCCTTTTGCCTCCTTGGCTTTGAGTGGAGCCCTCCCGAGCTCTTCCTGCCGTCATCCCCTGATTGCTCTTGGGCCCAGCTCGCTGCTGCGAGACCCGCCCGCCACCAGCCCAGGGAGGACTTGGGAACCCGCTCTTGCTGGAATGCGGGGCAGGTGCGCGTGCTGGGGGTCGGGGGGTGACGTGGGGCGGGGGGGGTTGAGCCTCGGGGCAGCCCGCCGTGGATCTCCGTGCTCCCCAAGTCTGTCTCTTGACCAGCCGAGGAACGTGAAAGGGTGGAGTCTCCAAGACGGGTACTTCCCTTCTTCCGTGTGCGAACGTCGCACGCACGTGTGTGTGACCCGAAGCCGCAGGTGTTTTCTCTCTTCCTGTCTTCCTTTCTTCTTCCTCCCGTGTCTTCTTGAAACGATCTTGCCATGAGGAAGGACGCCTCCCGTCCTGGCTCAGCACCACTGAAGGCGTCTCCAGGCGGGCTGGCGGCCGTGCGGCGCCGTGGACTGGGGAGGGCAGACGCTGGTGGGCGTTTCTTGGTCAGCGAAGGGCGGACGCAGGGTCCCCGCAGCAAGGGCAGCCAGGGTGGCTTTCCTGCGGCAACTCTGCCTTCAAGAGGAACTTTGTTGGGCAATCCCAAGAGGCCCTCGCGGTCAAATCCGGGGGAAGGCTGGGCATTGAGTCGAGTCCTCGTTCTAGGCTCTAGGTGGCCGCCCCGCCGGCTCGCGTTACCCCCCCCCCCCCCCGCCGCCCCCACAAAGGAGCCTTCGGCCGGCCGTGACTCGCAACCCCCCAACTCCCTCGCCGCGGGGCATGGCTTTCCTGGACAACCACCCAGGGACAGGGACGGGATCCTCCCCCTCTCCCTCTCTGTGCCGCGAGGAAAAGGAGGCGATGGCACCCTCCGGTCTGATTCGTGGCTCCAGTCCCGTCGGATGGCCCGTGGCCGGTGACCAAAAGGAGGTGGTCTGTCGAGAGTCGAGGTTCCCGGAGCCCCGTGCCGCAGGAATCTGCGTGGAAACGTCCGGTCCGTGTGGAAACGTGTCCAGCTGCGTGCCTGAGCGTGCCCGGGGGGCGGTGGGCACAGGAGCATCGCCCCTGACCCGCACACCCATCTCTCCTGGAGCCTGGGTGCGCTCGACCTCCGCTCCACGCTCGGAGGCCCTTTGGGGCTTTCCTTTCTGTCCCTCGGTGAGCTGGAAAGTGTTGCCAGAGCCCGGCCGCGCCACCGTTTCAGAGCTAGAGAAAGAGAGGACCGCGCGCGCTCGCGCTCAGAGAACCCGAGGGGCGGGGAGGGAAGAGGACAGCATCCCGGCCCTCTGGTCTCGTCTCATCTCTTTCCTCGGCCTCGTGCCCGGACCGCTGGGCATCGGGAGTGTGTTCCTTCAGCCACTGTGTGCGGCGACGGCGACTCTGCCCGGTCTCGGCTCTGCTCAGAGCTGACCGGCGCCGAGAGGCCACTTGATGGCAGCGGCACGTGTCCCCGCCACGCGCCCGGGTGTCCCAGAAGGAAAGCGGAAGGCCTCTCCAGTGGCTGCCAGACGCTCCGAGGGCTGATCCCCCCGAATCCTGGGGAGCCTCCGCACAGCCGGGTGTTTCCCGTGGCCGGCCTTCCCGTGTGGGAGTTGTCGGGAGACGGACCCTGAGCCAGGCGGGAGGCCTCTGGGGCGGCGGCCGGCTGCCCTCCCGAGTGACCCGTGTGGCCGAGCGTCCGCGCCTGAACCCCGGGGGTGGGGGTGGGGGGCCGTGGGAGAGAAGAGCCAGGTCCCCTCTCTTGACTCCCCACCCCCCCGCCTCCGCCACCCACCACGCACACACACACCCACCCCCCCCCCACCACCACCACCACCACCACCACCAGCACCACCACCACCACTACCCGGCCAACACTGTCCCTGACCCAACGGTGCCTGTGGGCCGCGGCCCTTTGGCCTCGCGGTCAAGCTGGCCCCTCGGTGACTTGGGAGAACGTGCCCTGCCGTGGTGTGGGGGGGATGGCCTGGGTCCCGTGCCAACACTCGGCGAGTCTGCCAAGGTCTCGGGCAGACCTGGAGAGCCGAGGGTACGCGGCTAGGGACCCGTTGGGGTCCGGCCGCCAGGGCGCTGCGTTGGGGTGTGGTGGCCTTGTGGTCGCGAAGGCAGGCTAAGAGGACCCGACAGAGTCCGGGGCCCTGCAGGATGGAGCGCCAGCCTTCGAGGCGGGCGCCCGCAGCCCCAAAGTGGCCAGGAGGGCCAGCCGCCTTGCCTTAGCCAGGTTGGACACGGCTCGCTGTTTTTTTTTCTTCGGCAAAGGGCGGAGGGAGAGGCCCTGGCGGGTGCCGGGTTGGCATTTCTGGTGCAATGCTGCCATCAAGAGGAAAGGCTTTCGCGGTCCCGCGGACCCTGCACGGTCGCCTCCTGGGGAGGACTGAGCCAGGGAGTGAAGTCGGGGACCAGGGCCGGGGGACCCCTAGGGATTCCAAGCCGCGCCAGGCACGGCGGGGAGGGTCTCGGGCCCTGGCACCTGCAGAGAGGGGCAGCGGGACGAGGCACCGGGCCCGGGCGCCTGGCGGGCCAGGCACAGGAAGCCCAGGCTCGGCGCCCTGGTGGCCGCCATGTCTGGGCGGGACTAGCGGAAGGCGCTGCGAGGAGCCCGGGGCCCTGGGCCTTGGGCAGTGGGCCCCTTCCCCTCGGAGCAAGATCGGGTTCGGCCTGGGCGGGCCCAGGGCCCCCGAAGGCCCTCTGGGCCACGGGGCAGCCCTGCCGACGACCACGGCGGGGCGCTGGAGTCGCGTTGCCACGGGCGGCCTTAGAGGCGGGCCCAGGGCGGTTCTTCTGTGCATGCAGCTCAGAGGTGGCGGCGTGGCAGCCTGGCTACCCGGTGCGGTGCCCAGGGGGCCTGGGGCCCAGCCAGGGCCCGCAGCCGCAGTTCCGAAGGGGACGGCCCTCCCCGGCACGGGGGAGCCAGGGCGGCAGGGGAAGCTAGTCGGCAGTTGGCCGTTGCCGTGCCCTCCCCGGGGGCGTCCAGGCTTCTGGCACAGGCCTGTCCCGAGGGCTCCGGCACCCATCTCCCTCCCTGAGTGGCGAGGAGGACAGAGGAGGAGCGGAGCGAGCAGAGCCCAGCCCAGCGGATGCCCAGGCCGGGCCTTTGCCGACCCTGGCCCTCTTGGCCACCTGCCCCAAGAGGCCCTGAGCCTCCCCTGGGCCATGCGAATGAGTGGCCCTGGCGCCCGCTCCCCCCTGGCTGTCTAGGTCTCGACCCCATGCTTGCCTCTCGGCAGCTGGGGCCGGGCCACCGGCTCTGAAGGCTCTGCCTAAAGCTCACCACTGTCAGGTTGAGAGAGGCCGCCCGGCCAACGCAACCCCCACGGGGCTTGCTGCTCAGGCCAGGGAGCAGGTGCCTGATCCTGGGCACCAGGCCGGCCCTTCCTGCTAGACCCTGACTGTCCCCATAGCTCGCTTCTGGAAGAAGAGCCTCCGGGTTGGCTCCTTCGTGCCTCTGGCCAGGCTCCCACTTGCCGCGGGGGTGGGATGTTGGGGCTTGGGGGGTGTGTGGGGGGGTGGAGTGTCGGGGACCTGGGAGCAAGTGTCCAGGCTCAACCCGTCCCTGCTGCGCACACAGCCCTTGCTTTCCCCACTCCCGGAAGGGTGCCGAGTCCCACTCCCTGCCCCTTTCGAATTTCCCACTTGGGGAGTCGCCGGCAATGTTGCCAGGGGGTCTGCCTCGTGTGGGCCGAGCCTTTCGGGGCCGCCCTTGTTGGCCCAACCTTGGGGCCAGGTCCCGACCTACAAGGTCTGAGCGGTCCCCAGCCCCAGGTGGTCTCGGTGGAGCCCTGTGGCCCGCAGCCCAGGGACCCCGTGCGGGAAGGCCCCGGGGCCTGTCTCTGCACACAGGAGGACCCGTCCAGCGGGGAGGGAGGCCGAGGAACAGGGCGTCCCCGGGCCGCCAGGTTCCCGGGGAGAAGGGCGGAAAACAGGCCTCGGTCCCCTCTGTCCGGAGGAGGATGGCCCTGTCGAGGGACCGATGCCGGGCCCGTGGGATCAGAACCGACGCCGAGTGGGCATGGAGCCCCTCTGATCCTTGGCACGAGAGGGGCCCGCCGGGATGCCGCGGGGCCTGGGGCCCAGACTCTGTTCGGCGGGAGCCAAGGACAACGAACCCCAGCTCTGACTCTGCCCTGCGGCGAGGCGAGGCCCCAGCGTCCCTCTTCCTCGCCCGGCTCCCGTACCCCATCCCGGGGACATTCGCCCTCCTGTCTGCCAGCTGCTGCCCCTGACCGGGTGGCCGCTGCGGCCTTGCCTTTCCCCACGCCCCACCCCCACCCCCACCCCCACCCCCACCCCCCACCGGTTTTCTTGGTGGCCGGGCCTGGGGCCTCCGACGTGGCCTGGGGTCCCGCGTTCCCCGTGTCCCTGGCCCCGCGGGCCCCCCGCGGGCCCACGTCGCTCGCGCCCGCGGAGTGGGCGACGAGCCGCGGGCCAGACGCCCCCCCGGGCGCGAGCTTCCGCCCCGCGGGCTGGAACGTGAACATGGCGGCCGCCGAGGCCACGCCCCCCGCGGCCCGGGGAGCCCCGCGGGCCCCGCCCCCCGCGGCCCGGGCAGCCCCGCGGGCCTGGCCTCCCGGCCCCCGGGGCTCGTCGGTGGGCGAGCCCGGCCCCAGCGGGATGACACCCGCATCCAGCCCCGGAGTCCTCCGAGCGCCCCGAACGAGCCCGCCCTTCCTCCCATCTCGGGCTTTGCCCACGCGAGCCACGGCCGGGGCCTTGAGGCCCGTGCTCAAAACGCTCCCGCTTGATGGCACTGTTGCTCCACGGATGCCAGCCACCCTTGGGCGCCCGGCCGCTCCCTCCGCCCTTTGCGCGTCAAAAAACGCCAGCGAAGGCCCCGAAGCCCTCCCAGCCCTCCCAGTGGGGTTGGCCGTCCTTGGGGGATTGCGGGGGGCGCGGGGGGCACCCCTCTTTCCTTTCGGGGCTTCTTGTCGGGAGGAGGATGGTACGGAGAAAGACGTCCAGAGGCCTCCATGCCGCTGTGGACCCACCTCCCCATCTCTCTGGGAGCTTTAAGGCCGCCTCTCCTGGCGGCAACGCGGACCCCGCGTCCCCTGCACACTTGCCCGTGGACGTCCCTCCATGAGGGTCTTCTCGGGCTGAAGCCTAGAAATCCTAGAATCCCAGAAAACTGGATTCGTGGCCCGAGGCCCGGCACTACCCCTCTCTCTGCTCCTGGCCTCCTTGCTTCTCCCGCTCTCCTCCAGCTGCCTCAGCTGGCCTCGGGGCTCAGGAGCAGGCCCCAGAAGGAGTAGGCCGCTGAGGCAGCAGGTGGAAGCGACAGGGACCCCGGCAGGTGGCAAGACGGGCAGGCGGACTGCCCGTGCTCCCCGCAGAGCACCTCAGCCAGTCACTCTGTGTCCCCGAGCGCCCCAGGGGGTTTCTGGTGGGGAGCTGGGGAGAGGAGTCCGTGGGACAGGTGGACATCCCACAGGCAGCTGACCCCGGTGAGGCCCCCTTTGTGCGGCAGCCCCTTCTGGGAAGCTCTCCGGGAGCCTGTGTGCCTCCTCTACCCTCCCCGCCCACCGCCCCTCGTTCCTTCGTTCGTTCATTGGTTCTTAAACGCGTACACACAGGGAGGGGTGTGTCTGTGCATGGGGAGGTGTGGGTGGGTGGGTGGGTGTACACGCATACGTGTGTCCGTATGCACGTGTGGGTGTGCACGCGCGCCTGTGTGGGTCCGTAACACGCATGTGTATAATTTCCCTTCCCCTGCCCTTTTCCCCGGAGCCGCCTCGGGGATGCCACTGTGGATGGAAATCCCTCCCAGTCCAAGCCGAAGCCCTCAGCTTAGCGCGCTGACCGCTCCCAGGGTGCCCCTCTGCCTTCTCGCTCCCTGGCCGCCGTGGGAACCCCGTGTCCTCTGGGCTTGCGTGTGCTTCCGGGGCTGAATGCAGATGAAAGCGGACAGACACGGAGGGCCCCTCGGACCCCCGAGGCTCACAAGGGCGTAGTCACAGACCCTCTGTGGCATTTGGCCGCTCTCACAGCTCGTGTGTCCCCGGGGCTCGGCCCCTGCCTGGGGAGTAGACGCCCTGTTCTGCTCCAGCCTCTCCGTTTCTCCTCTGACAGCTCCCCGGGGTGGGTGGGGTGCCCGTGTGTCTGCCTGGGGGCAGGGGCCTGGGTCATCTCCCGTGTCCCCTCTCTTTGGACGCCGGGTAGCTCTTTTCTTTCCTCCTCTCCTCTGCTCTCCTCTCTTGGACCGAACTGGCCGTGAGGCGGCCTGCGGCGTCGTGGCTCCCCAAAAGTGCGAGCGTGCGTGACCGGGGTACGTTTGCCAGCATCCGTGTCCACCCCGAGGAGGAAAGCGGTGGGGTGCATGGGAAGTCGGGCCCGTGCGCTGGATCTGTGTGGGACCAGAGAGGAGACAGCTAGGGCCCGTGTGCCCGCGAGTCAGACGAGCTCGTGGTCAGGCTCTGTGTTTCCGTTTGCGGTGGACGACGACGTGGGCTTGCCGGGATGTCCGTCGACAGCCCGCCGGAGTCCCACACGGGTCCGGAGCCGAGGAGGAAGGCTCTGCGAGCACGAGCGCCCAGGCGCCAAGGCGCCAAGGCGCCAAGGCCGTGGTTCCCGCGCAAGACAGACGGCGGGGGAAGGCATCCTCGGGGTGCCCCCGGCACGGTTCTGGGCTCTGCGAGGGCTGCTGCTTTCTGAGTGAGATCCGCGCCATCTCCCAAAGACGAGCGGAGGCTGGTTGTGTCCACGCTAACGCTCCTCTCCGGGGCTTTGGTCGACCCGAGAGCTGGGGTGAGGGGTGACGGACAAGACGCTGGAGGTTGCCGGGGCCGGGTGGGTGGTCCCACACCGAGTGAAGGGCGCTCGGCTCTCTCGTTGCAGAGGAGGCCGACCGGAAGGAAAGGAAGGGCAAGGGCAAGGGCAAGGGCAAGGGCAAGGACGACGGAGACGCCGGTCACCCGCGGGCGCTGCTGTTCTGGGTGAGTGCGTGCTCTTTCTTCTCTTCCTTGGCCCTTTCCCCAACCGGTTATTCCGTCCTAGCCAAAAGGCCGTCATTCTGGTATCTCAGCAAGCCTCCAGGAGGAAAGGCTCCCAAGGTAGGCCGGTGGCACGGGGACACGGGCGTGCCCTTGCGCAGTTTTCGGCCGCACTAGAAAAGGGCGTCGAGCGAGGTCCCGGTTGTGGAAGCGGAAGAAAACGTTGGCGCGGGCCAGCGCGTAGATCGTGTGTGTCTATTGCTTAAGGCGATGGATCGGTCCGTGGAACGTGAGGGCGCTGTCCTCCGGGACCAGAGAGAGTGCAGAGGGATTGGGCTCGGGCCTGGAGCATGAGCTGCACCTACACCTGGCCCTGGGCCCGGGTCCGGGCCCGGGCCCGGGCCGGGGCCTACACCCGGACCTTCGCCTGGGCCTGCACCTGCACCTGCACCTGGCACCTGCACCTGCATCTGCATGAGGGCCTGGACTTGGGCCTAGCCGGGGCCTAGCGCCCGGACCGGCGCCCGGACCCGCGCCTGCTGGGCCCTAGGCCCTGGGAAGCCCACTGCCGGTGATTTGCCCATTCCACTCCCCCCCGAGAAGCAGCAGTCCCAGCTGCACGTGGAGAAAGGTCCTTGGAGACCCTTTGGGGCGAACCCGGCCTGTAAGGCCTTTTGCCTCCTTGGCTTTGAGTGGAGCCCTCCCGAGCTCTTCCTGCCGTCATCCCCTGATTGCTCTTGGGCCCAGCTCGCTGCTGCGAGACCCGCCCGCCACCAGCCCAGGGAGGACTTGGGAACCCGCTCTTGCTGGAATGCGGGGCAGGTGCGCGTGCTGGGGGTCGGGGGGTGACGTGGGGCGGGGGGGGTTGAGCCTCGGGGCAGCCCGCCGTGGATCTCCGTGCTCCCCAAGTCTGTCTCTTGACCAGCCGAGGAACGTGAAAGGGTGGAGTCTCCAAGACGGGTACTTCCCTTCTTCCGTGTGCGAACGTCGCACGCACGTGTGTGTGACCCGAAGCCGCAGGTGTTTTCTCTCTTCCTGTCTTCCTTTCTTCTTCCTCCCGTGTCTTCTTGAAACGATCTTGCCATGAGGAAGGACGCCTCCCGTCCTGGCTCAGCACCACTGAAGGCGTCTCCAGGCGGGCTGGCGGCCGTGCGGCGCCGTGGACTGGGGAGGGCAGACGCTGGTGGGCGTTTCTTGGTCAGCGAAGGGCGGACGCAGGGTCCCCGCAGCAAGGGCAGCCAGGGTGGCTTTCCTGCGGCAACTCTGCCTTCAAGAGGAACTTTGTTGGGCAATCCCAAGAGGCCCTCGCGGTCAAATCCGGGGGAAGGCTGGGCATTGAGTCGAGTCCTCGTTCTAGGCTCTAGGTGGCCGCCCCGCCGGCTCGCGTTACCCCCCCCCCCCCCCGCCGCCCCCACAAAGGAGCCTTCGGCCGGCCGTGACTCGCAACCCCCCAACTCCCTCGCCGCGGGGCATGGCTTTCCTGGACAACCACCCAGGGACAGGGACGGGATCCTCCCCCTCTCCCTCTCTGTGCCGCGAGGAAAAGGAGGCGATGGCACCCTCCGGTCTGATTCGTGGCTCCAGTCCCGTCGGATGGCCCGTGGCCGGTGACCAAAAGGAGGTGGTCTGTCGAGAGTCGAGGTTCCCGGAGCCCCGTGCCGCAGGAATCTGCGTGGAAACGTCCGGTCCGTGTGGAAACGTGTCCAGCTGCGTGCCTGAGCGTGCCCGGGGGGCGGTGGGCACAGGAGCATCGCCCCTGACCCGCACACCCATCTCTCCTGGAGCCTGGGTGCGCTCGACCTCCGCTCCACGCTCGGAGGCCCTTTGGGGCTTTCCTTTCTGTCCCTCGGTGAGCTGGAAAGTGTTGCCAGAGCCCGGCCGCGCCACCGTTTCAGAGCTAGAGAAAGAGAGGACCGCGCGCGCTCGCGCTCAGAGAACCCGAGGGGCGGGGAGGGAAGAGGACAGCATCCCGGCCCTCTGGTCTCGTCTCATCTCTTTCCTCGGCCTCGTGCCCGGACCGCTGGGCATCGGGAGTGTGTTCCTTCAGCCACTGTGTGCGGCGACGGCGACTCTGCCCGGTCTCGGCTCTGCTCAGAGCTGACCGGCGCCGAGAGGCCACTTGATGGCAGCGGCACGTGTCCCCGCCACGCGCCCGGGTGTCCCAGAAGGAAAGCGGAAGGCCTCTCCAGTGGCTGCCAGACGCTCCGAGGGCTGATCCCCCCGAATCCTGGGGAGCCTCCGCACAGCCGGGTGTTTCCCGTGGCCGGCCTTCCCGTGTGGGAGTTGTCGGGAGACGGACCCTGAGCCAGGCGGGAGGCCTCTGGGGCGGCGGCCGGCTGCCCTCCCGAGTGACCCGTGTGGCCGAGCGTCCGCGCCTGAACCCCGGGGGTGGGGGTGGGGGGCCGTGGGAGAGAAGAGCCAGGTCCCCTCTCTTGACTCCCCACCCCCCCGCCTCCGCCACCCACCACGCACACACACACCCACCCCCCCCCCACCACCACCACCACCACCACCACCAGCACCACCACCACCACTACCCGGCCAACACTGTCCCTGACCCAACGGTGCCTGTGGGCCGCGGCCCTTTGGCCTCGCGGTCAAGCTGGCCCCTCGGTGACTTGGGAGAACGTGCCCTGCCGTGGTGTGGGGGGGATGGCCTGGGTCCCGTGCCAACACTCGGCGAGTCTGCCAAGGTCTCGGGCAGACCTGGAGAGCCGAGGGTACGCGGCTAGGGACCCGTTGGGGTCCGGCCGCCAGGGCGCTGCGTTGGGGTGTGGTGGCCTTGTGGTCGCGAAGGCAGGCTAAGAGGACCCGACAGAGTCCGGGGCCCTGCAGGATGGAGCGCCAGCCTTCGAGGCGGGCGCCCGCAGCCCCAAAGTGGCCAGGAGGGCCAGCCGCCTTGCCTTAGCCAGGTTGGACACGGCTCGCTGTTTTTTTTTCTTCGGCAAAGGGCGGAGGGAGAGGCCCTGGCGGGTGCCGGGTTGGCATTTCTGGTGCAATGCTGCCATCAAGAGGAAAGGCTTTCGCGGTCCCGCGGACCCTGCACGGTCGCCTCCTGGGGAGGACTGAGCCAGGGAGTGAAGTCGGGGACCAGGGCCGGGGGACCCCTAGGGATTCCAAGCCGCGCCAGGCACGGCGGGGAGGGTCTCGGGCCCTGGCACCTGCAGAGAGGGGCAGCGGGACGAGGCACCGGGCCCGGGCGCCTGGCGGGCCAGGCACAGGAAGCCCAGGCTCGGCGCCCTGGTGGCCGCCATGTCTGGGCGGGACTAGCGGAAGGCGCTGCGAGGAGCCCGGGGCCCTGGGCCTTGGGCAGTGGGCCCCTTCCCCTCGGAGCAAGATCGGGTTCGGCCTGGGCGGGCCCAGGGCCCCCGAAGGCCCTCTGGGCCACGGGGCAGCCCTGCCGACGACCACGGCGGGGCGCTGGAGTCGCGTTGCCACGGGCGGCCTTAGAGGCGGGCCCAGGGCGGTTCTTCTGTGCATGCAGCTCAGAGGTGGCGGCGTGGCAGCCTGGCTACCCGGTGCGGTGCCCAGGGGGCCTGGGGCCCAGCCAGGGCCCGCAGCCGCAGTTCCGAAGGGGACGGCCCTCCCCGGCACGGGGGAGCCAGGGCGGCAGGGGAAGCTAGTCGGCAGTTGGCCGTTGCCGTGCCCTCCCCGGGGGCGTCCAGGCTTCTGGCACAGGCCTGTCCCGAGGGCTCCGGCACCCATCTCCCTCCCTGAGTGGCGAGGAGGACAGAGGAGGAGCGGAGCGAGCAGAGCCCAGCCCAGCGGATGCCCAGGCCGGGCCTTTGCCGACCCTGGCCCTCTTGGCCACCTGCCCCAAGAGGCCCTGAGCCTCCCCTGGGCCATGCGAATGAGTGGCCCTGGCGCCCGCTCCCCCCTGGCTGTCTAGGTCTCGACCCCATGCTTGCCTCTCGGCAGCTGGGGCCGGGCCACCGGCTCTGAAGGCTCTGCCTAAAGCTCACCACTGTCAGGTTGAGAGAGGCCGCCCGGCCAACGCAACCCCCACGGGGCTTGCTGCTCAGGCCAGGGAGCAGGTGCCTGATCCTGGGCACCAGGCCGGCCCTTCCTGCTAGACCCTGACTGTCCCCATAGCTCGCTTCTGGAAGAAGAGCCTCCGGGTTGGCTCCTTCGTGCCTCTGGCCAGGCTCCCACTTGCCGCGGGGGTGGGATGTTGGGGCTTGGGGGGTGTGTGGGGGGGTGGAGTGTCGGGGACCTGGGAGCAAGTGTCCAGGCTCAACCCGTCCCTGCTGCGCACACAGCCCTTGCTTTCCCCACTCCCGGAAGGGTGCCGAGTCCCACTCCCTGCCCCTTTCGAATTTCCCACTTGGGGAGTCGCCGGCAATGTTGCCAGGGGGTCTGCCTCGTGTGGGCCGAGCCTTTCGGGGCCGCCCTTGTTGGCCCAACCTTGGGGCCAGGTCCCGACCTACAAGGTCTGAGCGGTCCCCAGCCCCAGGTGGTCTCGGTGGAGCCCTGTGGCCCGCAGCCCAGGGACCCCGTGCGGGAAGGCCCCGGGGCCTGTCTCTGCACACAGGAGGACCCGTCCAGCGGGGAGGGAGGCCGAGGAACAGGGCGTCCCCGGGCCGCCAGGTTCCCGGGGAGAAGGGCGGAAAACAGGCCTCGGTCCCCTCTGTCCGGAGGAGGATGGCCCTGTCGAGGGACCGATGCCGGGCCCGTGGGATCAGAACCGACGCCGAGTGGGCATGGAGCCCCTCTGATCCTTGGCACGAGAGGGGCCCGCCGGGATGCCGCGGGGCCTGGGGCCCAGACTCTGTTCGGCGGGAGCCAAGGACAACGAACCCCAGCTCTGACTCTGCCCTGCGGCGAGGCGAGGCCCCAGCGTCCCTCTTCCTCGCCCGGCTCCCGTACCCCATCCCGGGGACATTCGCCCTCCTGTCTGCCAGCTGCTGCCCCTGACCGGGTGGCCGCTGCGGCCTTGCCTTTCCCCACGCCCCACCCCCACCCCCACCCCCACCCCCACCCCCCACCGGTTTTCTTGGTGGCCGGGCCTGGGGCCTCCGACGTGGCCTGGGGTCCCGCGTTCCCCGTGTCCCTGGCCCCGCGGGCCCCCCGCGGGCCCACGTCGCTCGCGCCCGCGGAGTGGGCGACGAGCCGCGGGCCAGACGCCCCCCCGGGCGCGAGCTTCCGCCCCGCGGGCTGGAACGTGAACATGGCGGCCGCCGAGGCCACGCCCCCCGCGGCCCGGGGAGCCCCGCGGGCCCCGCCCCCCGCGGCCCGGGCAGCCCCGCGGGCCTGGCCTCCCGGCCCCCGGGGCTCGTCGGTGGGCGAGCCCGGCCCCAGCGGGATGACACCCGCATCCAGCCCCGGAGTCCTCCGAGCGCCCCGAACGAGCCCGCCCTTCCTCCCATCTCGGGCTTTGCCCACGCGAGCCACGGCCGGGGCCTTGAGGCCCGTGCTCAAAACGCTCCCGCTTGATGGCACTGTTGCTCCACGGATGCCAGCCACCCTTGGGCGCCCGGCCGCTCCCTCCGCCCTTTGCGCGTCAAAAAACGCCAGCGAAGGCCCCGAAGCCCTCCCAGCCCTCCCAGTGGGGTTGGCCGTCCTTGGGGGATTGCGGGGGGCGCGGGGGGCACCCCTCTTTCCTTTCGGGGCTTCTTGTCGGGAGGAGGATGGTACGGAGAAAGACGTCCAGAGGCCTCCATGCCGCTGTGGACCCACCTCCCCATCTCTCTGGGAGCTTTAAGGCCGCCTCTCCTGGCGGCAACGCGGACCCCGCGTCCCCTGCACACTTGCCCGTGGACGTCCCTCCATGAGGGTCTTCTCGGGCTGAAGCCTAGAAATCCTAGAATCCCAGAAAACTGGATTCGTGGCCCGAGGCCCGGCACTACCCCTCTCTCTGCTCCTGGCCTCCTTGCTTCTCCCGCTCTCCTCCAGCTGCCTCAGCTGGCCTCGGGGCTCAGGAGCAGGCCCCAGAAGGAGTAGGCCGCTGAGGCAGCAGGTGGAAGCGACAGGGACCCCGGCAGGTGGCAAGACGGGCAGGCGGACTGCCCGTGCTCCCCGCAGAGCACCTCAGCCAGTCACTCTGTGTCCCCGAGCGCCCCAGGGGGTTTCTGGTGGGGAGCTGGGGAGAGGAGTCCGTGGGACAGGTGGACATCCCACAGGCAGCTGACCCCGGTGAGGCCCCCTTTGTGCGGCAGCCCCTTCTGGGAAGCTCTCCGGGAGCCTGTGTGCCTCCTCTACCCTCCCCGCCCACCGCCCCTCGTTCCTTCGTTCGTTCATTGGTTCTTAAACGCGTACACACAGGGAGGGGTGTGTCTGTGCATGGGGAGGTGTGGGTGGGTGGGTGGGTGTACACGCATACGTGTGTCCGTATGCACGTGTGGGTGTGCACGCGCGCCTGTGTGGGTCCGTAACACGCATGTGTATAATTTCCCTTCCCCTGCCCTTTTCCCCGGAGCCGCCTCGGGGATGCCACTGTGGATGGAAATCCCTCCCAGTCCAAGCCGAAGCCCTCAGCTTAGCGCGCTGACCGCTCCCAGGGTGCCCCTCTGCCTTCTCGCTCCCTGGCCGCCGTGGGAACCCCGTGTCCTCTGGGCTTGCGTGTGCTTCCGGGGCTGAATGCAGATGAAAGCGGACAGACACGGAGGGCCCCTCGGACCCCCGAGGCTCACAAGGGCGTAGTCACAGACCCTCTGTGGCATTTGGCCGCTCTCACAGCTCGTGTGTCCCCGGGGCTCGGCCCCTGCCTGGGGAGTAGACGCCCTGTTCTGCTCCAGCCTCTCCGTTTCTCCTCTGACAGCTCCCCGGGGTGGGTGGGGTGCCCGTGTGTCTGCCTGGGGGCAGGGGCCTGGGTCATCTCCCGTGTCCCCTCTCTTTGGACGCCGGGTAGCTCTTTTCTTTCCTCCTCTCCTCTGCTCTCCTCTCTTGGACCGAACTGGCCGTGAGGCGGCCTGCGGCGTCGTGGCTCCCCAAAAGTGCGAGCGTGCGTGACCGGGGTACGTTTGCCAGCATCCGTGTCCACCCCGAGGAGGAAAGCGGTGGGGTGCATGGGAAGTCGGGCCCGTGCGCTGGATCTGTGTGGGACCAGAGAGGAGACAGCTAGGGCCCGTGTGCCCGCGAGTCAGACGAGCTCGTGGTCAGGCTCTGTGTTTCCGTTTGCGGTGGACGACGACGTGGGCTTGCCGGGATGTCCGTCGACAGCCCGCCGGAGTCCCACACGGGTCCGGAGCCGAGGAGGAAGGCTCTGCGAGCACGAGCGCCCAGGCGCCAAGGCGCCAAGGCGCCAAGGCCGTGGTTCCCGCGCAAGACAGACGGCGGGGGAAGGCATCCTCGGGGTGCCCCCGGCACGGTTCTGGGCTCTGCGAGGGCTGCTGCTTTCTGAGTGAGATCCGCGCCATCTCCCAAAGACGAGCGGAGGCTGGTTGTGTCCACGCTAACGCTCCTCTCCGGGGCTTTGGTCGACCCGAGAGCTGGGGTGAGGGGTGACGGACAAGACGCTGGAGGTTGCCGGGGCCGGGTGGGTGGTCCCACACCGAGTGAAGGGCGCTCGGCTCTCTCGTTGCAGAGGAGGCCGACCGGAAGGAAAGGAAGGGCAAGGGCAAGGGCAAGGGCAAGGGCAAGGACGACGGAGACGCCGGTCACCCGCGGGCGCTGCTGTTCTGGGTGAGTGCGTGCTCTTTCTTCTCTTCCTTGGCCCTTTCCCCAACCGGTTATTCCGTCCTAGCCAAAAGGCCGTCATTCTGGTATCTCAGCAAGCCTCCAGGAGGAAAGGCTCCCAAGGTAGGCCGGTGGCACGGGGACACGGGCGTGCCCTTGCGCAGTTTTCGGCCGCACTAGAAAAGGGCGTCGAGCGAGGTCCCGGTTGTGGAAGCGGAAGAAAACGTTGGCGCGGGCCAGCGCGTAGATCGTGTGTGTCTATTGCTTAAGGCGATGGATCGGTCCGTGGAACGTGAGGGCGCTGTCCTCCGGGACCAGAGAGAGTGCAGAGGGATTGGGCTCGGGCCTGGAGCATGAGCTGCACCTACACCTGGCCCTGGGCCCGGGTCCGGGCCCGGGCCCGGGCCGGGGCCTACACCCGGACCTTCGCCTGGGCCTGCACCTGCACCTGCACCTGGCACCTGCACCTGCATCTGCATGAGGGCCTGGACTTGGGCCTAGCCGGGGCCTAGCGCCCGGACCGGCGCCCGGACCCGCGCCTGCTGGGCCCTAGGCCCTGGGAAGCCCACTGCCGGTGATTTGCCCATTCCACTCCCCCCCGAGAAGCAGCAGTCCCAGCTGCACGTGGAGAAAGGTCCTTGGAGACCCTTTGGGGCGAACCCGGCCTGTAAGGCCTTTTGCCTCCTTGGCTTTGAGTGGAGCCCTCCCGAGCTCTTCCTGCCGTCATCCCCTGATTGCTCTTGGGCCCAGCTCGCTGCTGCGAGACCCGCCCGCCACCAGCCCAGGGAGGACTTGGGAACCCGCTCTTGCTGGAATGCGGGGCAGGTGCGCGTGCTGGGGGTCGGGGGGTGACGTGGGGCGGGGGGGGTTGAGCCTCGGGGCAGCCCGCCGTGGATCTCCGTGCTCCCCAAGTCTGTCTCTTGACCAGCCGAGGAACGTGAAAGGGTGGAGTCTCCAAGACGGGTACTTCCCTTCTTCCGTGTGCGAACGTCGCACGCACGTGTGTGTGACCCGAAGCCGCAGGTGTTTTCTCTCTTCCTGTCTTCCTTTCTTCTTCCTCCCGTGTCTTCTTGAAACGATCTTGCCATGAGGAAGGACGCCTCCCGTCCTGGCTCAGCACCACTGAAGGCGTCTCCAGGCGGGCTGGCGGCCGTGCGGCGCCGTGGACTGGGGAGGGCAGACGCTGGTGGGCGTTTCTTGGTCAGCGAAGGGCGGACGCAGGGTCCCCGCAGCAAGGGCAGCCAGGGTGGCTTTCCTGCGGCAACTCTGCCTTCAAGAGGAACTTTGTTGGGCAATCCCAAGAGGCCCTCGCGGTCAAATCCGGGGGAAGGCTGGGCATTGAGTCGAGTCCTCGTTCTAGGCTCTAGGTGGCCGCCCCGCCGGCTCGCGTTACCCCCCCCCCCCCCGCCGCCCCCACAAAGGAGCCTTCGGCCGGCCGTGACTCGCAACCCCCCAACTCCCTCGCCGCGGGGCATGGCTTTCCTGGACAACCACCCAGGGACAGGGACGGGATCCTCCCCCTCTCCCTCTCTGTGCCGCGAGGAAAAGGAGGCGATGGCACCCTCCGGTCTGATTCGTGGCTCCAGTCCCGTCGGATGGCCCGTGGCCGGTGACCAAAAGGAGGTGGTCTGTCGAGAGTCGAGGTTCCCGGAGCCCCGTGCCGCAGGAATCTGCGTGGAAACGTCCGGTCCGTGTGGAAACGTGTCCAGCTGCGTGCCTGAGCGTGCCCGGGGGGCGGTGGGCACAGGAGCATCGCCCCTGACCCGCACACCCATCTCTCCTGGAGCCTGGGTGCGCTCGACCTCCGCTCCACGCTCGGAGGCCCTTTGGGGCTTTCCTTTCTGTCCCTCGGTGAGCTGGAAAGTGTTGCCAGAGCCCGGCCGCGCCACCGTTTCAGAGCTAGAGAAAGAGAGGACCGCGCGCGCTCGCGCTCAGAGAACCCGAGGGGCGGGGAGGGAAGAGGACAGCATCCCGGCCCTCTGGTCTCGTCTCATCTCTTTCCTCGGCCTCGTGCCCGGACCGCTGGGCATCGGGAGTGTGTTCCTTCAGCCACTGTGTGCGGCGACGGCGACTCTGCCCGGTCTCGGCTCTGCTCAGAGCTGACCGGCGCCGAGAGGCCACTTGATGGCAGCGGCACGTGTCCCCGCCACGCGCCCGGGTGTCCCAGAAGGAAAGCGGAAGGCCTCTCCAGTGGCTGCCAGACGCTCCGAGGGCTGATCCCCCCGAATCCTGGGGAGCCTCCGCACAGCCGGGTGTTTCCCGTGGCCGGCCTTCCCGTGTGGGAGTTGTCGGGAGACGGACCCTGAGCCAGGCGGGAGGCCTCTGGGGCGGCGGCCGGCTGCCCTCCCGAGTGACCCGTGTGGCCGAGCGTCCGCGCCTGAACCCCGGGGGTGGGGGTGGGGGGCCGTGGGAGAGAAGAGCCAGGTCCCCTCTCTTGACTCCCCACCCCCCCGCCTCCGCCACCCACCACGCACACACACACCCACCCCCCCCCCCCCCACCACCACCACCACCACCACCAGCACCACCACCACCACTACCCGGCCAACACTGTCCCTGACCCAACGGTGCCTGTGGGCCGCGGCCCTTTGGCCTCGCGGTCAAGCTGGCCCCTCGGTGACTTGGGAGAACGTGCCCTGCCGTGGTGTGGGGGGGATGGCCTGGGTCCCGTGCCAACACTCGGCGAGTCTGCCAAGGTCTCGGGCAGACCTGGAGAGCCGAGGGTACGCGGCTAGGGACCCGTTGGGGTCCGGCCGCCAGGGCGCTGCGTTGGGGTGTGGTGGCCTTGTGGTCGCGAAGGCAGGCTAAGAGGACCCGACAGAGTCCGGGGCCCTGCAGGATGGAGCGCCAGCCTTCGAGGCGGGCGCCCGCAGCCCCAAAGTGGCCAGGAGGGCCAGCCGCCTTGCCTTAGCCAGGTTGGACACGGCTCGCTGTTTTTTTTTCTTCGGCAAAGGGCGGAGGGAGAGGCCCTGGCGGGTGCCGGGTTGGCATTTCTGGTGCAATGCTGCCATCAAGAGGAAAGGCTTTCGCGGTCCCGCGGACCCTGCACGGTCGCCTCCTGGGGAGGACTGAGCCAGGGAGTGAAGTCGGGGACCAGGGCCGGGGGACCCCTAGGGATTCCAAGCCGCGCCAGGCACGGCGGGGAGGGTCTCGGGCCCTGGCACCTGCAGAGAGGGGCAGCGGGACGAGGCACCGGGCCCGGGCGCCTGGCGGGCCAGGCACAGGAAGCCCAGGCTCGGCGCCCTGGTGGCCGCCATGTCTGGGCGGGACTAGCGGAAGGCGCTGCGAGGAGCCCGGGGCCCTGGGCCTTGGGCAGTGGGCCCCTTCCCCTCGGAGCAAGATCGGGTTCGGCCTGGGCGGGCCCAGGGCCCCCGAAGGCCCTCTGGGCCACGGGGCAGCCCTGCCGACGACCACGGCGGGGCGCTGGAGTCGCGTTGCCACGGGCGGCCTTAGAGGCGGGCCCAGGGCGGTTCTTCTGTGCATGCAGCTCAGAGGTGGCGGCGTGGCAGCCTGGCTACCCGGTGCGGTGCCCAGGGGGCCTGGGGCCCAGCCAGGGCCCGCAGCCGCAGTTCCGAAGGGGACGGCCCTCCCCGGCACGGGGGAGCCAGGGCGGCAGGGGAAGCTAGTCGGCAGTTGGCCGTTGCCGTGCCCTCCCCGGGGGCGTCCAGGCTTCTGGCACAGGCCTGTCCCGAGGGCTCCGGCACCCATCTCCCTCCCTGAGTGGCGAGGAGGACAGAGGAGGAGCGGAGCGAGCAGAGCCCAGCCCAGCGGATGCCCAGGCCGGGCCTTTGCCGACCCTGGCCCTCTTGGCCACCTGCCCCAAGAGGCCCTGAGCCTCCCCTGGGCCATGCGAATGAGTGGCCCTGGCGCCCGCTCCCCCCTGGCTGTCTAGGTCTCGACCCCATGCTTGCCTCTCGGCAGCTGGGGCCGGGCCACCGGCTCTGAAGGCTCTGCCTAAAGCTCACCACTGTCAGGTTGAGAGAGGCCGCCCGGCCAACGCAACCCCCACGGGGCTTGCTGCTCAGGCCAGGGAGCAGGTGCCTGATCCTGGGCACCAGGCCGGCCCTTCCTGCTAGACCCTGACTGTCCCCATAGCTCGCTTCTGGAAGAAGAGCCTCCGGGTTGGCTCCTTCGTGCCTCTGGCCAGGCTCCCACTTGCCGCGGGGGTGGGATGTTGGGGCTTGGGGGGTGTGTGGGGGGGTGGAGTGTCGGGGACCTGGGAGCAAGTGTCCAGGCTCAACCCGTCCCTGCTGCGCACACAGCCCTTGCTTTCCCCACTCCCGGAAGGGTGCCGAGTCCCACTCCCTGCCCCTTTCGAATTTCCCACTTGGGGAGTCGCCGGCAATGTTGCCAGGGGGTCTGCCTCGTGTGGGCCGAGCCTTTCGGGGCCGCCCTTGTTGGCCCAACCTTGGGGCCAGGTCCCGACCTACAAGGTCTGAGCGGTCCCCAGCCCCAGGTGGTCTCGGTGGAGCCCTGTGGCCCGCAGCCCAGGGACCCCGTGCGGGAAGGCCCCGGGGCCTGTCTCTGCACACAGGAGGACCCGTCCAGCGGGGAGGGAGGCCGAGGAACAGGGCGTCCCCGGGCCGCCAGGTTCCCGGGGAGAAGGGCGGAAAACAGGCCTCGGTCCCCTCTGTCCGGAGGAGGATGGCCCTGTCGAGGGACCGATGCCGGGCCCGTGGGATCAGAACCGACGCCGAGTGGGCATGGAGCCCCTCTGATCCTTGGCACGAGAGGGGCCCGCCGGGATGCCGCGGGGCCTGGGGCCCAGACTCTGTTCGGCGGGAGCCAAGGACAACGAACCCCAGCTCTGACTCTGCCCTGCGGCGAGGCGAGGCCCCAGCGTCCCTCTTCCTCGCCCGGCTCCCGTACCCCATCCCGGGGACATTCGCCCTCCTGTCTGCCAGCTGCTGCCCCTGACCGGGTGGCCGCTGCGGCCTTGCCTTTCCCCACGCCCCACCCCCACCCCCACCCCCACCCCCACCCCCCACCGGTTTTCTTGGTGGCCGGGCCTGGGGCCTCCGACGTGGCCTGGGGTCCCGCGTTCCCCGTGTCCCTGGCCCCGCGGGCCCCCCGCGGGCCCACGTCGCTCGCGCCCGCGGAGTGGGCGACGAGCCGCGGGCCAGACGCCCCCCCGGGCGCGAGCTTCCGCCCCGCGGGCTGGAACGTGAACATGGCGGCCGCCGAGGCCACGCCCCCCGCGGCCCGGGGAGCCCCGCGGGCCCCGCCCCCCGCGGCCCGGGCAGCCCCGCGGGCCTGGCCTCCCGGCCCCCGGGGCTCGTCGGTGGGCGAGCCCGGCCCCAGCGGGATGACACCCGCATCCAGCCCCGGAGTCCTCCGAGCGCCCCGAACGAGCCCGCCCTTCCTCCCATCTCGGGCTTTGCCCACGCGAGCCACGGCCGGGGCCTTGAGGCCCGTGCTCAAAACGCTCCCGCTTGATGGCACTGTTGCTCCACGGATGCCAGCCACCCTTGGGCGCCCGGCCGCTCCCTCCGCCCTTTGCGCGTCAAAAAACGCCAGCGAAGGCCCCGAAGCCCTCCCAGCCCTCCCAGTGGGGTTGGCCGTCCTTGGGGGATTGCGGGGGGCGCGGGGGGCACCCCTCTTTCCTTTCCGGGCTTCTTGTCGGGAGGAGGATGGTACGGAGAAAGACGTCCAGAGGCCTCCATGCCGCTGTGGACCCACCTCCCCATCTCTCTGGGAGCTTTAAGGCCGCCTCTCCTGGCGGCAACGCGGACCCCGCGTCCCCTGCACACTTGCCCGTGGACGTCCCTCCATGAGGGTCTTCTCGGGCAGAAGCCTAGAAATCCTAGAATCCCAGAAAACTGGATTCGTGGCCCGAGGCCCGGCACTACCCCTCTCTCTGCTCCTGGCCTCCTTGCTTCTCCCGCTCTCCTCCAGCTGCCTCAGCTGGCCTCGGGGCTCAGGAGCAGGCCCCAGAAGGAGTAGGCCGCTGAGGCAGCAGGTGGAAGCGACAGGGACCCCGGCAGGTGGCAAGACGGGCAGGCGGACTGCCCGTGCTCCCCGCAGAGCACCTCAGCCAGTCACTCTGTGTCCCTGAGCGCCCCAGGGGGTTTCTGGTGGGGAGCTGGGGAGAGGAGTCCGTGGGACAGGTGGACATCCCACAGGCAGCTGACCCCGGTGAGGCCCCCTTTGTGCGGCAGCCCCTTCTGTTTGAGCTGTCCTGGAGCCTGTCTCTCCTGTACCCTCCCCCTTCCTCTCCCCTGCCCCTACCCATTTCTTCCTTCCTTTGGTCATTCTTTCATTCTTTTTTCATTCAGTGTTCAACAGACATGGTTGTCCGTGTACACACACATTCATGTGTATGTATGTATCTGTTTGTGTGCATGTATAGATGTATGTTCGTATACAGTTATTATTTCCCTTCCCCTGTAAACTTCCCTGGAACTGCCTTCTATATGCCATTTTGGATAGAAATTTCTCCTGATCCCAGTACTAAGCCCTCACCTTTGCATACTCAGTGTACGTTGGACAATTCCTGTGTTAGAGAAAGAGAGGAATGCATGCTCAGAGAAATCGATGACAAAGGAGAGAAGCAATCGTGTCATGTTCTCTTCCCTTCTGTCGTGTACGATCTCCTCCCAACATTTCTACAGCCTCGTGAGATCACTTGGCATCGCGACTCTGTTGCTTCAGCCAATCTGTGCTGGAAAGGCTAGTTTCCCAAGTCTCGGCCTTAGTCAGAGCAAACAGCCAGAGTGTGGCCAGTTAATGGCAGGGGCATGTGTCCCCACCATGCTTTTGTGTTTACCAGAAAGTAACCCAAAGGCCTCTCCCCCTTTTGGCATATGCCTAACTTTGCCACATTGGAGCACCAATACCCTTATCTCAGGAAATTACATGTTGGGTAATCTGTGTTTGGCCAGAGAAGTGATATTCTGTCTCTGCTTACCCAAGAATCAAAGGAGCTGCTGCTCCTTTGATGACCTGTTTCCCTTTCTGCCAAGAAAGTAATGGGTTTTTCAAGATAGTCGTTTATATCTCACCATAGTTACAGAAGTATGGATGAGTAGCCTGATCATGGGCTTTTATCTCTTACTACGTACCCCTTCTTGTGGCCAACAGTGCATTGATCTTGTTTGGCCATGTGTCTTCAGAAGTTTTCCTGTTTGGTGGAACCCTAGTGGATTGCCATCCTGAATTCTTGGGGTCAGGATGATACCATTGGTGGTGGTGGCAGCAGGTTTTGTTTTGCTCTGTTCAGCTCCTACATGAGCTTTTAGAGTAGTACCTAGAAGTAAAAGCCTTCGGCTCAAATGGAGCTTGCCAGATAATTCCAATAGAAAATGGTCCTTGTCATTATGAGCCAATGTTCAGGGCAGGAGGAGTCCATATTGCTTGCGATGAAACTGGGTTGGTGGGATGTGGGAATGATTGGTAATCATCTGGGATATCTTTTTGTTGTGATGAAAATGTTCTAAAATTGCTAAAATTGCTAATAGGTGCAGAACTCTGTGAATATACTAAAAACCATTGAAGTTTTCACTTCAAAGAAGTGAATTTTACAGAATGTTTTGCAGAGAATGCCATATTCAGATGGAGTTTTAAGAAGAAACTGCTTAAATCAACAACCACTTAGAAATCAGAAAAAGATCAGCCAACTAAACCCAAAGGTAGCAGAAACAAGAAAATAATAAAGATTAAGGCTGTGATAAATGAAATAGAGAACAAAAGAATGAAGGAAACTAAACGTTGGTTCTTTGGAAAGGTAATAAAATTGTCATATCTTTAACTAGACTGAATAGAGAAAATGCAATAAACTAAAATTAGTAATGCAAGTGCGATGTCACTCATGATCCAACAGAAATTAGAAGGGTGATACAATTATATTATGAATAATTATGCACAACAAATTATATAGTTAGGTGAAATTACCAGAAACACAAAAATTACCAAAGGTAACTCAAGGAAATATAGAAAATTTAAACTGAACTATAATAAGTAAAGGAATTAAGTATGCAATCAGAATCATTTCAACAAGTGTAAACCCTGGACGACATCTCTTTCCTTGTACCAATCATTTAAAGAGGAATTAACATCAGTCCTCCTCAAATCTTCCAGAAAACAAAGGATCAGGGAATACATCTGTATTAGTTAGGGTTCTCCAGAGAAATGGAGCCATATACAGAGTGAGAGAGGTTTATTTTATGGAATTGGCTCATGTGATATTGGAGGTTGAGAAGTACAAAATCTGCTTATTAGGCTGGCATGCTAGAGACCCATGAAAAAGTTCACGTTGCAACTGCAGTCAGTGTGGAGTTCGAGTTTCCCCTTCCTTGGAGGACCTCTGTCTTTTTTGTTTTAAGGCCCTGAATTGATTGGATGAAGCCCACCCACATTATAAATAGTAACCTGCTTTAATTATTGAAATGTTAATCTCATCTAAACAATACCTTCACTTCAGCATTTAGACTGGTGTTTGACCAAATATCTAGGTGGTATGGCTTAGACATGTTGACACATAAAAGTAATACAGCATCCTGTGTCATTCTTTGTGACCAGCATTACCCTGATACCAAAAGCAGGGCAACAATAACACAAGAAAACTATAGATCAATATCTTGTATGAATATACACATAAAAATCCTCAACAATATACTGGCAAACCTAATCCAACAGCATATTAAAAGATTATAGACCAGGAACAAGTGAGATTTATTCCAGGAATGCAAGGCTGGATAAACATAGGGAAATTAATCAATGTAATATACCTATAAATATAATGAAGGTGAAAAACCACATGATCATCTTAATTGATGCAGAATAACCACTTGACAAAATCCAGTACCCTTTTATGATAATGCTCAATAGAAAAGGAATAGAAAGGAACTTCTTCAACATAATAAAGGGCACATGTGAAAAACCCACAGCTAATGTCATACTCAGTGCTGAAAGACTGAAGTCTTTCCCGTTAAAATCAGGAAGAAGACAAGGATGTCAGTTATCGCCAGTTCAAGATTTTACTGGAAGTTGTAGCCATAGCAGATAGGCCAGAACATGAAATAAAAGGCATTCAAATTGGAAAATCTTTTTGCAGATGACATGATACTAATACATCTAGTATGCCAAAGAATCCTCAAAAAGATACTAGCACTAATAAACAAATGTAATAATGGTGCAGAGTAAAAGATCAACATGTAATAGTCAGTTCGGTGGGTCATAAATGCAACCACATGTATTCACTCCTGGAAGAGGGAAGTTTATACACAGACACTGGGAGAAGGCAGTGTGAAGACAGAACAGAGATATTCCATGAACCAAGGAATGCCAAAAATGCTGGAAGCTGGAAAAGGCAAGAAAGAGATTGTCCCCTAGAGCCTTCAGGGAGTGTGGCACTACCTACACTGTTATTGTGGACTTCTGCCCTCCACAACTGTGAGAGAGAAATTTCTGTTTTTTATAAACCACCCAGCTTGTGGGAATCGTTATGGCAGCCTTAGGAAACTAACACAATTATCTTTACACCACTTTAATTCTCCTTTGCCATCTACATAAATTTGATATTGTCTATGGAGTTTCCAATTACTGAGATACTGAACTGAAAGAGAAACATAAGATGGTGAGTTCACAAAGGAAAGCAAGAGTCAGCGGTCGTATTCTGTAATATTATACCATACTTGTCCACAGCTATGCAGTTATTTGCATATTAATGACTATTGGTGGCTAGAAGGTGCCAAAAACCTCTAGTCAAAATTTTGCCTTTGACCATTTGATTCTCTTCATGGAGAATCAAGTCATGCAGTTCAAGAATCAATACATGGAGTTCAGGTTTATACATTTATTTCTTAAGTTAGAGCAGGAAGTAATCCTTGTAGGAGGTCCCCAAACAAAGGTGATAGTGGTGGATGTGGTATATCACTTAGTCGAGGTAAAGGAGTTGGAGGAGGAGAAGGACCAATTCCTGCCGGTAGAGGTGCCACTGGTAGAGCTGGTGATGGGGACGGCCCTCCACCTGCCTGTGGATGCGGTAGAGGTCCTGGAATTTATGAGCAACCTGCAAGTCCGTGCTCCTGTAATATAAATAATCCAATGTTTAAATGCTTGCAGTAGAATATGCAGCCCAGAATACATAGCAATAGGCGTTTGTAGTTTCTTATAGATTATACACTGCTTATTGATTTATCAGCATTCAGGGACTTAACAATCCATGCAAAGAACTTGTATATTTGATGAGCATTTTAAACACTGCACCATGACTACTTCTGTTAACCCTCTAATGCTAGGAGAGTTGGCATCCTTATCAAAGGCCTTGTGAAACACTACTCCAAAATAATGAAAACTTAGATTTCATGATAAACATATGCAAAGAAGAATTACTCTATATGGCTTGGGCCTGGTGGACTAGTATCAAATATGGATAGTCCCATGTCATGGTTTGATCCCTAAGGGACAAAGAGTCTGTCTTATAGCAGCATTGACGGAGCTGTTTTCCGATACCAATAATTAATAATAATATCCATTTGCATAGGAATAATGCTTATCAAAATTTTATCCTTATTTTTGATCCTCTTTATAACCCTGTAATGTAGGTAGGGTAAGTAGTTTCATCTCACTACTTATAGAAGAAGAAACAAACTCCAAAAGTTTAAGTGACTGATCAAATGTCACCTAGTTCATTTGAAGCATGATTAGGATTTGAATGCAGTTCTTCTCACACCTAATTCAGTTCCCTTTCTGATGTAGCAGACTAACTCCTCATAAATGTATGCCATGTATCATGAGCTGACAACAGAACTGTGGGGAAAGCTCCATTGGGGGCTGACAAAGGGGAGAGAGCCTGGCTTAGTTCTGAGATGTAAAAATGGGACGATTTAAAAAATGAAAGCATTATTGAAAGGAAATCATCCAATATTATAGATATAGTGAGGCAGAATGAAGCTAGGGATAGGCCACCAGATTGGGTCACTTCTAGTTCACTATTGACGGTTTTTTTCTTGGTGAGGAAGATTGGCCCTGAGCTAACATCTGTTGCCAATCTTCTTCTTTTTGCTTGAGGAAGATTGTCACTGAGCTAACATCTGTGCCAATCTTCCTCTATTTTATATGTGGGATGCCGCCACAGCATGGCTTGATGAGTGATGTGTAGGTCTGCACCCAGGATCTGAACCCAGGAACCCTGGGCTGCCAAAGCAGAACAAGCAAACCCAACCACTACGCCACCGGGCCTGCCCCTCACTATTGACTTTTAACATAACTTTTTAGTAGAATGGTGGATACAGACCAATTTAAGAAACAAACACTTAGTGAGCATTTACTATGTTAAAATACACTCTTCACATTCTGCACATTCCTTCCAAACATGAGTTGTCTTGAGGAGGGCACTTAATCAGTTGTAAAGGATCAAACCATCTGCTTTTTTAAGTATCCGTGGGAGCTTTTGTCAAAGAATGTAGGTGGGAATGTAAAGTTTATGGGTTTCAAAATGATGGTAGTCAAGACTGCAGAGGTATACAAAAGAAGTAATTGCTACTTTCTTCATATTCCATCAAGACAAATGTTTTGAGAAGAGTACTTAATCAGTTCTAAAGTTTTTTTTTCCTGCTTTATCTCCCCAACCCCCCCCCCCCAATACATAGTTGTATATCTTAGTTGCATGTCCTTCTAGTTGTGGGATGTGGGACGCCGCCTCAACATGGCCTGACGAGCAGTGCCATGTCCGCACCCAGGATCCGAACCCTGGGCCGCCGCAGCGGAGCATGCGAACTTAGCCACTCGGCCATGGAGCTGGCCCCAAGTTTTAAAGTTTAAAATAAAAATATTTATTAGAATATTTCAAGTGTATAATGGGATCTTTTTGTCATAGATAATGTAAGTGGGTATGTAAAGTTTCCTTTTTTCAAATGATGGTAGTCGAAATTTAAAGAGATATAAAAAGCTTTTGGAATTATTAAAATTACTGGGGATTTTTTGGAAAGGAAATGCTGTGCCCTGATTTTTTTAATCATCATGAAAATCTCCTCTCAACAGTTTTGCTTCTATTACATATTCTGTCACAACATTCAGGGCAATTTAAAAAAACCAATGAGGGCGCCAGCCCCCTGGCGTAGCGGTGAAGTTCGCCCACTCTGCTTCGGTGGCCTGGGGTTTGCCAGTTTGGATCCTGGGCATGGAGCTACGCACTGCTTATCAAGCCATGCTGTGGCAGGTGTCCCACATATAAAGTAGAGGAAGTTGGGCACAGATGTTGGCTCAGGGCCAGCCTTCCTCAGCAAAAAGAGGAAGATTGGTGGCAAATGTTAGCTCAGGGCTAATCTTCCTCAAAATAACAAAAAACAAAAATCTACAAGGAGATATCATCCCACAGCCATTAGAATGGCCATTGTCAAAAAAAGAAAAACCCAATGAGTTTTTTCTCCCACTTGAAAATCAATGATACATTATTTTGGAAAATCATATCTATAGTTATTTAAACTAAAATGTGTAATTGCCAGTAAGTCTCCTTTTGGTCACATTTTCTTCCTTTGGACAAGATAATTTTCTATCATTGACCTCACTGTGACGGGACAAAAAGAGTCTGTAGTTTGATTACCTTGGTTTGATGTTGCTGGAATTCTTTTCCAAGATCTTTGAGTTTTTATTCCTTTTGTTGCATCTTGTCTTGAGCTTACAGTCAGGTTCTGAATTCTTCATTTTTCTGCAATGATCACCACTATAAATGTACATATAATTTCAGGAAAACTTTAAATAATATTTTCTATTACATAAATGGAGCGTTTTTTGCCTGTTGAAGTCTCAGACACTCAGAAATTCTAAGAGTTCTTGATTATTTTCACGATGATTAAGTGCCCCTGTGGAAGTGTTGGGGCAGGGCTGGTGGTAGGTGAAATACGCCCCTGACCTAAGGTAAAAATCCCATTCCCACTTCTGGAAAACAAACAAATGAGAGGACCGAGTAGTTTCCCGTCATATATGATGGACACATTTATTGTTTTCCTGTTGAAAATTAAGTCTTAGACGTTAAGTAAAACCAACGAGAAAGTGAACCCTAAGAATAAACCATTAATACGAAATGCCGTTGAAGGTGCAGAGCCACAGGAGCTCTCAGTCATTGCCAGTGGAAATGCAAAATGTTCTAGCTACTCTAGAAGACAGCTTGGCACTTTTGTACAAAAGTAATCATACTCTTACCATAACATCCAGTAGTCCATGCTTGTTTGTATTTACCTGAATGAATTGAAAACATATATCTACACAGAAACCTGCACACAAATGTTCATAGCAGCTTTATTCATAACTGCCAAAACTTCGAAGCAACCAAGAGGTCCTTCAATAGGTGAATGGATGAATAAACTGTGGTACATCTAGAAAATGGAATATAAATCAAATAAAAGAAATGAGCTATCAAGCTACAGAAAGACATGGAGGAACCTTAAATGCATATTGATAAGTGAGAGAAGCCACCCCGAAAAAACACATTCTGTAGGATTCCAACTCTGGGACATTCAGGAAAAGGCAAAAACTATGGAGACAGTAACGAGATCAGTGGTTCCCAGGAATTCCACACAAGGGATGGAGAGATGAATAGGTGGAGTACAGAGGATTTTTCTTCTTCTTTTTTGGTGAGGAAGATTAGCTCTGAGCTAACATCTGTGCCAGTCTTCCTCTATTTTGTATGTGGGTCACCGTCACAGCATGGCTTTGATGAGTGATGTAGGTCCGTGCCTGGGATCCAAACCTATGAACCCTGGGCCATGAAGCTGCACATGCTAAACTTAACCACTATGCCACCGGGCAGGCCCCCAGATTTTTTAGGGCAGTAAAACTCTTCTGTGTGATCCTGTAACGGTGGATACTTAGCATTATATATCTGTCAAAACCCATAGAAGTCCAACACAAATATTGACCCCTAATGTAAACTATGGATTTTAATACCAGTTGTAACGAATGTACCACACTAATGCAAATTGTTAATAATAGGAGAAGCTGGAGGGGGATGTAGGCAAGGGATTGTATGGGAACTCTCTGTGCTTTCTACTTATTTTTCTGTAAACCTAAAACAACTCAGTAAAGTTTATTAATTTTTAGAAAACCTATCAAGCAGTTCAATTGTTAACTGGATAACCTTGAAAAGAGATTGCACTGATAGAATGCTCAAATGAGGGGCCTGGCTCCATGGCTGAATGATTAAGTTCTCGTGCACCGCTTCGGCGGCCCAGGGTTTCTCAGGTTCGAATCCTGGGCGTGGACCTGGCACTGCTCATCAGGCCATGCTGAAGCGGCCTCCCACATAGCACAAGCAGAGGCACTCACAACTATGTACCGGGAGGCTTTGGGGAGAAGAAGAAGAAGAAGAAGAAGAAAAAAAAAGATTGGCAATAGATGTTAGTGCACGTGCCAATCTTTAACAAAAAAAACTGTAGTATTTGGGAAAAAAAAGAATGCTCAAATGAATGTACATTAATACAAATTAGAATCTACTACAACCTTAATTGTCTAGCATCCAAAAAGAGGTGCTCCACAAAATCTGAGTGTAGAATGATATATGCCTTTTGAGGTGAATAACCAAAACCTTTTAAATAAAATGTTACGAGAGTGAAGGTGAGAGGGTAAAATACGGTTAAGCCAAAGAGGCTGTCTAAATGGGGGTGAATGGTACCAGAATATGCCATCCCAAAGCAGGCCTTTTTGCAACAGGGATTATTCTGAGCTAAAGGCCACTGAGAACCAGCCAATGTAGGAGAAGCTCCAAAAACAGGGCACAAGACTTCCTTTTGTAAAGGAAATTTCCATTTGTAAAAAGTGTCTCTCTCTCTCCCAGGAGGAGGAAGGCTTTTACTATCTCTTTTATTTTTTCCCCCAGTTTTTTTGAGATATAATTGACATAACATTGTGTAAGTTAAAGGTGTGCAACGTGATTTGATATACATATATCTTGTGAAATAATTACCACAATAAGGTTATTTAACACATCCTCCAGCTCACATAGTTACTTTTTCTTGGGCATGGTGAGAACTTTTAAGATCTACTCTCTTAGCAACTTTTAGAGTATTGTTAACTATAGTCACCATGCCGTACATTAGATCCCCAGAACTTAGTCATTTTATAACTAAAAGTTTGCACCCTTGAACCACTTTCATTCATTTCCCCACCCCTGCCAACCACCAATCTACTCTGTTTCTATGAGTTTAGTGTTTTAGATTCCATATAGAAGTGAGAATATATAGTACTTATCTTTTTCTGTCTGACTTATTTCACTTAGATAATACCCTCAAGGTTCATCCATGTTGTTACAAGTGGCAGAATTTCCTTTCCTTTTCTTTTTTTTTTGAGGAACATTAGCCCTGAGCTAACATCTGCTGCCAATCCTCCTCTTTTTGCTGAGGAAGAGTGGCCCTGAGCTAACATCCTTGCCCATCTTCCTCTACTTTATATGTGGGACATCTGCCACAGCATGGCTTGACAAGTGCTGCATAAATCCTCACCTGGGATCCGAACCAGCAAACCCCGGGGCCGCCAAAGCAGAATGTGCAAACTTAACCACTGTGCCACCGGGCTGGCCCCATGGATTTCCTTTTCTGTGACTAAATACTATTTTTTTTTTATTAATGTTATGATAGATTACAACCTTGTGAGATTTCAGTTGTACATTTTTGTTAGTCATGTTGTGGGTACACCACTTCCCCCTTTGTGCCCTCCCCCCACCCCCCCTTTTCCCTGGTAACCACCGATCAGATCTCCTTATCAATATACTAACTTCCACCTATGAGTGGAGTCATATAGAGTTCGTCTTTCTCTGACTGGCTTATTTCGCTTAACATAATACCCTCGAGGTCCATCCACGTTGCTGTGAATGGGCCAATTTTGTCTTTTTTTATGGCTGAGTAGTATTCCATTGTGTATATATACCACATCTTCTTGACTAAATACTATTTTATTGTGTGTGTGTGTGTGTATACACACACACACCACATTTTCTTTATCCATTCCTCTATTGATGGACACTCAGGTTGTTTCTCTGTCTTGACTATTGTGAATAATGTTCCAATGAACATGGAGATGCAAATATTTCTTTGAGATAGTGATTTTATTTCCTTCAGATAAATACCTGGAAGTGGGATTGCTGGATCATATGGTAGTTTTATTTTTAATTTTTTTGAGGAACCTCCATACTGTTCTCCATAGTGGCTATACTAATCTATACTTCTACCAACAATGTACAAAGGTTCTCTTTTCTTATTATCTGTTGTCTTTTACCAACTCTTATCAATGGAGAAGGCATGGCTTAAATCTGCATAACAAAACTTACTAACCAACCCTTGTTTACCATACTTTTCCTAGTCATCTTCCCATAACTTGCCTCCCCTGCCCAGAAGCCCAAAACTTCTTTTCCTCGTTTAGCCTAAAATGCTTTATATAAGCCCAAGTTCTAACCACTTCTTTGGGTTATTCATTGCTGGATGCTGTGTGACACATGTTGGTAAACTTCTATTTGTTTTTTCTCTTAGTAATCTGTCTTTTGCCACACTCATTTACAGGGCTCCAGGTTTAGAACCTAAGATGGGTAGAGGACAGGATTTTTTTCCTTCCTTACAAGGCACATTCATCTGGTGCATCCTGTCCCAGCCCTACCTCATGGGGCCTCTAAATAGATTCAAACAAGCCTGAGTATTTAGAGTGAACACAGCTTAATCCATCTTCTTTGCCCTTTGTTGCAAATAATCACCTTGAGTCATTTTAGAAGGCTGTACATGCATCCCAATGACGTGATTTCTGTTCCTAAAAGTGATGTATCTTCCTGACTAGAATTATCTGTAGAGTCTGTGGAATAAAAATCATTTTAACTCTTAGTAAATATTCATTCTCAGAGTAATCTGGCCTTTGGAAATTGGAAAAAGTTATTTAGATCTAATTCTAAAGAAAGAGCAGGTGAACAATATGGATGATAATAATAATGGTTGGGGTCAAACCTGAAATACTACTTAATAACTGTTTTATCTATTCATATCTGAGCCTCTGGAAACTGTCCCACAGTGGCTGATCCAAATCTTCTCTAGTTTCTTTAAATTTCAAACTCTCCCTAAAGCCTTCATGAACAATCAATAACCTGGTTTCCTAGGTCACTGAGAAGATGGAAGCTTGTTTGACTTCACTACTATCCATGTTAAGATTTCTCTGAATCCACACTCCCATCTCCTCTCTTAAAATCAGCTTCTCATGTGGTTTGAGCATAGAGCCCACACAAGCACACCGTCCACAATTTCCTTCTGTAAATGGTTCATTGCCACGTTTGCAGAGAAGCACACAATCTTTCTGCTTGTAATTTAAAATTAACCACACAAAGAATCAGGATCACACAAGTCTGAAGTATGTGAGCAGGAAGAGGCCTTCTTAGAAGTCCACTTATCTTATTCTCTCCTTTTAATAATGAGGCTAAGATCCAAGGAGAAAAAGTGACTTAAAAACCTGAGCCAATTGATGGCAAAGATGAAATCAGATCTTACAACAAATGCCTATCATTTTATGACTTCTTTTTTACTTTATATTGCCTCTTAAAAGGACTCAGAACAAGAGAAGGCATAGAAATAGTCGTTGGAAAAACATACATTCTTTCATTCTAAATGTTGGTGAGGAATGTTACTTAACATGGTATTGGAAGTCCTAGCCAGAGCAATTAGGCAAGAAAAAGAAATAAAAGGGATACAAATTGGAAAGGAAGAAGTAAAATTGTCACTATTTGCAGATGACATGATTTTATATAAAGAGAACCCTAAAGAATCCACCAAAAAACTATTATAAATAATAAATGAATACAGTAAAATTGCAGGGTACAAAATCAACTTCAAAAATCAGTTGCTGGGGCTGGCCCAGTGGTGCAGTGGGTAAGATTGCACATTCCACTTCAGCAGCCTGGGGTTCACCGGTTTGGATCCCAGGAGCGGACCTACGCACCGCTTGTCAAGCCATGCTGTGGCAGGTGTCCCACCTATAAAGTAGAGGAAGATGAGCACGGATGTTAGCTCAGGGTCAGTCTTCCTCAGCAAGAGAGGAGGATTGGTGGCAGATGTTAGCTCAGGGCTAATCTTCCTCCAGAAAAAAAAATGAGTTGCATTTCTACACACTAACAACAACAAAACTGAAAGAAATAAAAAATACAATACCATTTACAATCACAACAAAAAGAATACCTAGGAATAAATTTAACTAAAGAGGTGGAACACCTCTACACTGAAAACTATAAAACATTGTTGAAAGAGGACACAAAGAAATGGAAAGATATTCCATGCTTATGGATTGGAAGAATTAACATAGTTAACATATCCATATTCCCTAAAGCAACCTACAGATTCAATGCAATCCCTGCAAAGTCTCAATGACATTTTTCGTGTAAACAGAAAAAAGAATTCTAAAATTTATATGGAACAACAAAAGACTCTGAGTAGCCAAAGCAATCCTTAGAAAACAGAACAAAGCCAGAGATGTCACACTCTCTGATTTCAAGATATACTGCAAAGCTCTAGTAATCAAAACTGCATGGTACTGGCACAAAAACAGACACACAGATCAGTGGAACAGAACTGAGAGCAGAGAAATAAACCCACACATCTATGGACAGCTAATTGTCGACAAGGGAGCCAAGAACATACAATGGAAAAAGGAAAGTCTCTTCAATAAATGGTGTTGGGCTCATATGTGGAAGATAAACAAACACATAGGTAAGAAGAACAGATTAGTGGTTACCAGAAGGGAAGGGAGTAGGGGGAGGGCAAAAGGGGTAAAAGGGCACATAGTGTATGGTGACAGATAAAAACTAGACTATTGATGGTGAACACAATGCAGTCTATAAACTGAAATATAATAATGTACACATGAAATTTACACAATGTTGTAAGCCAATATGAACTCAATAAAATAATTTTAAAAATACTTTGTAAATCCTGTGGGGGGAAAAAAAGATCCTATGCCTGGGAGCTAACTGGTCAAAATAAATTAAGTAAATAAGTAAATAAATAAACAGTGTTGGGAAAACTGGACAACCACATGCAAGAGAATGAAAGTAGACCATTATCTTACACCATACACAAAACTTAACTCAAAATGGATTAAAGACTTGAATGTAAGACCTGAAACTATAAAACTTCTAGAAGAAAACATAGGCAGTACACTCTTCAACATCCGTCTTAGCAGTATCTTTCAAATACCATGTCTCCCCAGGCAAGGAAAACGAAAGAAAAAATAAACAAGTGGGACTACATCAAACTAAAAAGCTTCTGCACAGCAAAGGAAACCATCAACAAAACGAAAAGACAACCTAATAATTGGAAGATGATAGTTGCAAATCATACATGTGATAAGGGGTTAATATCCAAAATGTATAAAGAACTCACACAACTGAACAACAAAAAGAACAAACAGCCCAAGTGAAAAATGAGCAAAGGATCTGAAGAGACATTTTTCCAAAGAAGTTATACACAGATGGCCAATAGACACATGAAAAGGTGCTCAACATCACTAATTATTAGGGAAATGCAAGTAAAATCCACGATGAGATATCACCTCATGCCTGTCAGAATGGCTACTAATAAAAAGACAAGAAATAACGAGTGTTGTAGAGGATGTGGAGAAAAGGGAACTCTCATACACTGCTAGTGGGAATGTAAACTGGTGCAGATGCTATGGAAAACGGTATGGAGATTCTTCAAAAAATTAAGAATAGAACTACCATGTGATCCAGCTATTCCACTTCTGGGTATTTATCCAAAGAATACGAAAACACTAATTCAAAAATGTATTTGTGCCCCTATGTTCATTGTAGCATTATTCACAATTGCCAAGACTTGAAAACAACCTAAATACCCATCAACAGATGAATGGATAAAAAAGATGTGGTATATATATACAATGGAATACTACTCAGCCATAAGAAAGGTGAAATCTTGCCATTTGTGACAACATAAATGGAACTTGAGGGTATTATGCTAAGAGAAATAAGTCAGATGGAGAAAGCAAAATACCATATGATTTCACTCATATGTGGAAGATAAAAAAGAAAATCACACATAGATTAGAGATTAGATTGGTAGTTACCAGAGGGGAAGTGGGGAGGGAGGCAAAAGGGGTGACAGGACACGTGTATGCTCATGGATGGTAATTACTCTTTGGGTGGTGAACATGATGTAGTCTACACAGAAATCGAAATATAATGATGTACACCTGAAATTTATATAATCTTATAAACCAATGTGACCTCAATAAAAAAGAAATGTTGGTGAGGAAAGTAAAGCATCGAACATTGAAACGTCTTTATTATTTTTAGTGCTGCTGGTCCCAAAATATATATTTACAGAAAGCTTTGGCATCAGATAGATAATCACAATTTGATCTACTTTTGTGTGTCTGGTGAAAGTGCCAGTCCAAAATTAAGTGGATTCTAAGATTCTCAAAAGAAATTTTGAATATTATTTACTTTTTTCACTAGTGAAACTGATAGCTTCATATAAACATGCTATGCTCAAGCTCTTAGAATCTATTCTAGTAACAGGAAGAGCTAAGACATTTCTTTAGGATCCCTGAAGTAAATTCTGTGATGCTCTGTAATGTCTGGGGTGATATAGGAAATGTGATTATCTAATCTCGATGAAAAGTCAATTTTGAGGAGACAGTATTTTATCTTCCTGTATGTATATAAGTACTTCATCTTCCTGTCAAAACCCTGAAAGTTAGAGAGTTTTTGGTTCATACTTCAGTCCTTCTCCCTCCCACCAAAAGGAGAGAAATAACTATATTAAAGTTTTCATAGAATCTAGAATGAAAAAGAATAAAACTTTAGGTAGAACCTCACAATTGCAGCGATGCAGTTATGAAACAAACAAAAGAAGATCTAAATATAAATAGCATTAAGATAGTCATAAGGCTGGCATGTCCTCAAAGCCATTTATGTAAGACATTAACATGGTATGAAAAGGCAACCTCATATTTCGCTAAACCTCCATGAATTAGGAGTCTCATTTTCTTAAAGTGAATTAGATTTTTCAAAGAAGCTAACTGAGCTGACTCCCAGCAGAGCGGGCGGGGGTATCGCGGTTTGGTTTGGTTGCTATCAGGGAGACTGACTCTAGAGACCACAGAACATGGAACTAGGTGACATCTCACAGTCCTCCAAGGGACCCCCTGTTGTAGGGAGGGGAAAGCTGCAGGATGCCCTGGGGGCTGACTGAGGTTGACCGCACCCAACCACACCCTTTCAGCAACCTAATTCGATTTCATCCCATTTATCACTTTAGTATAATAAGGCTAGTGGTTGTTTTTTTCTATATGTATTAAAAGTGATGAGGAAGAAATGGTAAATTATAGTAAGCTTATTTTAATTAGGGAAAACTAATATTCAGAGGTTATGTTTTAGGTCTAGAAGTATGAAGAACTGTATAACTGAAACAATATTTTAAAAGTTTTGCAAAACAGAAAGTAGAGGATATCTGATTAAATTAAAACTACTATCTCTAACATTTAATGAGTCTTATCATTTTGAAATTCTAACTGCTATTTTTGGTTACTTTCTTCTGTTTTTGCCTAGTCCACACAAAAATTCATTAAAATTAAACAACAGTGATTAGAAATTATCACATCAGATCTTACCCAATAGGTGGCTGCCATACTATAATTCTATGCAGGGTATCATTTATTTCATTGTGGTAAAGTATACTGATGCTACCTCAAAATATGGTACCATGACATATTGAATATTTTAAGCTGAAGGAGTTTGATAAAATGGCAGAAACAGGTTGGTCCCTTTGACCTTCCCACCCTGCCTTTCTTCCCTAAGCAAGTCATAAAACCCTTATGTGACAGGTGCCCTTCCTCTGTACCGGGAGGAAAGAAGCATCCTTATCTCTGGATTAGAAGGGACGACAAGAAGAGTCCAAACAAACAGGCTTTGCTAAGATTACCCTAGTTTATGACAATTACCTTATACTCCTTAACTTACCATATTTCTTCATGACTGTCCACTCTTCACCAAACCTAGCATAAAATTACACAGGTCTAACCATTTCTTTGGGTCTTCATTTCCTTATGAAGGCTCCTGTGTCACATGAAACTTATATCAAATCAATTAGTGTGCCTTTTTCCTGTTAATGTCTTTGTCAGTTTAACTTTCAGACCCAGCCAGAGACCCTAAGAGGGTTGAGGAAAACTTTTTTCTAACAATAGGCTTGTCAAGGACCATAAGCAAGCAGCTATGAATATATTTTGACCACATTCTTACCATTTCTAAAGGATTCCAAATATTTTTCAACTTTTATTGTTATAGAAGGCTTATAAATTTCTTTCATGATTTGTTATGGGTGGAAATGTACCAAAGACTCTATGTTAATAATGATTAAGACTCAAAATGATGCTGCAACCAAAAGCAGCAATAGGAGGATGTACAATAACACTAATAATTCAGGATTCCTGTGAAAAATTTTACTTAAGTAACGTTTGATCTGGGGCAGGAAATATCAAGTACATAAGAACGGAACTTCTCAGGAACATTCAGACACTTGAGGTACATGTTTCTTAATACATATGAAATTTCCCTAACAATGAATTTTTCCTTGTTAAGCATGAAATAAATAACTAAACAACCTCTTTGGAGCAACATTAGTTCTCATTACTATATGCCCTGGAGGAGAACCTGAAACTTTGGGTGTAATGGATGTGTTTGTTATTTTGATTGTGGTTATCATTTATCAGGAGTAACATGTCAATATTTATCCAACTGTACTCTTAAAATAGAGCAGTTTATCTTCTGTTGATTATACTTCTCTTAATAAAGCTTAAAAAACAATATTTGCAAATCATATATCTGACAAGGGGTTAATCTCCATAATATTTAAAGAACTCAAACAACTGAACAACAAAAAAACAAACAGCCCAATCAAAAAATGGGCAGAGGATATGAACAGACATTTTTCCAAAGAAGATATACAGATGGCCAATAAGCACATGAAAAGATGTTCAACATCACTAATCATCAGGGAGATGTAAATCAAAACTACACTAAGATACCACCTTACACCTGTTAAAATGGCTATCATAACTAAGACTAAAAATAACTAATGTTGGAGAGGGTGTGGAGAAAAGGGAACCCTCATCCACTGCTGATGGGAATGCAAACTGTTGCAGCCACTATGGAAAACACTATGGAGATTCCTCAAAAAACTAAAAATAGAAATATCATATGACCCAGCTATCCCACTACTGGGTATTTGTCCAAAGAACTTGAAATCAACAATCCAAAGAGACTTATGCACCCCTATGTTCATTGAAGCATTATTCACAATAGCCAAGACATGGAAGCAACCAAAGTGCCCATGGACCAACGATTGGATAAAGAAGATGTGGTATATCTATACAATGGAATACTATTCAGCCATAAAAAAGGACAAATTCATCCCACTGGCAACAACATGGAAGGACCTGGAGAGTATTATGTTAAGCGAAATAAGCCAGACAGAGAAAGACAAACACCATATGAATTCAATCATATGTGGAAGATAAACACATGGACAAAGGGAACAGTTCAGTGGCCACCAGGGGAAGAGGGGTGAAGGGGAGCACTTATATGGTGATGAACAAGAAATAATGTACAACTGAAAGTTCACAATGATGTAAACTAATATGAACTCCATAAACAAAAAACAAACCTCTGTGTCTGGGGCAAAGCAACCAAGGAGGAAAGTGGTTAAGTGATTGCTGGACATGCTTGGGCATTATTTTCAGCCCAATTTCAATAGGAAATTGTTGGAGACTTTCAGTCAGGGGCCTGATATGATCTGAGTGATGGCAGACAGCAGAGGTGTGAAACTGGGAGAGACAACAAGCTCTCTAAGTCCAGGTGCTCTTAAGAAAGAGGTCCATAGGTTTCCTTAATGTTCCTGAAGTATCTGTTAATCTGTGTATGCATGTGCACATGTGCGTTTTTTAAAATTAATTTCCAAAACATTCATTAGATTCTCAAAACGGTCCTTGACCATAAATTTTTAAGAGCCTCTTATTGATTTGACTCACATAATTAGTTGAAGAGCGAAACCTTGAGAAGAAAAATGATTTGTTCAAAATCAGAGGTGGCAGGTTGATGTGGTCATAAGTGTTTATGCTGCTGACTACCCTCTCTCCCCTGGTCTCCTCATTTCTCCCTTGCCCCAGGTGCTGATGCACAGAACACAGTGACAAGGGGCTGGCACACAGCGTGCGAAGCCGATGTCTGCTGAACCCTGACTTGCTCACCCACGTCAGCAGGAGAGTGTGCCAACGATGTGGTCCACAAGAGGTGATGAGCCAGTACAACTGCTACAAAATTGTCCCTTATGACGCCCTCATCAAACTTCACTTATAACACATATGTATTTGTATTAAAATCACAAAAAAATACATCATAAGTAATAATAACCTATTGATCTTTCAGTATTACTCTGAGCCTGTCCTGTGCTATACACCAGAAGAATAATACAGAATTGGCATTGAATGGTTGTAGTTTACTTCCTGTAAAGAATGACAGATGAGTTCACGCTTGATCCGTCCCAATAGCGATTTCAATTAGCTATAAATAAAACTGCTTATCTAGAAGGCCCTGTAGCAAAGTACACTTCCCAAGGGAAGTTTCACATCACCCTTCAGAGATTCCAATGTAGGATGACAGAAGGACCTTTCCTCAGCATCCAGGGGGACACACAGGATCGCCTCAAATTCTTTCCTCGCTCTAGGGTTTATGACAATATCAGGCTACTCTGACAGCTATAAAAGGTCCCAGGTTGCCGAAATATGCCTGTTATCTTTCCCCCATCTTGAGCACAAGAACATAGCTATAACACTAAATGGAGCCTGATATACTCACGACTTCTACGAAACCTCCATGGCACCAGGATAAACTGGATTAAAACACTTCAGAAAGTCATGCTGGTAAAACTCAAGGGGTAAGACACAAAGTACACTGAGAGTTGTAGTCCATTCCTCCCAGGGACGTGAAATCAGTTCCAGTCATATAATGGCCTTTTGGAGGCTTTGAGTTCAAACTGAGTTCAGGGGTGTTGGGACTTACCAAATAGGTTAATATTTCCACTCACACAGGCAGACCTCTCATGATCCTCATAATGAACAATTATGGTGACTGGGTGCATGGACACAGTGCTAACCAGATGCTAACAGAGGGAGTTCAGTGAGAGACCCACCTTGAGAGACAAGCCTCTTGTACAGAACAGGGCGTAACACACCATCACGCTGCAACTGAGAGTTGTATTACCTACCTATCAGAAGTGTGAAATGAGTGTCTGATCCTTGCCTGTGCTTGCACTCTGGGTCTACACCCCTGCGGCGCAGCACAAGCTGTAGACCACGCTCTTCAAGTCTCTTACAAAAGTGTGACCTGAAAGGAAAAGACCAGTGTTTAATACCTTTGCAATGGACACAAATCAATTTCCCTAAGGAAAGATTCAGCATGAAACAAACAAGCCAGTCTTTTTCTAGCTTTGCAAGAGAAACCCTTCCAGCCACTACACACCCTCGGGAGAAATCAGCCTGAGCCTAAAGATGGCCTGGACTTTATACTGCAAACCCACTGTCATGTAGTCACCTCTGACCTCTTAGTGACTTTGCAAAGTAACTTGTTGGGATCCAGCCCTGTGGTCAAGGACAACGATCTGCCTTTCTACTTGCTTAAACTACTATCCCTGAGGTTAATGAAATAAATAACCTGTGAGCCCTACATCCACGGAGAAGGAAATGTTCTCCCATCTGTAACTTATTGATTCCATGAGGGATGAGTATCCTGGCACTAGGTGGCATGCGACAGTTTGGGTTTTGTACAGCACTGTCACTCCAGTAGCTATAAACAGCTTACAAAATGGGACTGAGCCACTTAAGTAAGATGCTATTCAAGGAGCAATTTATACAAGTATCACAAAAGATCCACTTTATACAAGCACACACGCTTAGTATGCATGGCTAGAGCCTCAGTTTATTCAGTGGCAAAGGTCCTAAACCATGTCCCAATCAAGTAAACCATCAAGGTAATTCTAGCCCCAAGCTCACCAATCTCCTACTGCCAAGATACAACAACACAGCACCTCTTGCATCAAAACTGGAGGGAAAATGACAGTTTCTCAGTGGCTAAGTCATTTAAGAGTCACGTGAGTAAGAGGCCCGGGATAGTCCCTCTCATTGCCACTTGCATCCCCCAGATCTCCACCAGGCTCCCCCCTCACTTCCTTCAGGTCTCTATGTCACTTTCTCAGTGAGGACTTGGCTGCAGAACCTTCAGGAAGGTGCAGATCCCTACACCCTCTGCACACCCCCTTCCGCTTCCCTGCTTTAGGGAGCTGTGTAGCACCCACCACCACCTGTTGTGGTATATATGTGTCATATTGATCCCATTTTTTCATTCTCTCTCAGGCAAATTCCACCCCTGTGAGCGGGGACCTTTTTGTCTCTTTCATGGCTGTATTTCAGCCGGAAGAACAGGGTCTAGCACACAGCAGGTGCTCAGCCAATAATGAAAGTCACCTTTGGCCACCAGTCCCAATGTTCACGCCATTTCCCAAGGTGACCCTGTTAACTGTATAGGGTGCATCTTTCAGAATTTCCTCCCACTATTTACATTCTCATACAAGGGCCCATTAAAAATAGATACCTTCACATCGATTAAGCCCTTGACTATTTCTACAATACATTAAACAAAACTCACCTGTCTCTAGTCCTAACTGGAGACACAACCAATTACAGCTCTGTTAATGTAACCATAATCAACTCTTATTTTAGATATTTTCTCCCATATTTTCAAAAACATACTCAAACTGATTTCCTTATCAGTTTTGCCTGGCAGAGTTGTTCTTGTCATTCTTCCACTTAGGGGAAAATTACGGATAATTTTAAGCAAAACAGATCGAAAAACATAAGAAAAATTCCATTTACACTCTAGGAGAAGAAAAACTTCCTTCTGTCTTTCTAAGTTCTGTGGCTGGCCTAAGAATTAAATTGAAATAAGAGAAATTAACAGGAGGGAAAAAACTGTTTGAATTCCATACATAGGAAGGGAAGTTTCATAAAAGTTGTCTCTGGGAAAACCACTCTGGGAGTGGTGCTCTTCTTGGTACAAATACTTTTACTAATGGGATTTTCCTTTATAAAGGTAAATTTCCTTTAGAAGAGGTAAAGAGTTTTTCTTACCTTTGCTGGATTTGGTCACCTTTAAACTCAAAATAATCCATATGCCAAAGAGGCATGTTTCAGGGTGCACATTCTAAAGCCCTTCACCACCAACAGCTTCAACAATAATCAACATTTTTCTCATTATGTTTTGGCTTTTTTTTTTTGCTGCAGTATTTCAAAGCATATTGACTTCACCCATAAATCATAAGTGATACATTCCATGTGATCTAATATATCATACACTCACTCTAACAGATAAGGTCTTTAAAAAACCAAAATACCGGGGTCTGGCCCTGTGGCCGAGTGGTTAAGTTCACGCGCTCCGCTGCAGGAGGCCCAGTGTTTCGTTGGCTCGAATCCTGGGCAAGGACATGGCACTGCTCATCAAACCACGCTGAGGCAGCGTTCCACATACCACAACTAGAAGGACCCACAGAGAAGAATATACAGCTATGTACCGGGGGGCTTTGGGGAGAAAAAGGAAAAAAAAATTTAAAAAGCAAACAACAACAACAACAAAAAAACCAATACCATCCTTGCACCTAATAAAAATTACAGTTACTCCCTAATGCCACATGAAAACAACCATGTCCCATTTAATTTTATTATACCCTTTTTAGTAGGTATGAAGTGGTATCTCCTTGTGGTCTTAATTTCTACTTCTTTAATGACTAATGATGTTTAATGTACTTTTCTTGTACTTGTTGGTCATTTACATGGAGATAGTAATGAGGTTCAGGACATGCTACCCTTGGCATATTGATTATTTTAAGCTGAAGAAATTTCAGAAATGGCATGTACTAGGAAGGACTTTCTGACCTTCCCCTGAAGCAGGGCATAAAACCCTCGTGTGAGAGGTGCCCTCCCTATACCTGAAGGAAAGGAGCATTCTTACCTCTGGATTAGAAGGGACACAGAGAGGAATCTGAATGAACAGGACTCGGTAAGTTTCCCCATTTTAATACACTTAGCTCATACTCTGTCCTATCATATTTCAAAACTGACTATAGCGGAGCCATTTTAAAATGGAGTAGGAGCCGCCTTTCCAGACACACTGCTTTGACTGGACCAAAACAGCAATTGTCTTACAAGCAGTTGTGTGAGAAGTCAGCAGGAGAACAGGCACCCTGATCACAAAGACTGAGGATTGTGGACTTTCTGAAGCTACAATCAATAGTCAATCAATGTTCAGCCAAGACTTGCTCTCCGCCTCCAACTCCAATTAAAATTCGTTGCAATACAACCTCCCTTCTTTGCCTTTAAAAATCCCTGACTTTTTACTTCTTAGTGGGACACTATTTGGGTTTGAGTCTGTGCTCACTGAATTGCAATTCTTTGATCCCAAATAAACACTTTGCCTTTTAAACTGGTTTCTGTTTTTGTAACTTGACAATCTTTCCATGACTTTCCAGTCTTCATCAAACCTAGCATAAAAACACTCAGGTTTAATCATTTCTTCGGGCCTTCATTTACTTGTGAAGGCTCCCAAGTCATGTAAATTTATATTAAATAAATTTGTATGCTTTTCTCTAGTTAATCTGTCTTTTGTTACCGGGATCCCAGTGGAGAACTTAGAAGAGTAGAAGAAAAAGATATTTTCCCTCCCCTACAAGATTAATGGATTTGTAGTCCTGGGAGCCACATGTGTGAATCCATTCTGTGCCACCATGATTCACCTTGGCAAAGCCACTTAGTCTCTGGGGACCTCAGTTTCTTAGCACAATGATTACTTACTGAATCTCTGTCTATCCAGGGAACAGGGACAGAAAAGAAAGAGTGTTGACCTCGTTCCCTGCCTGGGGGAATAGCCATTACTCCCAAAAGTGAAGGACAAGAAAAATTGGGAGGAATCCAGAGAGGGGCAGCTTAGGCTCATGGTGGAAGGTCTTGTCCTATAATTCCACCTGGGGAAGCGGGGGAAGACCTTTCACTTTCCATTGTTCACAGGTGAGGAGATTGTGGCAGAGCATTAATATTTCCACCCAAAATGCTCCCCCTCAGTTGAAGGTAGCTAGGGTTTTGTGATTTCCTGTGTTGACCTGAACTGCAAAAAGGCAGCTGCCTGGCCAGGACAAAGCACCTCAGGGTCCTCATTGTCCTCCTCCCTCCTGCCCTGGAAATCCCCCCATCCCTGCCCAAAGGGCAGAGAGAAAGGGGGTGAGAGAAAGGGGCCATGAGTCAGAGCCAAGGCTGGGAGTAGCCAGACAGCAGGTGGTCTCCGGGGGGCCTGAGCCTTCGCAGGTCCTCTGTTGGGGAGTGGAATGGAGGCAGGAAATTCTGGGGAGTTAGGGGCAGTCAGCAGTCAGTTGCGCTGCCCTGGGGCTGATGCAGAGCCCCTGGGTTTCTTTTAGAAGTGTTTCTTTTAAGTCAATTATTTCATTCACCAAATAGCCTGCAGGTTATCCATGGGCCTAGGGAGCTCCTTAGACTATTGTTTTTAAAGGATCTTTATTTGCATCTCTCCCTTTCTCTCTCTGTCCTTAGGGAACAACCTCCCGGGATGATACACGCCCCAATGTAACAGCCCTCATCTCTGCGCTGGGGGCATCACCTGTTATCTTCCTTTTCCTCTCTAAGGTACAGGGTATCCTACGAACCTTACCTTGCAAAAAGAGCATGTTCTTTTTTTCAAAATGAAGGAAAATATAAATAAAGGCACCAGTCAGGCCGGAAAAACCTGCAAGTCACTGTGACCCAGCACACCCCACCCACCTCGGGCTGTGGACACCACCTGCAGCAGCCCCGGGAAGATGGAGGAAGAGGCGCTGGCTCCCGAGCAGGTCCTTGGCAAAGAGCAGGAGGTGACGGGCCTGCCCTCGGGATCCGGCTTCTCACCTGGGAAGGGGGCAGCAAAGGCTGTCCTAACCTCAGGCTTGTGAATGATACTAACTTATAACATCTTTTGAAAGTGTTCTTGTTTAAAATTCTTTTATCTCTAAGTAGTTTTGTGAATGGTGAACAGTAAATTTGTCACTTTACTGTTTCATGGCAGACATCATTTGCCCACTGTAAGAGAGGAAAATAATATTCCTTTTACTTTTCAAAGTTTTTAGCTGGTACCACTATAAAAAAAAGACAGATTAACAGGAGGAAAACAAACCAAAGTTTATTAATGCGTATCACGCCTATGTCACATGGGAGTCCCCAGAGATGAGTAACTCAAACGTTTGGTTAGAATTTGAGCACACATAGTATTTTAGCAAAGGAACAAATTTTTAGAGAAATGACAAGACAAAGGAAAAGTACCTTGAGTCTAGGGCAGAAAATTATGAGAAGGTAAATAGATGGGAAACTAATAGTAGATAAGGACTAGTTAGTACAGCTTGCTATGCAGATTTCTCTGATGCCATCTCTAGGCTGATAAGGGCCTAATGGTTTCTCCAGGGATTAACTTCTCTCCTTCCCGGTAGAGAAAGGAAGAGGGACACCTTTGAAATTTTACAATCTATTTTAGGCAAATAGGGGGAGGTCAGGGAGCTTTTGTCACATCTGCTGCTGCTTAAGTGCCTTCAGCTCAAAATAAGTCTTATGTCAAAGTGGCACACTTTTGGGTGGTATATTCTGCCACCCTTCACAAATCCATTCTGTTTATTTTTGGTTATTTATGAGAAATCTGAAGAAAACGTAGGTTAGGTCATTACATTTATACAAATTAACAAAAGACAAAAGTCCGCTATATACACATGCATTTGTTTGTTGCATATATATCCAAACCCACATGTCCTGTTCGTCATTTATACATGGTGAAAAACAAAAACAGATTAATTGACCAGGCTATTCATTATGTTTACTACTGGGCAGCGGAATTTGGAGGCACTTTCAATCATACTTGTGCTAGGATTTTTTTCTTTTAAATAAACCAGGAATTTGAATTGTGATTTTTAAATGTGGAAAGAATTTTCTGCAAGAATTGATGGTTGCTTAACAGCATAGAGTGTAGAAATGAATTTTCAACCTAAGATAATTATAATTCCATTTCCATGTGTGCATGTAATAACATGAAAAAACAAAACTCCAAATTTTCAGGGTCTTTCTGCAAGTGATGGGAATAATAGTGGTTTATGTTTTCATCTTTTTACGGATCTATGAAATAGGAGGATCTAAAATGAGGATGCCTTTTAAATTAATGAAACAATGACGCTTTTTAAACAAGTAAAAATTTAGGTTAAATGAAGAATCTAGAAATGAAAGAAAAGAATTCCATTTACAATATCATCAAAAAGAATAAAATACTGAGCAACAAACCTAACCAGGGAAGTGAAAGACTTGTACGCTAAAAACTAGAAAACAGGGGCCGGCCCGTGGCCAAGTGGTTAAGTTCGCGTGCTCTGATTCTGCGGCCCGGGGTTTCGCTGGTTCGAGTCCTGGGCTTGGACATGGCACCGCTCATCCAGCCATGCTGGGGCAGCATCCCACATGACACAACTAGGAGGACCCACAACTAAAATATACAACTATGTGCTGGGGGAATTTGTGGAGGAAAAAGCAATAAAAAACATTTTTAAAAAACCCTAGAAAACATTGATGAAAACCATTAAAGAAGACACAAATATATGGAAAGACATCCTGTATTCATGGATTTAAGGACTTAATATTGTTAAAATGTCAGGACTACCCAAAGCTATCTACAGACTCGGTGCAATCCATATCAAAATTCCAACAATATTTTTTGTGGAAATAGAAAAATCCATCCTACAATTCATAAGGAATTTTAAGGGGCCCTCAAATACTCACAACAATCTTGAAAAAGAACAAAGGTGGAGGTCTCACACTTCCTGATTTCAAAACTTATTACAAAAAATTACTACACTAATCAAAACAGCATGGTAATGGCATAAAAACAGACATATAGACCAACGGAGAAGACTAGCGAGCCCCAAAATACACAATCGCATATCTGATCAAGTGGTTTTTGACAGGGGTGCCAATAGCTCTCAATGGTGAAAGGCAGGCTCTTCAACAAATCCCATTGGGCCAATTGGATATCCACATATACAAGAAAGAAGTTGGACCCGTATGTTACACCATATACAAAAATTAACTCAAAATATATCAAATACCTAAATGTAGGATGCAAAATTATAAAAATCCTAGAAGAAAACATAAGTGAAAATTCTGGACATTGGATTTGGCAGTGATTTCTTGGATATGACATGAAAGCACAAGCAACAAAAGCAAAAATAGACAAATGAGACTACATCCATCTAAAAACTGCTGTGAGTCAAAGGACAAATCAACGGTGAAAAGATAACCTACAGAATAAGAGAAAATACTTGCAAATGACATAGATGATAAGGTATTAATATCTAAAATATATAAGCAATTCCTACAACTTAAAAAACGACCTGATTAACAAATGAGCTCAGGACTTGACATTTCTCTAAAGATGGTATACAAATGGACAACCAGAATATGAAAAGGTTCTTAACATCACTAATCTTTAGAGATGCAAATGGAAACCAAAATGAGAGCACCTCACACAGATTAACATAGACCTACTATTTAAAAAAATACAGAAAGTAACAACTGTTGGTGAGGATTTGGAGAAATTCAAACCCTTGTGCACTGTTGCTAGGATTATAAAATGGAGCAACCACTATGGAAAACAGTGTGGCCGATCCTCAAAAAATTGACATAGAACTACCATATGACCTACTGCTTGAAATTCTAGGAACAAATCCAAAATAACTGAAAGCAGAGTCTTAGAGATATTTGAAAACTCATGGTCATAGCAGCACTATTCACAATAGTGAAGAAGTGGAAACACCCCAAACATTGATCTTCAGATGAATGGATAAACAAAATATGGTATATACACACAAGGGAATACTATTCAGCCCTTGAAGGGAAGGAAGTCCCGTCACATGCCACAATGGATGAAGCTTGCAGACGATATGCAAGTGAAATAAGACAGTCACAGAAAAAAATACTTTAAGATTCCACATATATGTGGTATGTAAAGTGGTCAAATTCATAGAAAAACAAAGTAGAATGGTGGATACCAGTGGCTGGGGGAAGGAAAAATAGGAATTTGTCATTTAAAGGGTACAGAGTTCAGTTTTCCAAGATGGAAAAGTTCTAGAGATCTATTCCATAACAATATACTTAACAGTGCTAACCAGTACTCTAAAGACTGGTTACACAGTAAAATTTATTTTATTTTTTTCAACAACAGCAACACAAATTTTTAATGTAGATTTTAAAACATAATAAAACATGGTGAAATAATTCAAAACTTGCTACAAGGTAAACTAATTATGCTGAGAAAAAATTCCACAAAGGAAAAAAAAATGAAATGTTACTTATTTCTTACTAACCAACAAGATTAAGGTTCTCTGGGTGTGAAGGAGGGCTCTATATGTGCTTTGTTTCTAGTTACTAATAATGAGAACTTTGGATTTTTTCCCTAAAATTTAAAACTACAAATGAAAATTTAAAAAAAGATTTTGTTTATTTTTATTTATTTATTTTTTGAAGAAGATTAGCCCTGACCTAATATACACTGCCAATCCTCATTTCTATGCCGAGGAAGGTTGGCCCTGAGCTAATATCTGTGCCAACATCTGTGCCCATCTTCCTCTACTTTACATGTGGGATGCCGCCACAGCAGCGCTTGATAAGTGGTCCGAAGGTCCACACCGGGAGCCCAATGGGGGACCCTGGGCTGCCAAAGCAGAGCGCATGAACTTAACCACTATGCCACCTGCCGGCTCCCAAATGGAATTTCTACAGTGAAGATTTGATGGCATGTTTGACCAATCGGGATGTCATGAATTTCCCCAAAATGAACTGAGCCTTATTTACACTGTGAAAAGAACAATTTTAAGGATAAAAAGCAAAAACTGAGACCGCAGATCCTCTACAAGATGATGCACATGTCACGTGGAACTTACAGGAGCTTCCTCCTCAAGCCCACTTGGAAATGAAATACCAAGGCTCCTGGTCGGATGTGCTAAGCTGGACAGAAGGACAACTCCCATTACGCCTCCACCTTTTCCAATAAAGACAACCACCCGCACTACATGCAACGCTCATAGGATGCTCTGCACCATGAAATAGATAAGCTATTGGGGAAATTGCCTGTGCAAGTAAAACCTGTTTTTCTTCCAGAGACACGTAGCCAAATGCGCACAGCTCCCAGGTCTCGAGCTCCTTCCGGGCAGCTTCCGCCTGGCCATCCCTGACCTGACCAGACCATACATGGCGGCCACCGGGGGTCACGAGCCTTGGCCTCCTGGGCCCGTCCTGCCAGGTGCCCGGGCCGCGCCACTCCTCCGGGTGCCTGGCTCTGGAGATACCAGGGCCCAAGGCCCGAACCCCGCCCTGGGCCCAGCGGCCATCCCTCCTCCTGCCCCGGACCCTGCCTTCACGCAAGGGCCACTCCTCCCCGGAAGCCAGCGTGCAGGGTGCACGGGATCCGCAAACGGCTTCCTCTGGATGGCAGCATTGCACCAGAAATGCCAGGCTGCCCTTGCCCAGAGTCCTCTCCCTCCGCCCTTTGCTGCGGAAAAAACGCCAAACCCTGTGGAGCGGGTTTTTGCCTCCAACATGGCGGCTCCCGGTCTGGGCCGCTTTGGGGAGCACCCTCACGTGGAGTGCCACGTGGGGCAGAATAGTGGTCTCCGGTGGGTCCTCTCCGCCTGCCTCTGCAGTCAGAAAGCAAGGGCTCCTCGTCGAGGCACCCAGCAGTGGAGCCACACCTTTCCGTCCTAGTCACATCTTTGCCCTGCATGTCGGAAGCAGACCTCGGGAAATGCACTGAGCGTGCGCGCAGGGTCCTCACCAACCCTGGCCGGTCCCATGCGGGCACACTCTCCCCAGGGCGTCCTCACGGGGACCCCGGGTACGGCCTGACCGTGAGGCCTCGAGCAGCCGCACACAAAGGGCGGCAGCCCACAGTCCGGGCAGGGGCGCCAAGAGTGAGGTCCATCTGCTGGCGGGCCCCGAGAGACCGGGCTCTTCTCCCATGGGGCCCCAGAGTTTACACATGAACGGTGGCACACGCGGCTCAGTCGGGAGGACAGCTGGCAGCCTGCCCCAGAGAATCCAAAGCATCCTTGCGCCTGGCCCAGGGTCCATCTCCTGACAGCTGAGCCGCCGTGGGAAGGCTCGGGGTGGGAAACGCCTCTGTGGGCTTCTGAGGGTGGAGACATGCACATTTGGTGGCAGAGCGGGAGATGGGAGTGCACAGGGCATGTGGTCTTGCCCACCTGCTAAGAGGAACACCTCACCGTCACATCAAGGGCCCCTTGAGAACTTGGCTCTGAAGCTCGGGGAGAATCCCAAGGGAGAAGAAGCCCACTTACCCCCACATGTGGCAGGAACCCACTGGCTGACCAGGTAAAGTGGTCTGGTACAGACAAGAGGGGAACGTAGGCTGCCACCCTGGCCTCCATGCGCACCACCCCCACGGCCCCCCAAATACTCCCCTTTGGCGAGAACTGGCAAAACCCTGCTTTCTGTCCCGTTTGCTGCGGAGGTGGTGGTCCTAGTCAGTTGGGTTTTTAATTCTTTTTCCTGCCGGGCTACCCCTGACCGTGTCGCTCGACAAGTACCACAGAGGCCACGGGAGGCTGTTAGAACACACTCACGATGCCTGAGAAGCATCAAGAGAACTTCGAGAAAGCACGCCCCCAACCCGACAGCATCTCACAACCCTTGCCTCAGACAGACACACACCCACACACGGGGCTACACACACAGGCTGAGGAAAAGGTAGGTCACAGTTGGATGTCATCCTTTTCATCCACAGGAGGTTGCCCCCCCTAGAGCAACCGTCTGTGTAGGCAAAAGGAGGACATCGGATTGAACTCCGGTCTGTGTGCTGGGGGCATAGACGTGTGTGCCCGTCAGCCTGGGGGACCCACCTCCTTGGTTTCCTATTGTGTTATACTCCTCCCACTTCAACCCTTAGAGAACATTTCCGCCTTTTTCCCTCCAAAGCGGACCCACTTCTCCCAAGGACTCAGGCCCAAGGGGCCCACCACCTTGCTCCTCCTAGCGCAGGGAACAAATATCCAGAATATCCCGTCCCACCTCCGAAAGGCAACGCTTCCCACCCTCAGGTTACCACCTCTGCAGGGTCCTTCTGTTCCCTCATGACCCTTTGGTCCTTCGAACCGTGGGGGAACGACACCATCCTGGAGACGCTCCTCTGCTCACTTGGGACAGTTGTTCCCTGACTGCTGGGGGGAGGTGCAAGAACAGACACCAAAAGGGCCCGGGCCTCGGAACTGCCACATGGGTACTGCCCAGCGTTCCCAAAGGGACGCATCCTCCCGGAGACAGCCCGGGCCGGACCAAGTGGGACTGGGTGCGATTCTCCCAGTCCAGGCTCACCAGTCCAAGAGCCTCGGGCGCCTCCGGGAAGGGAGGTGCAGCTGCGCGGGCTCGCCCCCGTGAAGGCACGAGTGTCTACCACGCCTCTCTGGGTTGCCTGCGCCGTGGCGGTCCCTTCTGAGGCGCAGAAGTCCTTGGCCCAGCTCGGGTCCAAAGGCTCATTCCGGACACTCTCAGCCACCAGGACTTCCAAGCAGGCTCACAGAGAGCACCCCTTCCCGCCTGCCGATACCAGGAGTCTCCATTCTCCAAGGTCTGCCACCATCCCTCTGGGTTCGGTTCTGACCAAACGCCAAGGCCCGCGTCTAGTCCTCAGAGCACAAGCGGGAGCGACAGGAGATCCCCGGAGGAGGGCTGAGCCTCCTGAGGAATGGCCTAGAGCTGGCTGGGACCTGGCCACGACAAAGCAGGGCAACGCAAGCGCACCGGATCTCCAGCAGGTTGGGCTTGGGGTCGCATAAGTCCCACCACATGGCTCTGTGGGTCGGGCCCCACAGTATCCCTTACCTCCTATCTCATGACCTGTAGACACAGAGGGTGTCCGTAACCGCTCGTGACCAGCAAGCAGAAAAGGACATTGTCCTCTGGAGCCACGGAATCCAGGCGCATCTCCCCGACTCCTGCTGGGAGTAGGCCAGCGCAGCCCTAACCCCTGGGCCCCCAGGGCAATGTGACCCAGGTCCTTTCATTTGGGAAGGCACCTGGGACTTCAAGCAGGGCGTTTTACACTTGTGGAGGGGGTTGGGGGCCGCTGTTTGTGCCGAGGCCCAAAGGGTGCCGGGAGGCCCCCAGGCTCTTGAGCTAGGCGCTGCAGACCACCCCTGGAGGTCGACAGCGCGCCCTGTTTCTCGGCAACAACTAAGGCGGCGTCCAAAGCCTCTCCCGCCACCCCCTTCCCCCGGCTCCCCCACCAGACCCTGTGTCCAAAGCCTCTTCCCCAAGGAGAGCTCTACAGAAAGTGACACGGGCTGCAGTGGGCACCATTCCAGGAGGTCCCACAGAAGGGGATGGAACGCTCAGCCCTGAGGCACCATCATGAGGATTCGAGTTAGAGGAAGCAGGGCAGGGCAGAGGTGAACATCCAAGCAGGGAGCACTGCCCCATGCAGCACCGAGCGTGGTGGGCTGGGTGCCTGAGGGTGAGGGTGTGTGTAGGAGAAGGGAGGACCCAACCCGACCCAGAGCTTATTCCACAAGTGGGCTATGGGGACAGCCAGGGTCTCCACGTTGAGTCCGTGTGTCCGGAACCAGGCTCCTTTGGAGCCTTGGACAAAGTGCTGAATTGGCACTGGGTCTGCGGAGTGGGGTTGGGGGTGTGGAGCAAGTGTCCACCGTCCAACAGGGCTGACCCCTTTTGGTGCACTCTCCACGCCGGTCCCTTGACAACCTGGTCTGAAGCAAGCAGGGGACTGGGACACAGCAGCCAGGGCTATTCCTTCCCGTGGTCCCAGAGACTCTGATGGGACCTTGGAGAAGGTGGCACTGAAAGCCAAAGGCTATCAACGCAGCAGCACGCAGCGGGGGACTGCTCCTCTGGGACTGGAGGCCACTCGGGACCAACCGAGTAACTGAAACCCCAGGGGATGGCACCGCAGCTACCTCAACTCTGTTAGGCATTGCTTCTCAGACCCAGGCTTCGGAGGAGGGGGCTGCCGCTGCTTCCGTACCAGCTGACCCCATGAGGGCCCGTCGCTGGTGGGAACTGCTGATACAGTGCCCCGCCAGACTCCACCCGCCTCGCGTTCTCAAGGACCGCCTCAAGCCTCTTGGACGTTTGGGTGCCGGGCCTCACAACACCCGATCCCCGGAACCCGACACGGGGACATCTCGGGTCCCGCCTGCATCAATGCCAGACATGCTCCTGTGCCCACGGCGGTCTGTGGCAGGGCTGTCCCGTGTCCAGTGAGATGCGTCCAAGGCCCCAGGCCCATCCAGGCCCGGCCTGGTCTTGCTAAGAGGGGAAGGGGTACACGGCCCAATGCGCACAGCACCCAGCCCCGAGCTCCTTTGGAGCTGCTTCCGCCAGGCCAGCCCTGACCAGACCAGACATGGCGGCTACTGGGTCCCCGAGCCTTGGCCTCCTGGGCCTGTCCCGTTGAGCGCCCGGGTAGCACGCCTCCTCTCGGTGCCTGGCTCTGGAGCTGCCAAGGCCAGAGAACCGACCGACGGCCAAGGCCCAGTGCCTCGTTCCTTGAGCCGCTCTGGACCCTGCCTTCACTCCCGGGCCCTTCCTCCCCGGAAGCCAGCGAGCAGAGTGCACGGGATCCGCAAACGGCTTCCTCTGGATGGCAGTATTGCGCCAGGATTGCCAGGCTGCCCTTGCCCAGATTCCTCTACCTCCGCCCTTTGCTGGCGAAAAAACGCCAACCCATGTGAAGCGGGCCTCTGCCTCCAACATGGCGGCTCCGGACTCGGCCGCTTTCGGGGAGCACCGGCACGCCGAGCGCCCCATGGGGCAGAGCACTGGTCCCCAGTGGGTCCTCTCGGCCTGCCTTCGCAGTCAGAAAGCAAGGGGTCCTCGTCGAGGCACCCAGCAGTGGAGCCGCACCTCTCCATCCTAGCCACATCTTTAGCCGTGGGGGTCGGTAGCAGATCTTGAAAAACGCACTGACAGCGGGCGCAGGGTCCCCACCAGCCCCGGGTGGTGCACGTTGGGGCACAGTCTCACCAGGGCGTTGTCATGGGGCCCCGGGAGGCCAGCCTGACAGCGAGGCCTCGAGCAGCCGCATACAAATTGCGGCGGCCCACGGGCCCCAGCAGCGGCATCAAGAGTGAGGTCCACCTCCCGACGGGCACCGAGGGACCTGGCTCTACTCCCACGGGGACCCAGAGTTTAGGCATGGACGGTGGCACACGCGACTCACTCGGGAAGGCGGCCAGGTGCCCGCCCCAGAGCCGCCAAAGCGTCGTCGCGCCCAGCTCAGGCTCCATCACCTGACAGCTGCGCCGCCACGGGAAGACTCCGGGTGGGAAACACCTAGGTGGGCTTCTGCGGGTGGAGATGCGCGCATTGGGTGGCGGAGCAGGCAAGCGCAGAGCGCCTGTGGTCTTCTTACGCACGGATCGGTTCACCTGCTATGAGGAGCACGTCGCTCACACTTGAAGGGCCCCGTGAGAACTTGCCTCTGCAGCTTGGGGCGAATCCCAAGGGGCCCACCCAGCACGCCACACCCTACCACCACCACCACACACACATGGCAGGAACCCACTGGCTGACCATGTAAAGTGGTTTTAAGACAAGAAGGGGACGCGGCTGCCACCCGGCCTCAGTACGCACTGTCCCTGCGGCCCCTTAGGCGAGAACCTGTAAAACCCTGCTTTCTGTCCTGTTTCGGGCATGGGCGATCAGTTGGGATTTTAATTCTTTTCTCTGCCGGGGCTACCCATGATGGTGTTGCTCCACAACTACCACCAAGGCCCTGAGAGGCCGGTAGAACACGTGTTTGTGTCAGTGGAGAAGCATCAAGTGAACTTCCAGAAAGCGCCCCCACAACCCGGCCACCCCCACAACCCTTGCCACAGACAGCCAGATACACACACACACCCACACACACCCACACACACACACACTAGGGAAAAGGTAGGTCACAATTGGATGTCATCCTCTTTCTCCACAGGAGGTCGGCCCCCCGAGGAGCAAACCCAAGCAAGAGCCTGTGTAGGCGGAAGGTGGATGTCCTTTTGAACACCCGTCTGTGCACCCCAGGGCACATATGTGTGTGCCTGTCATCCTGGCGGACCCAACTCCCTGGTTTCCTATTGTTTTACACTCCTCCCACTTCAACCCTTCGAGAGTATTTCCGCTTTTTCCCTCCAAAGCGGACCACTTCTCCCAAGGACTCAGGCCCCAGAGGCCCACCTAACCTACCCCACCTCTGAAAGGAAACGCTTCCTACCCTCAGGTCGCCACCTCTGCAGGGTCCTTCTGTGCCCTTACCACTCTTCAGTTCTTAGAACCCTGGCTGAATGACCCGGCCCTGGACAGGTTCCTCTGTTCACTTAGGAAGGTCACTCCCGAGTGCTGGGGGGAGACGCAAGAACAGGCACCAAAAAGGTCCCTGGCCCCAGAACTGCCGCATGGGTGCTACCAAGCGTTTCCAAAGGGATGAGTCCTCCCCGATACAGCCCAGCTCGGACCAAATGGGACTTGGGGCGATTCTCCCAGTCCAGGCTCACCCGTCTGCGAGCCTCGGGGCCCATGAGAAGGGAGGTAAAGCCAGGCAAGCTCGGTGTCCACCGCCCCTCTCTAGGTTGCCTGCGCCCTCGATGTCACTTCTTATGCGCAGAAGGCCTTGGCCTGGCTCCGCCCCAAAGACTCTTTCCAGACACTCAGCTGCCGGACTTCCAAGTAAGCTCACAGAGAGCGCGCCTTCCCGCCTGGCTGAAACCCAGAGTCTCCGTTCTCCAACGTCTCCCAAAATCCCTCTGGGTTCGGTTCTGACCGCAACGCCAAGGCCCACGTCTAACCCTCACAGCACAAGCAGTTGTGACTACAGACCCCAGGAGGAGGGGTGAATCGGCTGGGAAATGGCCAAGCGCCAAGAGAACGGCCCGCATCGGCCAGGACCTGACTGTGACAAGTCAGGGCGACGCAGCAGCACCGGATCTCCAGTGAGTTGGGCTTGGGATCGCAGGCATCCCGCCACAAGGCTCCCAGGGTCATGTACCACGGTATCCCCTACCGCCCATCTGTGACCTGTGACACGGAGGGTGTCGGTACGTGCTAGGGACAGGCAACCCGAGAAGGACATTGTCCTTGAGTCACGGGATCCATGCGCATCTCCTGGACTCCTGCTGGGAGTAGGCCAGCGCAGCCCTAAACCCTGGGCTCCTGGGGCAGTGTGACCCAGGTCCTCTCACTTGGGAAACACCTGGGACTTCAAGCAGGGCAGCCTATAGTTGCAGAGGGGGGTTGGGGGCACGCCTTTTGTGGGGGCCGCTGTTTGTGCCGAGGCCCAAAAGGTGCCGGGAGGCCGCCAGGCTCTTGAGCTAGGCCCTGGGAACCAGGGGATCCGGGAGGTTGACCGTGCCCTGGGGATCAGCAAAGAGGGAGGCAGGCGTCCAAAGCCTCGCCCCCACCCCGTGCCCTTCCAAAGCCTCTTCTCCCAGGAGAGTTCTCCGGAAAGTGACACTGGCTGCAATCCGCACCCTTCCAAGAGGTCCCACAGAAGGGGATGGAAAGCACATTCCTGAGGCGCCCTCATGAGGACTAGGGGTTAGAGGCCCCAGGGCAGGGCGGAGGTGAGCAGCCCAGCAGGAAGCACTGCCCCAGGCAGCTCGAACTGGACTGGGGTGGGCTAGATGCCTGGGTTGGGGGTGCGTCTAGGGGAAGGCACACTTGACCCAGAGCTTCTTCCACAAGTGGGCTGTTGGGACTGCCGGGGTAACCACATCAGGTCGGTATTTCCTGGACCGGGAGCTTCCTTTGGATCCTTGGCCAACATGCTCCACAGTGGGTGGATCTGCGGAAAGGGGGCGGGGTGAGAGAGGACTAGGGAGCGATCAGCAGATGTGCAACAGGCCTGAGCACTTTCGGAGTCCTCTCCACACTGGACCCTTGAGGACCTGGTCTGAAGCAAGTGTAAAACGGAGGCGCAGCAGCCCACGCCATTCCTTCCCCTGGTCCCGGAGACTTTCACGGGACCTTGCCGAACGTGTTTCGGAAAGCCAATGGCTGTTAACGCAGCACGCAGCGGCAGACCGCTCTACCTGGACTGGAGTTTGGGAGCGCTTGGGACGGACCGAGGAGCCGAAACCCTGTGAGATGGCACCACGGGCACCAGGTGTCTGTTATGCACTACTTCATAGTCCCGGGCCATGGAGGAGGGGGCTGCCGCTGCTTCCACACCAGCTCACCCTGTGAGGGCCTGTCCCTTCCGGACCCTGTTCATGGAAACCCCAAATCCCCCCCACCCTAGACTCCACCGGCCTTCTGCCCCAGCAACCCACTCAAGCCCCCCTGATGCTGGGTGGCCGAGCTCTGCAACACCCGATCCCCAGAACCGGACAAGGGGAGATCTCCGGTCCTGCCTCCGCCAGCCACAGCCATCCTCCGGTGCTTGTTCAGGTCTGTTCCTGGGCTGCCCCGTGGCCAAGGGGATACGTCCCAGGCCTTGGGCCGACCAGGCCAAACCGGCTCTTTCTCTGAGGGGAGGGGGCACGCGGCCCAATGTCCACGGCCCCCGGCCCCAAGCTCCTTCTGAGCAGCTTCCACCGGGCCAGCCCTGACAAAATCAGACATGGCGGCCACTGGGGCCCTGAGCCTTGGCCTACTGGACCCTTCCCACCAGAAGACCCGGCCACCCACTTCCTCCGGGTAGCGGGCTCAGGAGCTGCCAAGGCCTGAGACCCGTTCCCCGGACTGGGTCCAGTGGCCTGTCCCGTGTCCTGCCGGGGACCCAGCCTTCACTCCCGGGCCGCTGCTGCACGGGAACCCAGCGTGCAGGGCGCACGGGATCCGCAAACGCCATCCTCTGGATGGCAGCATTGCACCAGGAACGCCAAGCTCCCTTGCCAGGAGTCCTCTCCCTCCGCCCTTTGCTGGCGAAAAAACGCCAACCAGTGTGGAGCCCGCCTTTGTCTCCAACCTGGCGGCTCCGGTCTGGGCCGATTTGGGGAGCACCCTCTTGTTGAGTATCAGTGGGGCAGAGCAGTCGTCCTGGGTGAGTGGGTCCCTTCCGCCTGCCTCTGCGATCAGAAAGCAAGGGCTCCTCATCAAGGCACCCAGCAGTGGAGCCGCACCTCTCCATCCTAGCCGCATCTTTGCCCTGCAGGCCAGCAGGAGAGCTTGGGAACTGGCACTGAGCGCAGGCACAGGGTCCCCACCAGCCCCGGCTAGTGCCCATCGGGGCTCAATCTCCCTAGGGCGTGCTCACAGGGCCTCAGGGACCAGCCTTACCACAAGGACTTGAGCAGCTGCATACAAAGGTCGGTGGCCCACGGGCAAGTCAGGGGCATCAAAGAGTGAGGTCCATCTCCTGAGAGACCTGGCTCTTCTCCCACAGGGCCCCCAGAGTTTAGGCATGGGCAGTGGCACACCCTCCTCAGTCGGGAAGGCAGCCAGGTGCCTGCCCCAGAGATGTCATAGCGTCCTGGCACCTGGCCCAGGGTCCACCTCCTGACAGCTGAGCCACAGTGGGAAGGCTCGGGGTGAGAAACACCTCAGTGACCTTCTGCGGGTGGAGATGCATGCGTTTGGTGGTAAGTGGGAGAGGGTGAGCACACAGGGTCTGTCGTCTTCTTGCCCACCTGCTATGAGGTACACCTCACTGTCACCTCAATGGCCCCTTGAGAACCTGCCCTCAAAGCTCAGGGCAAATCCCAAGGGAGAAGAAGCGTACCCATCTCCCTCAGCACCCCTACCTGTAGCAGGAACCCAGCTGCTGACCAGGTGAAGTGGTTTGAAGACAAGAAGGGATTGCAGGCTACCACCCTGGCCTCCATGCTGACCATCACCGTGGCACCCCCAAATATAACCCTTTGGCAATAACCTGCAAAACCCTGGTTTCTTTCCTCTTTGCAGGGGTGGTGGTGATGGTGGTGGTCATTTGGGTTTTTCATTCTTTTTCCTGCCGTGCTTCCCGTGACCATATCGCTCCACAAATACCAGGGAGGCCTGGGAAGGACTTTAGAACCTGTTCCTGTCAGCCTAGAAGCATCAAGCGAACTTCGAGAGAGGGCACGCCCTGCCCCGCCCATACCACACGACCCCTGCCACAGACAGACACACACATGCACGCACTCGCGTGCACGCACACACACAAACACACACGCTGGGGAAAAGATAGGTCACAGTTGGATGTCATCCTGTTCATCTTCAGGAGGTTGGCCCCTGAGGAGCAAGCCCAAGCAAGCACCTGTGTAAGCAGAAGGTGGAAGTCCTTTTGAAGCCCCGTCGGTGTGCCCAAGGGCATGGACGTGTGCACGTCCTCCAGGCTGACCCATCGCCCTGGTTTCCTATTGTGTTACACTCCTCCCACTTCAACCCTTCAAGAACCTTTCCACTTTTTTCCCTCCAAAGTGTACCAGCTTTTCCCAAAGACTCAGGCCTGAGAGTTCCACCACCTCGTTCTTAATATTGCAGGGAGCGTATATCCCGTCCCACCTCCGAAAACCCATGCGTCCAACTCTCCAGTCGCCAGCTCTGCAGGGTCCTTCCAGGTCCTTTCCACTCTTCAGGCCTTCGAACACTGGCTGAAGGACATCGCCCTGGACACACTGCTCAGCTCACTTGAGACAGTCGCCCAGTGAGTGCGGAGGGAGGTGCAAGAAAATGCACAGAAAGAGCCCTGGCCTTGGAACTGCCACGTGGGTACTGCCAAGCACTGGCAGTCCCCATCCTCCAAAGGGATGCATCCTCCAGAGACAGCCTGGCCCAGGCCAAGCGGGACTTAGTCTGATTCTCCCAGTCCAAGCTCGCCTGTCCGCGTGCCTTCGGGACCCACGGGAAGGGAGGTGGAGCTGCGTGCGTGCGTTCACTCCCTCTTGTGAAGGAACAAGTGTCCACTACCCATCTGTGGATTGCCTGCACCCTCACAGTCCCTTCTGAAGGGCAGAAGGCCTTGGCCCGGCTCCACTCCAAAGGCTCATTCCAGACACTCTTAGCCCCCCGGACTTCCAAGCAGGCTCACAGAGAGCGCACCTTACCGCCTGGCTGAAACCCAGACTCTCCGTTCTCCGACGTCTGCACCATCCCTCTTGGTTGGGTTCCGACCACAATGCCAAGGCCCGTGTCTAGTATTCAGAGCACAGGCGGGAGTAATGTGCAAGTGCGGTCCTAACCCCTAGGCCTCCAGGGCAGTGTGACCCAGGTCCTCTTGTTGGTGAAGGCACCTGGGACTTCTAACAGGGTAGTCTATGCTTGTGGAAAAGGGTGGGAGGGCGTGCCTTCTGTGGGGGCCCCTGTTTGTGCTGAGGCCAAAGGGCACCATGAGGCCGCCAGGCTCTCTGGCTAGGAACGGGCAACCAGGGGATCCTACAGTTTGATGCCGTACCCCGGGGCTCGGCAATGAGGGAGGTGGGCGACCAAAGCCTCTCACCAACCCCCCCACCTCGCCTCCCCACCCCCATCCCATGCCTCTTCCCACGTGAGACCTCTCCAGAAACTGACACGGGCTACAGTCGGCACCGTTCCAGGAGGTCCGAGACAAGGGGATGGAACACAGGAGGACTCAGTGTTAGAGGACGTGGGGCAGGGTGGCAGTGAGCAGCCAAGCAGTCAGCATTGCCCCAGGCAGCTCCGACTGGACTGGGGTGGGCTGAGCGCGTGGGTGGGTAGGGCAAGGCACGACTTATCCCAGAGCTGCTTCCACAAGTGGGCTATGGGGACAGCAGGCGTCTCCATATGGGATCCTTGTGCCCCGGACCGGGAGCCTTCCTTGGAGCATTGGCCAACGGGCTCCATTGACCTTGGATCTGTGGAAGGGTGGGGGGGGGGGGGCAAGCGGCCGCGGTCCAACAGACCTGAGCCCTTTTGGCAGGCTCTCCACACCAATCCCTTGAGGACCAGGTGTAAAGCGAGCATGAGACTGGGGCACAGCAGCCAGCGCTATCCTTCCCCTGGTCCCTGAGACTCTTATGGGACTTGCAGAAGGTGGCCCGGAAAGCCGCAGGCTGTCAACGCAACACGTGTAGGGGACTGCTCTGCCTGGAATGGAGTCCGGGAGCGCTCGGGACAGATCGATGAGCCAAAACCCTGTGAGATGGCACTGCGGCCATCACATGTCTGTTAGGCACTGCTTCTTAGTCCCGGCCTCGGAGGAGCCAGCTGCCGCTGCTTCCACACCAGCTCACCCACTGAGGGCCTGTCCCTTTCAGACCCTGGTCGTGGAAACCCCCATTCCTGCCCCCGACCCTAGACTCCACTGGCCTCCCACCCCCAGCAACCCTCTCAAGTTGCCCTGACTCTGCATGGCCGGGCTCCGCACCTGATCCCCAGAGCTGGACAAGGGGACATCAGGGGTTCTGCCTCAGCCAACAGTGGCCACTCTCAAAAGTGCCTGTGCCAATCTGTCGCTGGGCTGCCCTGTGGCCAAGGGGATGCGTCCAAGGTCCTGGGCCGCCCGAGCAGAACCTGCTGTAGCTCCGAGGGGAAGGGGCACGTGGCCCAATGGGCTAACGCCAGCCCCAAGCTCCTCCTGAGCACCTTCCGCCAGGCCAGCCCTGACCAGACCAGACATGGCGGCCACCGGGGCCTGGAGCCTTGGCCTCCTGGGCCCATCCCACCAGGAGCCTGGGCCGCGTCCCTCCTCCAGGTGCCTGGCTCTGGAGATGCCAGGGCCTGAGATCCGACCCCCGACCTGGGCTCAGGGGTCTGTCCTTTGTCTTACACAGGATGCTACCTTCATTCCTGGGCCATTCCTCCCCAGAAGCCAGCATGTAAGGCGCACGGGATCCATAAACACCTTCCTCTGGATGGCAGTATTGCACCAGAAATGCCAGCCTGCCCTTGCCCAGCTTCCTCTCCCTCCGCCCTTTGCTCGCGAAAAAACGCCAAGCCGTGTGGAGCCGCCCTCTGCCTCCAACTTTGGCCAGCTTTGGGAAACACCGCCATGCTGATCGCCTCTTGGGGCAGAGCAGTGGTCCCTGGTGGGGCTTCTGGCCTGCCTTCGCGGTCAGAAAGCAAGGGCTCCTCATTAAGGCACCCAGCAGTGGAGCCGCACCTCTCCGTCCTCGCCACATCTTTAGCCCTGCAGGTCAGCAAGAGACCTCAGGAAACGCACTGAGCACGGGGGCAGGGTCCCCACCAGCCCTGGCCGGTGCCCGTTGGGGCACACTCCCCGGGGCGTTCTCTCGGGGGCCCTGGAGGCCAGCCACACCGCGAGGCCTCGAGCCTCCGCACACAAAGAACGGCAGCCTACGGCCCCGCAGGGGCATCAAGAGTGAGGTCCATGTCCTGGCGGGCCCCAAGGGACCTGGCTCTTCTCCCAGAGTTTAGGCATGGATGTTGGCACACATGCCTCAGCTGCTAAGGTAGCTGGGTGGCCGCCTCAGAGATGCCAAAGAGTCCTTGCGCCTGGTCCAGGGTCCATCTCCTGATAGCTGAGCCACTGTGGGAAGGCTTGGGGTGGGAAAAGCCGCAGTGGGCTTCGCGGGTGAAGACATGCGTGTTTGGTGGTGAAGCGAGAGAGGGTGAGCGCACAGGGCTTGTGGTCTTCTTGCACACGGATCAGCCCATCTGCATCGCGGAACACCTCAGGGTCACATCAACAGCCCCTTGAAAACTCGCCTCTGCCACTCCGGGCGAATCCCAAGGGAGGAGAAGGTCACCTACCTCTGCCCCCACGCGTGGCAGAAACCCACTGGTTGACCGGGTAAAGTAGTCTGAAGACAAGAAGGGGACACAGGCCGCCACCTTGGCCTCAGTGCGCAATGTCGCTGCTCAGCCCCATGCCCCAAATGCTCCCCTTTGGCGAGAACTTGCAGAACTCAGCTTTCTTTCCTTCTGATGGGGAGGGGGTGACAGTCAGTTGGGTTCATTCTTTTCCCTGCCTGCTACCCGAGAACGTGCCACAAGTACCAATCAGGCCCCTAAACCGGGGAGGCAGCTTAGAGCGCGTTCCTGTAGCCTGAGAAATGTCCAGGTAACTTCGAGAGAAAGAGTACCCACTGTCCCGCCCGCACCTCATGACCCCTCCCACAGACAGAAAGACACACACGAAAGCACGCGCACACACAAACGCACACAGGCTGGGGAAAAGGTATACAGTTGGATGGCATCCTTTGTGTGCGCAGGAGGTCTGCCCCGCAGAGGAACATCCCCAAGCAAGCGCCTGTGTACGCAGAAGGTAGACGCCCTTTTGAACCCGGTCTGTGCGCCCCAGGGCAGAGACCTGTGTGTGTGCCAGCTACGGGGACCCACCTCCCTGGTTTCCTATTGTGTTACACAACTCCCACTTCAATCCCTAGAGAACCTTTCAGCATTTTTCCCTCCAAAGTGGACACGCTTCTCCCAAGGACTCAAGCCCGAGAGTTCTACCACCTCGTTCTTCCTAGCACAGGGAGCGAATATCCCGTCCTATCTCCGAAAAGCAACGCGTCTTACCCTCAGGTCGCCACCTCTGCAGGGTCATTCCGGTCCCTTCCAACTCTTCAGTCCTCGAACCCTGGCTGAACCACGCTGCCCTGGACACCCTCCTCTTCTCACTTGGGACAGTTGCTCCCTGAGTGCTAGGGGGAGGTGCAAGAACACGCACCGAAAGGGCCCTGGCCTCGGAACTGCCACATGGGTACTACCAGCGTTCCCAAATGGATGCGTCCTCCCAGAAACCGCCCAACCCCAGGGCCACGTGGAACTTCGTCTGATTCTCCCAGTGCAGTCTCAGCCGTCCGTGTGCCTCGGGGGCCCACGGGAAGGGAGGCGGAGCCGTGCGCGATCACACCCCGTGAAGGCACGAGTGTCCGCCACCCCTCTCTGGGTTGCCTGCGCCCTCGCGGTCCCTTCTGAGGCGCAGAAGTCCTTGGCCCGGCTCGGGTCCAAAGGCTCATTCCGGACACTCTCGGCCGCCGGGACTTCAAGCCAGGCTCACAGACAGCGCGCCTTCCTGCCCGGCTGAAACCCAGAGTCTCCGTTCTCCTAGGTCTGCCACCATCCCTCTGGGTTCAGTTCTGACCGCAACGCCAAGGCCCGCGTCTAGCCCTCAGAGCACAAGTGGGAGCGATGGGAGACCCCCAGAGGAGGGGTGAGCCTCCTGGGGAACAGCCTAGCCCCAAGAGAATGGCCTGCGTTGGCCCATACATGGCCGCAACAAGGGGAGGGTGCAGGAGTTGCACCGGATCCACAGTGGGTTGGGCTTGGGGTTGTGGCCCCTGCGCCACATGGCTCCGGGGGTCGGGCCCCACGGTATATCCTACCGCCCATCTCGTGACCTATGACACGGAGGGTGTTGGTCCCCGCTGGGCACCAGCAACCCAAGAAGGACATGGTCCTCTGGAGTCACGGGATCCAGGCGCATCTCGCTGACTCCTGCCAGGAGTAGGCCAGCGCAGACCTAACCCCAGGCCTCCTGGGCAGTGTGACCCAGGTCCTCTCTTTCTGGAAGGCACCTGGGACTTCAAGCAGGGCGGTCAACGGTTATGGAGGCGTTAAGGGGTGCACCTTCTGTGGGGGCTGCTGTTTGTGCCAAGGCCCAAAAGGCGGGAGGCTGCCAGGCTCTCGGGATAGGCACTGGGAACCAGGAGACCCAGGAGTCGACACCATGCCCTGGGGATCCGAAAGGAGGCTGGCAGGCATCCAAAGCCTCTTCTCCCACTGCTCCCCTACTCCATCCCCTTCTAAAGCCTCTTCCCCCAGGAGGGCTCTCTGGAGAGTGACAGGGGCTGCAATTGGCACCCTTCCAGGAGGTCTACAGAAGGGGATGGAACGCCCATCCCTGAGGGGCCCTCATGAGGACTCAGCATTGGAGGACGCAGGGGCAGGGCGGAGGTGAGCACACGAGCAGGAAGCACTGCCCCAGGCAGCTCCCACTGGACTGGGGCAGGCTGGTGCGTGGGGGTGGGGAGCAAGGCACTATGTGCCCCAGAGCTTCTTCCACAAGGGGGCTATCAGGACAGCCTGGGTCTCCACATCTGATCTATGAGTCCAGGAATGGGAGCCTCTTTGGGAGCCCATGGCCCAGGGTCAGTGCTGCATGGTTGGAGGATGTATGGAAAGTGTAGGGTCGGGTAGGGGGCGTGGGGAGCGAGCAGCCTTTGTCCAACTGGCCTGATCCTCGATGTTGCTCTCTCCACACAGGTACCTCGACGACCAGGTCTGAAGGGATCATGAGAGACCAGGTCTTAAGGGATCGTGAGACTCTGGCACAGCAGCCAGGGCCATTCCTTCCGTGGCCCCTAGACTCTCACGGGACCTTGGAAAAGGTGGCCCGGGAAGCCAAATGCTGTCAACGCAGCACGCGGTGGGGGACCAGTCCGCCTGGACTGGAGTTCGGGAGCACTGAGGAGACCGAGTCTCCGAAACCCCGTGCGAGGGCACCACGGCCGCCTCGTCTCTCTTAGTTACTGCTTCTTCAGCTCAGGCCTTGGAGGAGGGGGCTGTTGCTGCTTCTGCACCGGCTCACCCCATGAGGGCCTGTACCTTTGGGACCCTGCTCACAGGAACCCCCAATCCCACGCCGCCCCAGACCGGCCTCCCGCACCCAGCAACCACTCCAAGTCTCCTTGATGCTGGGCGGCCAGGCTTCACAACACCCGATCCTCAGAGCCGGCCAAGGAGACATCTCGGGTCCCCCCTGCGCCAATGACGGCCAACCTACAGTGCCAGCTGCGGTCTGGCTGGGCTGCCCTGTGGCCAACCAGGGGTATTCAAGGCCCCGGGCGCCCCCAGGCGGAACTTGCTCTTGCTCCGAGGGGAAGTATCATGCGAACCAAAAGCCACAACTCCGCGACACTGAGCGCCTTCGGAGCAGCTTCCGCCAGGCCAGAACAGACATGGCGGCCTCCAGGTCCACGAGCCTTGGCCTCCTGGACCCGTCCCACCAGGCGCCCGAGCCGCGCGCCTCCTCCCAGTGCCTGGCTCTCGAGCTGCCAGGGCCTGAGACCAGACCCAGGCCATGGCCTGTCCCTCCAGCTGCCCTGGACCCAGCCTTTACTCCTCAGCCGCTCCTCCGCGGGAAGCCAGCAAGCATGGCGCGCGGGATTCGCCAACGCCTTCCTCTGGATGGCAGTATTGCACTAGAAATGTCAGCCTGCCTTCACTTAGAGTCCTCTTCCTCCGCCCTTTGCTGGCGAAAAAACGCCAACCCATGTGGAGCTGGCCTGTGCCTCCAACATGGCGGCTCCCCAACTTGTCCGCTTTCCGGGAGCACCTCCCCGTCGAGCGCTTCGCAGGGCAGAGCACTGGTCCCTGGTGGGTCCTCTCCGCCTGCCTCTGCGGTCAGAAAGCAAGGGCTCCTGGTCGAGGCACCCAACAGTGGAGGCGCACCTCTCCGTCCTAGCCACATCTTTGCCCTGCAGGCCCGCAGGAGACCTCTAGAGATGAACTGAGGGCAGGTGCAGGGTCCCCACCAGCCCCAGCCGCTGCCCCGTCGGGGCTCACTCTCCCCACGGCATTCTCACGAGGCCCCCAGGGCCAGCCTTACCTCGATGGCTCGAGCAGCCGCACACAAAAGGCGGCGGCCAACAGGTCCCGGGCAGGTCGCATCGAGTGAGGTGCATCTGCTGCCGGCCCCCGAGGGACCTGGCTCTTCTCCCACGGGACCCCAGAGTTTAGATATGGACTGTGGCACTCGCGGCTCAGTCGGGAGGGCAGCTGGCAGCCTGCCCCAGAGAGTCCAAGGCGTCCTTGCGCCTGGCCCAGGGTCCATCTCCTGACAGCTGGGCCGCCTTGGGAAGGTTCAGGGTGGGAAATGACTCGGTGGGCTTCTGCGGGTGGAGACGTGCACTTGGTGGCAGAGCGGGGGAGGGCCAGCGCACAGGGCCTGTGGTCTTCTTGCCCAGCTGCTATGAGGAGCACCTTACCGTCAAAACAAGGACCCCCTGAGAACATGCCCCCAAAGCTCAGGGCGAATTCCAAGGGAGAAGAAGTGCATCCACCCCCCGCCCCAACAGCCCCACATGCGTGGCAAGAACCCACTGACTGACCAGTTAATGTGGTGTGATTCAGACAACAAGAGTAGGCAGGCCGCCACCCTTGCCTCCATGGGCACTGGTGCCACGCCCACCTCCAAAACTGCCCTTTTGGGAGAACCGGCAAAACTGTGCTTTCTTTCCTGTTGGGGGGGGGGGGGGACGGAGTCAGTTGGGTTTTTCATTCTTTTCCCTGCCAGGCTAACTGTGAACGTGTCGCCCCACAAGTCCCATGGAGGCCCCGGGAAGCCGCTAGAACACATTTGTGTTGGCCTAGAAGCATCAAGTGAACCTCAAGAGAGCTCACTCTCCCCCCACAGGACCCTTGCCACAGACACGCGCATACACACATGCACCCCCATGCATGTACAGACACACCCAGGCTGGGGAAAAGGTAGGTCACAGTTGGATGTCATCCTTTTCATCCACAGGAGGTCGGCGCCGAAGAGCAAACCCAAGCAAGAGCCTGTGTAGGCGGAAGGTGGACGTCCTTTTGAACCCCCGTCTGTGCGCCCCAGGGCAGAGACGTGTGTGCACCTCAGCCAGAGGGACCCATCTCCCTGGTTTCCTATTGTGTTACAGTCCTCCCACTTCAACTCCTAGAGAACATTTCCTCTTTTTTCCCTCCAAAGCGGACCCGCTTCTCCCAAGGACTCAGGCGCGAGAGCCCCACCACCTGGCTCCTCCTAGCGCAGGGAACAAATATCCAGAATATCCCGTCCCACCTCGGGAAGACAATGCTTCCCACCCTCAGGTTACCACCTCTGCAGGGTCCTTCTGTTCCCTCCCCACTCTTCAGTCCTTCGAACTCTGGCTGAATTCACAACAACGCCCTGGACACTCTCCTCTGCTCACCTGGGACAGTCGCTCCCTGACTGCTGGGGGGAGGTGCAAGAACACGCATCAAAAGGGCCCGGGTCTCGGGACTGCCACATGGGTACTGCCCAGCGTTCCCAAAGGGATGAGTCCTCCCGGAGACAGCCCGGCCCCGGGCCGGGGGGGACTTGGTGCGATTCTCCCAGTCCAGGCTCGCCAGTCCGCGAGCCTCGGGCGCCTCCGGGAAGGGAGGTGCAGCTGCGCGGGCCCGCCCCCATGAAGGTACAAGTGTCCGCCGCCCCTCTCTGGGTTGCCTGCGCCCTCGCGCTCCCTTCTGAAGCGGAGAAGGCCTTGGCCCGGCTCGGGTCCAAAGGCTTATTCCGGACACTCTCAGCCGCCCGGACTTGCAAGCAGGCTCACAGAGTGCGCATTCCCGCCCGCGGATACCAGGAGTCTCCGTTCTCCAAGGTCTGCCACGATCCCTCTGGGTTCGGTTCTGACCGCAACGCCAAGGACCACGTCTAGCCCTCAGAGTACAAGCGGGAGCAACGGGAGACCCCCGGAGGAGGGGTCAGCTGCCTGGAGAACGGCGCGCGTCCTCGACAAGGGACGGTGCCGCAGGCGCATCGGATCTCCAGCGGGTTGGGATTGGGGTCGCGGCCCCCGCGCCACAGGGCTCTCGGGGTCAGGCCCCATAGTATCCCCTACCACCTGTCTTATGACCTGTGACACAGAGGGTGTCGGTACCACTCGGGACCGGCAACCCGAGAAGGACATGGTCCTCTGGAGTCTAGGGACCCAGGCGCATCTGCCTGACTGTTGCGCAGAGCAGGCCAGCGCAGCCCTAACGCCTGGGCCTTCGGGGCATATTCTCAGGAGTCACCCAGAGAACAGCATGAGTGTTACACACGGGTCAGTGCAACCTCTCAGTTGGAATGGAACCGGGTTCCCTACCAGAGATACCAAAGGGAATTAGCAAGTGAAGGAGGGTCACTCTGTTTATTACTTTTAACACAAGTCCAGAAATCAAATATAAATAGCTCCAAATCAGTGTAAAAAGCCTTATTCTCTAGGCAATGCTTGAACTAGTCTCTCCTTTAAAAATATTTTATGTATTTTATTTTATTTCACTTACCAGTCAAGGGTCTGTGTTATGTCAAAGGATGAATAATATCAATGGAAGACTTTCAAGAAGAAAACGATCAGCATTTGGTAACCCTTCGTCTCAGTGGAAATGTTTATCCCTCTTACTAGTCCTTGGAAATGAAGGGTAACACAAGCCTATTACATTTTGCTTTCTTTTGATGCTCTTTAACAGTGTCTGGGTCATAGTCTGCAGTTTCTTAAGCCCATCTTGTTATGTTTTAGTAAGGGTGACCCTTTTATTATATATTAATTGAGATATTCATCATCTTCTGGCGTCTGATCAAAGTCTGTTGTCCACATTTCTTGTCTAAAACAGTGATTGAGCCCCTAAATTCCTTGACTTCCAGTTGATTTCAAGTTCCTTTTGTTTGGAAAGCCTCCTGGGTCCTCAAGCAGGTAGTCTAGCTTGTCTATTTTCATCATGGTCCAGTGTGAGCTTTGGCCAAAAGGACTCACTGTGAGCACCTTGCTTACAGCCTTGGGTATGGCCCACAAGTTTGTGTGGATCAGGATCTAGCCGCTGACTTAATAAATAAGAAGGTCTCAGACAGCATCTTTCCTAGTTACTAACTTTCACAATGCTTAGAATCTCAGAATGTGTAAAAGTGTGGAAGTTCAAGGGTTTCACACCCATCCAATGAGGTGTTTAAAAAAAGTAGTGACATTTAATCTCTGTTTGCAACACTGCAGGTAAGAGGGAAAAAATTTCAGAGACATTGATTTATCACTTCTTTTCCTCCAATCTTACCCACTCAGTGCTCAAAAATCCAACAAGCAGAGGGGTATGCTTCAAATTTTTTTGACCTTTTGAAGAGTTGTTTAGAATATGGAAAATCTACCATTCAGTGATACCGAGAAAGTTAATGAGATTCTTGACAATCAAAGTGTTTACCAATACTTTTTACAAGCCAATTCTATGAATAAATATCCAGTTAGAAATAAAATGAACAGGATTTTAAAATATCAATAATGAAAGATTACATGATTAGGAGTAATCTAGGAAATCTACACGAGGGAATCTATAGAAGTCCTGAAGGACAGAAAAACAGACTTAAGAATAAAGATATACTATATTCTCAAGTAGAGATACTTAACCTCATGAACATATCAATTCTTCATCAGTTAGTCAATCTAATGCAATCCCAAGGAAAATCCAAAAGGCTTTTGAAGGCTTTGTTATTTTCCATTGTTCATAAGGGACAATAAACACCCAGGAATACCTAAGAGAGTTATGACGATGAACAGCAGTGTTGTGAGAGAACCAGTCTTAACACATGTGAAAATATAGAGTAGAACAGAAAGTCCAAGAATAAACCTGAAGACATACAAGAATTTAGCAAACAGGGGCCAGCCCGTTGGCGTAGTGGTTAAGTTCTTGTAATAGGATTCGGTGGCCCAGGGTTCACAGGTTTGGATCACAAGCACAGACCTAGCACCAATCATCAAGCCACTCTGTGGCAGCATCCTTAATGAAGTAGAGGAAGACTGGCAAGAGATGTTAGCTCAGGGCCAATCTTCCTCACACAGACACACACAAAAGAATTTAGTAAACAAAAAAAGAATTGAGTAAACAACAAAGCAGTCTTCCACATCAGCAGAGTAAGGATGGCCTTGGGACAAAGGGCTAGCCATCTACAATAGGCTCTTAGTTTCACACCTCTCACAATAAACAAGGATAAACTCTATAGGGATTCAAGAATTAAATGTACAATGAACAGAACCATACAACTACCAGAAGAAATAATGTGCAGATTCCTTTATAACCTCAGAGCAGGAAAAGCCTTTCATACCTTTGACTCAAAAGCCCATTTAAAAAAATGGATAAATGTGAACACATAAAATTCATCATGTTCAAAAAACCCACACAGTTAGCAAAGCAGTGATAAATGGGAAAAAGTATTTTCAATTCACATCACTAGTCTTCCCAACACATATATATATAGTGTGGGCTTCTAGATATCATTTAAGAGTAGCAACCCAAAAGAAAAAGACATTAACAGTTCCCAGAAAAAGAAACACAAAAGGCTCTTAAATATACAGAAAGATTCCCCAGCCACTCATATAAGGGAAATACAAACAAAAACTACACTATTGCATAATTTCTTACATATTATGAATGCACAACCAAGACGTGCCCAGCTGAGGGCCTGTATTACCTGCCATTTCCTGACCTCTTATGAGTCTGATTTGTTTCAAGTGGCCCCAAGTTCCCTTAACCCATGAAACGGTTATAATCCCACTGTAAACCAAGTATAGTCTTCTATATGAAAATGCCTGCCCCTTATATCTCGATTGCCCTTTCATGCAATCAAATCTTCTTTGCAGAAGTTGAGTTTCTTAAATTTTGGAAATAAAACCAATATTCTGCCTCACTATCTAACAAGAAACGAGCATGCACGCAAGCACCACACATCCCCCTTAACAATGTCATCGAAAAATAACTAACATAATTGGGTTTTCTTTCCTTTTGGACATTTTGTCCACATACAATTTGTTCACCTTATTCATATTTTGTATTATTACCAATAACTTTTATCTTTGATACCCAAAAATCATTTCTTTAAAAAGCTCCATTTTTTTCATTAATAAGAGGCATCCTCCTTTCAGATCCTCCTATTTCACAGAAGTGTAAACAGATGAAGATATAAACCACCAGTATTTCCATCACTTAGGGAGAGCCCCTGAAAATTTGGAGGCTTGTTCTTCCATGTGGTTAAACGCATACGCAGAAATGGAGCTGTAATTTTCTTAGGTTAAAAATTCATTAAATGTTGCTTCTCTAGGGACAGATTCCGGGGACCCAGGCCCTGACGGCAGCGCCCTCCATCCAAACCGACCCGGTTGACCCACCTGCGGCCACGTACACGGGGAGGGCTGGGAGGACGGAGGAGGAACCCAGGCCACCCTCTGGCCACAGGGGAACGCTTCCGGGCCCACCGACGGGGCAAGGCCGGAGGGGCTCTCCTCGGGGGCCCGCCCATCCCGCGCCAGGGCACAGACCTTAGGCGGCGGTACGGAGCCCGCGCCCGCGCACAGCCAGCCCCGCCCGCCCCCCGAGCCGCCGCCGCGGCCACCACTGGCCTCGGTCGCACGCGGGGCACAGGCTGCCCACACGTGGAGGACAGGGCCGGGGCCAGAGGCCAGAAAGGCCGCCCCAGCCCAGCCCCCAGCCCCGCGCCCCGCGTCAGGGGAAGGCAGGCGAGGCACCTACCGGCTGAGGCCACGCACCCGCGGGAAAAACCCGCCCGCACCACGTCATGTAGCCGTGGGGCACCCCAGGCACCGCCTCACCTCGGATCCTGGGTAGGCAACCACCGCCTGTCCTCATCACCGCTGCTTCTCTTCCTCTTTCCTGGGAGGGGGTGAGGGCTGAAAGAATCCAGGGGCGGGAAGAGTAGGAGAAATCCAGTATCCCTAGTGCCGGCCCCGCCCAGGGGAGGGGTGCGACAGCCTCAGAAGGTCCAGGTGCAAGAAGGGGCGGGGAGAGGGGGGCTTGGGAAAGTCGGACGGGAAACTTCCTCTCTTTTGCCATTTGCCCCGGAGAACCCATTTGTCGCCATTGTGGGGTCCCTGCTGGCAAGAGGGCAAACGATGAATGTGATGAAATAAAAAGGAAAATTTACCGGTCGACAGTCGCAAAGCTATTTAGAGGAAAAAGAAGTTTAAATAAGTGCACTTTCAAACGCTGTTGCAAGTTTGCATCATTCATATGCCTGAGATTATTAAAACTTGAATTGGTCCCTCCTCAGCTGAGAGGCAGGATCCTGAGAGCAGGCGCTCCCTGCGCCCCGTCACCTTCCGCTCCTTGCCAAGGACCTGCTCCGCAGCCAGCGCCTCTTCCTCCGTTTTCCCCGGGCTGCTGCAGGTGGCGTCCACAGCCCGAGGTGGGTGGGGTGTGCTGGATCCGAAGCAGTCACAGCGACTCGCAAGTTTCTCCGGCCTGGCTGGTGCCTTCATTTATTTCTTCCTTCCTATTGAGAAAAGGAACACGCTTCTCTTGCAAAATAATGCTCTGCTAATGGAGACACGTGTAGTCTAGAGAGGAAAAGGAAGATAACAGGTGATACCCCAGCATAGAGATGAGGGGTGTTACATTGGGGCGTGTATCATCCCAGGAGGTTGTTCCCTAAGGACAAAGAGAGAGCAAGGGAGACATGCAAATAAAGATCCTTTAAAAACAGTAGTCTGAGGAGTTCCCTAGGCCCAGGGGTAAACTGCAAGCTGTTTGGTGAGTAAAACAATTAACTCTGAAGATATTTTTGCTGATTGTTTCCTTTGACAAATGTAACACTTGCTTATTTTTTAAGAAAAAAACATCAGAATGCAGAAGTGCTTCAAGGGAGAACTGAAGTTACCCCTGCCCGCATCCACTCCCCAGTGTAACCACCCTTAAAAGAAACCCTTCTAAAAGACACCCAGGAGCTCTGCATCAGCCCCAGGGCAGCGTAACTGACTGCTGACTGCTGACTGCCCCTAACTCCTCAGAATTTCCCGCCACCATTCCACTCCCCCACAGAGGACCTGCGAAAGCTCAGGCCCCTCCGAGACCACCTGCTGTCTGGCTACTCCCAGCCTTGGGCTCGGGCTCTGACTCACAGCCCCTTTCTCTCACCCCCTTTCTCTCTCTGCCCTTTGGGCAGGGGTGGGGGGATTTCCAGGGCAGGAGGGAGGAGGACAATGAGGACCCTGAGGTGCTTTGTCCCGGCCAGGCAGCTGCCTTTTTGCATTTCAGGTCAACACAGGAAATCTCTCAAAGCCCAGCCATCCTCAACTGCTAGGGGGTGAAGGGAAGGGTGCCTGTTGGGCCACAACTTCCCCACCTTAGGAGAGGGTGCAAAGTGAGAGAGCGTCCACCTCCTCCCCAGGTGGAATTACCTGACTGCTCCCTGGGCCCCGCATCTCAGCCCCTCTGGCTCCTCCCTGTGTTTCTTTTCCTTCACTTTAGGGAGTAGTGCCCATTTCCTCACGTGGAGATCCAAGTCAAAGACTTTTTTCTGTCCCCGTCCCCTGGACAGACGCAGATTCAATAACTACTCATTGTGCCAGGAAACCGAGGTCTAAATGGCTTTGCCATTGTCAACCAGGGTTGCACAGCACGGACTAACACACTTGGGGCTCCCATGCTGCAAAGCCATTGCTCTCTCCTTGCAAATAGCCAATAAGCACACAAAAAAGGCCCGACATCATTAGTCATTAGGGAAATCAAAATCACAGGAGATACCACTCTACACCTATTAGGACAGCTATGATAAAAAGATGGAAAACAACAAGGGTAATAAGGATGCGAAGAAACTGGAACCCTCATACACTGCTGGTGAGAATATGAAATGGTAAGGACGCTGTGGAAAGCGGTTTGGCCTTTCCACCATAAGTTGAACATAGAGTGACCACGTGACCAGCAATTCCGCTCCTAGGCATATATCCTGGGGAACTGAAGACAGATATTCAAACAAGAACTTGTACATGAATCTTTATGGCAGAATTATTCATACAGCCAAAAAGGAAGAACCCAAATGTCCATCAACTGATGAATGTTTAAATAAAATGTGCTATATCCATACCTTGGGTTTTTATTTAGCCATAATATGAAAGGAAGTATGGATACATGATACAAAATGGATTAACGTTGAAATTATGATACATGAAAAAAGCTAGACACCAAAGAACACACACTGTAAGATGTCATTCACATGAAATGTCCAGAACAGGCAAATCTACAGAGATAGGAAGTCAATTAGTGGATGCCAGGGGCTAGTGAAGGAAGGATGTTGGGAGGAAAAGTTTTCCTCTACCATCTTAGGTTCAAGTAGCTAGGGTCCTGAAAATTAATTAACAGTATATTAACAGGAGAAAAGTTTATTTACTATGTGGGAACTGTCAGATGAAGAGGTTCCCTAAACAGCTAGAGATGGGGGCTTATACACCAACTTCATAAGGAGGGGAGGTGGATCAGGACTTCCAAGTTTGGCAGGTTCTGGTGAGGCTTGTTTACACAATCTTTTTGAATGTTCTAATAGCCAAGATCAGGCTTCCATTATTAGAGACCCCCTGAACTGGGGGAGGGAGGGTTGTGGCAGCTGTGTTTTGTAAAGCTCTGGTTTAGTCAGATAAGGGGAGTTCAGAAAAGCCTTGTTTCTGCCTCTGTTGTAGCTCAGATGTTTTCACTTTGAAGTAATCTTTATACCATTCAGGTGGATTATCAGTCCCATCAGGAGAATGGGGAATGACTGATAGAAGTATGGACTTTCCTTTTTGGGTGATGAAAATGTTCTAAAATTTATTGTGGTCACATGTCTGCAATTTTCTGAACATACTAAAAAATAGTGACTTGCACAGTTTAATATGGTGAATTATATGGTATGTGAATGGCATATCAATAATAAAAATCTAAACCAGTGCATCAATTTAATAAAATTTAGGTAAAAGATTGATGGAAAGATTTTTTTATGTCTTTTTTTATGGCTGAGTGGTATTCCATTGTATTAATATACCACATCTTCTTTATCCACTCATCTGTTGATGGGCACTTGGGTTGCTTCCACGTCTTGGCTACTGTGAATAAGGCTGTGATGAACATAAGGGGTGCATAAATCTCTTTGAATTGTTGATTTCATATACTTTGGAAGAATACCAAGCAGTGGGATAACTGAATCATATGGTATTTCTAATTTTAATTTTTGGAGAAATCTCTCTACTGTTTTCCATAGTGGCTGCACCAGTTTTCATTCCCACCAGCAGTGTATGAGGGTTCCATTTTCTCCACACCCTCTCCAACATTTATTGTTTTTTGTCTTGTTAATTATAGCCTTCTGATGGGTGTGAGGTGATAGCTCATTGTGGTTTTGATTTGCATTTCCCTAATAATTAGTGATGTTGAACATCTTTTCATGTGTCTGTTGGCCATCTGTATATCTTCTTTGGAAAAATATCTGTTCATATATTCTGCCCATTTTTTTGATCAGGTTGTTCAGTTTTTTGCTGTTGAGTTGTATGAGTTCTTGATATGTTTTGGAAGTTAACCCCTTCTGCATATGTGATTTGCAAATATTTTCTCTCAAATGATGTGTTGTCATTTTGTTTTGTTGATGGTTTCCGGTGCTGTGTAGAAGCTTTTTAATCTGATCTAGTCCTACTTGTTTATTTTCTCTTTTGTTTCCCTTGCCTGAGAAGACATGGTATTCGAAAAGATGCTGCTAAGCCTGATTTCAAAGAGTGTACTGCTTATATTTTCTTCTAAGACTTTCATGGGTTCAGGTCTTACATGCAAGTCTTTAATCCATTCTGGGTTCATTTTTGTGTCTGGTCTAAAACAATGGTCTATTTTCATTCTTTTGCATGTGACTGTCCAGTTTTCCCAACATCGCTTATTGAAGAGACTTTCCTTTCTCCATTGTATGTTTTTGGCTCTTTTGTCAAAAATTAGCTGTCCATAGACGTATGGCTTTATTTCTGGGCTTTCAGTTCTGTTCCATTGATCTGTGTGTCTGTTTTTGTCCCAGTACCATGCTGTTTAGATTACTATAGTTTTGTAGCATAATCTGAATTCAGGGATTGTGATACCTCCAACTTTGTTCTTTTTTCTCGGGATTGTTTTGGCTATTTGGGGTCTTTTGTTGTTCCATATAAATACTAGGATTCTTTGTTCTATTTCCCTGAAGAATGTCATTGGGACTCTGATTGGGATTGCATTGAATCTGTAGATTGCTTTAGGTAATATGGACATTTTAACTATGTTTATTTTTTTCAATCCATGAGCATGGAATATCTTTCTGTTTCTTTATGTCTTCTTCGATTTCTTTCAATAACGTCATAGTTTACAGTGTATAGGTCTTCCACCTCCGTGGTTCTATTTATTCCTAGGTATTTTATTATTTTCGTTTTGATCATAAATGGCATTGTATTCTTGACTTCTCTTACTGTTCGTCATTAGTGTACAGTAATACAACTGATTTTTGTATGTTGATTTTGTATCCTGTAACTTTACTGTATATATTGATTATTTCTTGTAAATTTTGGTGGATTCGTTATGTGTTTCTATATAGAGAAGCACATCATATGCAAACAGGCAGAATTTCACTTCATCCTTTCCAATTTGGATCCCTTTTATTTCTTTTTTTTGCCTAATTGCTCTGGCTAAAACTTCCAGTACTATGTTGAATAAGAGCAGTGACAGTGGGCATCATTGTCTTGTTCCTGTTCTCAGAAGAATGGCTTTCAGATTTCCTCTGTTGAGTATGATGTTGGCTGTGCGTTTGTCATAAATGGCTTCTATTGTGTTGAGGCATTTTCCTTCTATACCCATGTTATTGAGAGTTTTTATCCTAAACGGATGTTGGATCTTGTCAAATGCTTTCTCTGCATCTATTGAGATGGGCATGTGGTTTCTTCTTCACTTTGTTAATATGGTGAATCATGTTGATTGATTTGCAGATGTTGAACCATCCTTGTGTCCCTGGAATAATTCCCACTTGATCATAGTGTATGATCCTTTTAATATATTGTTGTATTCGATTTGCTAATATTTTGTTGAGGATGTCTGCATCTATGTTCATCAGCAACATTGGCCTGTAATTCTCCTTTTTGTGTTGTCCTTGTCTGGTTTTGGTATCAGAGTGATGTTGGTCTCATAGAATGAGTTAGGAAGCTTCTCCTCCTCTTCAGTTTTTTGGAAGAGTTTGAGAAGGAGAGGTGTTAAATCTTCTCTGAATGTTTGGTAGAATTCACCACAGAAGACTTCTGCTCCTGGGCTTTTGTTTGTTTGGTGGTTTTTGATTACTGTTTCTATCTCTTTGCTTGTGATTGGTCTATTCAGATTCTCTATTTCTTCTTGATTCAGTTTTGGCAGGTTGTGTGAGTCTAAGAATTTGCACATTTCTTCTAGGTTATCCAGTTTGTTGGCATATAGCTTTTCATAGTGTTCTTTTAGAATCTTTTGTATTTCTGTGGTGTCCATTTTCATTTCTCCTCTTGCATTTCTGATTTTGTTTATTTGGATCTTCTCTCTTTTTTTCTTAGTGAGTCTGGCTAAGG